>NC_133333.1:208339803-208967303 GCF_042186555.1 Aquarana catesbeiana | reverse complement strand
TGAAATGACAGCCATTTTATTCCCTAAGGTCTCTGCTAAAAAACCTATATAATGTTTGGGGGTTCTAAGTCATTTTCTAAGGAAAAAAAAATAGTGATTTTTACATGTAGAAGAGGAGTGCCAGAACTGGCCCGGTATGGTAGTGGTTGATAAAAATCCCCACCTTAAGGGGGCAGTAGAAGTTTTTCCCTAAGACGGAAGGGGTACCAGGATGACTTTTTTAGAGATGTTTCTGATGGTCTATTGTGATTGTTATCTGCGCCCTCTGCCTGCCGTCGTATCTGATCTCTGCCCATCAGAGGGAAGTGCCCGGCCTGTGGGTGGCGTTGACTGTTCTGTATAATGACGCCAATCTCTGACTTCCCCTACAGTGTGAAGATAAAAACGTTGACGCCTTATGTGAAGCATTACAGACCACGGTCACCCAGTGGAAAACCAAATTCCCCAACCCCCTCCCCCTGCAGCTCTACACGTCTTCCAATTTCATTGGGCTCTTTGTGAGCGACGAGTGCGCCGAGATTCTGAAGAAATTTGCAGCAGATTTTTCTGAAGAGGCCTTGATCAAAACAGGTGAGGAGTGCGCTGAGAACAACGCTACATTGGCTTTTATGTGCTGATACTAACACTTCATGAATGCACACGTTACCACATTACGCAGTACTCAACAAGTGCTAAAAATGTATCAACTGATCCCTGACATCCCACAATATACAGCAAAGAGGAAAAGCTCCACTTTTATTACTACAAATTCATCCTTGCGCTTCAGTCCAGTGTCTTTACCTAGGCTGAGATGATGTCTGCTGCAGGCAGGAGGAAGCATTTTCTCAGTCTCCCCTTCACCCGGTGATCAGGCTGTACATTGTAACTTTGTAGCAAGTCATGAAGCCGCAGCAAGGGCTGATCTGTGTAAGACTTTTGTGAACATAGCCAAGAACTGCACAGGCACCAGGATTTCTATGACTGTATCATCTCCAGGCCAGCGTCTCCATCCAGAGAGTAGATGTGACCCCGAGTGTTGCCTGAAGAAAAATGGCTCCATCCTTCTGGAGAGCAAAGCAGATGAAGACCCTGTTAGTCGGTGTACTATCATCTTAAATAATAAACACCTTGCAGGGTTGCACCCACACATTGCTTAGCATTTATGGAAAAATCTAATGCTAGGTCCACTTTAAGGACCTGTTCACACCACTGCACTGCAGTAATAGGCAGTAATACACATGGGGGACATTGTGTGCTTCAGTGTCATTCATTGTCAAAGTGGGGGGTTGGGGAATGTGACCATTTTCATGTGACACCCTAACTAGAGGTATAAATCATGAAACCTGGTCAGAAAGGTGGAGTATGCCTTTAACAAGTTATCCGCACCACAATGGACTGCCCTGCTGTGAATGGGCCCTTAAGGGCCACTGCTGGGTTTTACTCCCCCCCCCCCCCCCCCCTCCAACTGCTTGTGTGAACGAGCTCTTATGGCTTGTGACCAACTGAAGAGCCAATTATAATTTGATACATAACAGTGAGTGTCAGCATGATGCAGTGGCTGATATTTTATAAATATATACAGTAGGGAAAATAATTATTTGATTCCCTGCAGATTTTGTAAGTTTGCCCACTTACAAAGAAATGAGGGGTCTATCATTTTTATCATAGGTGTATTTTAAATGATGGAGACAGAATATCAACCAAAAATCCAGAAAAAACACATAATACAAATGTTATAAACTGAGTTGCAGTTCGGTGAGTAAAATTAGGTATTTGATCGCCAAGCAAAACATGACTTAGTACTTGGTTGGAGAAATCCTTGTTGGCAAGTACAGAGGTAAGACGTTTCTTGTAGTTGGTGACCAGGTTTGCACAAATCTCAGGAGGGATTCTGGTCCACTCTTCTTTACAGATCTTCTCTAAATCTTGGCTGTCGCTTGGCAACTCAAAGTTTCAGCTCCTTCCATAAATTTTTTAAAGGATTACGTTCTGGAGACTGGCTAGGCCACTCCATGACCTTAATGTGCTTCTTCTTGAGCCACTCCTTTGTTGTCTTGGCGGTATGTTTTGGCACATTGTCATGCTGGAAGACCCATCCATGACCCATCTTTGGTGTTCTGGCTGAGGGAAGAAGGTTCTCATCCAAGATTTTACAATACACACTGTGGGCGGCACAGTGGTGTAGTGGTAGCACTCTCACCTAGCAGTAAGAAGGGTTGCTGGTTCGAATCCCAACCAGGACACTACCTGCCTGGAGTTTGCATGTTCTCCCTGTGCCTGCGTGGGTTTCCTCCGGGTACTCCGGTTTCCTCCCACACTCCAAAGACATGCTGGTAGGTTAATTGGATCCTGTCTAAATTGTCCCTAGTATGTATGAATGTGAGTTAGGGACCTTAGATTGTAAGCTCCTTGAGGGTAGGGACTGATGTGAATGTACAATGTATATGTAAAGCGCTGCGTAAATTGACGGCGCTCAATAAGTACCTGAAATGAATGAATGAATGAATGAATGAATACACGGCCCTGTCCTTTGGTCCTAAATGCGGCAAAGTCAGCCTGTACCTTTAGCAGAGAAACAGCCCCAAAGCATCATGTTTCCACCTCTACTGTAGGGATGGTGTTCTTAGGGTCATAGTCAGCATTTTTCTTCCTCCAAACACGGCAAATCCAGTTAATGCCAAAGAGCTCAATTTTGGTCTCATCTGACCACAGCACTTTCTGCCAATCCTTCTCTGAATCCTTTAGATGTTCATTGGCATGACTGTACATTGAGGAGGAGGACCTTGCGGGCGCTGCAGGATTTCAAACCATGGCGGAGTATTGTGTTACCAATGGTTTGTTTGGTGACTGTGGTCCCAACTGCCTTGAGATCATTCACAAGCACATCCTGTGTAGTTCTGAGCTGATCCCTCACTTTTCTCATGATCATCCTTACCCCATGAGGCGCAGTCTTGCATGGAGCTCCAGACCGAGGGCAATTGATGGTTATTTTTTATTTCTTCATTTGCGAATATTTGCTCCAACAGTTTTCTTCTCACCAAGCTTTTGCTGATGGTCTTGTGGCCTATTCCAGCCTTGTGCAGGTCTACAATCTTGTCCCTGACGTCCTTTGACAGCTTTTTGGTCTTTCCCATGACGGTGACGTTTGAATGGAAGAAGGAGATTCGCTGGACAATTGTCATTAGGAGCACCTTCGTAAAGTGACAGGACTAATCTGTGTACCACATGAGCACCTACTGTAGCCAGTCTGTGGGAGCCAGAATTATTGTTGGTTGATAGGGAATCAAATAATTATTTTACTCACTGAACTGCAACTCAATTTATAACATTTGTAACGTGTGTTTTTTGGATTTTTGGTTGATATTCTGTCTCTATCATCTAGAATACATCTATGATAAAAAATTATAAACCCCTCATTTCTTTGTAAGTGGGCAAACTTACAAAATCTGCGGAGGATCAAATAATTATATTTCCCCACTGTGTGTATGTATATATGTGTGTGTGTGTGTGTGTGTGTGTGTGTGTATGTGTGTGTGTATATATATATATATATATATATATATATATATATATATATATATATAAAAAATATATATATAAATATATATAAAAAATAAATATATATAAAAAATAAATATATATATATATATATATATATATATGTATGTATGTATGTATGTGTGTGTGTGTGTATATATATATATATATATAAAAAAATTTTCTTTTTTTTTCTTTTCTTTTGCTAACCTCAGAATGAACAGGATGCAGTTAGTCTCATTGTAGGGCACCTACTCTCTGGGACTTGAATTTGTGTGCAATCAGGCAGCCCCTTGCACTACATAGTTGAAAGTACATCTAAAGGAAATTGAATAAGAAAGAAAATTGTATAGTGTATGGCCAGCCTTACATTGTATTGTTGCTAGCAGCAAGAACAGCTGGGGATGGGCCAGGAGGATGTCAGGTGTGGAGTGTTGGGATAACAGAAGATACTGATGAGTAAAGTATATATCTCTGCTGGAGTTTTCACACTTATGGCTCATTCTCATCTATTTTGAATGGGCTCCAATGCATTGCAGCAGACATTTTTCAAAATGAAGAGCACCGCAGTCAGTTTCCTGTGCTGTTGCTGTACGTCGGTGTATTGTACGCACGGTTTACCGCGCAGTACCGCAACAAAAATGTAAATCCGGTCACAGTATTTTACATTTCTATCCAGGTATTAATAAAAAAGCCTATGGTAAATGAATGGGATGACGTGTATGATGTGACTCTGGTACTTCCCTTTTATTTCAGACGTCCGGGTGGAGCCGCACAAGAAGCAGTTACATGTAACACTGGCATATCACTTCCAGGCCAATCACCTGCCGACGCTGGAAAAGCTGGCCAATAACATTGACATAAACCTGGGCTGTGATTGGGTGGCTGCCATATTTTCCCGGGACATCCGATATGTCAATCACGAGGTAATGGCTCCGCCCTAGTGACAAGGTTTGTGTGGTGTTTTTAGCTGACTGTTAAAACCTGATTGTACAATTTCCTTTATGGCGGCCATACACACTTCCATATATTGATTTCTTCCCATATGAATAGTTGATCTATTGTCAACAACCCATTTGATTGTCAGGAAAGTGAATTTCGATTGAGAGTTGAAATACAATTGTAACTTATGATTCTAAATTATCAATCACATCTCTGTTCCACCATACAGTCTCATGAACTGATCCATTGAAATGCAATCAGATTCATGAACAACGTATCCCAGTGTTGCTATCAATGCAAAATGGCTGATAGTTTTCCACCCCGACTCAGATTGATCGAATTTGATTATAATCCCAATTCCAAAAAAGTTGGGACGCTGTGCAAAATCTACATAAAAACAGAATGCAATGATTTGCAAATCTCATAAACCCATATTTTATTCACAATAGAAAATATGGTATATCAAATGTTTAAACCGAGAAAATTTACCATTTTAAGCAAAAAATAAGGTCATTTTGAAATCAAAGGCAGCAACAAGTCTCAAAAAAGTTGGGGTGGGGCCATGTTTACCACGGTGTACATATCTTCTTTTCCCAACTCTGTAAATGTCTGAGAACTGAGGAGACCAGTTGCTGGAGTTTTGGGAGAAGAATGTTACCTCATTCGTGCCTGCAATAGGATTCCAACTGCTCAACAGTCCTGTGTGTTCTTTGCCGTATTTTTCTTTTCAAGCGCCAAATATTTTCGATTGGTGAAAAGTCTGGACTGCAGGCAGGCCAGTTAAGCACCCGACTCTTCTACTAGGACAGTGGTTCTCAACCCCTGTCCTCAGGACCCACTAACAGGACAGATTTTATGTATTACCTTGGGGAGATGCAGACTAGAAAACTGCAATCACTGAGCAGCAAATTATATCACCTGTGATGTATTTCAGTTATCTTGCAAACCTGGTCTGTTAGTGGGTCCTGAGGACAGGAGTTGAGAAGCACTGGTCTACGAAGCCATGCTGTTGTCATAGAAGTAGTATGCAGTTTAGCATTGTCCTGCTAAAATATTCCAGGCCTTCCCTGAAAAAGACATCATCTGGATGGGAGCATATGCTGCTCCAAAACCTGGATATGCACTATATTGCCAAAAGTATTGTGACACTTGCCTTTACACGCACATGAACTTTATTGGCATCTCAATCTTAGTCCGCAGGGTTCAATATTGAGTTGGCCCACCCTTTGCAGCTATAACGGCTTCAACTCTTCTGGGAAGGCTGTCCACAAGGTTTAGGAGTGTGTCTATGGGAATGTTTGACCATTCTTCCAGAAGCACATTTGTGAGGTCAGGCACTGATATTGGACGAGAAGGCCTGGCTCGCAGTCTGCTCAAATTCATCCCAAAGGTGTTCTGTCGGGTTGAGGTCAGGACTCTGTGCAGGTCAGTCAAGTTCCTCCGCCCCAAACTTGCTCATCCATGTTTTTATGGCCCTTGCTTTGTGCACTGGTCCAAATCATTTGGTGGAGGGGGGATTATGGTGTAGGGTTGTCTTTCAGGGGTTGGGCTTGGCCCCTTACTTCCAGTGAAGGGAACTCTTAAGGTGTCAGCATACCAAGTCATTTTGGACAATTTCATGCTCCCAACTTTGTGTTCCAACATGACTGTGCACAAAACAAGGTCCATAAAGACACGGATGAGCGAGTTTGGCCTGCACAGAGTCCTGACCTCAATCTGATAGAAGACCTTTGGGATGAAACTCCAAGCCAGGCCTTTTTGTCCAACATCAGTGCCTGACCTCACAAACGTGCTTCTGGAAGAATAGTCAAACTTTCCCATGGACACACTCCTAAACCTTGTGGACAGCCTTCCCAGAGGAGTTAAAGCTGTTATAGCTGCAAAGGATGGGCCAACTCAATGTTGAACTCTACAGACTAAGACTGGGATGCCATTAAAGTTCATGTGTGTGTAAAGGCAGGCGTCCCAATACTTTTGGTAATATAGTGTATTTTTCAGTATTGATGGTGCCTTTCCAGATGTGCAAGCTGCCCATTCAATATACACTAATGCTCCCCCATACCATCAGAGATACAGGCCCTTTTTAGTCTGAAAGACGCGGCCCATGGTTGCCAAAGAAAATGTAAAATTTTGATTTGTCTGACCACAGAACAGTTTTTCACTTTGCAACAGACCATTTTATATAAGCTTTGGCCCAGAGAAGACAGTGGTGTTCCTGTTCAGGTGTGGCTTCTTCTTTCAGTGATAGAGCTTTACCTTGCATTTTTGGATGGCACAGCGAACTGTGTTCACAGACAGTGATTTTTGGAAGTTTTCCTGAGCCTGTGCAGTGATGTCCATCACACAATCATGTCCGCTTTCAATGCAATGCCATCTGAGGGCCCTGAAGATCGCAGCATCCAATAATGCATTTCGGCGTTGTCCCTTATGCATAGAAATTTCTCCAGATTCTCTGAATCGTTTGATGATATTGGCGTCAGTTCACTAAAGGTTACCACATTCCATATGGAGGTCATATGACCCATTTTTTGTAAATTATTATACCCATTGCACACTTTCCTGGATAAGGTTTTTAGGAGTAGCGGGTGCTGCAACAACAAGCAGCTGGAACTGGAAACATCGCAAATCAAATGTACATATCCGCCAGCACACCACGGATCGTCAATTACATCCAAAACGTTATTAAAGAATGATCACATCACAGAAGACATAGTGCAACGTTTCAGAACTGTGCAGGACCCCTTCGTGACAGAGGTCCTGCGCGGTTCCGAAACATTGCACTATATCTTCTGTGATGTGATCATTCTTTAATAAAGTTGTGGATGTAATTGACGATCCGTGGTGTGCTGACATGTATGTACATTTGATCCAGGTTTTGGAAATATCTCATAAGATAATAAAAGTGTAAATTCATCAAAGTAAAATATCAAATGTGAGATCGCTACCGCAAAAAAAAAAGATAAATCATTAAAGTCAATTTGCTAAGCGCTGGTTCACACCAGTGCGATTTGTCATGCGATTTGACAGTTCAAAATCGCATGACAAGTCGCACCCCATTTTCAGCAATGGAACCGCTCAAATCGTTGCAACTTAAGTCGTCGCATTTTTGAAAAAAGGTTCCTGCATTACTTTTTTTGCGATTTCATTTTGTGACTTGCATTAACTTCTGTTAAATGAAGTCGCACACCGTAGTGAAATCAGAGGTCCAAATAGTACTGGCTTTGAAATCACACTGAAATAGGTCTTGAGAAAGGCAGGTGGCAGCAGGAGGCCTGGATAAGGGCGTGGAGGAATATCAGGACTCTGTAGCTGCTGCCTGTTGATCTCGGGGTGTGCGGCTTTTCTTTGTATTCTTGATTCACTCCCCTAGATTTTCAAGATGAAATCTATTTTTTATAAAAGGCTGCATGCTTGGTGACGGTGATGTTCCTTAGTCTGGCTTTCCCGTAGGGATTGTGTTGTGCGCAATTTGGTTTGTACCATTTATAATGTTCTTGTTTTGTATTATCATATTCAATTATTTTGTAAATATGTTTTATTTATTTATTATGGTTTTATTGTATATAAGTTTTTGTTTGTAAGATTTTTTCAATAAACAAATTAACCAGGGCTAAAGAACACACACATTCGTTATTTATCCCCTGCCAGTAGGCAAGTCGGTATTTTTGCAAAGTATAACATAACAATGAGGGGAACTCTGCACTGACCAGTATGGAAGACCCCTGGGACCATCATCTCAGAATTCTGACTTTCAATCTGAGAATTCTGTAAAATATTTTTTTTTTTTAAACTCTGACTTTGAAATTCAGAAACCTGACTTTGAAACTCAGAATTCTGACTTTTAATCTCAGAATTCTTTAAAAAAAAAAAAAAAATTTTTTTCAAACTCAGAATTCTGTAAAAAAATATTTTTGTTTTCAAACTCAGAATTCACACTTTCATACTCAGAGTCCTGTCAAAAAAACCTTTTATGATGTCTGCAAACATTTTTTTTTTTCAAACTCTGAATTCTGTAAAAAAAAAAAATGTTATGATGGAGGGCTCTTCCATAGACCAGTACATGAAATGTACAAGGTATCGGTGTGAAAATGTTTTGCCCTGGGCTCAGGAATGAAAATAAATTGGAACATTTCATCAGAGGGCGATCATTCTGTGAATGAGAGCGTGCTAGAATGTTTTCACAGCTTCATAGTATTTCTGTGTGCATTTATTTCTTCCTCTGGCGCAGTGTTAAAATGTGAAAAAAAAAATTGTGAAAAAACAACACTAAAAGTAACACAAAATTTAAGTGTTGAACATGCAAAAGATAAATATTTAACACATTTGGTAAATAAAGCATGTTTATTTATTTATTTTTTAGTGAATTGACTACTTTTGACATGAATACCGCATGAGTCATTTTAACACAAAAATTCATGCAGTATTTATCTCTTGACCCCAAAAATGTACTGTAGATGATATATTTAAAATCTTAGCAATTTTACGTTGAACATTATTCTGAAATTGTTCCATTTCTAGACGCAGCTTTTCACAGGTTAATGAACCTCTGCCCATCTTTACTCTGACTCTCTATGATGCCCTTTTTATACCCAATCATGGTACTGACCTGTTGCCAATTCACCTAATTAGTAGCAAAATGTTCTTCCAGCCCTTTCTTGTTAGTACCACATACTTTGCCAGCTTTGTTGTCCTGTCCCAACTTTTTTGAGATGTGTTGCTGCCATCAATTTAAAAATGACCTTATTACATTTTCTCAGTTTAAACGTTGGATATGTTTTCTATTTTCTATTGTGAATAAAATATATGGGATTATGAGATTTGTAAACCATTGCATTCTGTTTTTATGTCGATTTGTGCACGGTGTCCCAACTTTTTTGGAATTGGGGTTGTTAATTGAGTCTAAATCCATTGGCACAAGTGATGGCTATTTGATCGTTTTGATCAAATTGCGCATCAATTATAAGATCATGAAATTGAACACATGTAGCCCCTATTGCAGCGGTTCTCAACCTGGGGGTCGCGACCCCCTGGGGGGTCGATTGCCCATTCTCCAGGGGGTCGCAAATGCTGGCCGAGACAGACCCGAAGTTACTGCCTGAGTCCGTCCGTCTCGGCCAGCGAGATGTCACTTCCTGGAGAGGAGGGACTACACGGAAGTGACGTTCCGTCGCCGCCATCTTGGTACTCTCGTCCGCAGTAAGGCTTAGACTTAGAAGTCGGCAAGCGGACATCTTTGTACACCCACCGAAATCCGCTTGCTGCGGACGAGTGTACCAAGAGGGAGGCAACGAAACTTGCTGAAGAAGAAGAACACCTGTGACTTCTGGTAAGTCAGACACACAGGAAAAGCTGACAAGACAACATTTTTTTTATTATGGAGATATATATATATATATATATATATATATATATATATATATATATATATATATCTCCATAATAAAAAAAATGTTGTCTTGTCAGCTTTTCCTGTGTGTCTGACTTACCAGAAATCACAGGTGTTCTTATATATATATACGTCGTATATATATATATATATATATATATATATATATATATATATATATACGTCCCAGTTGGTTCCTCAAAAGTAGTTATTCCGTGCCAGTGCTAGATACATGTTTGGAAGCTATACACTTTGTGTATCTAGCACTGGCACGGAATAACCACTTTTGAGGAATCAACCGCAACGTTTATATATAAATCAGTGGTGGGGGCGCAAACAAACTGAAACAATCAGAAAAAACCCCCATTAAAACGCTGCAACTGTGCCATCAAATGCAGCCACTGTGCCCATCAATTGTCGCCACTGTGCCAGCAAACGCCGCCACTGTGCCATCAAATGCAGCCATTGTGCCCATCAATTGTCGCCACTGTGCCAGCAAACGCCGCCACTGTGCCATCAAATGCAGCCACTGTGCCCATCAATTGTCGCCACTGTGCCAGCAAACGCTTCCACTGTGCCATCAAACGCAGGAACTGTGCCCTTTAATTGTTGCCACTGTGCCAAACGCAGCCACTGTGCCCATTAATTGTCGCCACTGTGCCAGCAAACGTCGCCACTGTACCCATCAATTGTCGCCACTATGCCATCAAACACAGCCACTGTGCCCAACAATTGTCGCCACTGTGCCAGCAAATGCCGCCACTGTGCCATCAAACGCAGCCACTGTGCCCTTTAATTGTTGCCACTGTGCCAAGGGCAGCCACTGTGCCCATCAATTGTCGCCACTGTGCCAGCAAACGTTGCCACTGTGCCAGCAAACGTTGCCACTGTGCCATCAAACGCAGCTACTGTGCCATCAAATGCAGCCACTGACCCCTTTAATTGTTGCCACTGTGCCAAACGCAGCCACTGTGCCCATAAATTGTCGCTATGGTGCCAGCAAACGTTGCCACCTGTGCCATCAAACGTAGCCACTGTGCCCTTTAATTGTTACCACTGTGCCAAACGCAGCCACTGTGCCAGCAAACGTCCCACTGTGCAGCCACTGTGCCCATCAATTGTTGCCACTGTGCCAGCAAAGGCCGCCACTGTGCCAGCAAACGCGACCAGCAAAAATAATTTTACTGTTAGGGGTCCCCACAACTTGGGAAATTTTATCAAGGGGTCACGGCACTAGGAAGGTTGAGAACCACTGCCCTATTGGATCTACCAACAACTCTATTGTATAGGTGGTGCCTGAACGGATACAAGCAGAATACATTGTCTTTGTAGGCCCTTACATGACATACAGTAGTTGTGATCAATCCAAAGCTGGCTATACACTATGCAATCTGATTTTACAATGACTGGTGCCATAACCGTGTAATAGGAGATTGTACAATCAGATTGTCGTGTGTGTGACCAACTGCACCTCCATGCCTACAAAAAGAGAATTACTAGTAAAAGTTGAGAAGTTCCAGAGTCACGTGACTATGGAGGTCCAGCACGGTCACCTAACACCCGATAAGTATGGTAATCTGTGTGTTATGTCTGTGTCCCCCTTAGACCCTGCAGGTCTTGTACCCCTATACACCGCAAAACGATGACGAGCTGGAGCTGGTACCCGGGGATTTCATCTTCATGTCACCGGTGGAGCAGACCAATACCAGTGAAGGTTGGCTGTACGGGTCATCGCTGGCTACTGGGTGCTCCGGCCTCCTTCCGGAAAACTACGTCACCAAAGCAGACGAGTGCGGCAGCTGGGTGTTTCATGGGTGAGTGTCCACATGGGGGCGCCCCTGAACCTGGTGGGACTTGGATGATGGATATGTGGGCAGAGCGCTGGACCCAAAGCAGGGGAGGATAGGGATAGAGATCCAAATTTTAGAGGCGGACAAAATATCCCTGCGAGTCCTCAGAAAAGTCCAATGATTGAAAGTCCAGGAAGTTTTTACCAAACACAAGGGTCAGAAGAGAAATCCAACGCGTTTCAGGAGCTCGAGACTTCCCCTGCAGAAAAAATAATAAAATACAGCATAAAAAGGAGATTTAACAAGGCGGTTTTTAGGATAGACTATTGCATAATGTAGATACAATGGGGGAGATTTACTAAAACTGGAGAGTGGAAAATCTGGCGCAGCTCTGCATAGCAGCCAATTGACTTCTAACTTCAGCTCTTTCTATTAGGCTTTGACAATAAAACATGATAGCGGATTGGTTTCTATACAGAGCTGCACCAAATTTTGCACGCTCCTGTTTTAGTAAATTAACCCCATTGTCATATAAAGATTGATTATCCTCCCCAGCCTGACTGTTACTGGCTCCGCCTCTTCCATTCATTGGATTCTAGTTCCTTCAATGGTAGAGGCTCAGCATCACTTGTGGGCGTTACCATCCAAATGCAGTCATCCTAGGAACGCCCTCTCCTCCAGTCCAGCGGCGGCCCGTCCATACCACCCGTCCCACCAGCCATGATCTGCCTGCATTGCATAGAGAAGTGCAGAGATCCGGTGATGACATCACTGGATATAAAATAAGATATGTCATGAAAAAGGAAAGGTTTTATTTAAAAATGCAATTGCCATGTTAATGAGGGGGAGGGGAGGACCCAGGGAAGGTAACATTAGATTGTAAGTTCAGCAGCAACTGATGGGGCTGCTCTGCTGTGCCGCAAATGCATAGCTCCCAACTGTCCCTGATTTGGAGCAATGTCCCTCTGTCCCTCATTCCTTCTCATTTGTCTCTCATTTTGGTCTGATCTATATAGATGTAAATAAAATGCACTTTCTATCTATAAAAAGTGTTTCCCAGTGCTAAACCTTTCATCTGATTTCTAAATTGCTGCATTTGTAAATTCCAAAAGCCAATATAAAGGAATATTAGTGGTTAAAAAAAGCACTTGTGGGTTTAATCAATCTTGTTTTTTTGTACAATTCTCCTTTAAGGGGGCGTGGCAAGGGGTGTGTCCTATGCCTGCATACTTTTTCTGATAGGTGTCCCTCATTCCCATCTCAAAAAGTTGGGAGGTATGCGAATGAATGAATTAAATGAACCTTTTTTTCTGAACCTGCAGTGATTTCTGTTCTTCATCCTGCGGCACAGGATAGTGGTTGGGTTCAGTCCCCACTTTATCTGCATGGAGTTTGTATCTTGTCAGTGTGCCTTTTCTCTAAGTTGTCTGGTCTCCTCCCACAAATTAAAAACATAAAGCTATAGCCTAATTGGCATGTGATGAACTATGTACCAAGCTTATATGACCGGTCCTAGGCCAAAGGAGGGGGACTCAGCTACTGAGGCGGTATTTGAATACTGCAAGAGAAACGGCCATATTGCTTTTTAGTGTGTCCAGAGGAATAGGAGGGACCCCAAGCCTATGGTATCCCATTCTAGCCCCATTTGTGCCATTCATTTACTCCTCTGCTCATCTTCATCTTATCTTTCAGCAACCATTACAGGCACTGCCACCACCTGCCTGATCTGAAGCTTCAGCTGGTGTGTACACGGCATGATTGGAATTTATAGAAGTGCCAGCAGTGCGCGATTGCCCATGTGTGAGCGTGTATATATGCATGTGTGTGCCTTGCTATAACAATGCCATCCCTTGCAGGTCGTACTCCCTCCTTAACACATCAGATGCCGCCTCTTATTCGCTCAGCGATGGGCTGCTGGATAGAAGAGTGCCGGATGACCAGGGCATGGTGGACACGGCCTCGCTCACCATTATCTGTCAGCCTATGCAGGTGAGTATTGCCATCCATCTGCCCAGCATGGGCTCTTCTGGAAGTGTAAACTTACTCGTGATCAGAAAATCAGATTTGTTGCTGGTGCGTGAGAGATAACTCAGCTCAGGGAGCGGTTTCTGTTGCTTAACTTTTATATGAGAGGAGGAGAATGTCTGCTCACCAATGTGTAAGGTAAACATGGCCACTGGGGGCAGGTTCTGACCTCTGTGAGTGATAGCATGAAAGCCTGTATCTTAAAGTGTTACTAAACCCACAACAGTAAAATCAGTCTGTATATGCAGTAAAGCATGCTTGTTATACTCACTGTGGAACCTAAGGGGTTAATCCTCCCCATTGTGTAAAAGGGCTGTTTAATCCTGTCTACTCTGATTCTACCCTTCTTCCACTGACTCACAATACATTTTCTGATAATACAGAGCCAGGGGACAGGCTGCACATGCTCAGTTAGCTGTGTATTGCCATTTATTTATTTTTTTCTTGGGAGGGTGCATGTGATCAGCACAGGCCAATCAGTACTGTCCAGACAGAGGGTCAGGGGTCCTGCATCCTGATAGGACAGTCAGTGGAGAATGAATACCCCTCCTACAAGCATTAACTGGACACTTGTAGAAGTCACAAGACTGCTATATACTGCTGATATTTTGCAGTTTATATTTGCTAAAATAATTGCATTTCCATGTTCTGTGTACTGTGGGAGACCAAATATAGTGAATGCAGGGTCCTGGGTTTAGCAACAGTTTAAGGAGTGTAGGTTAAATCAAAATGATTACGTCTAGGAGGGGATTGATTAAATCTAAAGGTGGGTTGAAAGTGGACCCCCCCCCCCTTTTAAGTTTCATTCTTTTTTTTTCAACCACTTACCGACCAGCCGCCCCAGTTATACGCAAGGTGTAGGTGTACATCGGGCTCGTACACTGTGATCTGTGCACGTGCGCTTCTTTTGGCTAGCGGGGGAGCCAATGAGCGTGAGTGCGCCGGCCACCCGCAATCGTTTCCCGCAGTAACAGAATGGGGATCGGCATGCGTAAACAAGGCCAATCTCCGTTCTGACGGTCGATAACACAGATCCTGTCTTTCTGCTAAGCATGTAATGTCACTGGTTCCCAAAAAAGTGTCAAAAATGTCCGATCTGTCCGTCCCAATGTCGCAGTCCCGCTAAAAATCGCTGATCACCGCCATTACTAGTTAAAAAAAAAGAAAAAAAATTATAAAAATGCCATAAATCTATCCCCTATTTTGTAGACAAGATAACTTTTGCGCAAACCAATCAATATACACTTATTGGGATTTCTTTTTTTACCAAACATATGTAGCAGAATACAAATTGGCCTAAATTGATGAATAAATTTGTTTTTTTTACTTTTTTTTTTTTTTTTTTGGAAATGTTTTATAGCAGAAAGTAAAAATTTAGTTTTTTTTTTTTTTTCCAAAATTGTCGCTCTTTTTTTGTTTTATAGTGTAAAAAAAAAAACGCAGAAGTGATCAAATACCTACAGAGAACTCTATTTGTGGGAAGGAAAAGGACATGAATTTTGTTTGGGTACAGCGTCGCACGACCGCGCAATTGTCAGTTAAAGCGACCCAGTGCCGTATCGCAAAAAATGGCCTGGTCATTAAAGGGGGTAAATCCTTCCGGGGCTGGAGTGGTTAATGGTGCATCCATCGTCATCCTCATCCTTTGTTCAGCCAGCTGAGTGTCAGATCTTTTGTCATATTTATCCTGTGTCAGCGATCTGTAGTGAGCAAAGGATGACGTGTACGACCTTCAGGGCATGCTGGCAATGGCGGCCCCCATATATCTGATCCGAGACGTGAACTTTAAGGGGCTTATTGTCTATTTGACAAACAAGCCATCCGTAGAACTCTGCACCGCCATTAAATATATGTGAAACCGGCGGATGATGATTTCACAGGTTCAGCATTAGCTGCGAACTGGAAGTGACCCCCTCCAGCACTTCTCCCACCCAGTTCTGCTTCTCATTTATCGTCATGAGAAAATGGAAAATATCAGCTTTTTCTGTGGCTTAACTGGCGGCACTGGTCGCCACGTCCCCCATAATGCTGGGTCCTGTTCCTATTCAGGGACTTGTGTCTTCTCTCTCGGTTTATGTCACATTGCAGTAGTTGGAATGTTTATAAATGTAACATGAAATTCTAGAGTGGATTGTTGTTACTCTGCGGAATCTGCTGGCCCTGCTCTGATTCTTGCCTGCTTGCTGCCACCTAGTGGCCCTTTTTTTTTTTTTTTTTTTTGTGTTGCAGCATACCAGATATTAAAGGCCAACTCCAGGCAAAACTTTGTTTTATTAGTGTTGGATGGACCTCTTATTGCGGTTTCCCCATTTTGGAGATTCCCGTATTTGTTATTCTGGTGACCACATGGCAAGCAAGAGAAAATCTCCCCAAAGGGGATGCAGATGAAAATGCAAAAAAAAAAAAAAACAATGCACATATGTAATATGTGAAACAATTGTAAGATTAGGTGATTCCCAGTCTGACTTGTTGTTTTATGAATGATGGAACCATATACAGTTGTGCTCATAAGTTTACATACCCTGGCAGAATTTATGATTTCTTGTCCATTTTTCAGAGAATATGATAACAGAAAAACATTTTTTTTCACTCGTGGTTAGTGATTGGCTGAAGCCACTTATTATCAATCAACTGTGTTTACTCTTTTTAAATCATAATGACAACAGAATCTACCCCAATGACCCTGATCAAAAGTTTACATACCCTGGTGATTTTAGCCTGATAACATGCACACTATTTGACACAAAGGGGTTTGAATGGCTCTTAGGCCCCTTTTACACTGGGGCGGGGGCGTCGGCGGTAAAGCGGTGCTATATTTAGCGCCGCTTTATCGTCGTTTTAGCGGCGCTATTCGGCCGCTAGCGGGGCGGTTTTAACCCCCGCTAGCAGCCGAAAAAGGGTTAAAACCACCCGCAAAGCACCGCTGCAGCAGTGATATGCCGGTGGTATAGCCGTGCTGCCCCATTGATTTTAATGGGCAGGAGCGGGTTAGGAGCGGTGTATACACCGCTCCTTCACCACTCCACAGATGCTGCTAGCAGGACTTTTTTCTGCGTCCTGCCAGCGCACCGCTCCAGTGTGAAAGCCCTCGGGGCTTTCACATTGGAGAGATTGCAGCGGCTGTTTCAGGGCGCTTTGCAGGCACTATTTTTAGCGCTGTAGCGCCTGCAAAGCGCCCCAGTGTGAAAAGGGTCTTAAAGGTAACCATCCTCACCTGTGATCTGTTTGCTTGTAATTGGTGTGCATGTATAAAATGTCAATGCGCTTCTGGACTCCTGGCAGACCCTTGCATCTTTCATCCAGTGCTGCACTGACGTTTCTGGATTCTGAGTCATGGGGAAAGCAAAAGAATTGTCAAAGGATCTGCAGGAAAAGGTAGTTGAACTGTATAAAACAGGAAAGGGATATAAAGAGATATCCAAGGAATTGAGAATGCCAATCAGCAGTGTTCAAACTCGAATCAAGAAGTGGAAAATATGACATCACTGACTGCTGTTCACTAGAATATCCCTTAAACAGTGCAAGTTTAGGAGATATTCATTTAACTTACAGTTAAGCTACAGTTAAAGGGGTTGTAAACCCTCCTGTTTTTTCACCTTAATGCATCCTATGCATTAAGGTGAAAAAAACTTCAGGCAGTGACCGGCCCCCCAGCCCCCCGTTTTACTTACCTGAGCCCCTTCATTCCCTCGGCAGAGACACGCTCTCCCTCTCTCCACGAGGTCCCGGCTCTTGATTGAATAGATTGATAGCAGTGCAGCCATTGGCTCCCGCTGCTGTCAATCAAATCCAATGACGCGGGCGCTGGGGGGCAGGGCCGAGTCCGGCATTCGTGTCTATGGACCCAAATGCTGGACTCTGGAGCGCGCTCGCATGGTAACCCCCTTTGGAGAGCGCTTCTCCTAGGGGATTATCTGATGAGCGGAGGAGCCGCGAACGCCGCCGGGGGACCCCAGAAGAGGATGATCGGGCCACTCTGTGCAAAACGAGCTGCACAGTGGAGGTAGGTATGATATGTTTGTTATCTTAAAAAAATAAAACACAAAGGTTTAGTGTCACTTTAAGCTTTATTATAAGCTTACCTGTAGGTAAAAATAACCGTAGAGTTTACTACCACTTTAAGGGAAATCACATTTTCTTAGCAAGGAAGGCTATATGCCTAGAGTCAGTTTAAAGTACAGGTATACCCAGTCACTTAAATCTACAGTTTTTTATTTAAATCATGATCCTGCCATGAAGGTCCTTTTTTAGGCACTTCCTATTGTGGGGTGACAACACTCTGTCCCTGTATCCCAAATGTGCTCCTGTGTTGTCACCCTATTTAATCGACTTCAATGGGGAACTACAAACGACTGTTAGTGTTTGCTTTGTTTCCTAACTTCTTGTTGCCGGCCACTGGGCCTGTCACAAATACACATCACTGTGTTAGGCGCAATCAGGTGCCCCCAGCACTGTGACCGCACTGTCGCTGACAGTGGCCCAAATTAACCCCTTACCTTTGCAGGTTCTCTTTAGGAGTTGGAAACACTTGGGCTGCCTGACCCTCTGATCACTGTGATTGCCCAAGAAGGGGGCTGATCCTTTCCGGTTCCTGATCTTCACTCTGTGACCAGAAGCTGTCAATGACAGTGCGGTCACAGATCGCCCTCAACTATGTAAGGCCAATCACAGGGCTCGCATGATCAACCCGAAAAGGGCTAGCAGTAAGGGGTTAATTTGAATAAAGTAGGTAGGAAGCAATAATAATGTGCCAGAGATGGATTTCTCCTTTCATGTTGTAACAGCCATTTTTGTTGGCACATTACTAGAAGATGTATTAATTACATTATGGCTTCTTCTTGGTTCCTTCCTCAGCCGTTGCGGATTAACTCACATGTGGGCCCTAAGAAGCGCTGTCTTTTTGTGTGCCGCCATGGCGAGCGGATGGACGTGGTGTTCGGAAAATATTGGCTGTCGCAGTGCTTTGATGCGAAAGGTGGGTAAATATGCTACAATTAAAAGGGTGAGGCTTAAGGAGCCACCCTAAACTTTGTGTATGACAGGCTGTCTCAGGGTTCACAGGCAGAAGTAAGAACCTGGCAGAGCAATAAAGCCTGCAGAGCTAATTAAAAAAGAAAAGTAAATAAATATCTATTATACCTGTGTGTGTGTGTGTGTGTGTGTGTGTGTGTGTGTGTGTCTATCTATCTATCTATCTATCTATCTATCTATCTATCTATCTATCTATCTATCTATCTATCTATCTATCTATCTATCTATATTACATTGCCTTGAAAAAGTATTCATACTGCTTGACATTTTCCACATTTCGTCATGTTACAACCAAAAATGTAAATAAATGTATTTTATTGGGATTTTATGTGATAGACCAACACAAAGTGGCACATAATTGTGAAGTGGAAGGAAAATGATAAATGGTTTTCAATTTTTTTTTACAAATAAATATGTGAAAAGTGTGGGGTACATTTGTATTCAGCCCCACTGAGTCAATACTTTGTAGAACCACCTTTCACTGTAATTACAGCTGCAAGTCTTTTTTGGGGATGTCTCTACCAACATTTCACATCTACAGAGTGACATTTTTGCCCATTCTTCTTTGCAAAATAGCTCAAGCTCTGTCAGATTGGATGGAAAGCGTCTGTGAACAGCAATTTTCAAGTTTTGCCACAAATTTTCCATTAGATTTAGGTCTGGACTTTGACTAGGCCATTCTAACACATGAATATGCTTTGATCTAAACCATTCCATTGTAGCTCTGGCTGTATGTTTAGGGTCTTTGTCCTGCTGGAAGGTGAACCTCCACCCCAGTCTCAAGTCTTTTGCAGACTCTAAAGCCCCATACACACTATCAGATTTTCTGCTGAGTTTTTCCTTCAGGTTTACCAAAACCATGTAGTGCAAGGGCCTGCCTGATTGCATACACATTGAAACTCCTACTCAAACTCCTTTGACCTCATATTATATGGTTTTGGTAAATCTGAAGGAAAAACTCAGCAGAAAATCTGATAGTGTATATGGTGCTTAATAGGTTTTCTTCTAAGATTGCCCTGTATTTGGCTCCATTCATCTTCCCATCAACTCTGACCAGCTTTCCTGTCCCTGCTGAAGAAAAGCATCCCCACATGATGCTACCACCACCATGTTTCACGGTGATATGCGGTGATATGCAGTGTTAGTTTTTCCACCACACATAGCGTTTTGCTTTTAGGCCAAAAAGTTCAATTTTGGTCTCATCTGACCAGAGCACTTTCTTCCACATGTTTGCTGTGTCCCACACATGCCTTCTCGCAAACTGCAAACAAGACTTTTTTTATGGATTTCCTTCAACAATGGCTTTCTTCTTGCCACTCTTCCATACAGGCCAGATTTGTGGAGTGCACAACTAATAGTTGTCCTGTGGACAGATTCTCCCCCCTGAGCTGTGGATCTCTGCAGCTCCTCCAGAGTTATCATGGGCCTCTTGGTTTCTTCTCTGATTAATGCTCTCCTTGCCCGGCCTGTCAGTTTAGGTGGACGGCCATGTCTTGGTAGGTTTGCAGTTGTGCCATACTCTTTCCATTTTCGGATGATGGATTGAACAGTGCTCTGTGAGATGTTCAAAGCTTGGGATATTTTTTATAACCTAACCCTGCTTTAAACATCTCCACAACTTTATCCCTGACCCGTTTGGTGTGTTCCTTGGCCTTCATGATGCTGTTTGGTCACTAAGGTTCTCTAACAAACCTCTGAGGGCTTAATAGAACAGCTGTATTTATACTAAGATTAAATTACACACAGGTGGACTCTATTTACTAATTAGGTGACTTCTGAAGGCAAACGGTTCCACTAGATTTTAGTTAGGGGTATCAGAGTAAAGGGGGCTGAATACAAATGCATGCCACACTTTTCACATATTTATTTGTAAAAAAAAAAATGTGAAAAACATTTATAATTTTCCTTCCACTTCACAATTATGCGCCATTTTGTGTTGGTCTATCAAGTAAAATCCCAATAAATTACATTTACGTTTTGGTTGTAACATGACAAAATGTGGAAAAAATTCAAGGGGTATGAATACTTTTTCAAGGCACTGTACATATCTTTGAACAGAAAAAAGGGGAAAGAAACTGCGCATAGGTGAAATAAAACAATGTGAAATATAAAGCTGCAATTCCTTTATGTAACGCAAACAGTAGAGATCAGAATTGGAAAAAACGGAATCGCGCTAGAAGGGACTAGTAACCATGCATATGATCACCAGTCCACAAACATAATCCATATGTGAATAAACACAGTGTGATAAAATAAAACACAATTAAAAAAAGCATAAAGCAGATAAGCAATTAGTAATCAATCAAATGTGCATTAGTGATTTGCAACAGTAAAGGCAAAAATTTGTGTGTATATAGTTCATGTAAATCACCCAAGTGAAAACATCAAAATAATCTGGATATCCTGCTGTATGAAATAAACGTGCTTGATCCACCACCATGAATAAGGACTGGCCGCTTACCAGAGATTCATAACCCCCCACTACAGAGGGTCAAATGAAGCTTGTTTATATCTAGTGATTCGGATTACAATCCATGGATAAGAAGCCTTGCAATGGGATGAGACTTCAAAGACCTTGGTGCCGTGATGGAAATAATCACGCTTTCTCAATATGGCAGTCCTTGACTCATTCTGCTCATTATGAGGGGCTCCCACCATTCCTGTGCTGTGCTGAGGAGGAAGTGATCCATTGATTGTGATCCGGATCACTATATATATAAACAAGCTTCATTTGACCCTCTGTAGTGGGGGGTCATGAATCTCTGGTAAGCGGCCAGTCCTTATTCATGGTGGTGGATCAAGCACGTTTACTTCATACAGCAGGATATCCAGATTATTTTGATGTGTGTGATAAAATAAAACACAATTTAAAAAAAAACATAAAGCAGATAAGCAATTAGTAATCCATCAAATGTGCATTAGTGATTTGCAACAGTAAAGGCAAAAATTTGTGTGCATATAGTTCATATAAATCACCCAAGTGAAAACATCAAAATAATCTGGATATCCTGCTGTATGAAGTAAACGTGCTTGATCCACCACCATGAATAAGGACTGGCCGCTTACGAGAGATTCATGACCCCCCACTACAGAGGGTCAAATGAAGCTTGTTTATATATAGTGATCCGAATCACAATTAATGGATCACTTCCTCCTCAGCACAGCACAGGAATGGTGGGAGCCCCTCATAATGAGCAGAATGAGTCAAGGACTGCCATATTGAGAAAGCGTGATTATTTCCATCACGGCACCAAGGTCTTTGAAGTCTCATCCCATTGCAAGGCTTCTTATCCATGGATTGTGATCCGAATCACTATATATAAACAAGCTTCATTTGACCCTCTGTAGTGGGGGGTTATGAATCTCTGGTAAGCGGCCAGTCCTTATTCATGGTGGTGGATCAAGCACGTTTGTTTCATACAGCAGGATATCCAGATTATTTTGATGTTTTCACTTGGGTGATTTATATGAACTATATGCACACACATTTTTGCCTTTACTGTTGCAAATCACTAATGCACATTTGATGGATTACTAATTGCTTATCTGCTTTATGTTTTTTTTAATTGTGTTTTATTTTATCACACTGTGTTTATTCACATATGGAATATGTTTGTGGACTGGTGATCAAATGCATGGTTACTAGTCCCTTCTAGCGCAATTCCGTTTTTTCCAATACATATCTTTGAAGGATAGTGTGTGCAACAATAGGAGGGTGTATTTGTGTCTCGGACTCACTGCCCGCAGGGGAAGAGAACTCACACAGCCTGGTCGATGCAGCAAATATTAACATAGCAATGTCCATAGAGAACGGCCACACCGGACCGGAACACTGAACCAGACAAAGCGTAGGCCATGCACTGGACACCTCCAGCATAGGAGGTGGCTGGAAGGCAGACCGAAAACCAGGCCCAACACAGGAAGACTACTGATGGTGCACAGCAACAATCCCTGCGCTGCCCATTCCTCCACAGGAGCCTGACCCTATGCTACTCCGACTGTCCTGTCCCTAAACTGCCCACACATTGAATGTGTGCCACCCCTAAGGGGACAGTGCTATTTATAAGCACTGCCCACCTCAAAGATAGCTGCCAGGTCAACCAGGGCAGTAGTGTCCAATCAGACAGCTGCTTCCCTAAAGAGACCTACAGAGGCCAAGAAAGGGCCTGTTTCCCACTTGTCCTCTGCTGTCTCAGCATGGCGGTCACCGGATAGCACCACCCTTGCAGGGAGGCTGCACTGCACCTCTCTACAAGGGTATTGCACTGTAAGTCCTTATTCACATTGGTACTGTCAAACCTGCATTTATATGCATTTAGTGGACAAGCAGTCTGCGTTCTAGAGATTCTACCTTGAGTGCATGCTGCCTTAAAACCTCTAGGTGTTTCATAGAGTTTGACAGGGTGTCAGCAGTGGGGCTGTGCCCGCCACCCTGACCTAAACGTCCAGTGTGCATGGGGTCTAAGAAGCATGGATTGCTCAAAACTGTGACATTGCAACATTGTATATTAAATCTTTGACATTTGAAAAACCATGACCCTGTTGCACCAATATAAAACACCCCTTAAATAATCCATATAGTTCTCTTGGGAGCTTATATTATAGGATTATATATATGTATGTTATATTTATGTATATCTAAAGATAGATGGAGATATACAGTATAGAGCAAAAATGAATAGGCTTTTGGAGTAGCAGGCTTGGATGGTCCAAAAAGGTTGGCATATCCATGATTCCAGTGATGAGAATTATCCTTTTTGTACATAATTCTCTTTGGTCTCTATAGGCCGCTATGTGCGAACCAACCTGAACATGCCGCAGAGTTTACCGCAAAGGAGCGGCGGCTATCGGGATTTTGAGAAGGACGCTCCCATCACAGTGTTCGGGTGCACGCAAGCCAAGCTGGTCGGTGAGTTGTCTGTGAGAGGAACAAGACTTTTCTTGTGAGAGGAACAAGATATTTTCTGGGAATTTTTTTTTTTTTTAAAGAACGAGTATTTCTGTACCAGAAAAAATGTAAGTTATTTCCTGGTATGTAATTTAAGATGCCCGCACTTGTGTCTTCTCTTCTAAAATAGTTTCTACATTCTTCTCAGCTGTCCTGTTCCCTCCTGGCATTGCTCAGTGTTGTCTCCAATTCTTCCTTTCACCCTCCAGAATCTAGATCCTGTCCTATACTTTTTTCCTATAAGCATTTATTACTCCTTTACACATTTTGTTGCTTGTACCAACAGAAATCCCTACTTAGGATTCTGCCTTTCGGTGTGCGATATAAAATATATACTTTTATAGGAGATTTGCCTATGGGTTTATGTATCTTAATTGCACTGATTTGTAAATGTTGACCATTGAAGATATTGTGGGGTTGATTTACGAAAGGCAAATAGACTGTGCACTTTGCAAAGTGCAGTTGTACTCTGCAAGTGCAGTTGCTCCAGAGCTTAGTAAATGAGGTAAAGCTTCACTTTGCAAAGAGTACCCAATCGCGTGCAAGGAAAATAAAGAAAACCACATTTTTGCTTGTACATGATTGGATGATGGAAGTCAGCAGAGCTTCTGCTCATTTACTAAGCTCTGGAGCAACTGCTCTTGCAAAGTGCACAGTCTATTTGCCTTTAGTAATTCAACCCCTTGTGTGTTTGAATTCAGCAGATGGAAATTATCAGTGCCTACCTGCCTTGTTCTATATAAAGTCTGCAGGACCTGGCACGGTTTTAGGTGTCAATGGAGCCATGATAGCAATGTAGTCATAGAGGAGCTGGATTGGAGGAGGTCAGGGTGACGTTGAATATTTGTGTTTTGCAGGTCAGGCCTTGCTTGAGAGTAACACAACCGTAGATTTCATATATTGCTCCCCGTCCTTGCGTTGCGTACAGACGGCACACAACATACTGAAAGGTGAGTTGATGTCCTACGTTGCCTCTCTTATTTCATGGCCATGGATTTCAGCCCTAAATATTTGGTTGTCTTATTCTCCCCTTCTTATTGCTAATCTAAAGAGTGTCAGATGCAGCAAGCATTTACAGAGCATATAACTAGTTTTAGGCAACCATTCTATAAAGAACCCTTCAGATCTATTCTAGTAGTGACTAGAGCTGGGCCTGGTCAAAGGGTGGGCAGAAGAAGCAGCTGCCTTGATTTCAATAGGCTGTCCTACATGTGGCAAAGTAGCTCATAGGACATTATGGTGTATTGCCGTTTGCATGTTTTTTTACTATGCGTTTTGCTGCATTTGTCACTGGTTTCTTCACGTGGCAAAATGTATGTTTGCTTCTGTGTTTGAGGTGCCATTAACAATGAATGGCACCTAAAGTGTGACTAGTTCATTTTAGGTGTATAAAGGAGGCCATACACTATACAATCTGATTGTACCATCTCTGTAGATTTATCAAAGCTATATAGGAGGAGGACATGCCTATCTATCCAATCAGGCAGGACCTTGCACTACATAGTTGATGGTAGATCTAAAAGAGATTGTACAATCAGATTGTATGGTGAGCTTTACAAACCTCCAGGACACACTTCTGTTTTCAACTACAACTCTCCTCCACATAGGCTGTTATCTGATCGCTCAGCTCATGCACACTCTGCCAAATGAAAGATCTATGCAGGATGAAGGTAAGGTAGAAAAAAAATTGATGAATTGGTGTACTTAGTGAGAATGGTGATCGCTGATTGCATTGGAAAAGCATGAGCCTGCAGAGGTGGTTGGAAGCAATCTCTTGGAGGAGGTGCAGAGGTCAGCTGGTGAACTACTTCCTTGTACTGGCCCTGTCCTGAACACCAAATTCAGGACGGCTAATAGAGGAGTTTTCAACAGGACACTGAGGCTGCGGTAAGGCCTGGTCTATGACAAATAGAAAGCCTTTTCTTTAAGCCCGGTTCACACTGAGGCAGCGCGACTTGCAGCGTGACTGCCTCAGGCGACCTGGACAAGACAGGGGCGGCGACTTGCAAAACGACTTCTATATAGTCGCCTCAAGTCGCCCCCAAAGTAGTACAGGAACCTTTTTCTAAGTCGGAGCGACTTGTGGCTAAGTCGCCTGACAAGTTGTCCTAGTGTGAACCGACCCTTATGTTAAGAGGTACATTGATTGTATATTGGTACATAGAAAAGCTGGAACTGAACTTAGTCTTTAACTTAGTCTTTTCATACCCACTATTGACTATGATTGGTTGGTATGGAGAGGGGAGCCTGTTCTCACCTGTCAAGTGGGTAAAACCTTGTGAGCTGCCAAACTACTCTCCTAAAGTGAAAATAAAAAAAAAAATAAAAATAAAAAATAATAAAAATTAAAAAACAGCTGCCAACACTTCCAACACTTCCCCAGATGTGACAATGCAAACTGATCTATCAAATGTGCGGCGTTTAAATAGCTATACAACTAATAATAATACAAAGGTAGTTAATAAATGTCCAAAAACCATAATAATATAATATAATAAAGTGCTTGTGCTCTGTGTATTGAACAAAGATCATTAATAATGTAGTATTCTGTGATACAAGCGAAAAGTGCCCCAAAAAAAAAAAAAAAAATATATAAGTGCACGTGCTCCGTGTATTGCACAAAAATCCTTAATGATAATATTTCAAAAATCCATTATGAAAACATAAAACGTGATCATGGTGATGATATCTTCATGCAGTGTGCGCACACCCTCCACCAGATGTACCCTCACCTTGAGGGCTTTATGTAAAAGCCTGTGATAAATATTATTATCAATTTGAAAATATCTTCCTGTGTTTCCTGTGGTGGCTAATTTTGGCTTAAACGCTGATACGAGGATCATTCCTTCCTCCTGATTAAAGTGCAGATCAAAAGCCACTGCTTCCTCCTGGCTATCAGCAGTCTCCTCATATATAACACATGTGGAAAACAATAGAAGCTTGCAATAGTGTGATAACGTTTAAAATAGGTTTATTGCAACTTAAAATCCACATAGATTTATACTCACATTTTGCATAATAAAAACACGCCTTGGTATGCTTATAGACAAAGGGGTGATAACATCACCTGGAGACTGAATCTGCAGCCCCGGATCCCGGCGTTCACCCTGTCCTAAGCCTGTGCTGCAAGAGTCCTTGCTTACTTCCTCGTCAGCCGATCGAGCTCTTCTCACCTGTCTTCAACGGGTGCCTTAGACTCCAGTAACACACTGTGGTGAACACTAGGGGGCACTGTGGGGGTCTGTCATTATATCATGTCACATTGTTACTTGTCAGTTCAGTATGGAATAATACAGTTTTTTGTCTGCTCTGAATTTTTTTCAGGCCTCAAGCAAGAGAGTAAAGGAAAAATCCGGGTGGAACCGGGCTTATTTGAGTGGACAAAGTGGGTGTCCGGTACCTCGCTACCCGCTTGGCTCTCACCCACTGAAATGGCAGCTGCCAATCTAAGTGTGGACACAACGTACAGGTAATTTCTGCGTCTAGAAACATAACATGTCTGTTTCTGAATTCCTTCCTTGCTACTACCTTTTCTTGGGTTGTTACCAACATGTGGTGAACGTTTCATGTCAATAGCACCTTCTAGAAATATATTTACCTAGAAAAATGGGGACGTGTTCAATACTTATTTTACCCGCTGTGTGTATGTTTATGTGTGTGTGTGTGTGTATGTGTATATATATATATATATATATATTTGTATATATATATATATATATATATATATAGTAAATATTTTATTATATCTTTCATGTGACAACACTGAAGAAATGACACTTTACTACAATGTAAAGTAGTGAGTGTACAGCTTGTATAACAGTGTAAATTTGCTGCCCCTCAAAATAACTCAACACACAGCCATTAATGTCTAAACCGCTGGCAACAAAAGTGAGTACACTCCTAAGTGAAAAATTCCAAATTGGGCCCAATTAGCAATTTTCCCTCCCCGGTGTCATGTGACTCGTTAGTGTTACAAGGTCTCAGGTGTGAATGAGGAGCAGGTGTGTTAAATTTGGTGTTATCGCTCTCACTCTCATACTGGTCACTGGAAGTTCAACATGGCACCTCATGGCAAAGAACTCTATGAGGATCTGGAAAATAATAATTTTTGCTCTACTTAAAGATGGCCTAGGCTATAAGAAGATTGCCAAGACCCTGAAACTGAGCTGCAGCATGGTGGCCAACACCATACAGCGGTTTAACAGGACAGGTTCCACTCAGAACAGGCCTCGCCATGGTCAACCAAAGAAGTTGAGTGCATGTGCTCAGCGTCATATCCAGAGGTTGTCTTTGGGAAATAGACGTATGAGTGCTGCCAGCATTGCTGGAGAGGTTGAAGGGGTGGAGGGTCAGCCTGTCAGTGCTCAGACCATACGCTGCACACTGCATCAAATTGGTCTGCATGGCTGTCATCCCAGAAGGAAGCCTCTTCTAAAGATGATGCACAAGAAGCCCGCAAATAGTTTGCTGAAGCAGACTAAGGACATGGATTACTGTAACCATGTCCTGTGGTCTGATGAGACCAAGATAAACTTATTTGGTTCAGATGGTGTCAAGTGTGTGTGGCGGCAACCAGGTGAGGAGTACAAAGACAAGTGTGTCTTGCCTACAGTCAAGCATGGTGGTGGGAGTGTCATGGTCTGGGGCTGCATGAGTGCTGCCGGCACTGGGGAGCTACAGTTCATTGAGGGAACCATGAATGCCAACATGTACTGTGACATACTGAAGCAGAGCATGAGCCCCTCCCTTCAGAGACTGGGCCGCACCTCTAAGACGACCACTGTCTTGCTAAAAAAGCTGAGGGTAAAGGTGATGAACTGGTCAAGCATGTCTCCAGACCTGTGGGGCATCTTCAAACAGAAGGTGGAAGAGCGCAAGGTCTCTAACATCCACCAGCTCCGTGATATCATCATGGAGGAGGGGAATAGGACTCCAGTGGCAACCTGTGAAGCTCTGGTGAACTTCATGCCCAAGAGGGTTAAGGCAGTGCTGGAAAATAATGGTGGCCACACAAAATATTGACACTTTGGGCCCAATTTGGACATTTTCACTCACAAAAGTGTACTCACTTTTGTTGCCAGTGGTTTAGACAATAATGGCTGTGTGTTGAGTTATTTTGAGGGGACAGCAAATTTACACTGTTATACAAGCTGTACACTCACTACTTTATATTGTAGCAAAGTGTCATTTCTTCAGTGTTACATGAAAAGATATAATAAAATATTTACAAAAATGTGAGAGGTGTACTCACTTTTGTGAGATACTGTATGTATTTGAGGTTCAATAAACTTTAAATGCCTGGCTTTCCCTTTAAACATTGCTATCTCCTCTGTTTTTCCTGCAGACCTCACATACCGATCAGCAAGCTGGTGGTATCCGAGACATACGACACATACATGAGTCGGAGTTTCCAGGTGACAAAGGACATCCTCAGCGAGTGTAAGGGTAAAGGTGAGTCCCTGTGTGTACAATGTAGTAAAAACCTTTTCCGACAGGAGGCTCAGGAAGAGACGCTTCTAGTTTTTCCTCCTGAAACCTGCTGCCGAGCTGTGAAGAACTGAGGAGCAGAAAGAATGACCCCAAAGACAAATCCTCATTTTTTCAAATCTTCCACATGTTACTTTTTAATTTTTTCCCCCTATTTATTTATTTAATGGAAATGTTGTTTTTCCGAAGTTACATGCCATTATGCTATGTGAGCAGTGCTGTGCGGAGTTCTTCTTTAGGAAATAAAAGGGATGGGGTAATTCTGTTGCGCATAGAACTGATTTAATTTTCCCGATTTGTAATGAATTGCCTGTTAATTTTCTGTCTGCTGAGAGATCTGTATGTCACCCCTTCTTTCCTCCTTCCGCCAGGAAATAACATCCTGATAGTAGCCCATGCCTCATCCCTGGAAGCCTGCACCCGCCAATTACAGGGTCTTACCCCTCAAAACTCCAAGGATTTTGTACAGGTTGTCAGAAAGGTAAATAAGAATATATCTGAAAGTGAACTGTCTGTGTTGCCTGTGGTAAGCACATTTCAGCAGCTGAGAACCGATTGGTCACTGTGGTCCTGCCTTTCTATTTTTCTTACCTCTTTGCTGTAGAATTGAACTTATTTTTCTTGCACAGTGAGGCTAAGTAAGGATCCCATATGTGTCTAAAATCAATTTTTCCAATATTGTGAGAAGTTTTAATTATGTTTCAGTTTCTTCATATTTATTTAACAATAAAAAAAAATGGGCAAGTTGTATAAATTTGGCTTATTTTTTTATGCCATGTTGGTGCCCAGACCAAATTTTGCAGCGTCACTTTGAGTCAGTCAAACGTAATAATATATCTAGGACTGATATGGCCATCTAAATAATTTTTTGCTTAAAGCATATGTAGCTTTTATTTGGTACACGGTTTTAGTAAATACCTTGTTTAGATGATATTATTGTTATTTTTATAGGCTAAAAATGTTTTAGATTTTTTTTCTATTTTCAGCAAATAATAATAATAAGTCAAAGCATATTTAAATTAAAACAATTTTAACTTTTTTGATTTTATTATTTGCTAAAATCATCAAGTGAAATACGTCAAACCCTTTTTCATTTTTTTATTTTTTATTTATTATTGAGAAAATACTTTATTTAAATTATTTTACTCTATTATTATTATTATGTTTCTTTTGCAAATGTTTTTCCTCTGTGCACAGCAAGTTCACAGGAAACATTTGCACTGGCATTGGTGACTGTGACTGATAGCTGTTTAGTTATCTGTGAATGAATGCTTCACAATCAATGATCAGACTTACAACTAGGAGAATACAGCACTGAGCACTCCTAGCTATCAGTGACATTCTGTCTGCATGGTGAAAAGCAATGGGGATGTCAATCTACAGATTGTGGACAGGTGCAAAAAAATGTATTTTATTGTGTCAGAAATTAAACACCAAAAAAAAAGCAGACGCCCCCTTGTGGACACTTGTGTACACATCAGTAACTTAAAGCGGAGTTCCACCCAAAAATGGAACTTCCGCTTTAAGGGAAGGTGACCCCCTGATATGCCACATTTGGCATGTCATTTTTTTTGGGGGGAGCGGAAACCCTCTTTTTAGAAGGATCCAGCTCCCACTTCCTCCTGATGCACCCGTGGAACCGGAAGGAAGTTCACCTCTCCCCCCCCCCCTCCCTCTCAGCAATCATCTGGGACACGTCACAGGTCCCAGATGATTGCCCGGCCAGTCACATGTACAGTGTGTGCCTGGCTGTGAAGCCACAGCTGGGTGCCCACAGTGACAATGCCGGCGCCGCAGAAAGGAGGGGGAGACGAGCGGGGCTTCGTTCGCCCGCATCGCTGGACCCTGGGACAGGTAAGTGTCCGATTTATTAAAAGTCAGCAGCTGCAGTATTTGTAGCTGCTGACTTTTAATTTTTTTTTTATTTGAACTCCGCTTTAAAGTGTTACTAATACCAGTAATATGAAAATAGTTCAAAAGCCCCCCCCCCCCCCCCACAGTGCCCACAGCTTCTAAATCTTCTTTTTACATTAACCACTTCAATACAGGGCATTTTTACCCCCTTGCTGCCCAGGCCAATTTTCAGTTTTCAGCGTTGTAACATTTTGAATTACAATTGTGCGGTCATGCAAAACTGTACCCAAATGAAATAGAGCTTTCTTTTGGTGGTATTTGATCACCTCTGCGGGTTTTATTTTTTGCGTTATAAATAAAAGAAGAGCGTCAAGTTTGAAAAAAAACACAATACTTTTTACTTTTTGCTATAATAAATATACCAATTTAAAAAATAAAAATTTTCCTTAGTTTAGGCTGATATGTATTCTTCTACATATTTTTGGTAAAAAAAAAAAAAAAAAATGCATTAAGCGTATATTGATTAAAAGTTATAGCGCCTACAAAATAGGGGATAGATTTATGGTGTTTTATTATTATTTTTTTTACTAGTAATGACGGCGATCTGCGATTTTTATCGTGACTGTGACATTGTGGCGGACATATCGGACACTTTTGACACTATTTTGGGACCACTGACAGTTATACAGCGATCAGAGCTATAAATATGCACAGAGAACTGTATAAATGTCACGGGCAGGGAAGGCGTTAACACTAGGGGGTGATCAAGGGGTTAAATGTGTTACCTAGGGAGTGATTCTAACTGTATTGGGAGGGGACTGACTAGGGGAGTAGACCCATCCGTGTTCCTATATACTAGGAACACACAATCTGTCTCCTCTCCCGACAGAATGTAAATCTGTGTGATTACACACACAGATCTACGGTCCTGCTCTCTAACAAATGATCGCAGGCACGAGCATCGGCTCCTCAGTGACGCGCCAGGAAGCTGAGGATGTCATATGATGCCCACCGAGGATGGGAGATCCCATCTGCGGACGTCATATGGCAATGGGCAGGTAGGGAAGTGGTTAAAATACTGCCACTATATACCTTTTTGGATGATCTGTATACCACGGTTACATGATAAACTGCACAGTTTCTCCAGTGCCGAGAGTTCAGGAAGGCAGAGATTTTCACTTCAGCCTGTATACACGCCCACATGTGTGATGTCAATATCATGTGACCTGGCTGGCTCTGAGGACAAGAAACTGTTCTCTCCAGCATAAAAGACACAACTGAGCATGTGCAGGTCGTCTACTCTGCCGGCTTTGCCCAGATAGACAGTGCAGGAGGGGAGGATCTGTTCTTACAGGATAAAACCGCCTTTTTACATAATGCAGAGGATTAACCCCTTAATTTCCACAGTGAGTATAACAAGCATGCTTTACTGCATATACAGACTGATTTTTACTGTTGTGGGTTTAGTAACACTTTAATATTCCAATGGACTGTAATGCTACAGAATGCGGTAGAGTCCAAGGAGGGGGTGCGACAAGGCTGCTGTTAAAAATCGTGGGGCCCCATACAGCCTACCTGACAGGGCTCCCCCGCCCCCTTTTTTTCCCCTAGTCCCTTTCTCTGCAGCCTCAGCTGCACTTTGAGGCTCCCTGTTTATTTATAAATCGAAGCATAGAAAACACAATTTACTATGCTTCAGTGGTGAATGGACACAGTGTGTGATCAGTGCCAATTGCTCACTGTGTTCATTCAGGAAAGGAAGTCCTGCCCCTCTGAGGCTTAGGGGCCCATTTATACTAGTCCTGGGTCAGATGGGTATGAGGACCCTATTCATAAATTGTTATTACACCAGGTTTTTTTGGCGTGCACCATATATTTTACACTTGCTTCTCATCCATTGGTGAGGTTCTCATCTGTATCCTATCCTCATTTTCAGATTCCATATTTGGGTTTCTGCTGTTGTGAAGAGCTGGGGGAGTCGAGCCTGTGGCAGCTGACGGACCCCCCCATTCTCCCGCTCACTCATGGGCCCACCGGTGGATTTAACTGGAGAGAGACTTTACTGCAGGAGTGATCTCCAGTTCATGGACCAAACTGTTCCTCCGATCCAAACTGTAGAACGTTTTCGTTTCTGGATGCAAAATGGCAGCAAGGTGCCGCACGGCTGCCCCGCCTATACCAATGTAATCTATGTTTTGCCTATCTATATATAGATATATATCTATATATATATATCTTTATGTGAAGACTAGCTATTTTTGTTGAGGATCTATATTTACTGGTTCAAAGTGATATATCTGTATAGTAAACCAATGTCTTCTGGCGCAGAGTTGGAAGCGTTATAGCGCAGGATTCCGCTAGCAGCGACTTTATCCTCGCCGTCTTCAGGTCAGTGTGTATGTAGCTTTAGTCCTGTCCGCAGGGGGGCATCCTGGCATTGAGCTGAAATTAAGCTTTAGTCTTCCTGGATAATAATTTATCAATATTTATTACTGACGGTTGGGTCTCGTTGGGCATTGGTTTTTCCATATTGGTCCAAGTGCCATGATCCACCGCAAATGGGAGTCAGTAGCTGACATCTCCTGGTTACAGTGCTGATCCTCTGGATTCGGTAGTGTCTAAGAACATCGGGGTCCTCGATTGCTGCATGTGCCTGGTCAGTGATGTAAAAAGTCAGAGGATCAGCAGAGCAGGGAACTGGAATTTTCCATAAGAGGTCAACAATAGCCCTGTATTTCAGCTAAGGTTTCCTCTATTGGTTGGTGCATGTTTCATTCCATATTCGTTGGTCTCATTCACCCAGAGTGTCAGTACTTTGTGTTTTAGAGTGATGTCTCTTGTTATATTAAATTTTTTTTTTTCCTGAATATTGGGCAACTGCAGCCAAATGGCTAAATGCACTGATGGAGTCAGATCAATGCTGTGCTATGTGAAAGTGACAACACTTTAAAATCTGCAGTGCTAAGACTCGGGGCCACTGCCCTGCCTCCTAACTTGTAGTACAAGAGAACATCATGGCACTGGTAATGTACATTCTGAGTCCTTCCCCCAAGGCTCCATCAGGTACCTCCCAGTCCATCAGGTTACAGAGTGGGTTTGAATTACCAAGCAGCTTTTTATGTCTCTCTGAGACTCGGGTGGTAAGGTTTCTCATACTACTTTTTGTCTCAGTCCTTCCCACGTGGCGATTTGGAAGCTGTCACTTTCTCACAGCTGTGTCACTGTCCCTCCCACAAGGCCATACTGACACCGTCACCCTTCTTTAATACCTGTCTCTCTGCCCTTCCTCCAAGGCCATACTGCAGGTGTCACCCTCACAACTGTCTCTGCCCCTCCGGCGTGTCACTGCCGCTCCACCAGGGCCATACTGAACATGTCATTGTCACTCCCACAAGGCCATGTTAGCAGCACCCCCCTCTAACTGATGTCTCTTTACCCTTCCTCCAAGGCCACAGTGGAGACATCACCCTCACAGCTGTCTCTGCCCCTCCCACAGAGCAATAGTAAACGTGTCAATGCCCCTCCCACAAGGCCATACGGACAGTGCCACCCTCTAACAGGTGTCTCTTTACCCTTCCTCCAAGGCCATACTGGAGACCTCATCCTCACAGCTATCGCTGCCCCTCCTGCAAAGCCATAGTGAATGGATCACTGCCTTCCCTCAAGGCCACACTGACAGTGACACCCTCTAACTGCTGTTGTTCTGTGCCTTTTATAAGGCCATACTGCAGGGATTATCCATCTCACCAATCCTCTCCCAGAAGGGTGTCACTTTCTCATGGCTGTGTCACTGCCCCTCCCACAAAGCCAGTAGGCGGGTGACATTTCCTCCATGTTCCCCTCCTCAATAGGCACCAAGTGTGGGTTACATAGGAGGCCTACCCCGAGGTGGGTACTTCCGGGCTATGGTAGACACTTAAATAGGGTTACTGCCTTACACATGGGGTACCTTTTGCTTGAACAGGTGACTGAACTTTAGTTAACTCCCTCAATGTTGATATACACCACCACGGTCCCTGATCCAATTTAGAGGGACATGCAAAGCCAATGCCCTCTCCACTTGTCCAGCATATCTCTGCTACCTCCCTCTCAGTAACAGTATGCCCAGTATGGAATGGGGCCCCGCCGTGTGCCTAGCACAGGCTCCATGCATGCACTCACTTAACTCTTTTTCTTCTGTACCTTTGTACAGGCTGGGGACCTCTGCGGTGCTGATCTGCTCCCGTTGCAATGGGAGATGGATGTACCCATGGAGAAAGTGCCGAACTACTCCTCCTGCAAGAGGCTATCCCACCTGCCACATGTACACACTTACGACAGTCTGCTTGTGAAACCATTGTTATTTTTGGTAAGCACTTGCCGTTTGCTGTACCGCATTAATTCTTGTACTACAGTCTTCATACCCCAATGTGTTTACCTGACCCGAGCTGTAGACTATGTGCGCAGATTACTTGCATTACACCCTTTGAGTAACTTCAGCTCAGACTTTCAAAGACTTTACTGGAAACTTGTAGCATTTATAACAAAGTGCACAGACTCTTCCTAACATCCCTAATCCCTAACGCAGGCTTGATTGCTGCCCTAGCATACCTGCACAGGATAAAGTCCATTATGGCAGAGCTCCAGATCTGGGGTCCTTGGGCGTTTTGCAGATCTTCGAGGTCCCGTACTCTGTAGAGGCTCTTTATTCATGGGTGCTCCGACATCGGCAGTAGGCTGTGTGGATGGACTCCAATAAAGACAACATGTCTACATCTCTCCTTCCACTCTCTGGATCGGACCCCTGTCCTTTTTTTTTTTTTTTTTTTTTTTTTTTTTTTTTTTTTTTTTTATAAAGCACATGATCAGTGGGTCCGACCCAAGAAAGCCTCAAGAAGGAGCCGGAAACATTTAAACAATAACCCTCCCGGCTGGGGCAGCCTAAAACTCCACCTGCCTACATACTGATGGTGCCAGCCTCTAATAGTTTTGTCTTCCACTCCCACAAGGCCATGCTTAACGTGTCACCTTCCCATAGCTGCATCTCGGCCCCTCCCAAAGACCACATTAAAGGTGTCCCCCTTTCATGGCTGTGTACCTTCTAAAGGCCATTCTGACGGTGCCACCGTCTTTAACAGCTATCTCTCCGTCTCTCCTCCAAGGCCATACTGCAAGAGTCACCCCCTCACAGCGGTCTCTGACCCTCCCTTACCGAAGGTATCAGTTTTTTACAACTGTGTCTCTGCCCCTCCCACGGGACTGAATGTGTCTCACAGTCACACTCACATTTTGGAGAGGGTGACACCCTTTTTAGGCTGTTTAATGCTTGTGTTATTTGGGCAGAACTGGAACTTGTGGAGTTGTGATGGGTAGCTTCTGTCGTTGGAATCCCCCAGTTTTTAGAAGTCGGGAGGCTATTTAGCTTACCAGCAGCTACACAGCACTGACCTATCCCTTTTGAATGGAGTTAACCTTTAAGTTGCTTTATAGCACCATAGGCAGTTGATAAAAACCCATGCATTACATATATACATTGCAATCTAACTATGCAGTCCAAAACACTTCCACATCACAGGACTTTTGTATAAAAATGATCTGCAGGTCCAGCTTTTTGGTCTCCAGCCTTTACTAGCAAACTGCTTCAGTCTGGTTGGCAAGAGGCACAGAAGCCCTTCAGCAGTTTTTTTATAATATCCTGGAAATTGCAGTGCTTCCCAGTGCAGCCTATACACGAAACCCATGAGCTGTGTTTTGGGTTTAAACCAAATAATTGAACTTCGAAAATGCATTTAGATTAAAAGAACAAATCAGAAAAATTCTTCTAATGTTCAGCCATTAAACTGACTTCTGATTGGTTGCTATGGGTCACTTACTGCATTGGCATTGTTTTACTAGATACGGGCAAATGTCTGTTTTGGATGAACATTGTAGTTATTCCCTGTCTGATCACTCAGGCCATGCGGTACAGATAAATGTATTATAATTATTTATCAGCTACTGAGAATTAATCTTCATTGGCCGAAAAGCGCGGAGTACCGGTGCTCCTATGTAGCGCGTGCCGTTGTTTTTTGAGCATGCTGTCATGAAATTGGCGATATTCAGGATGACGTAGATCTGGACGATGGGTCACAGGGAAAATGTCTGGCCAGTGATTGTCCACAGTGGTTAGCCATTTACATAACAAGCTCAGAGATGTGAGCCCACATCTCCATGGATATTATAGCCCCCCCTTCCTCCTGAATCAGGACCACCACTTTTTTTTTCTCCTTATGTTGATTTTTGCATATTTAAAGGCAGCTCTCCATCAATATTCTCTGCTGTACTGTTGCTGGATCTACATCACCCTGAATTCCATCACTGTTACATTGTAACAATAATAAGGGCCCCGTCACACTTGTCCATTAGTGCGCAGGTAGCAGTTCTGTGCAGCAGTATTTTATTGCATTACACAGCTCTTCTTTTTTTTTTAACTTTATGTGAAGTGCACAATGGGACAGAGCAGAGCATGCAGGGCCACCCAGAAGGCAGAGAAACACTGGTCTGAACATGACACACAGAGAACTATACTTTTCTGTGTGTCATTGCAGTTACCTGCATTTATCCACAAGGAAAAACACAGGTGGTTGCACCTTAACATGGTAACAGTTGTGGGCAACCCCACCTAATGTTAATTTCTATTTTGTGTTCGGAGTGAGACAAGCTTGGGACCCCCAGAAGGGTCTTTATTGCTGTGTTGAGCCCAGTGCAGGAGGGTCTCTTGCCATGGCTCCTGGCCTTCCCATGTATTTCTGAGTTATCCATTACAGGGCAGGTGATGCCATAATTATTTGCGCCCTCTAGTGGATACCTAGCAGCATAAGGAGCAAATGACAACAGTAGCTAGCCTGAAAAGCCACCATTTGGAGGTGGTCACTCAATTAGGGACTAACCTCTGCTCCACCTGATCAATTTTGGGTGGAGGTGCCTATTTACATATTTAACTGGAACCCGGTGCATTACAACAGGATATTTTATTGTAACAGTATGTTAAATATGATGACAAAAATATTGTAACCTCTTCTTTTGTTATATCTATTATGTCCTCTGTATCGGTCTGTGCTTTTTTAGCAAAGTTTTTCTATCCTCCGGTAGAGGGTGATTACATTGTCCAGAATAGAACCACGTGTAGCGGGCAATAGAAATAAACCTCTTCACCTAATTATATAAAGGCATTGCTGGAAAGCACAGAGGGATGCTAGAAAAACGCTTAGGGGAGGGGTTTGAAATCCTCCATGACCGGAACAGCAGTTCTGCCATTTGTGATGTTAGCCTTTGTTATATGTCAGGATAATTTTGCACATGTTACATGTACGTCAGCATCCCCCAATGGATGAAAAGCGCTCTGCCGATCTTGGCTTGCTGGGCCTTGTAGTTCCGCTGCGGCCGGCAATGCTCTATAGCTTGTGACTTCTACGATTGCACTGTATCACAGTATTATGCTACATAGAGATATTTATATTTACGTTGTGAAGAGAATGAAAGAAAAAAAAAAAAAAAAGTTTATTTAAGAAGTGACAATCAAACCAAAAAAAAAAAAATTTGCAGGCGATTTTTTTTTTTTTTTTTCATGTAAGGTCTGAAATCATTTAAAGAGCACTTATCACCCCCATGCAGAGTGGAGGCGGACCTTAAGTATGTCAGCTCTATGGCTTGCCTGGGTGACTGCGCTTTTAAGGCGATAATAAGGCGGCTATTATTTGGTAGCTGGTGCAATCATTAAAGGGGAGCTCCACTAACAGGTAATACATTTATTGGCTTGTGTGCACCTCCCCCGCATATTTTCTGTATACATTCCTTTACTTTTTTTGCTTTTTCTCTGTCCTCTCCAAAATTGTCAGGTCTATCCTGAGCGGCAGCACTCCTCCCCCATTCCAGCAGACCACGCCCACTTTTCTTGCACAGACCCCATAAATCATCTTCAATACCACAATACTGTCCATACATACTGATAAAGGGTCAATCAAAATGATCTGTCAATTAGGAATAAGTATTCAGCAAAAAAATAATAATAATTTGACCATTTTTTTTTTTTTTTTTGGGCGTTTTAGTTTAGATTGACTCGGTGCAACCAGGTATCAAGAGATAAACATTCTTTTGTTGATTCAATTATTATAACAAGTGATCATGATATTGTGTGTATGCCCGGCCTTATATTTGGGTCTGAACAGTCAAATGCTATATTTCTGACAAACCAATAACCTGTAGTTGTCTTTTGGCGGAGCACCCCTTTAATTGTACTGTGAACAGCAATACATGGGTTTCTGTTTTTTTTTTTTTTTTTATTATTGCCAAACCATTCAAAAACTTTAAAACAATGCGAACAGAACATCGACAATTTGCGCAAATTGGATGAATTCATATAAAATGAATATTGTGTTTGAATGTATGTGCCACCTATCCTGGCAGATGTATAGAAGATATTTGTTTGGTAAACAAACTTTTATAGTGGGGCAAAAATGACTGAAATTGATAATGCTAAATAAATAAATTGCTAATGTTTGAAAACAATTACTATTCACAAATTTTTATTGCATACAGTCATTTTTGGTCCCTTTGGTTAGTATTGGAATTTGTTGACTTGTAGTCCTCCCATGCCAAAAAACTGTCCCATGTACTGCCAGTGTTAAGACGAACGCACACACTACAATCTGATTGTATGATCTGCTAAATATAGATTGCATGGTGGTACAAATAAATAAATATCCTATCATCAAAATGTAAGAGACCATTGAAAAGGGGGGAAAAAAAAGAGAGATTGTAAGTAGGGATGAATGCAGTGATGTCGGCCTAAAGTGGTTTTAGCTTTCACTAAAAACGTCAGAGAAATTAGCCATATTTTTGGTTGGGTGACATTTGCTAAAAATATTATATAATTTATTACCTTGTCCCTTTGCCAAGTGTTTGTGCCTTTTACTTCTTTTTTTGTGTAATATACCGGTAATTTAAAGCAGCAGTATGTAATCATGCATTTGCTTTTTCCCTTTTTTTGACAAACCATAAAATAGACAAAAAAAAAAGAATTATATTGTTGTGTAATTGATTGGTTATTTTTTTTTTTTTTTTTTACACAAAGGGAACAAAAAAAAATTAGGTAACAGTAGACAAAAAAAAATTAGATTTTTCCCAGTTTTATTCTTTATTTTATGAAAAAAAAAACCCACAAATTGTGGATTGTACAATCAGACTGTAAGGTTTGTGGTCGGCTTTTGATTCCAGTGAGCGGGAAGCAGACGGAGAGCAGAAATTTGGTGTTGCATGGCTCAGCTGCTTCCTGTTTGGCCACCAACAAACGCCGTCCTGTCGCCGCACTTTTTTTTTTTTTTTTTCCCCCCCATCTGCTCGTTGGGGGGCAATTGTAGCATCAATGGGGGAAATTCTCACACTGGATTGTGACATCTGTATATTGTCTGTACAATGTATGAATTTCTGATGTGAATGACCGATACCACTGAACGGGGAAGGGGCGATTAAACTGTTCATTTCTCAGGCCCAGACTCCATTATTTTAATTGCATTATTTCAGTGTTGTCTGTCGGTTCCAGGCACGGTGGATTTGATTTAAATCACTAATAAAAAGGCTTGTTTTAAATCATAATATTTAAAGAGCAACTGTCATCTCTGTCCTGTAGCAGCTCCTCCTCTGACCCGCTGTTGACTCACCGACAGTCCCATTCACTTTAATGGGACGGCTGGTGATGCGGCAGTGACACAACAAGGTGAGGGACGTAGCGGCAGCAGGTGAGTGGATGCCCGCTAACAGGCGCTGCCATGATGGATCGGAAAGAACTCTTTAAATGTAAGGACTCATTCTTGCTGGTAGTTAGGAAACCCTCATTTTGTTTGCAAATATTAAAGATTCTATTAAGCTGTCAGGTTAGTAAAACAGCGATATCAGAACCGATTCAATCATACAGTTTGTAGTGTACATAGATTTGCAAAACAATGGGATAAAGGAATATTCCTGATTTTTGTTTTATCTCATGGTTACTGTAAAATTGTGTGAATTCATCAATGCAGTGCATGTTATCTCAGGTGCAGAGCTTGGATTCATTGAATGAGTTTACTAAAAATGTAAATATTTCAGAATATACAGCCTCATGCTACACAACCACGCTCCATTTCATGCTGAATAAATGAAACTATTAATGTATCCTAAATAGAAAACCATCTTTAGCTAGATTACTCCAAAAGCATTTTATTAAAACACATTTGATAAAAATAAAAAAAATTAAAAATCATTGATTTAAAAAAAAAAAAATAATTTTTTACCACCCTGGTTCCAGGAAATGCTGTTTTGTGGTTGAAAGGCTGCCACCCTAATCCATTGGTTTAGGAGCAGGATTTACAACGTTCCTGGCTTTGCTCAGTAAGGAAGTAAGAATTGGGAAGATGGTAGACATGTGCATTTCGTTCCGAAATAATATTCAGATTTTTTTTTTCGTTATTCGGAGATTCTGATATATCCGAATACCTGAATTACAATATAAACAAATTTTACCGAATGCTCCGAATAACATAACGAAATTCATCCAAATTTCGGAAATTCGAATTGAATTTTACATTATACTCCAGTCAAATTCTGACTACACATATTGCTGTGTTATTAGAGTAGCATTTCGAAATTAATGCTGTTTTTGTTAAGCCAAAGGTGATTTAACCACTTCCGGACCGCCCACCGCCGTTATACGTTGGCTGTTTAAAGAGGAGTATCATTGTTATGGCAGCAGCTAGCTGCCATAACCCCAGTGTCCTCTTCTTCAGTGAGCGGTCCGGTTTAAGATAAAAGTGGTCTCTGTGGCGGACCATGTTCCGGTGCCCTCCGCCGCTTTCCGGAGCCATCGGCAGCGGTGGAGGCAATCGGTTCCTTCTTGTGGTCTGACATGGAGACGAGTGAGGGGATGATGGCCCCCACCCGTCTCCATATCATTGCAGGGCGGAAGCGACGTCAAAATGTCACTTCCGCCCATAGCTCTTAAAGGGCCATTTAAAAAAAAATTTTTTAAAGACTTTTTTTTTTTTTTTTTTGTATTGCATTTTAGTGTAAATATGAGATCGGAGGTCTTTTTGACCCCAGATCTCATATTTAAGAGGTCCTGTCATGCTTTTTTCTATTACAAGGGATGTTTACATCCCTTGTAATAGGAATAAAAGTGACAATTTAAAAAAAAAAAAAAAAAAAAAACAGTGTAAAAAAATTTAAAAAAAAAAAAAAAGAAAAAGGTAAAATAAATAATAAAAAAAAAAATTTAAACACACCCCATCCAGACGAGCTCACGTGCAGAAGCAAACGCATACGTGACTAGCACCCGTATATGTAAACGGTGTTCAAACCACACATGTAAGGAATCGCTGCGATCAGCAGAACGAGAGCAATAATTCTAGCCCTAGACCTCCTCTGTAACTTAAAACATGAACAAGAATTTTTTAAACGTCGCCTATGGAGATTTTTAAGGGTAAAAGTTTGTCGCCATTCCACGAGCGAGTGCAGTTTTGAAGTGTGACATGTTGGGTATCAATTTACTTGGCGTAACATTATCTTTCACAATATAAAATAAAACTGGGCTAACTTTACTGTGATCTTATTTTTTAATTCAAAAATTATAATTTTTTGTAAAAAAGTGCGCTTGTAAGACCGCTGCGCAAATACGGTGTGACAGAAACTATTGCAATGACCGCCATTTTATTCTCTAGGGTGTTAGAAAAAAAATGTATAATGTTTGGGGGTTCTAAGTGATTTTCTAGCAAAAAAAACTGTTTTTAACCTGTAAACAACAAATCTCAAAAAGAGGCTCGGTCCTTAAGTGGTTAAAGAATCATTGTAATCATTTGATGAAGATTTTTCTTTTGTTTGTTCACTTTGCTGCATTCAAATTCGAAAACAATATAACATTTTCGTTTTGACCAATTCGAAACTGAATCGAAAAAATCTGTAAATTCAAAGAACATTCGAAAATTCCGAATACAAATTGAACAAATTAACTGAATTGAACTAAACAAAATAACTAGATTATCAATCAAACCAAACGAAATTAAAAGAAACACATTTTTTTTCGTCATGCACATGTCTAGAAGATGGCCTGACAACGATGGCTCCCATAATGAATTTTTAATATAAATATATATAAGATATATATACATATATAATTGTTATTGCTTGTGCCTTGTCGATGCGCATATTTATTATATATATATATATATATATATATATATATATATATATATATAATGTTAACATTAGACCCCCCCCCAGCAGCAACAACAGATCTCCCAGCAGCCAGCATCAATAGATCCTCCAGCAGCCAATAAAAATAGACCTCTCCCTTAACTATAGATCCCTTCCAGCAACATAAGACCCCCCAGCAACAATAGACCCTCACACAAAATCAGATCCCCACCAGTGACAATAGATCCCCCAGCAGCCAACATCAATAGACCCTCCAGCACACCCCATGCTATTACATACATTCAGTGCTGGAGGTGCCGGAACTGCGTTCCCCCACGTTCCCGCTGAAAAAAAGCCCTGTAAATTTTATATATATATATATATATATATATATATATATATATATATATATATATATATATATATATATATATATATATAATAGAATCTTTGTCATGCAAAATGAGCACCAGGAGAGTATTTTAGATAAACTTCAACTTTTTATGTGCCGCTAACAATCAGTAGCCATATGGAAAAATTTGATTTGTGATCATACAATGCTTTTTTTTTTTTTTTTCCTACTCACAAAAATGTTATTTTTTTTCTAAAATTAGAAACCAGTTCTGTGCCCTCTTTTATGTAACAGTGGTGTTTTCTTTTGTTTTTTAGACGTACATAAGTTGTAACTAAAAAGGAAAAAAAAATCTCACACACTGCCACAGGATGTACATACACTTAAAATAAACAATTCAAGCTGCTGCACGCACCCACAATGTGTTACCACATCAGCAGAAATAATGTATAAAAGAAATAGTGCTGTGCTGCTAATATGTACATATACTAGTTAAGAGACCCCACATATATGTAAATATATGCAATACCCAAAACAAAGTGTCCAAAAAAATGTATCGAAAAATTGTAAATGATGTAAAATTATGTAAACACCCGCCAGCCCACCAAACACATAGTAAATACTCAAGTGATAAAGTGAATAATAATTAAGTAATAACTATTAACAAAGTTCTTATCAAGTAAATTCAGCAGATGACCAATATAAAAACAACTCACACTGATAATAGTAAATCAGGTGTAGTTAGTACCCCATGCTGACTGCTGTGTGTGTGACAAAGTCATTGAGCCTTTATGAGGTTTTTATTGCAGTCTGGAAATTCAGGACTGAACACACTTTGCTGCTGCGGTGTGTTGTCACAGCATTCAAAACACACCTAACCCAACGCACTAAAGCAATGCAGCACCTATGGATTGGAGAGCACAGTAATGCACTACTGTCCGTTGTACACTGCATTGCCAAAAATAGTGCAGGTCTACTTTTTTTTTTTTTTTTTGCATTGTCAGCTTATTAAATGGACTACTTTAATGCAACACACATTATTACGTTAAAAATTGATAATTGTATAGGAGTACACATTTTTATTTCTGTTCACATAAAATATGTATAAACATTTTGTTTTTTTCTGTGATTCTATAAATATTTTATGTGAACAGAAATTAAAAGTCTGATATTTTTATACAATTTATTTTTCTGAAGTTGCTTTGAATATAAAAAAATTAAATGTATAAAAAGGGCAAACTTTTATTTATGCTCGCATAAAATATATATAAATATTTGTTTTTTCATGGAGATTTATAAATATTTAATTTGAACAAAAATAAAGTCTGTTTTTAAACAGTTTATTTTGTCAAACATATCTTGAATAAAAAACAAAAAAACAAAATTAATTGTTTAAAAAAAGACAGATTTTATTTTTTAACAGATAACAGACTTTTATTTTTACATAAAGTATAGACAAATTTTCATGGGATTTTATAAATATTTACTATGAACAGACATAAAAAGTCTTATATTTTTTATACAATATATTTTAAGTTACTTTGAATATAAAAACAAAATTAATTGTATGAAATGTATCGACTTATTAAAGTTCACAAAATATTTTTTTTCTAATTTTATAAATGTTTTATGTGAAAAGAAATAAGTCTGATATTTATTTATATTTTGTTTTGTTTAGCTCCCTTTAAAAAATCTGGTACCATTAAATTTCCAAATTTAGCGGAATATGGTTGTGATAGTGTACAAATACTGATGTGGTACCTGGAATTAAAGGACTGATTTTGCAAAAAATAAATGCACCCCTAATAAGAAATATGCATTTATGATTTTTTTAAAATAGGAGTCTAGAGAGCATTGCAACCCTGATCATCAGTGAATTGTCAGTGCAATGCTCTGGCTCCTGCAGTCCATCTTTCAGTCATGGAGCTGGCAGAAAGTATCAATTGCCTACAAGTGTGGGGATGTCCCTGCACCTGTGCTCCAATGAGAATTAGGAGTTCCTCTGCTGCGGTGGAAGATGGGTCTTGTAGTCTCTACAGATCTCTGTGAATGAGGAGGCTGTCCAGCCTAAGAGCTGAGATGGTGGCCAACTGCAGTAAATTCTACCATCAACCAGAGCACGGCCACCCAGAATCCACTTACCTCTCGGCCGAGATGAACAGGAAGCTTCAGGACGAGATTGTCGCCTTTCCCGTGACACAACTACACAAGGAACTGGCTTCAGGTAGGGACCTGCTACATTCTGTGTCTTCAAATGATTATTATTTTTTTTTATAATAGTTTATTAAAGGCCATAATGGGTTAGATTTACCCGCCCTCCCTTCTAATGGGCTGCCAACCCCTCCCTGCATTTCTCATACAGGTGTCGCGGGGACAGGAAGTGAGGACAAATCTCCCTATTGGAGTCAGACAAAAATAAAGCTTGATACAAATGTTTAATTCACCCCCCACCCCCATAATACTATCCAAAACAAAATGAATAAATTTGGCTGGAGTTACATAGTTAGCCAGGTTGAAAAAAGACACAAGTTCATCTAGTAAAACCTAAAAATAAAAACCCATATACACAATCCTTCACCCACAGTTGATCCAGAGGAAGGCAAAAAACCCCAGTAAAGCATGATCCAATTTGCTACAGCAGGGGAAAAAATTCCTTCCTGATCCCCCAAGAGGCAATCAGATTTTCCCTGGATCAACTTTACCAATAAATGTCAGTACCCAGTTATATTATGTACATTTAGGAAACAATTCAGACCCTTTTTAAAGCAATCTACTGAGCTGGGGGGAGTCTATTCCAAATTTTCACAGCTCTTACTGTGAAGAAACCTTTCCATATTTGGAGATGAAATCTTTTTTCCTCTAGACGTAAAGAGTGGATCACATATATTTGTACATGGTGATCATATCCCCCCTCATCTCCTCTTCTCAAGAGAGAATAAATCCACTTCCTCTAATCTTTCCTCATAGCTGAGCTCCTCCATGCCTCTTATCAGTTTGGTTGCCCTTCTCTGCACTTTCTCCAGTTCCCCGATATCCTTTTTGAGAACTGGTGCCCAAAACTGAACTGCATATTCCAGATGAGGCCTTACTAATGATTTGTACAGGGGCAAAATGATGTCTCTATCTCTCTGGAGTCCATGCCTCTCAATACAAGAAAGGACTCCCTTTGGAAACCGCAGCTTGGCATTGCATGTTATTATTGAGCTTATGATCTACCAAAACCCCCAGATCCTTCTCCACTACAGACTCCCCCAGTTGTACTCCCCCTAGTATGTATGATGCATATTCTTAGCCCCCAAGTGCATAACGTTACATTTATCAACATTAAACCTCATTTGCCACTTAGTTGCCCAATTAGACAGAGCATTGAGGTCGGCTTGTAAATTGGAGACATCCTGTAAGGACGTTATTCCACTGCATAGCTTGGTGTCATCTGCAAAGACAGAAATGTTACTTTTAATCCCCTACTCTATATCATTTATAAAGATATTAACCACTTCAGCCCCGAAAGAATTTACCCCCTTCCTAACCATAGCAATTTTTGCGATACGGCACTGCGTTGCTTTAACTGACAATTGCGCGGTCGTGCGACGTTGTACCCAAACAAAATCGGCATCTTTTTTTCCCCACAAATAGAGCTTTCTTTTCGTGGTATTTGATCACCTCTGTGGTTTTTATTTTTTGCAATATAAACAAAAAAAATCGACAATTTTGAAAAAAACGCATTATTTTTTACTTTTGCTATAATAAATATCCCCCAAAAATATTTAAAAAAACAATTTTTTCCTCAGTTTAGGCAGATATGTACATATCTTCTACATATTTTTTGTAAAAAAACAAAATCGCAATAAGCGTATATTGATTGGTTTGCGCAAAAGTTATAGCGTCTACAAAATAGGGGATAGATTTATAGCATTTTTATTATTATTTTTCTTTTACTAGTAATGGCGGCGATCTGTGATTTTTATCGTGACTGCGAGATTATGGCGGACACATTTTTGACACATTTTTGGAACCATTGGCATTAATACAGTGATCAGGGTGATTAAAAATGCATTGATTACTGTATAAATGTCACTGGCAGTGAAGGGGTTAACACTAGGGGGCGATTGAGGGGTTAACAGTGTTTCCTGGGAGGTGATTCTAACTGAAGGGGGAGGGGACTAACTACAGGAACTGACGGATCGTGATTCCTAGCTAACAGGAACACAAGATCTGTCACTCCTGTCAGAACAGAACAGGGAAGTGTGTGTTTACACACACTCGTCCCTGTTCTGTGTCTCCTGGTCATGATTGCTCGTGGCCGGTGGTCATCGCGACCGACGGACACGAGCATCGGCACTCTTGCTGTGCAGCGGGCGCATCTGCTATCCGGACCCTGCAAGATCACGTACAGTAACGTGATTTCGCGCAGGGGAGCCAGCCTGCCGCAGTAAAACTGTGGCGGCTGGTCCGGAAGCGGTTAAAGAGTAAGGGTCCCAGCACTGAACCTTGGGGTACACCACTGATAACCTTAGACCATTCAGAGTAGGAATCATTAACCACTACTCTCTGAATTCTGTCTTTTAACCAGTTTTCTATCCATTTACAAACTGATCTTTCCAGGCCTGTAGATTTTACCTTACACATTAGGTGTGGGGAACTGTGTCAAACGCTTTTGCAAAATCCAAGTATACCACGTCCACAGCCACCCCTCTCTCCAAGGTTTTACTTGCCTCCTCATAAAAAGAAATCAGGTTTGTCTGACAACTTCTGTCTTTCACAAATCCATGCTGTCTGTTGCTTCCCGACCGGCTCACGCAGATATACTGCGGCAGAAGGGCACGTACAGGCAGATTAACGTACCTGTACGTTGCCCTTTAAGAGGCAGCTTGAGGGCGCTGCACGCTGCCAGGAGCTCTGTGACCATGGGTCTCCTGGACTCGATGTCCACGGGGATACCCACGATCGTCTCACGGAGAGGAAGAACGGGGAGATGCTAATGTAAACAAGCATCTCCCCATTCTGCCTAGTGACACTCACTGATCACCGCTCCCTGTAATCGGGAGCGGTGATCAGTGTTGTCACACACAGCCCCTCCTCCCACAGTTAGAATCACTCCCTAGGACAAACTTAACCCCTACACTGCCCCCTAGTAGTTAACCCCTTCACTGCCAATCACATTTACACAGTAATCAATGCATTTTTAATCGCACTGATCGCTGTATAAATGTGAATGGCCCCAAAATCGCGCCAAAATTGTCCGACGTGTCCACCATAATGTCCCAGTCATGATAAAAAAAAAAAAAAAGCTGATCGCTGCCATTTTTTAGTAAAAAAAATTATCATTAAAAATGCCATAAAACTATCCCCTATTTTGTAGATGCTATAACTTTTCGCTATAACTTTTGCGCAAACCAACCAATAAACACTTATTTTTTTACCAAAAATATGTAGAAGAATACGTATCGGCGTAAACTGAGGAAAAACATTTTTTTTATATATATTTTTTGGGGGTATTTATTATAGCAAAAAATAATGCTTTTTTTTCAAAATTGTAGCTATTTTTTTGTTTATAGCGCAAAAAACAAAAACCGCAGAGGTGATCAAACACCACCAAAAAAAACCAAAAGAAAGCTCTATTTGTGGGAAAAAAAGGACGTCCGTTTTGTTTGGGAGCCACGTCGCACGACCGTGCAATTGTCAGTTAAAGCGACGCAGTGCCGAATCGCAAAAAGTGGTCTGGTCTTTGGCCAGCCAAATGGTCCGGGGCTTAAGTGGTTAAAATATTTTTTCCAGCAAGAACCCGTCTATGTGGTCTTTTAGTAAACTCTTCAGTATCTTCCCAACTATAGAAGTTAAACTAACAGGTCTATAGTTTCTTGGTAAAGACGTTGTTCCCTTTTTAAATATGCGCACCGCATTGGCCTTACGCCAATCCAGTGGTACTATTCCCATCATTAACAAGTCCCTAAATATTAGAAACAATGGCTTTGAAATTACAGAGCTAAATTCTTTTAGGATCCGTGGGTGGATGCCATCAGGTCCAGGCGCTTTGTCCACCTTTATTCTGTCTAAATATTTCTGGATCATATCACTTTTGAGCCACCCCCATTATGGACATGAGCTCCCCCATGCTCCTTTGTATACACAGAGCTAAAGAAAGTATTTAATAAATTCGCCTTCTCTTTGTCCCCAGTCACCCACTCTAGATTATTTTGTAAAGGGCCTACATGCTCAGACCTGACCTTTTTACTAATAATATGGGGAACTGGAGAAAGTGCAGAGAAGGGCAACCAAACTGATAAGAGGCATGGAGGAGCTCAGCTATGAGGAACGATTAGAGGAACTGAATTTATTCTCTCTGGAGAAGAGGAGAATAAGGGGGGATATGATCAACATGTACAAATACATAAGGGGTCAGGGGCGGATCCAGAGTCTAGTCTCGGGAGGGGCACTGCCAGAAAATATGTTTTTTTGGGGCAATTTGTCGGGGAAACGGTTGGTGTTGGCGCTTCAATCATCCCGGCACCATGGTTGTCATGATGTCAGGATGATTGAAGCGCATTATTACTATTATTACATTGTTAAAAAAAATAAAATAGTTCAACTCACCATAATGCAGAATCAGTGGGAGCCCTGAGCATGTCACTTGCCACCATCGCCTGTCACCAGATGCAGATTGTCACTTGCCACGTCACCTGCCACATGTGGATTGTCACTTGCCACACGTTGTGGATTGTCACTTGCCACATCCCCTGCCACACGTGGATTGTCACTTGTAAGGTCACCTGCCACACGTTGCGGATTGTCACTTGCCACGTCACCTGCCACAGGGTGCGGATTGTCACTTGCCACGTCACCTGCCACACGTCATGGATTGTCACTTGCCACGTCACCTGCCACACATTGTGCATTGTCACTTGCCACGTCACCTGTCACCAGATGCAGATCATCGCTTGCCAAGTCGCCTGTCACCAGATGCAGATTGTCACTTGCCACGTCACCTGCCAGCGGTTACGGATTGTCACTTCCCACGTCGCCTAACATGTTGCGGATTGTCACTTGCTGTGTCACTTTACTGTATCCCAGAGTCAGGCAGCAGATTATCAGTCAGGCAGCAGAGAGATGATGTCATCTCTCTGCTTCCCGCAGCTGCCTGCACAGTGAAGGTGGAACTGTACTGCAGGGATTCAGGGAGGACGCCAGGCAGTGAGAGATGTCATCTCTCTGCTCCCCCGCCCGCCGGCTCCCTGATTGGCCAGCCGTCTGCTCACCCACGAGCCGCCCAGCTGTTCGCCTGCTCTCTCACCTACCGAGCCACCTGACAGCCTGCGGAGCCACCCGCTCTCTAACCCGCCGAGCCGCCCCGGGAAGCCGCCCGCTCTCTCACCCGTGGAGCCATCCCCGGAGCCGCTCGGGAAGCCGGACGCTCTCTCACCTGCATTCTCGGGGGGGGGGGGGGGGGGGGGGCAATTGCCACGTTGACCCCCCCCCCTGGATCTGCCCCTGGTGTCCATCTAGGGAACTTGGTGTTGAGTTATTCACTTTAAGGTCATCACAGAGGACAAGGGGCCACTCTTTACATCTAGAGGAAAAAAGATTTCATCTCCAAATATGGAAAGGTTTCTTCACAGTAAGAGCTGTGAAAATGTGGAACAGACTCCCTCCAGAGGTGGTTGTGGCCAGCTCAGTAGATTGCTTTAAAAAAGGCCTGGATACTTTCCTAAATGCACGTAATATAACTGGGTACTGACATTTATAGGTAAAGTTGGTCCAGGGAAAATACGATTGCCGCTCGGGGGACAAGGGAGGAATTTTTTTCCCCTGCTGTAAGCAAATTGGATCATGCTTTGCTGTTTTTTTTGCCTTCCTCTGGATCAACTGTGGGTATAGGTTTGTGTATATGGGATTGTATTATTATTACTTTTATGACTTTTTTCAACCTGTCTAACTATGTGACCTATTTGAAGAATTTTTTGGGGTTTGTCCTACTATCTTTTGCAATCTGATGTTAGTTTTGAATTTTTGCGTCCTTGATTTCTTTTTTATATATTCTGTTATATTCTTTGTAATATTTAAATGATGATAGTGTTCCTTTATTTTTAACATTTTTAAAAGCTTTTTTTTATTATTTATAGCCAGAACCAGAATATAATATTTTTTCCCAAAACCTGCCAAGCTCTCCAGTTGGCAATTACAAGGTGTGGGACAAACCACATAAAATGGGAGGTGCTTACACCAATCAGCTTTTATTCATAGCATGTAAACCTTTTTTCCCTAAATAAAAAAAATTATGTTGCTGTAATTGGTCAAAATGTGGAATTGGGCTTTAATCTATTTGTCGCCTACATAAAGTCTAAAGTGACCCTAATTTATATCTTTATTCTTCAAAAATAATCCATACACACCCACTACTTATTAACCTTGTAATCTATTTTTCAATAGTTTCTTACTTTTTTCTGCCTTGTAACATCATCTGCGAGCAATCAACCCCTTCTTTTACCTCTCACTTTTGTTTGTTAGAAATGAGCAGGGCATATTAGTCGTGGTTATGTTGAAAGGTATTTCACCTTTTCATTTTTTTCATCCTGAGACAGGATACCAAAATGTAATGAACATATATTTTGGTTTATATACAATTTAAAATATAAACTAGAATATATATTAGGTTTTGGATAATCTAGGGAATGGTTTGAACCCTTGTTGTACTATCTTCAGCAGATTGCTCCTTATTTCCTGTCCTGGGGACACAACAGAAAGTGAAAAGAAATCCCTCTTTGCCAAGTAAGCTCTTTAAGGGCTCTTTCAGACTTGTAGTGCCCTCTGAAGAGCAATCTGTGTTCAGAGGGCATTTAGGAGATCGTCTAATGTCTGTGAACACTTTGGGGTCTAATTGTAAAACATTTGCTCTGCGAATGCATTAAGCATTCATGCAGCAATCACGAATAGCCGCTGTAATGTGAATATTATTATTATACAGGATTTATATAGAGCCAACAGTTTGCGCAGTGCTTAACAAAGTGATATAAAATAGTTACTTCCTATGACGTCAGCTCCATCTAGTTGCCATAATTTGGTACTGTCCTGAAATACCTCTATTGGGAAATTTTTGCATTATGGCCACTAGATGGTACCAATGACCATAGGACATGTACTTATGCCCCATTGTTGGTTTCCGTGGCAGAAATAATGCCTCAAGGGCCAAAAAAAAGAAAGCAAAGGGCGGCATCTGGCCCCACGGCCACAGTTTGGAGACCGCTGCTGTAAAGCATGGATGGAGGAATCGGTTTGGTGTGTATGGATCTGTATGTGTATGGCCAACTTTAATACCCCCTGAAGTCCTGCACATGGTGCCCAAAGCTGCCGATTCCCGAAATGCCCCCCCACCTTTTCCTCTATTTCTTTAGTAAATTGGCTTTGCCATGTTCTGTAGTGCATGTACCGCTTAGTGTTCGGATGACCTAAAAGACAAATATGTTCCAAGTCCACGTTGTAGATTCTGCCTTACTGCTCAAAAATAACAATGAACAGATTCTGATAGAATTGTCTGTCTTTATTGCTCCATAACAATCAATCTCTTAGCTGTCCCAATAAATTAAGACTAAAAGGCTGAATTCCCTAAGCTATAAAACATGTTATCCACCATAACAAAAGCTACTTTCCATTTTTATAGCAAATACTAATCCTAAAGAGCAGAAAAAAAAAAAAAAAAAAAAAAAACACTTGCAGCATAACATTCACATGGACCTGAGGCATCGGTGAGGTATGGAGCACTATGTGCCTCACCTACATCATTGGTTTTTCTCCATCTCATTGGCTGAATCATTCTTTCCTCCAAGTGGCGTCTTCTTTTGTATACTTTAATTTTCTCTTTCTAATGGTTCGCCTTATACACCTCCGGGGCAGTAAGGGGATAGCTGGCAGAATACAAAGCCCGCCTCTTGGTAGGATTTCTTAAGTTCAACCTTAACACAAGAGGAAGAATAAATGGTTCATCTGCAAAAATTGCAACATTCATTGAAAGCTCAAGTGTAATATGCCGACAAACTCACCAGTTTTTTGGCATCAAAGCATAGACCAATAACGGCGCCACCACTGCCCGGGAGCTTCACCGCGCATCCGTGCTGAAAAGAAAAATTAAAAAAAAAAAAAAAAATTCTTAAAAAAAAAAAAACCTGACTCCCATACAACTAACAATCGACAAATTGATATCCCAAAACTCAGAAAAGTGCCCCCAGAACACAAAAGTCACAATACATGACGAACTGCGTCGGTCTATGGAGAACACACGTCTCTGTGTACAAATTGTAAAGGCAGAGCAAAAGTGTGCCACCATTAATCTAATTAAAATGATGTGTACAATGCTATTAATGTGGGACTAATTGGCAGGCCAAGAGGTAAGTAAAGGAGGTGGCCACCCTGAGCACTTCAGCAGGAGAAAAAAGGGCCCATCTATGCTGAACTAGATAATCGCTAATAAGCGCGGGGGGGGGGTCTTTTCCACTTCGGCCTTGTTCTGGCACTGACCAGAGACAAGTGTGTAGCTCTTGAGTTGTGACTTCACTTGCTGCATGCTTGTTCTGGGTCAGCGACTCAGCATTAAAAACTGGACATCAAGGCAGCTAGGAGGCCCAAGAGGGCAACCAGCCTACTTTTCTCACTACGGGTTTTCCTAAAATATTTCCAGTCAACAAATAATTCCTTTCAACAACGTTCCCAGAAGATTATATGTGCATTTATCATATTTTATTCAAGTTATTGATCTGTAAAAATCCTCCTTTGTGTAGACATCGAAAAGCCCCAAAACTGGCTGCCACCATCTGACACTCCATAGTATTCCCTTTTACTCCTCCCTCCAGGCAGCTACATAAAAAAATGTATGTAGGGAGGTGTGGAGGAGCTGGGCCAGCACAGAGAATAATTAGACACTCCTAAGAAGAGGAGAAAGCTGTGACGTGCAAGGGCGAGGAAGGAGGGGGAGGATTGTGCTAGGGAATTGACTATTCCTGGAGTAATCAGATTTTCTAGCAGGTTTGAAGACAAATTGCAAGTAAATAAAAAAACATTAATGGAAATTAAAAAAAAAAAACTGCAAGGAAGCCTTTAAAATACTTAACTTTTCTGGGCTTTTACCTTCAATTTTCTTAAAGAGGAACTAAACCCTCCTATCGTCCTCAGCCAAGGAAGCAGCCATCTTAGCCTCTGTTTGATCAGCAACTACCATGGTGCTGCACATGTGATCAGTTATGACACCAGTCATTTTTGGCTGACAGTTTGGTTGAGAGCTCAAGCAAATGACACAGTTAGGCCCCTTTCACACCGATACATTTTTTCCCCGCGTTTTTACTCTACAAGAAAAATGTTTCCCTTTAAATCCTGTGGGACTTTTAACACCACTGTGCTGTGGGCACGGTGCGTTTTGAAAAGTCATGCATGCTGCATCTTTGGTGCAGTGTTGAACACTGCAACGAAAAAGCAGCTCCCTATTGAAACTAATGGAAATTGTGGTAAGAACGAGCTGCGTTTTGCGTTTTTTGTGCGCTGTTGAGTCACGTGTCCATTTTTCACAGGTGCAGGCAGCCCAGAAACACACAGGAAACGCATATGAAACACAGCAAAATCACGGTAAAAACGCATATGCTACAGAGCAGTGTAAAAGGGCCCTTAGCATTCCTGCCACTTGCCGGCAATGTAACTTTTTTTTCAAACCGTTAAATCAATGGCTTTAGTTCTGCTTTAATTTGTTGACAGGGTCTTTTAGGCTTCTTTCACACTGAGGCGCTTTACAGGCGATACAGCACTAAAAATAGCGCCTGTAAAGAGCCTCTCCTGTCTCTCCAGGGTGAAAGCCCGAGTGCCTTCACACTGGAGCGGTGCGCTTGCAGCAGGGCCGTCTTTAACGCAGGGCAAAAGGGGCAGTTGCCCTGGGCCCTGTCATTGCTGTGGGGCCCAAAGCAGCTGCCACTTAAGCCCTGCGCTGCCCGCAGTTTTTGCGGAGTAGCGGGGGGAGCCGATCCCCCCTGCTCTCCCAAACGGCTACATTAATTATACAGGAGAGCGGGACAGCTGCGGGCTTCATGTGTTTGAGCCCGCTCGTCCCGCTTCTCCCTCTGTCAGGAGCTGCGCACCAGAGTCAATGACAGCGCGAGAGCGGCACTCTGTGTTCCTCCCGCCCCCACCCCCGCCTGGCAGACCTGTGTAGCACACAGCCGAGTGAAGTTTTCTTTCTGTGTGCTGGGTCTGATGGGCGGAGACTGTGTTGCACCGCCGTGTGACCAGGTAAGAAAGAACAACGTGGAGAGAAGGGGCAGGGGATCCATATGTGCAGACTGCAGAGAATTGCTGGCACAGAGGTGGACATGGGGGGGGGGGGGTACAGAAGTGTGGGGTGGACATGGGGGGTACATAGATGGACATGGGGGGTACAGAGGTGGAAGGGGTACAGAGATGGACATGGGGGGTACAGAGGTGGAAGGGGTACAGAGATGGACATGGGGGGTACAGAGGTGGAAGGGGTACAGAGATGGACATGGGGGGTACAGAGGTGGAAGGGGTACAGAGATGGACATGGGGGGGTACAGAGGTGGAAGGGGTACAGAGGTGGACATGAGGGGTACAGAGGTGGACATGGGGGGTACAGAGGTGAACACAGGTGGATGGGGGAACAGAGGTGGTGGGGGGATACAGAGGTGAACATAGGTGGACGGGGGTACAAAGATGGACATGGGGGGGGGATACAGAGATGAACCCAGAGGTGGACGGGAGTACAAAGGTGGACATGGGGATGTACAGAGGTGGACGGGGGGGGGGGGGGGAGACAGAGGTGGAAGGGGTACAGAGATGGACATGGGGGGTACAGAGGTGGAAGGGGTACAGAGGTGGACATGGGGGGGGGGGTACAGAGATTAACATGGGGGGTACAGAGGTGGAAGGGGTACAAAGGTGGACATGGGGGGTACAGAGGTGAACACAGGTGGATGGGGGAACAGAGGTGGTGGGGGGATACAGAGGTGAACATAGGTGGACGGGGGTACAAAGATGGACATGGGGGGGGATACAGAGATGAACCCAGAGGTGGACGGGAGTACAAAGGTGGACATGGGGATGTACAGAGGTGGACGGGGGGGGGGGGGGGGGACAGAGGTGGAAGGGGTACAGAGATGGACATGGGGGGTACAGAGGTGGAAGGGGTACAGAGGTGGACAGGGGGGGGGGGTACAGAGATTAACATGGGGGTACAGAGGTGGAAGGGGTACAAAGGTGGACATGGGGGGTACAGAGGTGAACACAGGGGGGGTGGGGAGGGGGAACAGAGGTGGTGAGGGGGTACAGAGGTGGACATGAGGGGGTAGAGAGGTGAACATAGGTGGACGGGGGGTACAAAGATGGACATGGGGGGCTACAGAGGTGGACATGGGGGGGGGATACAGAGATGAACCCAGAGGTGGACGGGAGTACAAAGGTGGACATGGGGATGTACAGAGGTGGACGGGGGGGGGCGGGGTACAGAGGTGGACAGAAGGGTATAGAGATGAACGTGGATGGGGGATGCAGAGGTGGGATGGGGGGATACAGAAGTGAGCTGTGGAGGGGGTTACAGAGGTGAACACAGGTGGACGAGGGGTACAAAGGTGGACATGGGGGGTACAGAGGTGGAGGGGGGTTACAGAGATGAACCCAGAGGTGGACAGGGGTACAAAGGTGGACATGGGGATGTAAAGGCAGGGGGATGGGGGGGTACAGAAGTGGACGAAGGATATAGAGATGAACATGGATGGGGGGATAAAGAGGTGGATGGGATACAGAAGTGAGCTGTGGATGAGGGGTACTACAGAGGTGGATGGGGGGTACAAAGGTGGACATGGGGGGGTAACAGAGGTGGACAGAAAGATATAGAGGTGAACATGGATGGGGGGGGGGGTACAGAGGTGGATGGGGGATACAGAAGTGAGCTATGGAGTAGAGGGGTACAGAGGTGAGCTGTGTATGGGGGGGGGGGGGAAGAGGTTGACAGGGAATACAGAAGTGAGCTGTGGATGGAGGGGTACAGACGTGAACGTGGAATACAGAGGTGAGCTGTGGGTGGAGGGGGGGTACAGAGATGAGCTGTGGATGAGGGAGCAGAGGTAAGCAAAGTGATGTGCAGAGGTGACCAATAGATGGTAACTTTGCGGGAGGGAGGAGGATATGCAAGTACTGCCCCTTGTGCTGATTTTTTTTCTGTGCCCTGCATGATACAAACACCTCAAAGTACACCCCCCCAATCCCCGTGTGTCATCCTGGACTCCTATCTCCCCATTCCCGCCATCATCTTGAACTCCCCCATCTCTCCCCCCCAATCATCCTGGACTCCCGTATCTCCCCCCCCCCCCCCCCCCCCCCCCCCCCACAATCCTGGACTTCTCTATCTCTTCCCCCCATTATTATTATTATTATTATTATACAGGATTTATATGGTGTCAACAGTTTGTGCAGCGCTTTACAACATGAGGGCAGACAGTACAGTTACAATACAATACATAAGTTTATGTGTGTGTTTTGTTTTTTAGAATGTTGGGGTGGAGAGACAATTTGCATGGGGGGGGCGGGGGGGGGGGGGGGGGGGCAAGAATTTTTTTTGCCCAGGGCCCAATCAATAGTAAAGACGGCCCTGGCTTGCAGGACGGTAAAAAAGTCCAGCAAGCAGCATCTTTGCAGCGGTGTAGGAGCGGTGTATACACCACTCCTAATGCGCCCCTGCCAATGGAAATCAATGGGGCAGCGCCGCCAAAGTGCCGCTGCAGTGGCGCTTTGTGGGGCGGTTGTAACCCATTTTTGGCCGCTAGCGGGGGTTAAAAGCGCCCCACTAGCGGCCCGAATAACGCCGCTAAAAATAGCCGACACCCCCAACGCCCCAGTGTGAAAGTAACCTAGAGTGTAATTCCAAGCAAACTGAATTGGCAATAAATCAGTCCCAATTTTGTGATGCTATGCCCTAAAATGGAAAAACTCTACCCTAGCTGCTGTTTTTACTAAAAATATATAATGTATATAAAATGAGTTCTATGTAATTTGTGTAATATATATCTATATATTTATATTTATAGTTGTATGTTTTTAGGAACTGACAGGGTGGGAGAGAGTTAGGACCCCTATAGATCCATCTTCAGACTTAATGGCCCATTTGGTCTTGTTCTGCCATCACTCTTTCTCCATTTCTTTTGTGTTATTCTTGCTGTCTGTACCCCGCTGGGGAGATCACCTTCTGTTCTGCCATTGCTGGGATAAACAGAGTAACAGAAAAGGCAGAGACAGCAATACAGATCTCCCAGAAGATCCTATGACTTTACCCATCTCTACTGATAGTTATATTGCTGTGTGTCCCCTGATAGTCTCTGCCTGGTCTGGTGACAACGGTCAGAGACAAGATTTCCTCCCACTTTGGGAAGATTCTCCTTTGGGGGAGATCCCTCCATTGGGGACACTAATTTTTATTTGGGATCAGTCACCTGTGAAGTAATACAATAAACATTTCCCTTTGTCACATCCTCATTAAATCATGTCACATTTTGAACAGAAATGTCCAGCACTCTGGAAAATCTTTGCAGCCTGTACTACTGCTAGCAGACCTTGTGCTGGGTGGGAGCAGCGTATAGGTCTGTGTCAGGGGCGATGGTTATTTTTTTTCAATAAATAGGAGAATACCTGTTTAGCGATTTCAATCATCCGCAGGTTCCCGGGGCCGAGACAAGCGTCAGTAAATATTGACCTGGAGTGGAGAATCAATGTCATTAATAGGTGGGGTAAATGTAAAGTTTACAGGAGAGGTACATCTCTCCATCAGCTTAAAACAGATGGAATCCCCAAATCTATTCTTCAGTATACTTGGCATCACTATGTACAGTTGTCTTTCTTAAAGCCCAACTCCGGCCTGCTGGTCCTACATTGTACATGATAACATTAGAGGGCTGCAATTGGCATTGGGGGGGATGGGGCACAGCCTGCAGAAGTGAGGGATAAGGTAAGCATTTCACATTATTTCTATCCATCTCTAGGTAAATAAGCATGTAAATGTATGCGGTGCGGGGGAAGGGGAGGACCCAATAGGGATTATTATGGCCTATGGAAGGGGCTCACAGCAGGCTGACAACACTACTGCTAATTGCAGGATAGTGTTTAGTGTTGTCACCCTGCAAACCCTGTTACTGGCAGGATCTCTAAAGAAACTTTGCATAATCTGTCCCTTAGGCTTTATTCACACCTAAGTGATCTGCAGCTGCTGCAGCTTGTTTTTTTTTAGCTTTCTATTGTTTCTTAGTGGAGCGTTTTTGGAGCAGCACCATTCATTTGAATGGGTGTCCCTCCACTCCAAAAATGCTCCAAAGAAGCTCATGTACTAAAATCTTGGCACAGAGCCTGGAGCATTTGCGGTTGCTATTTTTGCCACGATTGTAGTGCGATTTAATCTTGGCAAAATCACCCCGCATTTGGGGTGCCATTAGGAATTAATGGCATCGCAAGCGCATCCCACCATGATTCCAGATGGCTCAGGTGTGAACAGAGCCTTAGCCTCCTATACAACATTCCAGTTTCTGCACCTGGTGGATGGGAAGGATGCCACCTTCCTGATGCACCCTACCTCCGCAATTCCAGGTTCTGGCCCATCAGCTTGGCCAGTTCGGTCCAATTCTTCTGCTCTATTGCCGCCCTGCAAAGGCAGAATTGTCATACATAGAGATAATAGTGGAGAAGCATCTTTTACATGGCAGTGTCAGAAGCCTCAGATTGAAGCTGTCATCAGACTCATCACCTGGGCCACGTGCAACATTTGAGAAAATATACAGCTGCTCGGTGTTCCTGGACTTCAAGCTGCATGACAGCTTCTATCTGGGGCTTTACACACAGGTGAAAATGTTGGTGTATATCTTACTTTGCTTTATCTGTCAGTTCTGCAAATATCTTCATGGCTTCAGTAACTTCAGGATCTCCTGCAAGAAGAAAGACGCCCAGCTCGATCATCACACAGTGTCTACTATCGCCCTACATTCCTCGGCATGCACCACCAGGAACGGCCTGCGACTGACCCGGAACACCCATTAAACTCTGATATCTACAAACTGTTTTTATTGACTTATTTTACTTTCCACTGTCAGGGTTAATACAAGGAGGTTTAGGCTCTTTGCTGTGTAATATATTAAAAGTGGATCTGTCAGTAACTTTACAAGTCTGTAGCAAATACGAATACATTCCTGACATTTCCCAGTATACAGTAATTGTATTTTTTTTTTTTAAGCTCCAACTTTTATTAAAAAGCTGTCCTTGAACTCCAAATAGTGACGTTGCCTAGGCTGAGGAGGTGTCACCAGTCTGCTGCAGGCAGGAGAAAGCATTTCCTCAGTCTTCTCTCCCCCACTGATACAAACTTCAAAATTGTATCTTTGCAGCAAATTGAAAAAAAATGAGACGCTGCAGCAGCAGCTGATCTGTGTCAGACATTTGTGAACACAGCCCAAGAACTGTACAGGCACCAGGATTTATAGGATTGTCTCATCTTACCCCGGGGAAATTGATGGTGATGCCGAATGATGCCTGAACAAATACCAACCACTAAGTGCTTTAACACCTACAGTGTACACCAAAAACTGTATTAGCACTGGCTGAAGTGACCCTTTCAAAGAAGAGAGTTAGGGGGTCATTAAGTATCAGTATACAGAATTTGGAGCAGTGAAGTGACTGCTGGTTGGTTGATGTGAGTTTTTTTCCCCTCACTGAAAATTCTTGCTGGACTTGTATGAAGTGCTATAACCAGGGACACCAATAGGAGGGTACAGGCAGTATGAAGTGATATAACCATGGACAAAAATTGGGGGGTACAGGCAGTATGAAGTAACATAACTAGGGACCCCAATAGGGGGGTACAGGCAGTATGAAGTGCTATAACCAGGGACACAAATAGGGGGGTACAGGCAGTATGAAGTACCATAATTAGGGACCCCAATAGGGGGGTACAGGCAGTATGAAGTAACATAACTAGGGACCCCAATAGGGGGGTACAGGCAATATGAAGTGCCATAACCAGGGACACCAATAGGAGGGTACAGGCAGTATGAAGTGCTATAACCAGGGACACAAATTGGGGGGTACAGGCAGTATGAAGTACCATAATTAGGGACCCCAATAGGGAGGTACAGGCAGAATGAAGTGCCATAACCAGGTACACCAATAGGGGAGGGCACAGGCAGTATGAAGTGCTATAACTAGGGACCCCAATAGGAGGGCACAGGCAGTATGAAGTACCATAACCAGGGATACAGATAGGGGCTACAGTTCCTATGTATTGCCATACCCAGGGATCCAGGTAGGTGGGTATAGGCCATATAAAGTTCCCTAACCAGGGCTGCAGTAGGTGGTACAGGCAGTATGCAGTACCATAACCCAGGGAACCAGAATGTACAGTAATCAGAGCAAAGTAAGATGATTTCGCTGATGGGTGCCGGATTTTATTGTACTGGATAAAAATCTACCGTCAGATGCTCACCGTTCAGCCATCGTTGTCGGACGTTGTTATGGATCACACCAGAATCACTCGGATCCCGAAGATACGCCAGCCAAAATGGAGGGGCGCAGCCGATGTCCATACGGACATAATCTCCTACAGCAAATGAGAGATACATAGTATCAGGTCAGCGACTTCCTCACATGAAGGGTATGGACAAAAGCAAAGTGGAAATGCATTGTATAAATGTTTTCACCCAAGATTCACACTCACACAGCTGACGTTTATTCTGATTATTTTTTTGCCTTCTCCAGTTCCTCACCCCTCCCCCTTCTTACCATTCAATGACATTAAAAAAAAAAAGCTTTTAAGCTTTTCTGTTTTCATCGTGTACCCCATTTTAAACTCAGTGATCTCATCACTGGGTCTCTGTGCTTCTCTAAGCAATGCATGCAGATCATGGCTGGTGGGAGGGGTTAGCAGGGTGCTGTACACAGTTTGCTGAAAATATCACATCACCCAGCCTCAGCACTCTTCTCCAGAGCCCTCTGTCCTGATGCAAGCAGTGGGCTGTCTCTTGGGAGGAGTTATGCAACTATATGGGGAGGAAGGGCAAGATGATGCTGGACATCCTCTAGCCAGGAAAGGAGATGGGCTCTACCTTACTTGCAGCTTCTAATGTGCATTGCAATCACATTAAACATTTTCAGTAGAGGAGAGGAGCCTGTATAACTGTACAACACTGAAGGGACGTCTGGTGTCAGATTTAAGGTGGTTTTAGGGAAAAAATAGGTTTTTAATGGCTTCTGGGTGTTGCAGAAGCTCCTCTTGCCCATCCTGGACCTGTTGTGGCAAAAAAGGCCTCTCATTAACCTCATGGTTTTATTTTTTCACATGTAAATTAAAAATAAATAAATAAAAGCAGCTGCATATGAATAATGATCAAACACACAAAGAAGTTGAATTGAAATAAATTAAATTACTCCAAATCACATATGTCAAACACAAGGCCCACAGGCGGAATCCGGTCCCCCAGGCCTTTTTATGTGGTCCTTGCACCCAGTTTTGCAAACTTGGAATGTGGTGGAACTCCATTCGGGTTGGAGTTGAGTTTGCACAGTGTGCATTATGCATAGCACACCCCGAAAACCCTACAATCTGTACACCACGCACCCCTGAACTCTGCCCATGGCCCACCCCTGAACTCTGCCCATGGCCCACCCCTGAACTCTGCCCATGGCCCACCCCTGAACTCTGCCCATGGCCCACCCCTGAACTCTGCACTCTGTACATAGTGCACTCCTGAACTCTGCCCATGGCCCACTCCTGAACTCTGCCCATGGCCCACTCCTGAAATCTGCCCATGGCCCACTCCTGAAATCTGCCCATGGCCCACTCCTGAAATCTGCCCATGGCCCACTCCTGAAATCTGCCCATGGCCCACTCCTGAACTCTGCCCATGGCTCACTCCTGAACTCTGCCCATGGCTCACTCCTGAACTCTGCCCATGGCCCACTCCTGAACTCTGTACACAGCGCACTTCTGAACTCTGCACTCTGTACATAGCGCACTCCTAAACTCTTCACCCAGTTCGTAGTGTAATCCTGAACTCTGCACGTAACACACTCTTGAACCCTGCACTCTGTATGTAGCACAGCCCAGATACAGTACAACCGGCTGTATACATAAAGCTGATGCGGCCCATGATAAAGTGGAGTTTGACACGCCTGCTCTAAAGACACCCAAAAGCCTCTAAATAAAAAAGAGTTTGTTCTTTTTTTAAGCAAACTTTGCCTAAGTGAGTGAAATTGAGAGTTTCCACTTAGACAAAATCACACTGCTCATCCCAGCACTGGAAGTGTGGTCCGGGGGAAATCCCACGTCTCTCTGCAGAGTAATTAAACCACATACCAAAGCCCTGCTCCTCCATGATTGGTCTGTTGAAGTCCATGTAGATTAGACCTTCATAAACCTATAAAGAAAAAACGGATCACATTATATTAGATCGTAGGCTGTCTAGTATCCGGCCTGATGTAACTAGGTGGGAACGATGGCCTTTTGGTCAGTTCTTCCCTCTCTCATGGGGTCTCCCTTCCGGGGAGCCTCATCTAGTACTTACCTAGCCTCACCAAAGAAAGGGGTCCGCCTGGTTTTGGGCTGGTGGGTCAGTGAGTACCCCAGCTCCCTGAGTACCCCTGCACCCTAGAGGATCAGGGCTAGGGTCTTTTCTCTTCACTTTTTTGTGTGGTCACTTTTTCTATGCACCGGGTGGTAATTTTTGTGAGTGTGTTTCACTGCACCATACACCATGGGACTTCAAAAAAAGGAGGCAACTATTGTCTCCAGACTGCCTGAAGCCTTCTTTCACTCTCTCACTATCCTCTAAAATATGTTCCACCGCGGATCGCTTTTCAGGGGAGCGGCAATAAACACGGCTACTAGTGGGAATAAAGCCTATACCACACAAGGTCCATCAAGTGGCAAGTTCGACGTCTTCTCACCTGAACAACTCGGTCCTGCAATCCCGCTGTGATGAAAAGCTCCTCCTTCTCCACGTCCAGAATAAAATTTGGCTGCACAGTCTTAGGAAGATCCTAAAAACAAATATAATATTAAGATATAAAACACGAACATATGCCTATAAGATTATTATAATGAAAGGGAAAGTTTAATGTATTATTATTATTGAGCACATATTTTTGAGTTTAGTGTTCACATTAAAATAATATTACATTTTTTTTTTACATCATCGCTCTTCTTTATAAGTGCATAAAACAAAGATATTTGTTGATTAACCACTAGAGGGAGACAAAAAGTCACAATCACTTTGTTATTAGGTTTGGTAAAGCACCACATATCATAAACAATCTTTTTTTTTTTTTTACAAAATACAAATTTACGTTCTTTACCCTTAAAGTGGACTTTCCATTGCTAACAGAAGGTCTGCTTTTTTGCCAGCCCAGTGTCTTTAAAAAGCCATGTGTAACAAAACTGATTTAAACAGATTGGAAATGAATTTTGAAATTACATTTCCATGTTAAGGCATAAATTTTGGTAAAAAAAAAAAAAAAAAACTTAAGTTAATGTTGGGGCACACAAACATAAGATATTACCCAATTTTTGGTAAAATATAAAAAGATGGATTGCACTGAGTACATAGATACCAAACATGTATCCATGCACAAAGTACATAGATACCAAACGTATCCACGGTGACAAAATTTCGGTAGACTCAATTTTCCATAGGCAAGCTTTAAAAGCCCCTACAGGTCATCATTTTAGAGTTAACCATATATAATGGGCCTAGAATGATTGACCCCACTCGGCGTGTGCGGCAATATGTAATGTGTAAGGCATGTCTATGTTCTTACGTGGGTGGGGGGGCTCAAATATTTTTTTTTGGGGGGGGGGGTGGAATGATTTAAGTGCACCTTAAGCCTCCTATGTGATACTGTTTTGTTGTGACAGGTTCTCTTTAATAAAAAGAACTCTGATGCCTTACCTGTCCTCTATTACCTCCATTGAAGCTAATGAAGCACAAATCAGAGCTGGAAGTGATGTAATGTGTGTTGTTTCCAGGTTCTTACTAGGTAGGAAAGATCAGCAAATGTTTTCTGGTCTCCCTTCCCACTACCGTGAGGCACCCGCCATGCTGGTCCCAGGTCTACAGGAGGGACAGCAAAGCCTGGGATACATGGCGGCGGGGGGGGGGGGGGGGGGGGGGGTCGGCAGGGGTGGGGAGGGGTGAATGTGCCGAGAGTTTATTGCTTTTTGCCTGACAGCCCACAGTCTGCATTACGCATATTCCCAGCTACTGTAGCAGATGTGTGTGTGTGTGTGTAAACCTCCTTCTCTCCCCCCCAGCTGCAGCCAATGTATTCTATAACACTAAAGCGTTAAATGCATTTATAACAATGATCATGAATAAGAAAAAAAAAGGAAAACATTTTTTTTTCTTTAGTCACGTAAATATAAAATCATGCCAAATAACAAATTGTATGCTTGTTTCCAGCAAGCAGGAATGGTTTGTAGTGAACAAGCTTTTGCTTTACAGAGCTCTGTCATCGCAATGACTCCTCCCCCTATCAAATGGCTCAGTCTGAAGTTTCAATCAGACAAAGCCAGCTGCAAAGCAGGCAGCTACTGCCGTGCTGTTAGATAACCTTTAGCTCTCTTTAGCAACACAGCCCACCACAAGCCACAATAGTGCACCCAGCACAACATGAGGTTGCAGATGAGACTATCCTGTTTGATGCATGGTTTGGGGTGTCCTGAATGTGAGACTGAACTCCCCCCCTTTCCCCGGAAAAGACAGAAAAGATATATATATATATACATGCAAAAACATTTCTGTACACCAGGAGGCTCCAAACTTTTTTTTTTTTTTTTAATTCTGTTGTTTATGGTAGGTGGAAATGCAGCCATAAGTATATGCAGAAAACAAAGCAATGGAAAACATTACCCCTCAGGCAAATAATTCACAATGTTCAGTAGCACAACATGCATCACACACCATGCAATAAACTTCGAAAAACTGCCCTTGGTAGAAAGCCCTGCAAGTGATAAGCTAACAAAGTTCACCTGCAGGGGACAAGGAGCATTCCCCCCTTATGGTTTTCAGAATGAAACGATGCCTAAAGAAAAGACTCCTTATCAAGCGCACTGCACCAGTGTGAAAGCACTCGGGCTTTCACACTGGGGAGGCATGGGAGGCAGTTTGCAGGTGCTATTTTTAGCGCTAAAACGCCTGTAAAACGCCTTCAGTGTGAAAAGATGTCTTAGACCCCTCTCACACTGGGGCGGTGCCACTGTTAGCGGTAAAGAGCTTTTCGGACGTTAGCGGGGCGCTTTTAACCCCTGCTAGCGACCAAGGAAAGGGTTAATAGTGCCCATGTAACGGCGCTGCCGAAACGCTTTGCAGGCGCTTAGGCAGTGCTGCCCATTCATTTCAATGGGCAAGGGCGGTGTGGGAGCGGTGTATACACCTCTCCCGCACTGCCCCAAAGATGCTGCTTGCAGGACTTTTTCCCGTTTTGAAAGTGCACCGCCCCAGTGTAGGATGAGGAAAGGGCATGGAGGGAAGCAGGGGCAAGCATCCTAAATGTATTTTACGAATATTCAGGGGCCAAAAAAGAAAATCAGTTTTATAAGTAATTGAATACACCCTAAGGAATGAATTAGAGTGAAGCCCCCATCACAAGTCCTCCCTTCACATCAAACCCCCTCTTACATATCAGAATCCCCCCCTAATATCAGGGTTCTGATCAGAGCCTCCCTCCCTCTTACATCGGCATCCTCATCAGAGCCCCCCCCTTACATCAGGGCCCCTCTTATATCAGGGTCCCCATCAGAGCTCCCCTTACATCAGGATCGCCATCAGAGTCCCCCCTTATATCAGGGTCCCTCCTTAAATCAGGGTCCCCATTAGAGCCCCCCCCCCCCACATCAGGGTCTCCATCAGAGCCCTTCTTTTATCAAGGTCTTCATCAGAGCCCCCTCCCATGTCAAAGTCCCCATCAGAGCCCCCCACCCCCCATGCCAGGGTCCCCATCAGAGCCCCCCCATGTCAGGGTCCCCATCAGAGCCCCCCCCATGTCATGGTCCCCATCAGAGCCCCCCCTATGTCAGGGTCCCCATCAGAGCCCCCACATGTCAGGGTCCCCAACAGAGCCCTCCCCCCATGTCAGGGTCCCCATCAGAGCCCCCCCATGTCAGGGTCCCCTTCAGAGCCCCCCCATGTCAGGGTCCCCTTCAGAGCCCCCCCATGTCAGGGTCCCCATCAGAGCCCCCCCCATGTCAGGGTCCCCATCAGAGCTCCCCCCCATGTCAGGATCCCCATCAGAGCCCCCCTTACATCAGGGTCCCCATTAAAAGCAGAGACCAACTGATCTGAATACTTAGTCTGTGCAAGTCTGAGGATACCCCAATGACACTAGCTGCAGGCTGGATAAAATTTCCTAGCGGGGCAGATGTGGCCCGGGGGGACATAGTTTGGAGATCCCTGGTATATTTTAATGCCACTTCTTTGCAGTTGCATAATCTAAAAAGTCAACTTTAATAAAATCAGGATAACATCATTACCACAATGAAACATTACAGACTTACATCATCCGTCAAATTGTAGAACTTCATCAGACATTTTAGCGTCGCTGACACGATGGCGCTGGAAATAAAAACAACGTACATTAGATGGTAGAGTAAAATCCAGCCGTCATAGGGTTAAAGAGCAACCTTGTGCTACACATACGACATGAGCAGTCGAAGCGTTTTCAATAAGCGTTTCCAATCAGTCCCGGAAATGACCTAATAAAGAGCGCAATTAAATTTAAATGCCCGGCAAAGAGGAGCAGCTCATGAATGCTTTAGCAGCATTTGCAGGCGGTCGGCAAATGATTTGTGTGCGGAGCGGAGGGCTCGGGAACCCTCGGGCTGATCACATTCCCCACAAAGGCGACACGCCGGATAATAAATAGCAATTTGCAAAACGCTGCCCATGCCGACGCCTTGGCGGAATGGAGTAGGTGCATCACGAACGTCGCCTAATTCACCCATAAAACGACGCAAACGGGACTCAACTGGATGGAAAAAGAATACAAGGTTTTCTGATGTTATTAAAATGCAGATATTGTTCAGCGGGAAGAAAATGGGGAGGATGAAGGACGAGGGTAGCGAGATGCTGGAGGAGGAAATTCATTATCATTTCTAGAAAACAAAATGATAAAGAGAAAGTCTATTATGGCCGGAGAGGCACAGAATGCACGGAGGTAAATGATAGAATGGATTCTGCTGTGTCTTTCTATTTTATTGGTAATGTATGGAGCAAAAGCAGTTCAATCCACAGCACACCGCTCTCACAGATGGTGCATTATATCCAGATATCTGAATACATGGATGAAATACATACATGGGAACTGATTGTAAGCCTGCTCAGCCAACGCTGTGATCCAAGCACCCCTGCTAGGCAACATAGTCAGGTCCTGGGCTCACCTATAGAATACAACACACAGCCAGGTCATGATTGTAACAAAACGTCCCACAATCCACTTGAGTGCTTTCGTCATATACCGTTTCCTCCAGTCTGAACATCAGATATTACAGCTCATATATTGTAAGAACCAGGCAAGACAAGCTCAGTTACAAAACTGCAACATGGAACAGCTTATTTCAAAACGGGCACACAGAGATATTCAGACTTCTCATCGGTAGACTGTTCAATTAGCAAGTAGAGCTGTTGGGGGAACTCTCCCTGCTCCCCTCTCGCATGCTAATCTAGATAGACATATAGATCCCATAATAGGTTGCTCACAAGGCAGACAGACACAATAGAACAATGGGATACAGCCACACCCCAAACGACCCAACACAGAGCACACCATAGAACAAAAGAAGGCTGGACAGCCACACTCCTATGCAATTTCTTTATTCAAGTGCCAGATACAAAAGGTGAACTACAGGTATCAGCCTACATGTTTCACACCAAGGTCGGGTGCTTACTCATAGCTCAAAAAATTGTTGTCTACAGACAGGTATATATTCCCACAAGTACATAGATAATTACATGAGGTGAAGGTTATCAATTGACACCCTAATTAGCAACCAATTGATTAATTAAACAAGTGTCAGAAAAACGTGTCAAACTGAAACTTCTCACCATTACCATATAAATGAGTAAATAAACCTAAAATGTGTGTATTTGCTGTGCCCTGTTGTGACCATCCATAATAAATGTTGTAAAAACAATAATAGTGGAACAAAAACAAATATGTGCTAGACGGACAAACAGAAAATCCATCTAAAAGTGTAGGTGTATTTAGCACAATTATTTAATATTAATAAAATTGATAAAATAGGGTTTAATTATCAAAGGAATTTTATCATTTATATTGCACATTTTATTGCTAAAACCTCACAACTTTCTGTAAGATATAGTCTTTTTTTTTAAATTCTATATTTTATTTTTCAACAATTTTTTACATATAAACAAACACAATTCAATTGCATGCGTATCACAAAATATATCTAACATAAATTAATTCTATTCTTTTCTAGTCTTTTTATACTGTGATTTTTACAACTTCTAAAACATTTTTTTTGGATTATAAAGTGGGTCTTACAAAAATTAGGTGACTGCTGTATGGTGACAATACCGTACATACAGAGACATAAAGCATCAGGAAAAAGGATATATTGTCCTCTCACCTGAACAGGTGCCTGAATCAAAGAACAATCGTTCAACCTAGTATTAGATTATATTCCATTTTGCTTTTATTTAATTCTACTCCACCTTATTCAGATATTACAGCCCGTATATTGTAAGAACCAGGCGAGACAAGCTCAGTTACAAAACAGCAACATGGAACTGTTTATTTGAACACAGGCACAAAGAGCTATTCAAACTTCTCATCAGTAGATTGTCCAATCAGCAGGGAGAGCTGTTGGGGGATTTCTCCCTTCTCCCCTCTCGCATGCTAATCTACATAGACATATACATCCCATAATAGGTTGCTCACAAGGCAGACAGACACAATAGAACAATGGGATACAGTTACACCCCAAACAACCCAACACAGAGCACGCCATAGTAATAGACTATTATATATATATATATATATATATATATCTATAGATATATATATATATATATATCTATAGATATATATATATATATATATCTATATATATATATACACACACATACACATACATACATACACACAACATTCCAGTGTGGTTGTACAGTGAGTCCGATTAGTACAGATCAGACTGGGGCACCCTGTATTAGAGACACAGGGTGACTTAGACATAGGAGGTGCATGGGGAGCTGAAACAAGGGTTTCCCAAACTCCCCAAGGGATTCTGGGTTCCACGGGCCCCCCGCCCAATGTGACTCCCATCACAATGGTCCTCCCTGCAAACTACACTGCAGGTAAGCAGGACAGCCTGGTCACAGACCCACCTTTTTCTGTGATTGGACAACAAAGGAGCAGCAGTGCACTGATTAGGTTGTCTGACTGGCTGACAGTGCTGTGATATTGTGAGGAAGGGGAAAGGCCGAGGCAATAGAAGGACTGCAGACCATGAACGGTGACATTTCTGCACAGATTGCAATAGCGAGGTTACATTTTGCTGTCATCTAAAATATAAGTGACAGGTCATTTTAAAGAACCATCTATAACATGCGGTTGAAGAATTAAAAAAAGCTTAATACAACCAATTAACAGCTGCTCATATGCAAAGCATGCTTAGGCCTTGCTAAAGCTGGATACACACTAACAATTTTCTGTAGATTTTTTTCCTTCAGATATACCAAAACCATGTAATATGAGGTCATACCTTAACAGTTTAAATTTGTATGCAATCAGTCAAATGCCCTCTTCAGAAGGCACCACAAATGTAAATGAGCCCTTACAACACATGTGTCTGAACAGTAGGCAGGCAGATATGAAAGCTCATGCAGGAGCAGAGCACAATAAACTCCTATTGCCCCACATGAGCCAAGCCTTCTATCTTTGTACAACAAAACTCAACCAAAAATAGACTCACCTGCTCCCAGCCAAACCCTGCAGAGAAGAGAAGAAGAAATGATGTCAGTACTGCATGCTGTATGCCATATATTGTAATAAAACAAGACAGAGAAGAGGATACAGAACTGTAAAGAAAAGGAACACAATATTGTCATCCGTCTGCTGCGGATTTATAAACCCGATTACTAAAATCTCGTGGAAGCTTTGTTTCAAAAAGTCATTTTCAATCCATCTGCAACTTTCGTTAAAATAATCCCCGATAATCCCATAAATGTTCTTATTGAGGCACTCCCTGTGACAGGGTGACAACGCTCTGACCCTGGTATCCAGCTCCTGTGTCGTCACCCTGTCATATGGGCTTCCAATGGAGACTACAAGATTGCTGTTCCAATACACGTCATAGAGGCATGGTCTATTGTCACCATCATCAAACCTGCCCTGAGGAATTAAACACATGTAAACAATTTGTTTTACCTGTGAAAAAAAAAAAAAAAATACTCGCCCGATGGAATAAAGCATTTTTTTTGCTTTGTTTTTGAGGCATTACAATGTAATGATTCCTGTTGATGAGATCTCTGTTCTTGGGACTGTACACTTGCTGTGCCCATTATGAGGGCCCCCCCCATCCATGTGCTGAGCTCCTGAGTCTGTACACCTACTGTGCCCATAATGAGGGGCTCCCACCATTCCTGTGCTGAGCTCCTGAGTCTGTACACCTACTGTGCCTATAATGAGGGGCTCCCACCATTCCTGTGCTGAGCTCCTGAGTCTGTACACCTACTGTGCCTATAATGAGGGGCTCCCACCATTCCTGTGCTGAGCTGCTGCGTCTGCATACCTGAAAATAATATTTTGAAAGTATCACCACAAAGTGGCGCTGTGGATACCGAAGTGGTCTATATACAGTATCTCACAAAAGTGAGTACACCCCTCACATTTTTGTAAACATTTTATTCTATCTTTTCATGTGACAACACTGAAGAAATGACACTTTGCTACAATGTAAAGTAGTGAGTGTACAGCTTGTATAACTGTGAACATTTTCTGTCCCAAAATAACTCAACACAGCCATTAATCTCTAAACCACTGGCAACAAAAGTGAGTACACCCCTAAGTGAAAATGTCCAAATTGGGCCCGAAGTGTCAATATTTTGTGTGGCCACCATTATTTTCCAGCACTGCCTTAACCCTCTTGGGCATGGAGTTCACCAGAGCTTCACAGGTTGCCACTGGAAGGTTCCCACCTTCAGTTTGAGGATGCCCCACAGATGCTCAATAGGGTTTAGGTCTGGAGACATGCTTGGTCAGTCCATCACCTTTACCCTCAGCTTCTTTAGCAAGGCAGTGGTCGTCTTGGAGGTGTGTTTGGGGTCGTTATCATGTTGGAATACTGCCCTGTGGCCCAGTCTCTGAAGGGAGGGGATCATGCTTTGCTTCAGTATGTCACAGTACATGTTGGCATTCATGGTTCCCTCAATGAACTGTAGCTCCCCAGTGCCGGCAGCACTCATGCAGCCCCAGACCATGACACTCTCACCACCATGCTTGACTGTAGGCAAGACATACTTGTCTTTGTACTCCTCACCTGGTTGCCGCCACACACACTTGACACCATCTGATCCAAATAAGTTTATCTTGGTCTCATAAGACCACAGGACATAGTTCCAGTAATCCATGTCCTGTGGTCTGCTTGTCTTCAGCAAACTGTTTGCAGCCTTTCTTGTGCATCATCTTTAGAAGAGGCTTCCTTCTGGGATGACAGCCATGCAGACTGATTTGATGCAGTGTGCGGCGTATGGTCTGAGCACTGACAGGCTGACCCCCCACCCCTTCAACCTCTGCAGCAATGCTGGCAGCACTCATACGTCTATTTCCCAAAGACAACCTCTGGATATGACGCTGAGCATGTGCACTCAACTTCTTTGGTCGACCATGGCAAGGCCTGTTCTGAGTGAAACCTGTCCTGTTAAACTGCTGTATGGTCTTGGCCACCGCGCTGCAGCTCAGTTTCAGGGTCTTGGCAATCTTCTTATAGCCTAGGCCATCTTTACGTAGAGCAACAATTCTTTTTTTCAGATCCTCAGAGAGTTCTTTGCCATGAGGTGACATGATGAACTTCCAGTGACCAGTATGAGAGAGTGAGAGCGATAACACCAAATTTAACACACCTGCTCCCCATTCACACCCGAGACCTTGTAACACAAACAAGTCACATGACATTGGGGAGAGAAAATGGCTAATTGGGCCCAATTTGGACATTTTCACTTAGGGGTGTACACACTTTTGTCGCCAGTGGTTTAGACATTCATGGCTGTGTGTTGAGTTATTTTGAGGGGACAGCAAATTTACACTGTTATTGTTATACAAGCTGTACACTCACTACTTTACATTGTAGCAAAGTGTCATTTCTTCAGTGTTGTCACGTGAAAAGGTATAATAAAATATTTACAAAAATGTGAGGGGTGTACTCACTTTTGTGAGATACTGTATGAGCCACGTCCCTTTAACTGGAGATAATAATGGAGAAATTGGTACTGGACTTTATAGGCACTGAGATACACAATGTTATAGATAAAAATAATTTGTATTACATATTGATTAAAAAAGGAAACAACCAGACAAACACTAGTTAAAAAAAACTTTGCAAAAGCAGAGATTGCCTAGATTCTAATACAGCACACAACCCATGCACCAAGGAGTATAATCCTGAATGATTATGACGGTGTTCTTGTTGAGGTAACAATAAATATCCTATCAGGCTTGGTGTGAGTTGAAAATGTTGTGCAGTGGCCCAGCTCTCCATGTTAGGCGTATATACACACACTTCTTCAGGAGCTTAGGCATACATTAATGCAAACATCACACAGGAGTTGGCAACAGGGTAGGTAACAAGATAGGTAAGTATCCATGATACGGCGGATGTAGCAGATAAGTGTCATCAAGTGACTGGTCCATATTGTTAAAAATAATATTAATCCCCAATTGAGCAGTAGTTATAAAAGTAACACAATATAATAAACTGGGTAGAAGGGAGGCATGTCACAGGCCTATGGATCCTACATGGCAATTAAAGCTTCAGAGGGTCTCTAGTAAGAGATGTGTTCCTCAGGAGCTGCAGCAAGAACGTAGCAATGTATCGTGATCATAGGTGTGGAACTGCTTACTGACATCCACGGCTCCAGAGATTACTCAGACATGGTGAGGTCTGCATACTTGCTGTGCCCATTACAAGGGGTTCCCCCCAACCCTGTGCTGAGTTCCCGGGTCTGTACACATGCTGTGCCCATAATGAGGGGTTCCCCCCCATTCCTGCACTGAGCTCCTAGGTCTGCATACCTGCTGTGCCCATTATAAGGGGTTCCCCCCATCCCTGTGCTGAGCTCCTAGGTCTACATACCTGCTGTGCCCATTATAAGGGGCTCCCCCCATCCCTGTGCTGAGCTCCTAGGTCTACATACCTGCTGTGCCCATTATAAGGGGCTCCCCCCATCCCTGTGCTGAGCTCCTAGGTCTACATACCTGCTGTGCCCATTATAAGGGGCTCCCCCCATCCCTGTGCTGAGATCCTGGGGCTGTACACCTGCTGTGCCCATGATGAGGGGCTCCCACCCTCCCTGTGCTTAGCTGCTGGCGCTGTATACCAGCTGTGCCGGATTTATATATAATTTTATGTAACAGGAGGAGCTGGAAGACACAAAAAGGTGGGTGAAAAACGAGCCAAGAACTAACCAGCAGTGAAAAACACTTAATGGTGGCCCTACACACAATCTGATTGAATGATTCCTCACAAAATCCAGTAACAAGATCAGATCAATAAATTATCGAAATTACACATACTGTGTCATCGATCTATTTCGAGCAAAACCAACCAATGTGATTCTGATCAGCCTGGATGGAAAATCTGGATGTAGGAAAGTAGATATTTCAATATGATTGTTAAGTATATGGCACATCGAATGACCTTTCAATCTTTGGATTATATTTCCGATCAGACAATAGATCTATTTAATACAATTGTATGTTGTAAAATTGCTCTGTGTATGGTCACCAGACTCCCCCTTACCCCCCTTCCAGCACAGCGAGTGATTCCAAGACACGACTCACCACTTGCCGTGGAATATTCACATTGTACTTCAGGGTAAAATTCTGTTTGGAAAGAGCAATTCTGGGGAGAGATCATAAAGACGTCATCAATCAGAGGGTACCAACCACTAATCAGGTGAAAACAAGCCACACGGTGCAATCACAGAGACACATCTGTAATTACAAATGTCTCCAATGGTAAAATAACACCAGATTTGGTCACCGTACTGGTAAAGTGGTTACGTGTGTTTGTGTGTATTATATAGAGCAGTTTAGTTTATTCCATTTAGTATTTTTTGTATTTGTCTGTGCTTTTGCTCATTATCCGTGTGCTGTCTCTTTAAGAATGGCCATACATGGTTATAAAATTGTTTGAGAAAGCGTTTGATACACTTGATCGTTCGACTTTCAAAATGTTAGTGAGGTCATTTCGATTCTCGAAGTGCAAAGTTTTTTGGCAAAAAACAAACCTTCATCTTTTCGATTTTCAGAATGTCAGTATTAAATCGATCAGAATCAGTTTGAAAAAAAAACCTACAGAGCTTGTGCATGTTAAAACATAACCCAGGAAGTACAAGCAGTAAAAAGAAAGATCTATTTTTTTAAATACAATTGGCAAGTGGGAGGGGTCACAAAGGTCAAAAAATCTTTACATAAGTTCCACCGATCAATGAAAAATGTACCTTTTATGTTGTTAATGACCGATAATATGACCGATAATATGTCGACAATTGGGGTAACAATTCAGATACAATGATGGCGTTATTGCATGCACGTTCGACAGATCTTTATCAAATGCGACAGTTTTTTCGAATGATTTTCTAACCATGTATGGCCAGCTTAAGTGTTTGAATTCTACTTTAACCACTTAAGGACCGGAAGGATTTGTCCCTCTAATGACCAGGCCATTTTTTGCGATACAGCACTGCGTCGCTTTATTGCGCAGTCATGCGATGCTGTACCCAAACAAAATTTATGTCCTTTTTTTTCTACAAATAGAGCTTTTGTTTGGTGGTATTTGATCACCTCTGCAGGTAATTTTTTGCGCTATAAACAAAAAAATACTGACAATTTTGAAAAAAAAACAAACAATATTTTTTACTTTTTTCTATAATAAAAATATCCCCTCCCCCCCCCCAAAAAAAGTAAAAAAACTAAATTTCTTAATCAGTTTAGGCCGATATGTATTCTTCTACATATTTTTGTTAAAAAAAAAATTTAAAAAAATCACAATGAGCATATATTGATTTTTTTGTGCAAAAGTTATAGCATGCACAAAATAGGGGATGGATTTATGGCATTTTTATTATTATTTTTTTTTTTTTACTAGTAATGGCGGTGTTTAGCGATTTTTAACAGGACTGCGACAGATCGGACACTTATGACACTTTTTTTGGGACCACTGACATTTATACAGCGATCAGAGCTAAAAATAGCCATATTTATGTATAAATATCACTGGCAGGGAAGGGATTAACACTAGGGGGTGATCAAGGGTTAAGTGTGTCCTAGGGAGGTGTTTCTAACTGTGGGGGGGATGGGACTGACTGGAGGAGGAGAGAGATCGCCGTTCCTAATCACTAGGAACAGCAGATCTGTCCCTCCTCCCCTGACAGAACGGAGATCTGTCCGTTTACATTGACAGATCCCCGTTCTGTCTCTCTCAGGAGCGATCGCAGGGTGTTCAGCGGACATCGCGGCCACCTGCCACGTGCACCGGCTCTGGCATTGCGCCCCCTAGAGGTGTTAAAGCGGCCGACATACAATGACGACGGTTCACCCAGGAGAGCCAACCTGGCCCAGTACAACTGCGGCGGCTGATCTTTAAGTGGTTAAACAATAAATAATGGCACAAAATCAGGTCAAGAATTGGTTAAAAGGAGCTTCCACAACCCTCAGCAGCCATTTAAAACTCATTGTACCTTTAAAGAGACCCTGTCACCAACTTAAAAATGACAGGTAAAAGCACAGAAAAAAATCAAAGTATTTTAAATGCTTACTTGCAGTGTTTTTATTTTTAATAAACAATATTTTATTTACTTACAATGTGCCTCTGAACTAGCTAGAATATGTGACTACTCGAGGAAGAGTCCATTCACTAGTACAGTACTCTCCCTCCTTGTACATCATAGCCTTCCCTTCTTCTAGCAGTGTCCAATTACTGTCTGAGCTGGCCCAGCTCCTCCCCACTGTACACAACCTTTTATTAAAGGAGTGAAGGGGAATACTAGAGGGCTACTTAAGTGACAGCTCTGAGCCTGCTGGGGCTGCCAACATCACATCCACATATATAATCTTATGGTAGGATTGTTGATGGAAAGATTGGTCTGGTGATAAGGTCTCCAGTCCCAAGCGCAGCCCACCTGGTCTGATATTCACCTCTTCCCCCATTCCAGTGATTAGCACTGCCATGCCTTAAATGACAACTTGTCCCAAAGGTGCAGAGAATTCCTCTCATTTTGCCCCATTGATTCCAATACAGTTCCACAATTTCAATACAATCATTCAATTTTTGCCAAAATATTGAAGAAATAAAAAGTCCAAACCCTGTTCACCCCTAAAATGCCAACAACTGGAAACATTCCCTGTACTTACCCCTTCTCCGAACAGTACTGGTAAAACTTTTTGCACGTGGCCTGCAGCAGCCTCAGACCTCCCAGGTACCTGAGGGAAGGTGTGGGAACAGGAAATCAGTTTACTCCTTTTGGGGGTTGCTATAATTTGCATCTAAAAAAGCAGAACTTTTTTTCCAGTTTTGAATAGAGTAAGTGAGGATTAGAACACCTGTCTGTTTTTTTTAAAAACATTTTCAATGGAGAAGGTGGATTTGACTTAGCAGTGGCGGTCACCGCGCCCCTAATCCATGCGCCGTCCCCTAATTTACAAGCAGGGCATCGAAAGCATGGATTTCAACAGGGTTTTTTTTTTTTTGAAGCACATGAATAGAGCCTGAGGCTCTAATTGGCTTCAAAAAAGGGTGGGAGACCACCCAGTTGTGTGACAATAGCAAATTAATATTCACTATTGTCTTTCTGCTTCTCTTCCCGGCCAATCAGGATGTGGCCGGGGAGTCTCAGGACCCACTGGTTTCTCAAACACAACTTTTTTTTTGGGGGGGGGGGGGGGGGGATATGCTTTTTTAAATTTTAATGCAAAAAAATACAAAACCCATTTTTTTTTTGTAAAATATAAAAGATGATGTTGCATTGAGTAAATAAATACGAAACATGCCATGCTTTAAATATTATTATCCATAGGTGACACTTTAAAAGCCCTTACAGGTCACCACTTTAGATTTACACAGGAGGACTAGTGCTAGAATTACTGCCCATGATCTGATGTTTGCGGTGATACCTCACATGTGTGGGGCGATCGCTGTTTGTGTGCATGCAGGACCGACGCATATGCTCGCCTTTGCACGCAAGCACAGGGGGACAGGGTGTTTACATTTTTTTTTTAATTATTTACTTTTTTATTTCATTGTTGCTTTAATTTTTTTTTTTTTATTACAGTATTGCTGTCACAAGGAATGTAAACTTCCTTGTGACAGCAATAGGCATGTAACAGGTACTTTTGGATGGATCTGTGGTAAATAAGACCCCAAATCCCTCTCTGTCTGTGTGAGCCACCCCTCCCCCCTCCTGCTGCTCTCATAACACTAACCTGTATACACCATCAGCACTGCCTCCTATTGCAGTGTCCCCTCTGTGAATGATTTAGAAATATAAATGCTGTAAATACCTCATTTAAGAGCCGAGAATGCGATCACATGACCAGTCAGCTCTCTCCTCCTCTCCTCCTCCCCTCTAGACTGAAATCAGCAGAGGAATATCAGCCACGCCGCTTTATCTTTCAGAGGAGAAAAGGAGAAAGCTGGCTGGTCATGTGATCGCAATCTCGGCAGGGAAATGAGGTATTTGCAGCATTTATTTTTATAAATCACACACAGGGGGGGATACTACAATAGGGGGCAGTGCTGATGGTGTATACAGGTTAGAGTGGCTTAACAACCACTCGCCCCCTTCTTTAGGATTACAAAACAAATGGTTGCAAAAATATAAATTCCTACCTCAATGGGAACATATTAAAAAATTCATGTTTATAAATAAATGAAACTTAACTAAATTCATGGCAATCAGCGATACTTAAAGTGGATGTAAATCTAATGTCATCCTTTCTAAACTACTGCCATAGGGGTTATCTATAAGGATATACATGCCTCCTGCATGTATCTTTACCTGTCAAATGTCTCCCCTCTGTCTGTTATGAGAGCCGAAAAACTGCAGATCTGTGGGTGGGTCTGTTGTCTGGAGCTCGGTGGGTGGAGTCGTGATGTCAGTAGACTCCCCGCCCACCTCTATACTCACCTTGTCAATATGCATTTTCTCCTGTGTATTTCTTACACTGAACTTCTGCTATGATCTCTAACATCCAGTGAAAAGACAGGAAAGTAACCACATGACTTCAGCATGCCAAATCATGCTGAGGTGTGGAACAGCCAATCCTTGCAGAGCTGCTGAAGAAAGGAGTGGGGGTGGGAATTAAAAAATAATGCCTGTGTCTTAGGCCAGTGCACGAGATATGTAAATCACCTGTCACTCACAGCAAGGGGGAGGATTTGACAACGTTTTTCTCAGTTTGTCAAGATTTATCTCACTGAACAATAAAATAGAATTGCTCAGAGATGGATTAACTCTGTGTGGCAAGACTGGGCTCAAATGATAGGAAATCGTATACTCTACAGTATGATATAAAAAAAAAAAATTCGGGTTTACATCCACTTTAAGGTTATGGAAACTGTTAAACTATGGCGGATTATATTTATGAAATTGATAATATAATAAGCCTTAGTATAGCAGTTTTTATAAGTATCCAGGATTCATGGTGAGAGCAGTCTACAGGGGAAAGGAAAGGGGGGCCTGGGAGTGATCAGTTGGCTTTACAGCCACCCAAATCACTTCCACCTGAAAGCCCATCATCTGTTATAACATTTTTAAAATCCCAATCTACCAACTGCCATTAATAGACAAGTGGTTAAAGAGACCCTGTCACATGAATAAAACTTGTACCTGTAAAAAGCAGCTGCATATTTGCCTTTCCTGATGCCTGGGCCTCCTCTGTTGTGGAAGAACAGTCCCTCAAAGTCTGCTAGAAAACTGACATTTCCAGGAGTGTTGGTCCCCTTGGTGCCCCCACAGGTCTCATTGCTTGCTACACATCACTGCAGCATACAGTTATGACATGGAGATCAGCACCTAGTGCTGTGATGCACCCCAGAGGTATTGGTTTCCCAGCGGACATCGGCAGACCAGATCCCAGGCTAAGATTGCCGTTCACCCATGCAAGCAGTAGGATGGGTAAATTATGCAGTTTCTTCTTTATAGGCACATGCTTTGCTCACATTTTCCTCATATGACAGGGTCTCTTTATTGGAGGGAACAGATTATAGTCCATTTTACTCACTTTTCTTCTGAAGTTTCCAAATATATATACTAGAATTTATATAGTTTTCTATTTCTTTGTTTTTACTAATTAAACGAGATATCCTACATTACGCTCAACATGCAAAGCATATTGGGGTTTCTGCTGGTTTGTTAGCAGCCTTTGTATATCTACATCAGACAGGAGAAAGAGAGAGGAGTTGTGTGTCCCTCTTCTGATTCATTCAGCTGTGCGTGTAATCTGATCTCTCTGTACTTCTGGTCTATTTTACATCACTAGCAGTTTTTTGAGCTTGTAAAAAGCTACTGAAGCCCACCATCTACTGGCTGTAAGGGCATAAAAAGGTGACGGAAAATTTATCTTAATGAAATTGAATGCAAACACTTTGGCCTCTTTCACACGGGGCAGATCAGTCATGATCCGCCCCGTGAACACACGCTGGCTCAGCGGGGATCGCTCCGCCGATCCCCGCTGAGCAGGAAGATGACAGGTGCATCGCTGCACGCTGTGCAGCGACGGACCTGTCAGAGCGCCGCTCTCCCCTATGGGGGGATCGGATGATGACGGTCCGTAGTGTCCGTCGTCATCCGATCCGATCCGAAAACGGAGGGAAAAGTAGGTTTTTCCTCCGTTACACTTTTCGGATCGGAGCGGGGTCGGATGTCAGCGGACATGTCACCGCTGACATCCGACGCTCCATAGGGATGACTGTATGTCCGTTTTTCATCCGAAAACGGATGGATGAAAAACGGACATACGGATCATCCGTGTGAAAGAGGCCTTTACAGTAATTACTTTTAGTACTGAAAAAAGTATTAAAAAAAGGAAACAAATTAACAAAACAAAAAAACAAAAAAGTAAAAACCTTATCTATTCCCTTTATGGCAAAGTAATCCTCACCCTTCTTTCCGGCTTATGTAAAACAGGTCCAGCAAACTTCCAAACTCTGTTGGGTCATTTAGCGGGTGAGGAACCAAAACCTGATCCAGGAAAATAAACTATGTTTTAAAGATCTGTGTGTAAAAATACACAAACTACAATACTAAAATCATAAATATGCTGCATTAAGACATGTGATAATATAATATATTTCAGATAAAGTAATGATTAAAGCTGACTTGTCATGCAACATTTAAAAATAACTAATTAAAAACTTAAAGTGGTTGTAGACTCTTACATGTACCCAGTAACAGGACTGGACTCAGGTCGATTCACAGAGATGAAACAAATCCTCCTACATAAGTTGTACCTGTTTATCTGAGGCCTTCTCTTCTCTACATCCATTCAAAGTCCAGAATTTATACATTGCCCCAATCTCAGGTCTTTTGCAGACTCTACCAGGTTTTCTTCTAAGATTGCCCTGAATTTGGCTCCATCCATCTTCTCATCAACTCTGACCAGCTTCCCTGTCCCTGCAGAAGAAAAGCATCCCCACAACATGATGCTGCCACCACCATGTTTCCATGGTGGGGATGGTGTATTCAGGGTGATGTGAAGTGTTAGTTTTCCGCCACACATAGCATTTTGCTTTTAGGCCAAAAAGTTCAATTTTGGTCTTATCTGACCAGAGCACCTCTTCCACATGTTTGCTGTGTCCTCCACATAGCTTCTCGCAAACTGCAAACAGGACTTCTTATGACTTTCTTTCAACAATGTCTTTCTTCTTGCCACTCTTCCATAAAGGCCAGATTTGTGTTGAACACAACTAATAGTTGTCCTGTGGACAGATTCTCCCACCTGAGCTGTGGATCTCTGCAGCTCCTCCAGAGTTACCATGGTCCTCTTGGCTGCTTCTCTGATCAATGCTCTCTTTGCCCAGCCTGTCAGTTTAGGTGGACTGCCATGTCTTGGTAGTTTTGCAGTTGTGCCATACTCTTTCCATTTTCAGATGATGGATTGAACAGTGCTCCGTGAGATGTTCAAAGCTTGGGATATTTTTTTTATAACCTAACCCTGCTTTAAACTTCTCCACAACTTTATCCCTGACCTATCTGATGTGTTCACTGGCCTTCATGATGCTGTTTGTTCACTAAGGTTCTCGAACAAACCTCTGAGGGCTTCACAGAAAAACTGTATTTATACTGAGATTAAATTACACACAGGTGGACTCTATTTACTAATTAGGTGACTTCTGAAGGCAACTGGCTCCACTAGATTTTAGTTAGGGGTATCAGAGTAAAGGGGGCTGAATACAAATGCATGCCACACTTTTCACATATTTATTTGTAAACTTGGACTTGATGATCTTTTTTTCAACCTCACCTACTATGTAACTATGTCCCACTTTGTGTTGGTCTATTACATAAAATCCCAATAAAATACATTTACGTTTTTGGTTGTAACATAACAAAATATGGAAAATTTCAAGGGGTATGAATACTTTTTCAAGGCACTATCTGTTCAAACTGCTGAATTATAAAGCTTGTCTGAGAGTTCAGAAAAAAGGGGGCAGCGAGATGAAGTTACACTCTGCAGAGCTTAGTGAGGAGAGCTCTGACAGCTGATTGGAAGGAAAGGACACCCCTCCCCCTTCCAATCAGCTCACAGGAACAGAGCTGTGGCTGTCAATCAGCTGGAGGTCCCTCCCCTGTCACCTTTTTCTCTTGGTGTCAGGAAAACTTGTCAGAAGTGATTCATGCCGATAGCAGAGGAAAGAAGCAGCAGACAAAAGTGACACTTTAACAGGTGCAAGTACACACTATAGAGAGATATGCTTTGTTCATAGTTCATGTCTGAGGTTTACAACCACTTTAACAACCTCAATACAGGGCACTTACACCCCCTTCCTGCCCAGGCCATTTTTCAGCTTTCAGCGCTGTCACACTTTGAATGACAATTGCGCGGTCATGCAACACTGTAACCATGTGAAATTGTTATCATTTTCTTTACACAAATAGAGCTTTCTTTTGGTGGTATTTAATCACTCCTGGGGTTTTTTTGTTTTCCTAAAAATAAAAAGAATTAAAAAAAAAAAAATTGAAAACAAAAAGTTTTAGTTTTTGTCAGTAAATTTTCTAAATAAGCAATTTTTCTCCTTCACTGATGGGTGCTGATGAGGCAGCACTGACAGGCATTGATAGGCTGCACTGATGAGGAGAAACGAATATGCCGCACTTATGGGCACTGATAGGTGGCACTGGTGGGCACAGATAGGCGGCACAGATGGGTGGTATTGATGAGCAGCAGTGATGAGCATTGATGGGCAGCAGTGATGGGCATTGATGGGCAGCACTGATAGCCAGCACTGACTGGCATCACTAATGGCCACTGATTGCTGTTTGTGGGCACTGATTGCTGGCAATTGTGGGCACAGATTGGCACTGATTGCTGATAGTGGTGGGCACACAGTTCTGGCACTGGTGGCACTTAATTGTAATCAGGGCACTGATGATCAGTGCCCTGATTACATCCCTAGATGTCCTCTGGAGTAGATGCCACTGATCGGCTCTCCTCTCCTCACACTCTGTCAGTGTGAGGCGAGGAGCGCTGATCTCCGTGTTTACATGTGACCGGCTGTGATTGGACACATGGTTAAAGAGCCGCGTCCTAGCAACACGGCGCGGCCGCTGCGAGCACCCGGGGGCGCAGGAGATCGGTCCTTTTGGGCGGCCATCATATGATGTCCACCCAGAACAAGAGCTGCGCTGCCCAGCCGTCATTTGACAGCTGGCGGGCGAGAAGAGATTAAAAGTTAAAAAAAATCAGGATATGGTTAAAGTGATTCTAAAGTCTATTTTTTTTTTTTTTTACATAAAATAAAAAAACAGGTTTATAATTTGTATTGCAAAGAGCAGCCCTGAACCGCCTCTTCTGGGGTCCCCCGCAGGTGATCTTGGTTCCTCCTCTTCTGTGTCTGCCCCCATAGCAGGCCACTTGCTATGGGGAACCATCTAGCCCTGCCCTGCCCAACCTAGCCTGACTGTCCCTTGCTCACCCCCTTCATTCACTGAATTTTGATTCTTTCAGTGATGGAGGCTCAGCGTCACATGTGGGGGTTACCTAGGGCAGTCTCCTCAGTTTGCTTAGGAATGCCTACTCCTCCAAACTGACATCCACCCATCAAGGTATTCTGATCTTTGCATAACACCTCCCAAGAGCCAGCCCACTACTTGTTTTACTGCTGAGGGCTCTTAAGAGGAGTACCGAGGCTGACCCCTCCTACCAGCCATGAAATACCTGTATCACATAGAGATGCACAGAGATCCAGTGAGGATCCCATTGGGTGTACAGTAAGGTAAGTATTGAAAACCAAAAGGTTTTATTTCAAAAGTTGTACTAGCATGTTGATGACCAGGGAAGGCAAAATATAAGCAAATAAAAATATTTATAATTTATTATTATAATAACTTTGAATATGGATTATTTTATATTGTATCACAATATGTAATATTATACACATTTACTTCATGTTACTGAATTTTATTCCACCTCATATAACATTCACAATCAATAATCTTAATCGGTCCTGAAGAAGGGGACACAGATCCCGTGTGAAATGTGTCGGATTTCTTCTTGCATCTTCCAGAAGTATTTTAGATAACTACAAAGATCGGTGTCCCCTCCCAATAACGTCTTATTACTGAATATTTATTTAAAACGTCCTTACCAGCTTCTTGCTTTCTGCGATGGTGACCTCTGCCCAGAAGTTGGAAATAGTCATGGAGATGGTTTTTCCATAGTAACCGTCTGAAGGGTTTCCAATTATCCCGATTCTGCAGAGGAAGAAAGAATCCCGAGAAAAACTTTAAACTCCAGCCATGCTAAATATATAGATGGCATATATGTCCAACATTATATCTGCCTAAAGAGGATGAGGTCCTCCAGGTATTCTCCTACACTTAGCCTAAGCCGCCTAAACACCTCCCTCTCCAGCTCCTGGGGCTCGCAATATGTTAGATTGAATGCATTGTAAAATAGACCTTAATCGACTCCCCCTCTCTCAGTCTTTCCCTGCTTGGCTGGGGATTATGGGAAGATGTCAGTGAGGTTAACAATTCTTACCTGGCGTACGAACGGCAAGTAATCGATTTCACTCGGGGTTCACTTTTCATTGTGGAGTAATGAGCCAACCACTTGGTATAATCTGGCAATCCCTGCACAGAGATGTTATAATACAGTAATGGCAACCAAGACCCAGTATTTCAGAATATCACCCCCCCCCCCCCCCAAAACTGTTACCAAACTCACTGTGTACAACACAATCTAGCCACACACCTCACAATCTGATTGTACAATCTCTTTCCTTCAGACTTACCAACCACTTTGTAGTGTGAGGGCCTACCTCAACAACTCATTCAACTATATCCAATCAGAGGGACCCTTGTACTTCATAGTGGTTAGTAAATCCAATGATTGTACAATCTGATGGTGGTGTATGAGGCCAGCTTTAAACTGAACATGTTAAAATCCGATTGTACAATTTACTTTGGATTCATCAATAACCACATAGTGTGCAGGCCTAGAGGTGCAATCCATTTAATTTGTCAAATCAGGTTGGTCCTCACATGACAGACAAACAATTTTTGGGTTCAGCTATAAGCTGGCCATACAAGTTTTAATCTGTCTTACAATCTCTAATGCCCCGTACACACGAGCAGAATTTCTGTCGGAAAAATTTTGGATGGTTTTTCCGACGGAATTCCGCTCAAGCTTGGCTAGCATACACACAGTCACACAAAAGTTCTCTGAACTTTCGACCGTCAAGAACGCGGTGACGTACAACACTATGACGAGCCGAGAAAATGAAGTTCATTGCTCCCGAGCATTCGTGTTTTTTTGCGCGTCGGAATTGCATACAGACTAACGGAATTTCCGCCAAGTACTTTTTACATAGGAAAAATAGAGAACCAGCTCTCAATCTTTTGCTGGTGGAAATTCAGACAGAAAAAGTTGGATGGAGCATACACACGGTCGGAATATCCGACCAAAAGCTCCCATCACACTTTTTTTGATGGAAATTCCGCTCGTGTGTACGGGGCATAACATTTCGGTAGATTGGCACAAATGTGAGAACATCCTACAACTGTTACACAGGGATCATCTCTGTTAAAGGATCAATCTACCCAGAATGGATAGTTTAGAGTTTCACCAATTGCTAGTTTCTTCTAATTCTCTGGGACTCCATTGGTGAGATCCCTGTGCTGAGTTCCAAGTTCTGCACACCTGTTGTGCCCATTATAAGGAGTTCCCACCACCCTTCTGCTGTGCTCCTGGCTCTGCACAGATAATATGCCCATTATGAGGGGCACTGGGTATTTTATGGCAGAAAACCAGTGGGCCATTAAGCCCTCCAGACTCCTCCTAAAATGGAAAAACTTCCCTTTCGGACACGCTTACACTTTGATAAACATTTGCTCACCACTTGTCCAATCAGCTGGAATCCTGTGGGCAGCTTCATCCCGAACACCGGAACTTTGGAGATGTTGATAAGCCATTCCTGTGTGGACATCAGACAAACTTCTGCTAGGATTGTCGTTTCTAAAGCACAGTGAGATTCCAGCTACCAACAGTAATTTTAATCACCATGTATCTGCCGAGCACCCGGTCCTCAGTGCTCGGGTAGTCGTTCAGGAAGGTCTCAAGTGTGGACAAGGTCTGCCTCCGGAAACAGTAGAAGACAACGCTAGCCAGTCTGGAGGACGTCACCCCGGGCTTGGGCTTCTCCAGGAACTGTGTGATCCTTGTGAGATACAGACAGCATGGTAACAATAATTACTATTCACTCTTATTGGGGGTCTATTGATCGATGGCTCGATGAGTTACTCTACTACAAAACACGGGGGACCACACATAGTACACACCTGGAAACTGTCGATTGTAAAAGGGAGGATATAGTAGATATAAGAGCTTACAGTCTATTAGGGTATCAGGGAAAATCAAGGTCATGGAACAGCTTACAACCTATTGGAGTATAAAGGAGGATACAGAAGGTGAAAGAGCTTACAATCTATTGGGATATAGGGTAGGATAAATAAGGGAGAAGAGCTTACACTCTATTAGGGCTCATCCGCACTTGCTTCAACTGTAACACACATTAAAAAGCCTATCGCTTCAACATGCTTTTTTGATGCTCTGTGATGCTTCGGTGATTCTTTTTTGAAGCTTTAATGAAGCTTGGCGAATGTCCTGTGTGTGTTGATTTTCTATTTGTTTTAAAGGGGCCCAGCAGAACCCTGGCTCAGTAGTGCCTCCACTCAGCAGATCCCCAGCTCATTAGTACCCCTGTTCAGCACATCTCCAGCTTATTAGTTCCCTCGTTCAGCAGATCCGTTGTGCAGTAGTATCCCAGCATTGCTGATCCCCCACTCAGTAGTAACCCCCAGCTCTGCTGATCCTCTGGTTTGTTGATCCTCCGCTCTCTCTGGTTCCCGCTCACCTCCTGCTGAATTGCTCCCGCAATGCTCACCATGTGTGACATCTTTTAGTTTCTCCTGCTCCAGTCCCCTAGCTCTGCTGATCCTCCCATCTGTCCAGTCCTGCTCACATTCTGCTATAGCGTTTCCATGTCACACACCACCTGTACTGTCTGCTAGTTGCTCTGCTCCAGGTCGGACCCCACTCACCTTCCTGCTGCTCCAGGCTGCACACCACATGTAACGTCAGCACCAGACACTCCCAGAATAGATACACATGAACTGGAAGTGATTGCTGATGACGTTTTTCCGGTTCGCTTGTTGGTTTCCAAGTGCATCCTGGGATATCTCATACCTACAATACCTCCAAAACAAAGCAAAGCCAACGCTGAATAAAAGCCTCTCAAAAGCTTCAGGTGCTGTAAGCAAGCTTTGTCATAGACTTCTATTGAGAAAGCAACATGGGGTATGATTTTTGAAGCAAAGCAACCACAGCAGTGGTAACGGGACTGTAAGCGAACCATTTTATTTAGTGACAGGTGCTTTGATTGGCATTCAGGGTGCTTTAAATAAGCATGTCCAATGCCACATTTTGAAGCAAATGTAAACTAGCCCTTAGGGTAAAAAAGAGAATAAAGAAACAAGAAGAGCTTACAATCTATTAAAGTATAATGGTGGCTACAGAAGGTGGAAGAGTGTACAGTCTATTGGGGTATAAAGTAGGATACAGCAGTGGAAGAGCTTATAATCTATTAGGGTATATTAGGGTCCATTAGGGTCATCACAGATCTGGTGGACAGATTACTGGGAGGGGCTGGGGAGGACCCGGCTGTCATGGTGCATGTTGGCACCAATGGCAAAGTCAGAGGAAAATGGAGTGTCCTAAAAAACGATTTTAGGGACTTAGGAGCTAAATTGAGGAAAAGGACCTCAGAAATACTACCGGTACCTCGAGCAACACCAGAAACCCAGAGGGAGCTTAGGGAAGTAAACAAGTGGCTGAGGGGCTGGTGTAGAAAGGAGGGGTTTGGGTTCCTGGAGAACTGGGGCGACTTCTCAGTCGGTTACCAGCTCTATAGAAGGGATGGACTATACCTAAAATGGGTAAGGTGCAGATCTGCTGGGAGTGAAGATGGCCGAAAAGTTAGAGGGGCTTTTAAACTAGTTGACGGGGGAGGGGGGGGGGTCCAGAGGTAGAGATAGTCAGTGCTGAACATATTCTCCAGAGGATATTAATGGGGGCATTAGTGGTAGGTTGACTAAAGAACTTAAATCCGAGGTAAGTATAGTAAGTCTTATTTGCAACCCCAGAGCACCCAATACGGAGATAGTATGCGACTGGTCTAAACTGCGTTGCATGTTCACCAATACCAGGAGTCTGGCGGACAAGATGAGAGAACTAGAGATACTGTTGTACGAGGAGGATTTAGATTTTGTAGGAATTTACGGAACTTGGTTCGATAGCTCTCATGATTGGCTGGCAACCATTCAAGGGTATTCCCTATATCGCAGGGATAGAGAGGGTAAAAAAGGGGCAGGGATATGCCTGTATATATCAAAAATTATGTACAAGTGAATGTAAGAGATGACATCAGTAAGGGAGCAAGGGTGGAGGTGCTATCCTTATGGGTAAAGCTACAAAGGGAGGAAACTAAGGGGAAGTAATACTGGGAGTATGCTATAGGCCCCCTAACCAGAGGGAGGAGGTGGAGGCGGACCTCCTATCACAATTTGGATTAGCGGCAAGAATGGGAAGTGTCATTATAATGGAGGATTATAATTATCCAGACATAGACTTGGTGGAAGGAACCATGCAATAATTCAAGGCTTGCCAGTTCCTAAATGTTTTGCAGGACAATTTCATGGGTCAGATGGTAAATGCACCAACTAGAAACAAAGCGTTAGTAGACCTACCAATTACCAACAATACAGACCTGATCACGGATGTGGAAATATGAGGCACTATAGGAAACAGCGATCACAGGTCAATTCGTTTTAGTGTAAATCTATTAACCTTCTATGAGGAGGTGAGTTGCCATCTAGATAAAGGAAGGCCCGTAGACGTGGTGTATCTGGATTTTGCAAAAGCATTTGACACAGTTCCCCATAAACGTTTACTGTACAAAATAAGGTCCGTTGGCAAGGACAATAGGGTGAGTACATGGATTGAAAACTGGCTACAAGGGCGAATTCAGAGGGTGGTGATAAATGGGGAGTACTCAGAATGGTCAGGGGTTGGTAGTGGGGTTCCCCAGGGTTCTGTGCTGGGACCAATCCTATTTAATTTGTTCATAAACGATCTGGAGGATGGGGTAAACAGTTCAATCTCTGTATTTGCAGAAGATACTAAGCTAAGCAGGGCAATAACTTCTCCACAGGATGTGGAAACTTTGCAAAAAGACCTGAACAAATTAATGGGGTGGGCAACTACATGGCAAATGAGGTTCAATGTAGAAAAATGTAATATAATGCATTTGGGTGGCAAAAATATGAATGCAATCTATACACTGGGGGGGAGAACCTCTGGGGGGGAGAACCTCTGGGGGGGATCTAGGATGGAAAAGTGAAAATGATAGGCTCAGCAATGGCATGCAATGCCAAGCTGATGCTAACAAAGCAAACAGAATATTGGCATGCATTAAAAAGGGGATCAACTCCAGAGATAAAACGATAATTCTCCCACTCTACAAGACTCTGGTCCGGCCGCACCTGGAGTATGCCGTCCAGTTCTGGGCACCAGTCCTCAGGAAGGATGTACTGGAAATGGAGCGAGTACAAAGAAGGGCAACAAAGCTAATAAAGGGTCTGGAGGATCTTAGTTATGAGGAAAGGTTGCGAGCACTGAACTTATTCTCTCTGGAGAAGAGACGCTTGAGAGGGGATATGATTTCAATATATAAATACCGTACTGGTGACCCCACAATAGGGATAAAACTTTTTCGCAGAAGAGAGTTTAACAAGACTCGTGGCCACTCATTAAAATTAGAAGAAAAGAGGTTTAACCTTAAACTACGTAGAGGGTTCTTTACTGTAAGAGCGGCAAGGATGTGGAATTCCCTTCCACAGTCGGTGGTCTCAGCGGGGAGCATTGATAGCTTCAAGAAACTATTAGATAAGCACCTGAATGACCGCAACATACAGGGATATATAATGTAATACTGACACATAATTACACACATAGGTTGGACTTGATGGACTTGTGTCTTTTTTCAACATCACCTACTATGTAACTATGTAACTATGTAATAGGAAACATAGGGGGAATGAAAAGACACTGAATTTTAAAAGAGCCAACTAAACTAAACTACACTACAATCTTTGCTAGAAGATAATAATTGGGATAAAATCTTAGGAACAAAGAACAGAAAAGGAAAAATGAGTATGCTTTAAGAGCATATTAAAATAAGGGCATTAGCCAGTGCATCCCAATGGGAAATAAATTTAAAAGAGCTAAAAAAAAAAACATGGGTGGTTTAACTCCAATGTAAAAATGCATATAAAAGCAAAGGAGAAGGCCTTCAAAAAATACAAGGCTGAGGGATCATCATCAGCATTCCAACTCTATAAAGAATGCAACAAGAAATGCAAGGGTGCAATCAGGGCGGCTAAGATAGAACACGAAAGGCACATAGCGGAGGAGAGTAAAAAAAAATCCCAAGAAATAAACGGAGGTCAGATTATATTGGTCCCATAAAGAATGATGAAGGGAGTCTGGTTACTAAGGATGGAGAGATGGCAAAGGTATTGAATTTATTCTTCTCCTCAGTCTTCATGAGCGAATCGGGGGGCTTCAGTAACCAAAACTGCAATGTTTATCCTCATGACATGTCACAGGAAGCACCCTCATGGCTAACAGAGGACAGAATTAGAAATAGACTTTAAAAAACGTAACATTAATAAGTCACCGGGACTAGATGGCTTGCACCCGAGGGTCCTTAACCGCTTCCCGACCGCCAGAAGGGCACGTACAGGCAGATTAACGTACCTGTACGTTGCCCTTTAAGAGGAGGCTTGCGTACGTGTGCGCGCCAGGAACTCTGTGACCGTGATGGCGGGTCCCGCGGACCCGATGTCCGCAGGCATACCCACGATCGTCTCACGGTGAGGAAGAACGGGGAGATGCTAATGTAAACAAGCAGCTCCCTGTTCTGCCTAGTGACACTGTCACTGATCTCTGCTCCCTGTGATCGGGAGCGGCGATCAGTGTAGTGTTACACACAGCCCCTCCCCCCCACAGTTAGAAACACTTCCTAGGACACACTTAACCCCTACAGCGCCACCTAGAGGTTAACCCCTTCACTGCCAGTGACATTTTTACAGTAATCAATGCAATTTTTTTAGCATTGATCGCTGTATTAATGCCAATGGTCCCAAAAATGTGTCAAAATTGTCCGATGTGTCCACCATAATGTCGCAGTCACAATAAAAATTGCTGATCGCCGCCATTACTAGTAAAAAAAAAATATTAATAAAAATGCCATAAAACGAACCCCTCTTTTGTAGACGCTAAAACTTTTGCGCAAACCAATCAATAAACGCTTATTGCGATTTTTTTTACCAAAAAATATGTAGAAGAATACGTATCGGCCTAAACTGAGGAAAAAAAATGTTTTTTTATATATTTTTATAACAAGGGTTGTAGGTTGGCAATTGGCTGCAAAGTTGTGCCACATCCTAAAATATACCAACAAAAAAAGAGAAAATTCCCCTAATGGTGGACTTTAAAAGGCACATGTAGAAAAGCGTAAGGGAAGTATATAATACGATAACACAGATCAAATGTTGGTACCAATATTCTTGCACCCAAGAATATTGGTACCAACATTTGATCTGTGTACAAGTACATGATTCGCATTCCTTACAATGTTTGTTAAATTTTTGCTTGATGTTTTTACTATGTTTTCAAATAAATAAACTATTGTTTATACATTATATACTTCCCTTACGCTTTTCTACATGTGCCTTTAAAGTCCACCATTAGGGGAATTTTCTCTTTTTTTGTTTTTATATATTTTTTGGGGATATTTATTATAGCAAAAAGTAAAAAATAATGCGTTTTTTCTAAATTGCCGCTCTTTTTTTGTTTATAGCGCAAAAAATAAAAACCGCAGAGGTGATCAAATACCACCAAAAGAAAGCTCTATTTGTGGGGAAAAAAAGGACATCAATTTTGTTTGAGAGCCACGTCGCACGACCGCGCAATTGTCAGTTAAATCGACGCAGTGCCGAATCGCAAAAACTGCTCTGGTCAGGAAGGGGGTAAAGTCTTCTGGGGCTTAAGTGGTTAAGGAACTCAGTCAAGTAATTGCCAGACCATTGTTCCTAATTTTTACGAACAGTCTACTGACCGTAATGGAGAAAAGCTAATGTAGCACCAATATTTAAAAAATGGCAAAGATATATCCCTGGGAATTACAGACCAGTTAGCCTAACATCAATTGTATGCAAGCTCTTGGATGGGATGATGAGGGACTATATACAAGACTTTAGTAATGAGAACGGTATCATTAGCAGTAATCAGCATGGATTCATGAAGAATCGTTCTTGCCAAACCAATCTATTAACCTTCTATGAGGAGGTGAGTTGCCATCTAGATAAAGAAAGGCCCGAAGATGTGGTGCATCTGGATTTTGCAAAAGCATCTGATACAGTTACCCATAAAAGTTTACTGAACAAAATAAGGACCGTTGACATGGACCATAGGGTGAGTACATGGATTGAAAACTGGCTACAGGGACGAATTCGGACGGTGGTGGTAAATTGGGAATACTCGGAATGGTCTGGCGTGGAAAGTGGGGTCCTCCAGGGTTCTGTGCTGGGACCAATCCTATTTAATTTATTCATAAACGACCTGGAGGATGGGATAAACAGTTCAATTTCTGTATTTGTGGATGATACTAAGCTAAGCAGGGCAATAACTTCTCCACAGGATCTGGAAAATATGCAAAAAGATCTAAACAAATTAATGGGGTGGGCAACTACATGGCAAATGAGGTTTAATGTAGAAAAATGTAAAATAATGCATTTGGGTGGCAAAAATATGAATACAATCTACTCACTAGGGGGAGAACCTCTTGGGGAATCTAGGATGTAAAAGGACCTGGGGGTCCTAGTAGATGATAGGCTCAGCAATGGCATGCAATGCCAAGCTGCTGCAAGCAAAGCAAACAGAATATTGGCATGCATTAAAAAGGGGATCAACTCCAGAGATAAAACGATAATTCTCCCACTCTACAAGACTCTGGTCTGGCCGCACCTAGAGTATGCTGTCCAGTTCTGGGCACCAGTCCTCAGGAAGGATGTACTGGAACTGGAGAGATTCCAGAGAAGGGCAACAAAACGAATAAAGGGACTGGAGGACATTAGTTATGAAGAAAGCTTGCGAGCACTGAACTTATTCCCTCTGGAGAAGAGACGCTTGAGAGGGGATATAATTTCAATGTACAAATACCGTACTGGTGACCCCACAATAGGGATAAATCTTTTCCGCGACAGGGAATTTAATAAGACACGTCACTAAAATTAGAATAAAAGCGGTTTAACGTTAAACTGCGTAGAGGGTTCTTTACTGTAATAGCGGTAAGGATGTGGAATTCTCTTCCACATGCAGTGGTCTCAGCGGGGAGCATCGATAATTTCAAAAAACTATTAGATAAGCACCTGAACGACCACAACATACAGGGATATACAATGTAATACTGACATATAATCACACAAATAGGTTGGATTTGATGGACTTGTGTCTTTTTTCAATCTCGCCTACTATGTAACTATAGGGGAGGACACAGAAGGCAGAAAAGCTTGCAATCTTCTAGGGTGTAAGAGAGAACACAGAATATGGAAGAGCTTCAAACTACTGTGGTATAAGGGAGAATATAGAAAGTAGAAGAGCTTACAACCCATTAGGGTGTGGGGGAGGATACAAAAGGTAAAATAGCTTACAATCTATTGGGGTATAAGGGAGGATATAGAAGGTAAAACAGCTTACAATCTTTTAGGGATATGCAGAAGAATACAGAAGATAGAAGAACTTACAATCTATAAAGGCAGCCATGTAAACTAATAAAGTGTTTAATTATATCTCTGAAGCTCCCATCTGCTAATGATGGTTCTTAGAGAAGTACTATAGTGAATAGATGGAGAAAATAGGAGAACGAGATAAACTTCTCTGAATTGATGGGCATTGGGGAAACATTGTGAGAGAGTTCCAGAGAAGCGTGACAGCACAAGAGAAGTCTTACAAGAAGCGATACATGATTTCACAATCACAGAGTAAAACAAGGCAATTTGAGAGATAATTCATCATCACACACAAGAGCGTCAGTCACTGGATCATTACACAACATCTAGAATGTCACCTGTGAGTGTCTGGGCACACTTCCACAATTCCCCTCGAAGAGTTACATTCTCCATCTTCCAGCTCATAATAGATTGCCAGCTCTCCGCTCTGCAGCAATATCAACAAAATGACTTTAATTAGAACCATAGAGTAATACATTGCCTATTATTCAGGGAGTAATGTTTAAACTAGTTGCCCAAGCCAATTCTGAAACTTCTCAAATACATGTAAAAATCAGCATTGTTTTTACTAGATACCGTAATTACTTAGAAGCTCAAATATCAGATTTTCTGAAAGCAAAGGCCTGGGAAAAAAATGTTGCCATTTTTTAAGCACTATTTTAATGCACAAAAAATAGGATTTTTTAAAACAGCTTACCTGTAAAATCCTTTTCTTTCGAAGGACATCACGGGACACAGAGCCACAGTAATTACTGATGGGTTATATAGGTATCACTGGTGATTGGACACTGGCACACCCTATCAGGAAGTTCAACCCCCTATATAATCCCTCCCCCTTGCAGGGATACCTCAGTTTTGTAGCCAAGCAATATAGTGTATTAGAAGAGGGGCGGGACCTCTGTGTCCCGTGATGTCCTTCAAAAGAAAAGGATTTTACAGGTAAGCTGTTTTAAAAAATCCTATTTTCTTTCTCGAACATCACGGGACACAGAGCCACAGTAATTACTGATGGGATGTCCCAGAGCAATGCTACCTGAGGGGGGGGGGGAACCACGACCAAGTAGGGTGCAATCAGACCTGAGGACCCTGTACCGCTGCCTGCAGCACACTACGCCCAAAGGTGATATCCTCATGCCTTCTCACATCCACCTGATAGAATCTGGTGAATGTATGAACTGAAGACCAGGTTGCGGCCTTGCAGCTTTGAGCCATAGAGGCCCGGTGATGCACTGCCCAAGAAGCACCAATAGCCCCTGTGGAATGTGCCCTGATCTGAAACGGAGGAATCTTCTGTTTCAAACCGTAAGCTTGAATGATCAACTGTCGAATCCATTTAGAAATGGTAGCTTTTGACACTGCCTGTCCTCTGTTGGGACCCTCTGGCAGCACAAACAAAACATCCGTCTTGCGGATCTGAGCAGTTGCCCCTAGATAGGCCTTAACTGCTCTTACTACATCCAACGAATGTAGAGATCTCTCTTCCGGAGAACAGGGATTTGAAAAAAAGGAAGGCAGAACAATGTCTTGGTTTAAATGAAAATCAGAAACCACCTTCGGTAAAAAACTAGGATGAGGGTGTAGTACCACTCTATCCTTGTGTATAATCAAATAAGGCTCCTTACAGGAACGAGCTGCTAATTCTGATACTCTTCTAGCAGAAGAGATGGCCACCAGAAAAATTAATTTCCTTGTCAACAAGACCAAAGGAATCTGACTTATTGGTTCAAAAGGCTGTTTCTGTAACACAGCCAGGTCCAAATTCAAGTCCCAGGGGTTTAGGGGCGCTTTAACTGGAGGATTAAGACGCATCACCCCCTGCATAAAGTTTCGGACCAAAGAATGCGAAGCAAGTGGCCGCTGAAATAATACTGATAAAGCAGAAACCTGGCCCTTGATGGTACTCAAGGCCATCTTCATCTCTAATCCCATCTGTAGAAAATCAAGGATTCTACCTATGACATATTTCCTGGGATGCCAACCTCTGGATTCACACCAGGTTATATAAGCCTTCCAGACTCTATGATAAATCATCCTGGAAGCTGGCTTCCTTGCATTAATCAAGGTAGATATGACAGACCTGAGAGCCCACGACTCTTCAGAACGTGGGTCTCAATAGCCAAACCGTCAAATTTAGCGTTTGTAAGACAGGATGGAACACTGGACCTTGAGATAACAGGTCTGGGTGTACCGGTAGGGTCCACGGGGAACCCACCGTCATCCTTACTATTTCTGCATACCAAGTCCTTCTGGGCCAAGCGGGGGCCACCAGAAGTACCGACTTCCTTTCCTGCCTGATCCTGCGAAGGAGTCATGGTAGTAGCAGAATAGGCGGGAATGCGTAAATCAGTGAGAACCGATGCCACGGAATCACCAACGCATCCATCCTGCATGCAAGAGGATCTTTTGTCCTTGCCACAAATCTGTCTATCTTTTTGTTGAATCGGGATGCAAAGAGATCTACATCTGGAACCCCCCATCTTTGGCATATGGCCCAAAAGACGTCGGGATGCAGAGACCATTCCCCTGGAAGTAACTGCTGGCGACTTAGATAGTCCGCCTGCCAATTCTCTATTCCCGGGATGAAAACTGCCGATATGCATGGCACATGCATCTCTGCCCAGACTAAGATCTGGTTCACCTCTTTTTGAGCAGCTCGGCTCCGGGTGCCTCCCTGATGATTGACATAAGCCACTGCTGTGGCATTGTCGGACTGGATCCTGACCGGACAACCCTGTAGCCTGATAGTCCAGGCTTTTAGAGCTAGATGTATCGCCCGGATCTCCAGAATGTTGATGGGTAAGGTCCTCTCTGTCTTGGACCATACCCCTTGGACCGCAGCCTGTTCCAGAACTGCTCCCCAACCTGACAGACTGGCATCTGTTGTTACCACCGTCCAGGTAACCGGTAGAAAGGATTTCCCCTTCTGCAGGTTTTCGGGTATGAGCCACCAATTGAGGCTCTGACGCACCGCATGCGACAGGTGCATCGGAAAGTCTAATGCCTGAACCTTCTTGTTCCAGGTCGACAGAATACTGTGTTGCAGCATTCTTGAGTGAAACTGAGCATAGGGAACTGCTTCGAATGAAGACACCATCTTCCCTAGTAGCCTCATACAAAGGCGGACTGAGGGACCCTTCTTGGTCCTTACTGTCAGAATCAGCTCTCTCAAAGCAGTGATCTTTGCCTGGGGTAGAAATATTTTCTCCTGGCTTGTATCTATAATCAGACCTAAATACTCCAGTCTTCTTACTGGTTTTAGGAAAGATACCTGACCGTGGTCCTCAAGTTTCCATTCAAAGAGGCTACCGACCGGTCTATCAAGAGCAGGACGTCTAGGTATGCTATGACAGCTATACCCTGAGCCCTTAATCTGGCCAGAGGAGGAGCCAAGATCTTTGTGAACACTCGAGGTGCAGTGGCTATCCCAAAAGGCAGAGCCACAAACTGGAAATGGCGCCCTCCTACCTCGAAGCGCAGAAACTTCTGATGAGCAGGAAAAATGGGCACATGCAGATATGCATCTCTGATGTCTATTGATGCCAGAAATTCTCCTCCCTGCAGGGTGGGAACTACTGTTCGAATTGATTCCATGCGGAAGGATTGAATCCTTAGGAATCGGTTCAGATCCCTTAAGTCCAAAATGGTCCTGACATCCCCATTTGGCTTTTGGACCGTAAAAAGGTTGGAATAGAAGCCCAATCCCTGGTCCTTTGCGGGAACTATCATAATGACCTCCTGCGACAAAAGTCGCTCTAACGCTAGAAGGAGCGACTGCTTCTTCTCTGGGTCTCTGGGAACATTTGATCTGAGGAACCGAGGATAAGGGAATTCCTGAAACTCCAGCTTGTACCCTAAGGTTACCGTGGAGACTACCCATCTGTCCTGGAAGTCCTCGTGCCAGAGCTCTGAGAACTGTCGCAGTCTTCCCCCCACTCGAGTGAGCGGGGGCGCCCCCTCATGCAGAGGTCTTAGTGTTTTGCCTAGTAGGCTTCTTTCCCCAGGACTTCTTTGTCCCTGGGGTTGACTCTTGTCTCTGGACCCCGATGGAGGCGGCCGTCGAGACTGCCTGGAGGCTGAAGCCCCCGGCGCTGGGGAAAGAGTCCGTTTGAAAGAGGGACGCTTACTCTTCTTCTTGACAGGTAAGAGTGCTTTTCCCACAAGAGATTCTCTTGATATAGTTATCCAAGTCCTCTCCAAACAACCTTGCACCGCGAAATGGAAACCCAGCCAGTAGCTTCTTACATGGTGCTTCGGCTGACCAATTTTTCAACCATAGGATTCTACGTATATGCACCAACCCCAGTGAAAGACGGGAGGTTTGCACGATAGAATCTCTAATGGCGTCAACCACAAAGCATAAGGCCGCTGGAAGGTTAGCAAACCCCTGGGCCTGCTGTTCAGGTAATACTTTGATGACCTGCTTAACATGGTCTCTTAAGTATTGACAGACTCCAATCGCTGCTACTGCAGGTTGGGCCACTGATCCTGCTAAGGAGAAAACATCCTTCAATAGGGATTCCATCCTTTTATCTACAGGATCCCTGAGCATCTGAGCATTGTCTACAGGACAAGTCAGGCTATTATTTACGGAGGAAATGGCGGCATCAATAGCCGGTATTCCCCACATTTTAATAAACTTTTCTTCCATCGGATAAAGTGTTGAAAACTTTCTCGGCGGAAAAAAACGTTTGTCTGGGTGATCCCACTCAGAATAAATAAGCTTTTCAAGTAAAGTATGAACAGGAAAAGCATGTGCTGCTTGGAAAGGTTTCAGTGACCCCAAAGCAGAAGAGGATTCTTTAGCAGTTTCAGGTATGGGCAACTTAAATGTGGAGCGGATCAATCCAGTGAGGATCTGCACTAAGACTTTCTCCTCTTGGGAAGTCGCAGAGGGTCCCTCTCCACCTGAATCCTCCGAAGAGGAATCATCCATCCCATCCCGATCCTCTGAAAGGGATTCATCTCCTTTATCCCAGAGCTCCTCTGTCTGAGGGTCTTGGGGAACAGAGGAAAGCCTAGTGCGTTTTCTTCCACTGAGTGAAGACGTAATCACGGCCATTAATCTCTCCTCTAGACCATTAATGGTTGAGGAAAAAACCTCTTGTGTAATATAAACAGGGGCTGAAGTGCCAGAAGCAGGTGTAGCCCCTGACCCCGATGGCTCTCCCTGGCTAGCCGTCCCTGGCCCATCTTTAGGGGGGGAGGATGCTGCCGACAGGGGGCCCTCAGAACCTGAACGAGATCCCCTAGTGTCTCTGGTTCCTGGGGTGCTTGAACCTCTTCTACCCATAGTGCAAAGCAACAAGGTGTGAGGTATACAAATGAACACTGCCCGCTGAGCGATGTAGTCTGGCTAAAAGCCTTGCTACCCAATGCTCAGTCTGGTGTTACTTCAGTAAATGCTGCCTAGGAGAATGCCTGTGTCCCACCTTACATGCGACCGTCAGCTCTGTGTCTCTCAGAAGGCTGAGTGCACCTGTACAGAGTGCCTTTTAATAGCCTGCAGCTGGCCTGAGTGGGAGTCTAAACACTCTGTGCTGACATCCCGCCCCCTCCTCTACCGCCCCCCCCCTCGAGTTTTGAAAAAAACGAGCGCTTCCCGCACTGCCGACTCTCCTGTCATGCTTCTGGAGAAAAGGCTGGGGATGGGGGGGGGGGGAAGGAGGGAGACTGGTAACAAGATCTGCCTGAACGGCTATCTTCAGAGATGGTGGCCATAAGGCCGCAGAGCCCGGGTGGTATAACCACTTTCTAGACCCCTGTGGCCCCTCTCTAGCCTGGGGGGAACATTCAAACATGAGAAATCCCCCTTTCCACCTTACCTGCTTGCAGCCTGCTTTGAGATGCTGGGACATAATCAGCACTGAACACCTGAGACAGTCAGTCAGCATGTGTAGGTTTGTGCTCTTGGCAGCCCCCGGTGGTCACAATAGGCATAGCATGCATTTACCTTAAAGGAGAAAAGCCACTAGAACTCAAAAATTCTGTGGAATCTCCTCTTACCTTATCCAGCCGCAGGGTGCTGTTTACACAGACCCAATCTTCACCTCTCACGGTGGGCTCCGTTTGAAAAAACCGTCAGAGACTGGGGCCCCCATCAGTAGGGGGATCCAACAGTTCTGGGACCGTAAAGCACCTCGCCAGAAATTAGGAAGTTTAAAGCCATTTTCTGATCTGCTGGGTCCAGCTCTCTAAAAAGAGAAGCATTACGGGTAAAACCTCGTTTCTTCGGACACGAGGCCCGGGTACCATTCAATTCGGCCATGAAAAGACACTTTGAATGGATCCGGTTCGCCTGGCTTGCCCCAGTATAGGATCTTAGGATATTCCCTTTGGAGCTCAGCACAGGACATCTTTACACGTCCATCACCTAAGACACTGGCGTAAAAACTGAGGTATCCCTGCAAGGGGGAGGGATTATATAGGGGGTTGAACTTCCTGATAGGGTGTGCCAGTGTCCAATCACCAGTGATACCTATATAACCCATCAGTAATTACTGTGGCTCTGTGTCCCGTGATGTTCGAGAAAGAAATACAATTCCCAATTGTTTGGTAAAATATAAAAGATGATGTTACACCGAGTAAATAGATAACATGTCACGCTTTAAAAATGACGTACGCACGTGGAATGCGACTAACCACGGTACATAAAAATCTGACTTCACCACAATGGAAGTGCTATAGAACAGCCCTGAGAGGTGCAACATTTCCAAGTCCACAGCGAGTTATTCACAATTATGACAGCCCAAGAAAAGAAACACAGGAATGATCAGCTGACGCGGCCCAAACCCACACCGCCAACAAGTTCACCTTCAGCTTGAAGAACTTCAGCACTTGAGCTATGTCAAAGTTTTGGTCGGAGCATAACATGTCACCGGCAATCTAGGAGAGACAGGAGAGATTTCAATGATAATCAGTGTGAGTGCCAAAGCGGACCTCTAAAGAGAACTTTGCATGAATACATTTCTAACATGTCACAATATACAGTATACAATATACAGGCAAAATATAATTTTTCAGAAAAGCTTCCTTTTATATCATTAAAAAGCCGTCCTTTAGCTCCAGTTCAGTGACATTGCCTAGGCTGAGATGATGTCATCAGTCTGACGCAGATAGATGAAAGCATTTCCTCAGTCTCCTCTCCCTCAGTAATCAGACTGTACATTGTACCTTTGCTGCAAGTCACAAGGTGAAAAGCTGAACATCCCTAAAGGTGGCCATACACACTTTGATTTTATTATCCAATCAATGCGCAATTTGATCAAGACGATCATAGAATCAGGCAAAAACCACCCAAGTCAACTCAGGCTCCTCATACAGCAGAAACTTTTCACCAGGAACCCATACCAGATTGAGGCTTGAAACGCACACCGAACTGAGGAACGAAGCCGCGTAGAAGAACTCTAAAACAAACTGCTGGAAAGACTTAGTGCCGGTCCTGAGGCACTTTAAATTGTTGTGATATTTTTCACTTTATAATATCTTGCACGTTATATTTATGACGAAACGCGCGTCCGGCGGGAGGACGTGCTGACGTATTGCGTTGCTGTCTCCGGAGAGTCACGGGCGCTCGCAGGCCGGCCGGCCATTCTCTGCTTGAAATTTTACCTATTTTGTAAGTGTTACTCTTCTTATTTTAATAAATCTTTTTATGGTATCACACTATGGGGATTATTTTTTCTTCCATGCCCTGATGTTACGGCACCGGAGGGCTCCTTCCTCCTATTGATTGCATACCGATCCTGGATCAGTTTTCCCTGGGAGTCTGTTGCCTGACACTTCCTAGAAAGGCCCTGGCTGGGTTTAAGCCACAAGCTTTCTTTTGCTTGCCTCTGGTAAGCGTGCATTTGCTTTGGTGTTCTATCACTGGTGATGGAAGATTGCACTTTTGTACCTTGAATTCAGCACATCATATATTGTTTGGACTTTCTTGCCATTTTTTCTCTTTCATAATTTTTGGGCACTTTATTATCATCATTATTTAATTGTTAAAGGTGTGTGGTATATTTTCACTCAGATCACTCTTTAGCGCAGCTGTTTTTTACCTAATAGAATCAGAGTGCCCTAACATCCCTTCTCATGGGTTTAGATTGGATTGGAGTCAAATAGCTAGAGTGAAAAATTATTGATCGTTTTGCACTAATCAGCATGGAGATAAAGTACTTTTTTTCATGAATATGATCATATTTCAATCAACCAGATTATGAGGTTACATGGTGGAAACAGAGAAGCAATCAATAACTTACCATCGTAAGTTATAATCATACATGAACTATCAAATCGAAACTTCCCTATGTGTGGTATATTGAGCGAAGGGGTTGTCGACTATAGATCGATGATTCCTTTTGGAAGAGATTGATCACAATAGAAATTGATTATTTATGGAAGTCTGTATGACCGCCATAAGAAGCACCATCAACCCTGGACACACCAAGCCAGTAGGAGATTCCATTTCTTTATATTATTATTCGTTACATGCATCAGTACAATGTAATGCCATTCATTCTGAATTGTATCTTAAATAGCAGTACTCAGATCTGGCCTGTTTCACACAGGCTTCAGCTTGTATAAGAGCCGCCTTTTTGCCACTCACCAACCGCCCCCCCTTAAAGTGTAAGTAAACTCTCCTATAGTTTTCAGCCAAGGAAGTCGCCATCTTGGCCTCTTTAATCTTCAACTGAAATGATGCTTCACATGTGATCAGTTATGACACCAACCATTAGATGGTTTGACAGTTTGGTTGAGAGCACAAATGATGTGACAGTTACATTACCGGCACAAGCCGGGAACGTATTTTTTTTTTTTTTTAAACTGTTAAATCGATGGGTTTACTCCCGTTTTAAGCTGCAATAGGCAGCGGACAGGGGGTTTTACATGCTGCGGCTGCGTCCGTGGCATAGTTGACCCGACCTGTAGTGATAGGCGGACGGCAAGCCCACTAAACACTGCACATTCAAGTCAATAGGAAAGCGCCACAATCGACCCGCAATTGCTTGCGATGCACACGGTTGCAGCATTTCGTCAGTAAAAATTGTGTTAAACAAGGCAGAGAAGATGTCCACATTGCTTCCTCACCGCCTATCAGTATTTATTTATTTATTTATTTCAGGTACTTATATAGCGCCGTCAATTTACGCAGCGCTTTACATATTCATTGTACATTCACATCAGTCCCTACCCTCAAGGAGCTTACAATCTAAGGTCCCTAACTCACATTCATACATACTAGGGACAATCTAGACAGGATTCAATTAACCTACCAGCATGTCTTTGGAGTGTGGGAGGAAACCGGAGTACCCGGAGGAAACCCACGCAGGCACAGGGAGAACATGCAAACTCCAGGCAGGTAGTGTCGTGGTTGGGATTTGAACCATTGACCCTTCTTACTGCTAGGCGAGAGTGATACCCACTAGACAACTGTGCCGCCCCAGTAGCCTCTGGTACGCGATCTGAACGCAGACCAGGCTTCGGAGGCAATAAAGATTTAGACGCATGTCAAAGCATTTGCAGCACAAGCTTTGTTAAAGCTTTTAAAGTACCATTCAGCTCCAGGATCTAAACGTTGAACACATTTAAATGGGCCTCAGCAAGCTAGACCAGTTTTCTATAAGCCTTTAAAGCGCCCCTCAGCTCCTGTTTTGAAATGATATACACAGATCCTAATGGGAATACTGATTTTAACTTTAAAAAAGCTGCTAGAAAGCTTTAGCAGGCTTTCAACAAGCTTCAAGTAGTGCTGAAGCCTGCTAGCAGCTTGTTTAAAGTGGCAATCAGCACTCCCATTAGGATCTGTGTTCAACATTTACATACTGGAGCTGAATGGTACTTTAAAGAGGAAGTAAACCCTGATGGGTGTTACTTCCTCTTTGTTTCCCTGCAAAGGTAAAGCATAATAGGCATCGCATTGCATAGTAGCCCATTATGTGACACTTACCTGCAGGAGAAGCCCGCGATGTCCCTGTCTTCCTCGCTAGTAGCGAGCGTCCATTCTTCACCCCTCTTCCTTCCAGGGCCGCGAACTCCGGCCTTGTGACTGGCCGGAGTCAAGTGACGTCACTACCGTGCATGCTCGCAGGAGCCACCTTTAACGGCATGACCCAAGCTAGAAACGGCACAGCGTGCCCTTTCTAACTCCGGCGCATTCGCAGAAGAAATCGCCCTAAGGCGATTTGCAAATATATCTTAGACTGTGCAGGTCTGGGAGATATTTCAAGCACCTACAGGTAAGCCTTAATCTAGGCTTACCTGTAGGTTAAAGTGGTTGTAAAGGGTTTACAACCACTTTAAAAACTTCAACAAAGCTTGCTTACTGTTCACATTGCCCTTTTACAAGCTGAAGCCCACGTGAAATAGGCCAAAGAAAGGGCAAAGAGGAGAAGCAGGAGAGCCCTTAGGATAGATAAATCTCCCTTTCTTCTGAAGCCCGATCCACATTTCCAGAGGCTACTGACAGGCGGTGAGGAAGGCAATGTGACACCTACCCTAATGCAATGCACCCTGATGTGCGATACAATTCTCATTAATACCCATACACTTAATGCACTGCAGCAGACCAGGATAGTGTGAATAGGCCCTAAATTACCAGAATTTTGCAGAAAAAATATGATGGACAAGTGTAAACAGATTGCAAAAAATAAATTTTAAAGCAGAGTTTTTCTTTCACAACTGCTGGTGGAAAAAAAAAAAATCCAAGAATCTGAAAATGTCTTGTTGTAATTCCGGCGCACGTGTCAGTAAATTCCCAAATAACTCCAAAAGTGGCAAATGAACCCTTTATCTGAGATGTCACCCTGGCAGAAATCATGAATTCTGAATAATGAATTTGGATGCCGAGGCGAAGTTAAGTGTGCGTCAGCATTCGCTGCAGGGTGTTAGGCACGGCGGGAAGATGGTGCGAGGAGAGATCTAAGCGGCTGATTACGAGCGAGGAGGCGCCCGGAGGAAGGCGAACGGCTTTTGCTGACACGCCGTAATCTTTAAACTGCTTTTGATTGGACAAATACATGTCCAGCCATGATACCATCTCTCAGATAATGCGGCCTGGTGATGGGGCTTCTATTCCTGCCCGCCGATCGCACGGAACTCATCCAGAAAATATTAAACAGAGACAGCGGGGAAATAAGAATGTATTTACAAGGGACGGTGGCAGGAACTGCAAGCGCCCGGCTTTCATTAGATGAAGAGGAGAGGCCACCGCCGGGGTCACAGCAACAATGACGATCCAGGGATGTTCATCAAATCTGAAAACGCCGCACACTTGTAGAACAATAACCTCACGCACTTGACACTGAAAATGGCTAGCGTTAAAGGTTTCAATTAAAGGGGTCATACAGAGCACTTGTACAGATTTTATTTGTATGCAGGAGGAAAAATATGTTTTTTTCAAAAACATTTTAAGCTATTTTTAAACCAGGTAACTATGAAATGTTTGACATTAAAATGTCATATTTACCACTTGCATCCAAAAGGTGGCGTATTTTAGTCAAACATTCTGGCCTTCTGAAGACTTTTAAAGGACATTGGTCATAAGATTTTGAAAGAACATGGAGGATGCCATTGCTGAGCTCTCCTCCTGAAAATACTAGCTGCCTGGCTGTCATGCTGCCCTTGGTCGCTGTACTGACCAAGAACAAGAACATAGATGAGCACTTCTGATTTTCTTCTAACTCTCTTGACATTGGTACTTGTTCTAGGCTAGTCGCTTAGACATTGTTAAAGCCAGAAGCACAGAATGCCAGGCAACTGGCAATTACAGTGATATCAGTCTCCATAATTCTCTATTGATTTACTTTTAACAGCTGCTGTGCTGTAAAAGACCTCAGAAGCAAGAGAGATCAGACTACACAGACTGCTGAATTAGTCAGAGAAGGAACACACCACTGTTCAGAGGAAATACAAACTCACATCCAGGGGAAAGATACAGTACACCCCCCCATCTAGAGGAAAGACACACCCCCACCAAGAGGACAGACACACCCCCACCAAGAGGACAGATACACCCCCATCCAGAGGAAAAACACACCCCTATCCCAAGGAAAAAGACACACCCCTATCCCGAGGAAAAAGACACACCCCTATCCTGAGGAAAAAGACACACCCCCATCCTGAGGAAAAAGACACACCCCCATCCTGAGGAAAAAGACACACCCCCAGCCCGAGGAAAGACACACCCCCAGCCCGAGGAAAGACACACCCCCAGCCTGAGGAAAGACACACCCCCAGCCCGAGGAAAGACACACCCCCAGCCCGAGGAAAGACACACCCCCATCCTGAGGAAAAAGACACACCCCCATCCTGAGGAAAAAGACACACCCCCATCCTGAGGAAAGACACACCCCCATCCTGAGGAAAGACACACCCCCATCCTGAGGAAAGACACACCCCCAGCCCGAGGAAAGACACACCCCCAGCCCGAGGAAAGACACACCCCCAGCCCGAGGAAAGACACACCCCCAGCCAGAGCAAAGACACACCCCCAGCCAGAGGAAAGACACACCCTCAGCCCGAGGAAAGACACACCCCCAGCCCGAGGAAAGACACACCCCCAGCCCGAGAAAAGACACACCACCAGCCCGAGGAAAGACACACCACCAGCCCGAGGAAAGACACACCCGCAGCCCGAGGAAAGACACACCCGCAGCCCGAGGATAGACACACCCGCAGCCCGAGGAAAGACATAACCCTGTCCAGAAGGAAGACACAACCCCCACCCCTAAGAGAAGACTAACTAGAGGAAAGACAAACTTGCATCCAGAGGAAGACACATTTCTATCCAGAAGATAATAGACACACACCCCTGTCCAGAGGAAAGACATGCTACCATCCTGGGGAAAGACACACCTGGATCTCTATCTCCTCATGAAGATGAGACTGCCAGGAGTTGTCGCTTATACACAGGCAGCTAACAAGCATGTGGACTGACAACTGAATTTCCTGGAGCACCTTGCGTTAAACCTTTATTAACAATATAAATACTCCTAAACCATAGGCGTGCGCACAGGGTGTGTCAGGTGTGCCTGGGAACACACTAATCACTCCCATGCGGTGCCAATTCCCCCTGTTTCCTGGCATCCCCATTTCCCCCTGCGGTGCTGCCAGATTTCCTCCTCTACTCTCCCGCCGACTGCTCAGGATGGAAAACGGGGCCTGTAAATATTTAATTTCCCGGCCCCTTCCTTTTCTGAATGAACGCAGTGAGTGATCTGTACTGATCACACCTGTGCTCATTCTTACTAACTAAAGCATAGTACTGTAAACTGTGTTTACTATGCTTCAGTTTTTGAATGAACAGGAAGCCGCTCAGCACAGAGAACTTCCCATTCATTCCCTGTCCTGTGCAGCTGAGACTGCAGAGAGAAAGGGAATGGGGAATCTCTGTCCTCAGACCTCTGATGTCTCACTTTTGAGACAGAGAAAAGGACTGTTTAGACCCCTGATATTTCAACATGAAAGGAAGGGTGAGAAACATTGGGACTTTAAATGGGACATGAGGGAAAGTTCACGCCCCCCATACCTATACTATATGTAAAAGGGGGGGGGGAGGGGTTGGCACTTTGAATGAGGTGTGAGTGGTGGAACTAAACAACTTCACATAGGTATAAATATCTGTGTGTTTATTGGTAAACCAATGATAGGCATGACATATAATAGTATAACATGCATAAGAAAACTCAATATACATAATAAAAGATATACATAGCAGCATGGCACAAGCAAATAAAGTTGTACATCATAATCCCCCATGTGCAGAGTATACATATCACAAAATTGGATCTAGGAGAGGGTAAAACCATCTAAAATTCTCAATATATATATTGGATGCATCAGATTAAGGTTGATGCATTTCATGAACTTCTATCCACTCATCAGGAGAAATTGCATCGATGTTCTGTAAAGGGATATAGATATCAATGTGATTTGATATAACTATCCACTTGGGATAATGGGACTGTGCAATACCACATGCCAGGGGTTGACCAAATGAGCCCGGCCCGGGAGCTGAGGAAGGGAACCAACAGGAAAACCTGGAGCACACACACCATCCCCCATAGAATATATTGTGTGAAGGATCTTCATATCATGATAAATGGGACGTCTATATTGTATGAAATAAAATAAAAGGTATGTATCTAAGACAGTGTAAGTCAATAGGGTGAAAATAGGATGAAGCCCATAACCATGGTGAGAAAATGGTAAGAAATATAACCACGGTGAAAAAGGGGAGCAGTGGTCATATGTTTCTTACCTTTTCTCACCATGGTTATGGGCTTAATCCTATTGACATACACTGTCATAGATACATACCATTTATTTTATTTCATACATTATAGACGTCCCATTTATCACAATATGAAGATCCTTCACATAATATATTCTATGGGGGATATGTGTGTGCTCCAGGTTTTCCTGTTGGTTCCCTTCCTCAGATCCTGGGCCAGGCTCATTTGGCCGACCCCTGGCATGTTGTATCGCACGGTCCCATTATCGATTTATATGTCAGTATTTTTCGCCATGGCCAGTTATTTCAATCTACTCCCTTCTCCCCATGTGGATAGTTACATCAAATCACATTGATATCTGTATCCCTTTACAGAACATCGATGCAATTGCGCCTGATGAGTGGATAGATATTGAGTTTTCTTATGCATTTATGGATGTTATACTATTATATGTCATGCCAATCATTGTTTTACTAATACACAGATGTTTATACCTATATGAAGCGGTTTGGTTCCACTACTCACACCTCATTCAAAGTCCCAACCTCCCCCCCTTTTTTGATATTTCAACAACCCCCCCCCCCCCAACGGGGCTCCTAAAAAAAATTTTTAAACAATAATATTGTAAAAAAATATGAAAAAATTGCAAGAAAAGACAAAAAAAAAAAAAATACCGACACCGTCCACGGCCCTACTGACACCAATCTTTGCCTTAACTGACACTGTCCACTGCTGCTCTGCTGATATACATGCATGTAGGTTTTTCCTCTGGGGTGCACATGCTAATGCAATAGGCTGCACACACCAATGTCTAAAACAATAATAAAAAAAAGAATATTCAGCAGTACAGTAGATTATCAACTTATAAATGATAAATTAAAAAAAGAAAACTGAACAAGAATCATCATTATACTTTCCCTTTAATTGACAGAAAGGTGTTGAACACACAATGTACATTTCTAAAAAAATTATGATAGTATGATAGGCGGATATTTATGTTCTGTCTTGGTCTTTATATCTGCCAACTATCACTTTTTAGTCTCTTTTAATGGTCGCTCCCATAGGGAAACAAGGCACAGCAGAACAATGGCGTACCGTACAGGTGTGAGAACGGTTATAAACTCCTGCCAATGTTATTAGAAGCACTTCCTCCATAGGTCCTCCTTCAACTAAAATGTTATCATCCCATTATCCCCTGTCTACAATCGCTGAAAACACACACTCACCACCATGATGTCATCGCTGATCTTCTTACTGGAAATGGCGAGCTCCAGGTCCGCCACAGCGCCAAGCCTCATCTCATATGTGGTGGTGCCATCGTTAATAATGTTCTCCACGGGGAAATTGTTGGCGGTCGCCCACCGCTCATAGTGCTTGTACCTGATATTAAAGGGGTGGAGTCACGCAGGGGTATTACCGCTACACAAAGAACAAGTTCAAAAAAGTTTGAGAGTCTTTTTGCTATATTGCAGTAACCATATCTAAAGACATTGACTACAGTTCAGCTCATGGTAACCCCTTTGGTGAGCGCCATCATGACCATCCAGTGGATTATCTTGCCAATCTATGGAAGTAAACCCCCAGCCATTTTTCTGTTCGGGGAAATTCAAACATCAGTTAACCTGCCAGTGTGCGTTTGTGATTTGTAGGAGATTGGACTGGAAAAAAAAGTTCCATTTACACACAGGGCAGACCTACATACTCCATGCAGATAATAGGGTCAATTCACTAAGAGTTAAATAACGACCAATAAAATGTGGTAAAATAACGCTTGCGGTAAATTCGTTTTGAAAGTGCAATTCACTAAGGATTTTGCATTAAATAACGAATGCGGTGTTTGTTTGATTGAGCGGTAATTATCGCATTTTTTCATGCGGTAATTTATAGCATAAAGCTGGTTGCTAAGAAGCCAGCCACCGCATCCTTAACAACCGATGAGTCATCAGCTGTCAGCAGGTTCCCCGCTGACAGCTAAATGTAAAATAAACATGCCGGGAAATATATATTATAAAAAAAAAAAAAACAGCGTGGGCCCCCCCCAAAATCCATACCAGACCCTTATCCGAGCATGCAGCCCAGCAGGTCCTGAACCAAACCAGGCCACCTGCCCTCAACATGGAGGAGTGGGATGCTTTGGGGCAGGTCGACAAGGGCCTCCTTCCCCCACAACCACCCGGGGTTGTGGAGGGTCTGCGGGTGGGGGGGCTTATTGGGACCTGGAAGCCCCCTTTAACAACAAGTGGGCCTCCAGATACCGTTCCCCCTCCCTATGTTAACATTGTACCCCTACCCATTCACCAAAAAAGTGTAAAAGTGAATAAAGAAAGTACAAAAGTTTTTGACAATTCCTTAATTAAAAAAGAAAAAAAAAAAAACTGTCCCCTGATATAGATCCATCATCAATCACGACGCCCGCCGCACCCAGAAAAAAAAAAAAGCTCAGCTCGCAACGAATGCTTCCGCAATCTGCTTGCTCCACCTTTTGACCATTCTTAAATAGGTAAGGGTGAGGCCGCCTGGTGACGTCACCTGGCGGTCTCGCCCCCTTGTGACATCACCGACCGGGAGCAATTTTAGTTCTGGAAATGAGCCTACACAACTGTACAGGGCTGAAGGGAAGGGCAGAGTCTATTCTTAAGGTGTATTAGGGTGTTATTCACAATGAATGTCACTACAGCACACCGTCCACAGCCAATATGAACACCACATGGATAACCATTTCCTTTTTTTCTCACAACCAGGACAGACACTGAGAAAAGGATTATTGCAGCCAGGATGATGGAGGTGGATAAGGACTACTAAAAGGGTAAGGATAAGGATGATCTCAAAGTGAAAGAAAATTGAAAATGCTTACTTATCTGCATTTGTCACCAGATAGACTTCACTGAAGAGCTGTCTCCTGAACCAGAAAGGAAGAAGAAAAAGTGAATTAGAAGTAAATCCTATTTGGCTGACATTAGGCCTGGTTCATACTAGTGAGATTCCTGATCTGACTTGTGTCACACAGAATCACATGGCAATGGAAATTACATTGTTTTCAATGGTGCCTGTTCACATCAATGCAGCAATTTTAAAAAAAGGTTACTGCACTACTTTGGTTTCATTCCAGCGCAATTTTGGACCCATAGACCTCAATGGCAATGCAAAGAAATTACATGTACATGCAATTCTGATGCGATTTGGAAAGCGATTTCATTTTTTTTAACCCTCTACCATCCTTCCAGGCAAATCTTGGGTCCCTCAGAGGCAGTAGTAGAAGCCCCTGACTACAAGTCATAAAAATCACATCCAAAAACGCACAGGAGTAAATTTGCATACAAGCCACACTACATAATCTCACCTGAAATCGGATCAAAATTGCATAGCACTAGTATGAACCAGGCCTTAATTTGTTCTGTTCACAGTGTATTAAACCATTGGGGGGCTTTTTGATTCCTTTAGTCCCCTCTCGCCATAACCTGTATGGTTATATTACCTGGCTGGGTCCTACTCCCTACTCCATAGAAGCCGTGGTTTCTACACACTGCACTGATGATGGAAAATAAAAAACCTGAAACAGCTGTAAATAGTTAGGAATAAAAATCTGTACGGAGTTTGGAATAAATGGATCTATAATATTGGGCTGTTGGGGTGCAAAGGAATGATTTACATGGCTCAGCGCACTGTCCTGAAACAAGTCTGGTCTGTCACCAGACCATTCATTTTAACAACAATCTTCCTATAAGATTATATGTGCATTATTTCCCTGTAAAAACCACTATTGTGTAGACACCCAAAAGCCCAGAGACTTCTGCTGGGTGCCACCATCTTGGATGTGATGTCAGCAGACTCAGAGCCAGGAGCGTAGCTATAGGGGTCTCAGGGGTCTCAATTATGACCTGGCCCCATGCTCCAGGGGGCCCATGGGGCTCCCCTGTGCACCTGGATAGGGGGGCAGTGGGGGCGACAGTTCCTCTGTATGTCAACTCCGTTGCCCCTCCTATCCAGGCCCTGCAGCCAAGTTTATGCGCAGTGTCTAGCTCGCCATGCCCCTGCCTTAAACTTTTGCTGAGCCATACACCAGTCATGGGGGAAGGGGATCCAGAGAAGGCCAAACTACAAGCCCCTGAAGAGGGGGGGGGGGCATAGGAGCCCAGAGGGAAGGGCCCCAGATGGGGGTCAGGGGGGGGGCCTTCATGGTTTCTTGCACCGGGGCCCCAAAGGTTATAGTTACGCCTCTGCTCAGAGCTGTCACCCAAGTGACATTCTATATTTTTCTCCTTCACTTCTCCCCCCACAGCTACATGAAAGTTAAATCAGGGAGGGGAGGGGCAGAGGAGCAGGCTCAACACAGACAGTAATTAGACACTCCTAGAAGAGGAGAAGGCTATGACGTGCAAGGAGGGAGGGGGCTGTGCTAGGGAATTGACTCTTCCTGGAGTAGTCAGATTTTCTAAAAAAGGTAATAAAACTTAGCAGCACTCTAATATATCATGTAAACTAAAAAAGTGACCTTCAGTTCACAATTTGTGCAAACATCTGTAAATAAATACATGTTAAAAAAATACCAATTTCTACTGTCTGTGTAAACAACACAATTTAAAGTGTTTAACCAGTGCAATAAGGCAAAATAGAGTGCATTCAAACAAAATATTGTCCATTTTTCTTCTTTAGGGATTCATAAAAAGTGCCAAATAGTGCCATATAAGAGCAAAGAGTTTCAGTACTCACACCGCAGTGGTTGGATGACTCACCAGAGAGGAATGACCTTCCAATAAGAGAAAGATCTAACAGTGCTTAGGATCAATATGCACAAGCCAGTAGGAAAGCCTTCTAAAGCTGCACTGCCTATGTAGCGCTACCCCGTAGGAGCCGCTGGTGAATAGGGATCCCCCACCCTGCACAGCCAGGCACACTGAATTTCACAGCACACTTGAGTCTGGAAACATTACAGCAACTTTATTTTTGTTTATAAGGGGTATTTAACTTGGATAGGGTTAGGGGTATTATGGGATGCCCACTTGACATTTCAGCAAAAGCAACTCTTCAGGGACACAACTATATACAGTCCATATATACACTCTTATTCTGCCTTCTGCACAAATCTTGCCTACAGAAAACTCAGGCACACCTGGAACACTATTTGGGGATCTGATAAAGCAGCTAGATCCAGTAACAGCCCTTTACAGGCAGGGACCGCTGGCCCCTTTGGTGTGTAGAACACTTCCAGTGTCCAGTTCCCCTCCTGTGACTACTGATCCCAGCACCACCTCTTCAGGCACTGCAAGGCCACCTTTCACTAGCCCTCCTGGCTAATTTTCCACACTCCTCCCAGACTGACTCTACAACCATCTCAGACTGCTTTCCTCAGTCCTCCCCAACTGTCTCACTCACCAGCGACCCGGCTGTCTGCTCCTTGGAGATCTCCCTGTCATGCTTGCTGGCGCCTGCTTTCCTCACACCTGCTCCTGTCCCACTGGACAAAACTCTTGTTGTCAGAGGATCTCTCCTGCATCCGCTCCGAGCTCCCTTGCCTGAGGTCACCCCCCCCCCCTCCAGACTAGGGGGTTACCCTCAAGGGCCTCCAACAGCTACCTCAGCACTCCATTTCCAGCTTCCACCTGAACTCCACTGCCCACTGCTGGCCTGACCCCGAGTATTTAAGAGGTCACTCCCCCTGCCAGCCCATTTGGCCAGGGATTGGTTGGGGCCCTCATCAATACTCCAGGCAGCTCCTCCTAACCTCCCTCCCATTCTTCTGTAAGTTTCTGTAAGTTCCAGCAAGCAGGGGAAGGTATCAGAGATGCTGCCTGATGAGTCATTCCAGCCTCCCTGGATCACTCACCCTGACCCAGATTCAAAACACCCAGGCATGGCTGCCAGCCAGGCCAAACAATTTACCTAAACTACAAAAAACCTTTATACAATACCTAACATTCTACACTGGAGGGTACTAGACCTACGTTTTTATCCTCTCATATTAGGACCATGAAAACACATACAATTCACACAGAGCGGGACCATAAGACTTTATTTTAAAAAAAATGAATAACCCAATTCCTTTCACATGATACAATGCCACATATTCAGGGCACCCAGAATAGATTGCTGTAGATCTCCTGTAGGGGAAGCACCATCGCTCCACAATTCTCTTGGAAGCCGATGTGCATTCCACGGACGCAGAAAGCCGAAAACCAGTAGTGATATCACGTGCAGAAACCACGGACCAACATGTTTCATCCCAAACAGATGTCCTCTCCTGAAGACGTCTGGATGGAACGCGTCAGGCGGTTACTGCACAATGTAAATACCGGTTTTCGGCTTTCCAGGACAGTGGACCTCATGTTGGCTTTCAAGAGAACAGTGTGGAGCGACGGTGCTCCCCCTACAGAAGCAAGCAATGTATTCTAGGTGTCTGGAATAGTTGGAATTGAGTGGAATTGGTTTATTCATTTCTTTTAATAAAGTCTTATGGTTTTACAGTTCGCCAAGAGTTCCCCTTCTGTGTGATTTGTATGTTTTTACATGGTCCTGATATGGGAGAAAGAAACTGAGGCATTGCAGGTGGATTAGAAGGCTACCCTACTGGATTATGAATACTGATCCTAAGCGCTGTTAGACTTCTTATTGGAGTATCATTCATCTCTGGTTGTGAGTAGCCTAGTTGGAGCCAGCAAGCTCATTGAATGAGTGTATTTTTCATTACTCAAAACCAAAAAGGTGCCCCAGCACCACTCAGATGTTTTTGTAATAAGTTTTAGTTAAATGGGTTTCATCATTGAGATATAAAAGTAGCATTCAGTATTTATAGGCAGATATAACAGTTAGTGGCAAGGAGCTTTGTGCATGCCACTTGCCTCTCAGACCAGATTTTGGTGTGACGTGGGCTCTGTGTATATTTATTGGTTTAATTTTGCCCACAGTTAATTTATAATGATCCTCTCAAAGATACTTATGTACTTTCCATAATGAGCATCCATATTAGACCTCGTTACCATCACTTCCACAGGTGCCCTGACATCTGGCACGGTCCGGTTATGTATAGAGGGGGCTGAGATTATACTTGGTGAGCAGAGCAGTGAAGAAAAAGATCTGTTTTACTGAAACTGGTCAGCATTGCTATCAATACACCAGCTGCCATCTATTCAAGTGATTTAAATTTTTATCTTCTGTTTAAATTTATATTTTTTTTTGTTGGGGAACTGTTTTATATTTTTTATTTAAATTAAATCATCAACATAAGCATGCAGTACAAGGTGCATGCATAACAAATGATTCAAAGAGCACTATGAGTTTTCCTTTCAGACTATCTCCTTCTAATTCAAATTCTCTGCAGAGCAAGGAGGGGGAAGAGTCATTCTCAACTAGGGTTCCCCCAGAGATTCCTAGCAGTTCCTTGAGCTGTGGCTGATTGACCTCCCCCATCTGATGGTGCCTGCAGAACCTTGGTTCCATATGGAACTTGACAGTTTAATGGTGACATTCTGACTGTCCTTGTAAGAGATGCATTCTTTAAAGTGTTACTAAACCCAGGACCCTGCATTTACTATATCTGGTCTGCCACAGTACACAGAACATGGAAATGCAATAGTTTTAGCAAATATAAACTGCTAAATACCTCTTCTCATCAGCAGTATATAGCAGTCTTGTGACTTCTATCAGTGTGTGGTTAAAGCTTGTAAGAGGAGTTTTCATTCTCTCCTGATTGTCCTATGAGGCTGCAGGACTCCGGACCTTCTGTCTGGACAGTGCCGATTGGCCCTGTGCTGATCACATGCACTCTCCCAAGAAAAAAAAAACTCTGTAGAAATGCACACCAAATTGAGCATGTGTAGCTTGTCCCCTAGCCTTTGGTCCATCAGGAGATGGATTGAGGACTCTGAAAGAGGGGGAGGAACAGAGAAAAGAGGATCAAACAGCCTTTTTACACAATGCAGAGGATTAACCCCTTAGGTTCCACAGTAAGCATTACAAGCATGATTTACTGTATAAACAGACTGATTTTACTGTTGTGGGTTTAGTAACACTTTAACTTGCCACTGCCTGTTGTTTCCTGGTTATCATTCGTCCACCATGTTCTTCATCTCCCTTTCTTTTTTATCTTGCTCTCTTCCACAATCTTGCATAGCTACTCTTCAGCTGAGTGTATTCTTTTACAAATAGCTATTTTCTCTTTATTTCTCCTTCCCACAAATGTGGTTTTGCTTCATTTACTTTTTGCAGCACCTCTTCATCCCTGACCATGTCCAACAGGTTAATCACCAAGATCCTCCAGTAGCACCACAGTTCAAAAGTTGTGGTCTTCATTATAAGAGATACTGTGAGAGAAAAATATTTCTGTGCCATACCTGAGAATAGACCAGATGTGTATTTGTAGCAATCTTTTCTTTATATTTAGAGAGAGACGGTTTCTCAGTTCTTTGTCTTAAAAAAAAAATGTAACTTTGCAATTCCAGATCAGAACTCAACAGGGTTCTTCAGGTTTTTATTGACCCATATTCCAAGCTACTGGAAGTTAGTTACTATTTTCAAATTTTCAAGCATTTGTTTTATACTAGTTTCATTTATTGGTTACAACCATCTTAATGAAGAAACCATATAAAAATGCACCAGTCTCTTTGATGGAAGCAGGCAGGAATGGATTTCCTATTTCCTTTCTGTAGACCCTGTAAATTTCACAGCATTGTTCTTACTACCAACACATTCAAGTCAAATCAACTGAAGTCTGAGAACTGTACTGAAGGTAAAGTGGTCTTTTAACTTCTGCTCACAGATTCAAACTGTCCTGGATTTGCCAGGACAGTCCCATATCTTGGACCTCAGTCCTGATAATGTAGGTAATGTCCCGGGATCACAGAGCCACCCTTAGGTGAGCTACTATGTCTGTGCAACAGGTCATGTATTATGAGCATCAAGTGTGCAAATGGATGGTCCCCGCATAATTAGAGGTGAGATTTGTCTGTGCCACTCAGGTAAATTGGCAGAGACTGGGAGAGTCTGAAGATAATTTTTTTTTGGGGGGGGGGTAAACTTAGGGACCAGGAATGAAATGTTGGCAAGGGTGCCTTCCCCACCCCTACACAACAAAGTTGGTGATTAGTGTCTAGTGCTACCTCATGCCAGGAAGGGGATTCGGTTACATACTCCCCCATAGCTACCCTGTTTTCCCGAAAATAAGACCTAGCATGATTGTCGGTGATGGCTGCAATATAAGCCCTACCCCCCAAATAAGCCCTAGTTAAAGTCCTTGTAGGTCTTATTTTCAGGGTAGGGCTTATTTTCGGGGAAACAGGGTAGGGCCTATTTGGGGGGTAGGGCTTATATTGCAGCCATCGCTGAAAATCACACTAGGTCTTATTTTCGGGGAAACAGGGTAGAAGTTCTAGGTATTTGTCTTCTGGTGTAAAAAAAAAAAGGGAGTTAACCATCTATACCAGGCTAAAATATAAAAAATCTGGGTAGTCAGACATTTTAAGACTCCAGAACAAAGTGGAAAATTGAATAAAGTTGCCGACTTACGTGTTGACTACCTTCCACCAGAAGTCCAGAATTTTCTTCCCCCCCACTCCAGGTAGCAGAGCTTTGGGAACATCTTCTAGGAAGCTGTATAATCCGCTTTGGTCATTCTGTATAGGAGATTAAATTAAAATATTTGGCCTTCATTTAAATAGTGATTGTTTTAACTAACCAATTTTTTTTTTCTTTTTTTGCATTAGAGGAATGTGAATAATAAAATTCCCTACCCTGAGCAGTCAGTTCACTTCTACAGACCGGCCTGCTATGACTACGAATCTGGACAGACAAGTTTGTTTGGAACGATAATGCATTGTTAAAACACATTGCACTACTTGCTTTTTCCTTTTTGTATGCACTGCAGCTTGTTGTGCTATGTTACCAGGGGTAGGCAACACCCGGCACTGGTGCCGCAAGTGGCAATCGAAGCCTCTTTTGCTGGCACTCGACTCCCTCCCCATCAGCAGAGCAGCGCAGGGAAGTGTCAGTGAGACACTAATGCATTCCAATCTCAGAATTCCACCCTGAGGGGGAGGCACTGTGCCCCCGCCCATTGTAAAAGATGGGGAATATTGTTTGGTTCTCTAACTTTGCTGTAGCTGATATCGTCAGCTTTTGTGATGGGGAAGAGATTGGGTGCAGTTCTGCTGGGGGGGGGTTCCTGTTTCCAGGAGGAGGAGGACTGTCTTGGCCACTGCTAAAGCCAATCACAGTCCAAGTGGGCTGGATGCAAGCGGTGGATCAGCAGGATGAGTGTACCAGGACAGGTAGATGTGTCTCATCTCTGCTTCACCACTCTGCATATCATGCATATCATAGATGAGAAGAGGGGGTGAGAAGCGGTGGAGCAGATGAACAGGAGGGTACAGCGGTGGGGAAAATGAGCAGGAGGGGTTCAGAGGTGGAACAGAAGAGCAGGAGGGTACAGCGGTGGGGCAAATGTGCAGGGAGGTACAGTGGTGGAAGAGACGAGAAGAGGGTTCAGCAGCGGGACAGATGTGAAAGGAGGTGTATTGGTGAGGCAGATGAGCAAGGGGAACAGAGGTGGGGCAGAAGAGCAGGGGGGGTACAGAGGTGAGACAGATGTGCAGGAGGTACATTGGTGGGGCAGATGAGAAAGCAGGATACAGTGGTGCAGCAGATGAGCAGATGGGTTGAGTGTTAAGACAGATGAGAAGGTGATTCAGTAGTGAGACAGAAGAGCATGGGGATACAGCGGTGGAGCAGATGTGCAGGGAGGTACAGTGGTGGGGCAGATGAGAAAAGGGTTACATTGATGGGGCAGATGAGCAGGGGGGGTACAGTGGTGGGACAGAAGAGCAAGAAGGTACAGTGGTGGGAGGGATAAAAAGGGGGTTCGGCGATGGGACAGAAAATCAGGGGGGTACAGTGATAGGGCAGATGAGAAGGGAGTTACAGTGGTGGAACAGATGAGCGGGGGGGGGGGTTCAGTGTTGAGCCAGATAAGAAGGGGGTTACAGTGGTGGGAAAGATGAGCAGGGGGGGTTCAGTGTTGGGGCAGAGGAGAAAGGAGGTACATTGGTGGGACAGACGATCAGGGGGTTACAGCGGTGGGGCAGATGTGCAGAGGAGAAATGAGGTACATTGGTGGAACACATGAGCAGGGGGTTACAGTGGTGGGACAGAAGAGCAGGGAGAACAGAGGTGGAACAGATGTGCAGGAGGTACAGTCGTGGGGCAGATGAGAAAATGGGTTACAGTGGTGGGGCAGATGTGCATGGAGGTACAGTGGTGGGGCAGATGAGAAAGGGGGAACATTGGTGGGGCAGATGAATAAGGGTTTATAGTTGTGGGACAGAAGAGCAGGGTGGTACAGTGGTGAGGCAGATGTACAGGGGGTTACAGTGGTGGGACAGATGAGCAGGGGGGTACAGAGATGGGTCAGATGTGCAGGGTAGTACTGTGGAGGGGCAGATGTGCAGGGGATTACAGTGGTGGGGCAGATGAGAAATTGGGTACATTGGTGGGGCAGATGAGCAGGGGATTACAGTGGTGGAGCAGATGAGCGGGGGGGGGGGTACAGTGGTGAGGCAGATGTGCAGGGTAGTACAGTGGTGGGGCAAATGTGCAGGGTAGTACAGTGGTGGGGCAAATGTGCAGGGGGGTACAGTGGTGAAACAGATTTGCAGGGGGGACAGTGATCTGAGGTGTAATGGTGCATGAATCGGGGCTGATCTGAGGTGTGAAAGTGCATGAATTGGGGCTGATCTGAGGCCGGGGAGTGCAGGATATTAATTTCTCACTACTAAAGTAGTTTACAGCATTTACTTTATAAAAAATCCTTTTCGTGATTGAGAGTGTGAAGCTGGCATTTTTTTGTTATAAAATCGGCACGCTCAATTTCTTTGAAAACATTTTTTCGGCACACTGTGCTCAAAAGGTTGCCTACCCCTGATGTTACAGTGTGTTGGAAAATGCAACATTTCCCGTTTGTGTTCAGTGCACATCAATGCACAGCGATGGTGAGAAATAAAGCCTTAGGGCATAAGGCAGATTGACTTATAATTGCATTAGGACTGTGTTAGGCAGTGTGTTGGTGTGAATGAGCCCTCATTCCCCAGTGTGTCCCAAATAATCGGTTCTGTAATTAAATATCTAAACTTCTTTCTGATATTTGTGCTATAGGGATTTATTATTTGCTCAATATCTAAACTCTTATGAGGTTACTTTAAGAAACCGATTTACCCTTGGGACCCCTGAACCTTCAGAAACACCTCTTGGGCACACAGAATTACCCCTTGGCCCTCAGAATGAATCCTGAGCCATCAGAATGTCCAAATAAACCCTAAAATGTACCCATTGGGCTCCCAAAAACTACCTCTGAGCATTCAAAATTCCCAAGAATGTTCTCAGCACTCAAAAACAAGCCCTCAGAATTACCTCCTGGGCCCTCACATTCACACTCTTATGCCGCATACACACGGTCGGACTTTTCGTCTACAAAAGTCCGACGGACGCCGACGGACCAAAGCTGGCTGACAATCTGATGGCGTGTGGGCTTCCCCGGACTTTCAGCGGACTTTTTCAGCCACAAATCTGACGGACTTTAGATTTGAAACATGCTTCAAATCTTTACGCCGTAACTACGCCGGACCCAGAAATCCGCTCGTCTGTATGCTAGTCCGACGGACAAAAACCCACGCTAGGGCAGCTATTGGCTACTGGCTATCAACTTCCTTATTTTAGTCCGGTGTACGTCATCATGTACGAATCCGTCTGACTTTTGTGTGATCGTATGTAGGCAAGTCCATTCGTTAGAAAGTCTGCCGCAAGTCCGCCAAAAGTCCGTCGAAAGTCTGTCGGACGGGCTGTCGGACTTTTGTAGCCGAAAAATCCAACCGTGTGTACGCGGCATTAGCCTTCAGAATTACATGGTGTAATCAAAATTACCACATTTTCAGAATGGCCCCCTTGGCCCTCAGAATTATACCCTGAACTCTCAGAATTACCTACAGGTTCTCTGAATTCCAAAACTGGATCTAAGAATTACCCTGTGGGACCTTCGTATGACCCTCTGGGCTTTAGAATGACCCACTGGACCCTCAAAATAACTCCCTGGGCTTCTGCTCTACCCCCAGGCCCTTAGAAGGAACCCCTGAGCCCTCAGAATTACTCCCAGAACTCTCAGAAATACCTCTGGGCCCTCAGAATTACCTCCAGAAGTCCCAAACAGGATCTAAGATCTACGCTCTAGGCTCACAGATTGACCCACTCGGGTCTCAGAATGACTCCCTGAAAATCTCCTGGGCCCTCAGAATTAAACCCATGTACAGGTAACAGTGACAAACTGTGGGTAGAGTCTTTTTGCATCTCACAGAAGATGTAAACAGGTAAATAGAGTTCAAGGCACGGTTTTTACATAAACAGAGCAGAGCTCTTACCCCAGTTTGAGTCCGCGTCCATCTCTGAACCTCCCGCCTTTCCTCTCTACAACCACATTATATATTCCTCTGGACACTTCTCTAGATGGTCTGCGACACCAATTCCGGTACTACAATACTGGTGCCGTTGGGCTTTTAGTGAATTCTTTATAGGAATATACAATGCATGCAATTCAGAATTTAAGCTTGTAGGCTTAGCTGTCACCATAGGACTGGGTTGGGGTCATGGACAGAAATAAAGATAACTTGTTCCTCAAATCATCCAAATTAAAAGACTTTAATTTTTGAATATATACAGTAAAATGCAGCTTCTTTTGTGATATTAAAGATTTTGGATCAACATGGTCTGGAGCCGTCTGTAAGTGTTATGCAACTGTGAAAGTTATTGGGTATCATATTCACCTTTAGACTTAAAAAAAAAAAAAAAAAAAAAAAAGAGCAGAGAAGGCGGATCGTGGTATGTTAAGCCATGAAAATCGATCTGGTATATTGTTATTCGACATACCAAAGCTTTGAAGGAGATCTAGAGGATATTTGTTTTAGTTTTGAGTGGAGGGATAAAGGGATAGCCAGGGTTCTTATTTGTGTTGTTGTCCCCTATTGGAGAGATTTCCCCTCACTTCCTGTTCGTGGAAACCTTTCAGCAGTTTATTACAACTGAAAATGGCAAAACCCAATTCTGCATTCCTTTACTTGGGAGGACATTGCCTTTAAATCATAAATCCCATGTGTAGTCACTGCACCTTCTTGCTAAGTCACAGCTCCAAGAATGAACCAGGAAAAAAAGTGCAGTTCAGAATTCAATGCAAACATTCCCCATTATGCATCTATCTACAAGAACAGACTCATTATAGTGTAATGGAAGGCATGGACATAGACACATAGGGGTTGATTTACCAAAAACTGGAGAGTGCAAAATCTGGTGCAGCTCTGCATATAAACCTTCCAGGATTTTTTTTGGTCACAGCTTAGATTGCCTACCTTGCACAGCTGCACCAGATTTTGCCGTTTTAGCAGTGGTGGCTCGTCCATAGGGGGTGCATATGCATGGATTTGATTGGGGTTTTTTTTTTTTTTGAAGCACATGATATTAGAGCCTGAGGCTTTAATTGGCTTCAAAAAAGGGTGGGCCTGCTCCCCGAGCCCTCTCACTTGTGTCACAATAATAAATTAATATTTGCTATTGTCTTCCTGATTCTCCTCCTGGCCAATCAGGAAGCAGTTCCTGAGACCCAGTTGGCCTGGGAGTCTTAGGACTCCTGGCCAATCAGGTCTCAGTCAGGATCCACTTCCTGTTTTGCCTGGAGGAGAAGCGGTGGCCACGGAGCAAGGAGCTGCAGCCCAGATGCATGTCTGATCTGCCTCCTTCCTAAGGTAAGGAGGCCTCTGATCACTGCCGCATTCCCATATGTCTCCCGCGAAGGGGGGGGGGGGGAGAAGGATCCCCTGCATTCCTGTCCCTCTCCCGCAGGAGGGTGGCATTGGTTTGCCGCTCCCCCCACAATATTAAGCACCAACCGCCACTGAGTTTTAGTAAATCAAATCCCTAGTTTTTGATCGGATCAAGTGTTGTGCTTAGGGTTGCCACTTTTTTTTCAAGCCAAACCCGAACACTTTAGCGGCTCACAGCAATTTTTTTAAATATACACTATAGGATTGTAACAGACCGGGGACACCTTTGGGCACTCCAAAGAGAATAGTAACACCGCACACATAGTGCCCCCCGAACCCTCCTGTCAGGCCCTGTTCTGAGCCACATTACTGTCATTACTGTCTGAATAATGTGTCCGGGTTTCAGGTGGACTGAAACCCGGACACATGATTTAAAACCCGGATTGTCCAGGTGAATCCCGGACAGGTGGCAACCCTAGTTGTGCTGCACATTAGCACTTCCCCATTACAAGGAAACAGGTGAATATCATGCTGGTTGTATTTAGCGATTACAGAAGCGCTAGGTCTCTCTAATATACAGTAGTGCTGGAGCCCCCTACAATACAGTAGCACTGGATCACTCTACTATACAGTAGTGCTGGAGCTCTCTAATATATAGGTTTGGCTAATTTGTAGCCACTGCAGGACCACAAGTCCAGGCATATCATATCTTCCTTACTGGTTCTTGGCAGCCTGACTCTCAGCCCTGGTTCCCACTGATTTGGTGCAAATTTAAAGCGGTACAAATTCGCATTGCGATTTTTGTTTACTTCGCAATGTGAATTCTGCTTAGCATGTGCGGTTTCCATGTGTATTTAGTGTGAATTTCTGAGGGGAGTGGTCACATCTGTGATTTTATTTTCCATAAAAATCTAGGCAAGAAAAAATTGCAGTGATGTGAACACTGGACCGCAATTTCAATCCAGTCCCATAGAAGTCTATGGAGCTAAAAATATGCACTGCACCAAACTAAAAACTCGCACAGGGCCCTTTTTTGAACCAGATCAAATTTGCACCGCATATATGTAAACAGCCTTCATCATGCTTTTTTTTTTTTTTTTTTTACATGACATGCAAATCTATGCTTTTTGGATCACATTTGTTTGGTGTAGGATTTGCGTAAGTGTGAACTGGGGTTCACCCAGAATTATTATCTTATAGTAAATAAACAGTAGAAATAATATGAGATAAGAAGTGCAAGAGATGGACCTTGATGTGACTCTCTAGCAACGTGCCGTGTCCTGCCACCAGCAGTATGCAGATCATCGCGTCCTGCGCTCACCGTGTCCCCGGTGCCGCCTCTTCTGTACAAAGGTCAAGGCTGCAGAATAAAGAGAACCTGTATTATCAAGGGCCCACTATAACAGAAAACTTGGCTTTTCCTCAACCGTCCAGCTGCACATCTCTTCCTCCATGCCAGCTCTACACGGTGTATAGTCCATCCCTCCCCCCCTCTCTGTACTACCCTCCTACAGCCCCTGTCACACCTCCTCCTCTATACATTCCATGTGTCACTATACAAAGGGACCTCGCAGACTCGAAAGCTCCCAATATCCAATACTGAAGTGATGTGATGAATGTATCTTTATGTATCTGTACTCTGTCCTTTCCTGCACAGAAGGCTAAGCTGCTCTGTGTACTCTCCTCCTATGGGACGCCTCCGCTACGTCACCCAACTCCACCTCCCATCATGTCATCACTGCTTAGGAGTCACACTCAGGCTTTGTCCCTGGGTCCATTTACATGCCAATCTATTATGTCTGTCAGCAAATGACCTTCATACACTCATCCTGTCCTGCTAGACCAGCATTTCTAGACTTTTTTTTTTTTTACCATGGAGGAAACCTTGAAATAGTTTGTAGGTTTCAGGCAATCCCCTTCTAAAATACTCATGGTACATTAGCATGATCACCAGGTCCTAGCGGGGGTTGGCAAGCTGGGGCCCTCCAGCTGTTGCATAACTACAAGTCCCATCATGCCTCTGGGAGTAATTGTAACTTACAGCCTTGCAATGCCTCATGGGAAATGTAGTTCCACAACAGCTGGAGGGGGCCAGGTTGCCTACCCCTGCCCTGGAGACTTTGAAATCAAACAAAAATTTTTTTTTTTTAATTAACCATTTCAATACAGGGCATTTTCACCCCCTTCCTGCCCAGGCCAATTTTCAGTTTTCAGTGCTGTAACACTTTGAAAGACAATAGCTCGGTCATGCAACACTGTACCCAAAAGGGTTTTTATTTCTTGCGCTATAAACAAAAGAAGAGTGACAAGTTTGAAAAAAAAAAAAAAAAAAAAAACACAATATTTTATACTTTTTGCTATAATAAATATCCCAATTAAAAAAAAAAAAAAAAAAAAAAAAAAACGCAACAATTTTTTTCCTCAGTTTAGGCCGATATGTATTCTTCTACATATTTTTGGTAACAAAAAAAAAAAAATCGCAATAAGCGTATATTGATTGGTTTGCGCAAAAGTTATAGCATCTACAAAATAGGGGATAGATTAATGGCATTTTTATTTATTTATTTTTATACTAATAATGGCGGCGATCCACGATTTTTATCGGGACTGTGATATTGCGGTGGACATATCGGACACTTTTGACACTATTTTGGGCCCTATACACATTTATACAGCGATCAGTGCTATAAAGATGCACTGATTACTGTATGTCACTGTCAGGGAAGGGGTTAACACTAGGGGCGATCAAGGGGTTAAATGTGTTATTTAGGGAGTGATTCCAACTGTAGGGGGAGGGGACTCACAAGGGGTGGAGACCGATCGGTGTTCCTCTGTACTGAGAACACACGATCGGTCTCATCTCACCTGACAAGACGTGGATCTGTGTGTGTAAACATCCACGGTCCTACTCTGTTATCGGGCAATCGCGGGTGCCCGGCGGACATCGCGGCCGCCGGGCACGCGCATCGGCTCCCGGGTGACGCGACGGGCACGCGCGGGCCCCCCTAGACGGCTGGGAAGCCGAGGATGTCATACGACGCCCGCCCAGGATGGGAGATCCCTCCTGTGGACTTCATTTGACGGTGGCTGTGTTGGGAAGTGGTTGAACAAAATAAATAATAACAATGGCCAAAAAAATAACACAGACAGTGAAAATTGTAGTGACCCCCTTACATTAGTGATCAGTGGCTAAGTGACTCATTATACTGAAGGTCAGAGTACAAGAGACCCCTTTACATTGGTGGCCAGTAGTGAAGTGACCCATTACATTGTTGATCAGAGTGTAGAAGTGACCCCTCTGACATTAGTGATCAGTGGTAAAGTGATTCTTTATATTGAAGGTCAAAGCAGAAGAGACCCCTTTACATTGGTGGTCAGAGTAGAAGTGACCCCCTTACGCCTAGTATACACGATCAGAATATCGTACCAAAAATACCGCTTTCAAATCGATTGTACGATAACCTGATCATTAGCACAGAGCTTTTGAGAGCCAATCATGACAGTTCGTGCAAAATTATCTGATAGAACAAGCACCATGTTTTTTTTTCGATACCAAATTGTACGATTTTCGTTCAATCATCCAAAAATGCAATACAAATACAATATGATTGTAGCAAGGTCCCAGGTCTCCTTTGATCTAATGAGAACCTCCAGGGCCAGGGATAGCCAACATCCTTCTGTATGTAGTGGGTTGTGAGGCATGGTGGGTGTATAGTTGTTAAAGTTATTGGGCGCCAGACACTTCTTGGATGCAAAAGAACGTTTATTTCTCTTAACAACCCTTTTTTGGGGGGAGAGAGGGTTAAGGCCAGGACATCCAGCAAGACACCACATCTGCATGTATAGGAATGCTGTCTCCTATGGCAACAGTCTTTAACAGTTCCTTCACTTTCACTACAATTACTCCTTGTAGTTCTTCAGCCCACTGAGCTCCCGGTCTCTCACTAGACCCTCTGATTCACTGTCACTGAATCCCTTGAGCTCCTTCAATCCTCACGGTGGTATCTTCCTCAACCTTCACCCCCCACTGGCCTGCTCGGTCCCTGGCTTGACACACAAGGCTGTTCTGCAAGCCTCACCTCCGCTGGTTGGGTCCCTGGCTTGATACCCACTGAAGTTTCCCGATTCTCCACCGTCCCCGGTTGGTGAGAATTCTGCTCCGGTACTTGCTTCAGTTACTCACTGTGGTCCCTGGTAATAAGGGAGATAGTCTCTTACTGGCGACAGCTTCCCCTTTACCTTTTACCTCTTTACCCCCTTTACCTCTGACCACGACAGATTCTCCGGCCGGCAGAACCGTCACTTCTGGTTGGACTGCAAGCCGCAATCCCAACCCTACGCTGCTCTCTTGCTTCTGGCTAGGACCTCAGACAGCCTAGCAGCCAGATGCCCCCGGGACAGGCCCAATATCTGGCCTAGCAGCCCGGGCAATACAACACATCCACCCAGACAGCCGTCCAGGTGGCACAGAAAACTGATCAACTGGCTTCACCCAAATATATAGGTTCTCCCAGCAGGCCAAGGGATTAAAAAAAACCCTGCCCATTGACTGAGATACCCATAACCTGACCCTGCTTTGCCCTTCTCGTGTCTAGTACCACCAAGTACCCGGCCACTTAGTGGTAGAAGAGAAAAGTGCAACAAGGCCAAGCTTAGGGAAAAATCAATACTGTAGGTCTCTAGCAATCAATCAGGATAACTACTCCTGGCAAGTAAATTTGTGAGGAGCAACCCTGCCTAAACTCCAGAGTGCTACAAATACAAAACATGACATCACTTCCAAATATTCATTCTGTCGTACGAGAATTTTTTCACTTTAGTAACCTCTTCATTTTTAATATGGAGACTAGCATTAGAAAAAAAAAATCTCATTGTGTGTACGAGAATTTACATTAGGGATCAGTGGTGAAGTGACTCATTATATTGGAGGTCAGAGTAGAAGTGTGGGTGAAACCACTCGCCCTGCTTGTGAGGGTACATTTTGCAGTGCATGGGCTCATCAATGCCCAGGACCAGGCGGGAGCTGCAATCATGTGAGAATCAAACATTTAGGCCCCTTTCACACTTGTGCGACTTGTCCTGCATCAAAGTCACGCTACTTTCAGGTCATACAAGTGTGAAAGGGGCCTAAGGCAGATTCCCATCTTAGAGCTGAACCGTGTTACTGTGTGCAGTAATAAAAGTACATAGTTCCTCTGAAAAGTACCATCCCGTGTCACTACATACTGTTGCCTGATGTATGTTACATTTGGGAAAGACACTGCTGAGCCCCTGCCCTCTCCACCAGTCCAGCATGTGGGCAGGTGCAGTCTTTCTTCACTGCAGGTGGTGCTTCATGCAGTGGCACTGCAGCTGGAGAGGAAGTCAAGAGAAACACAGTTCCTCTAGTTTCCTGGGTCACTGGGGAAGCACCCAATTGAATGCTGCCACCCCATGTGACTCTGGCAGCCATCTTGAGTCAAGCAGAGCCTTGTCTCCCAGGCCGTGTGAGCTTTTATGCTAGTTGATAGAGTAGAAACAGGTATGTCGCCTGTTAGGGACAGTACTAGTGGTAGGGAAAAGTTCCTGACAAGAAGAAAAAGCATAGGGTCACAACTCCGTGGACATTTTCCTTGGGCACCAGATGGCCAGGCTGCATTTTGCTGTCAAATCATCTGATACCCGTCACCTTCGCATAGTTGGAAACCATGAGCGTACCGGGCTGGGCAGGCGTTCCTCGAGGTTGTTGTGAACTGTCGTTGCATTATTTAAACAAATGTTTTCTATTACACCTGTCTGTGGGAGTAACTGCCGCTGCACCCCACTTACAAGCGTACCTGTGTTACCTCACTCCCAGTAACAGAATAGGGTCCCACCATGCACCTAGCGCGGACCTCATGCGTGTACTTAACTCCTTCCTTCCCATACCATGTGGCCAGGCTTTGGGTCTTTATAATGCAGGTTCAGTCCCGGTTGCTACAGGAGACCTACTGCTGGGGAGGGAACCAAATCACTGACCCTCCTTGCTAAATCCACTACAATTTCTCAGGCAACAGTGGTTTGATGTAAGTATCCATATCTGATAACCTGGGGGCTGCTGGTATTGGCTGTTGATCACGGTAGCAGTCCATGTTATGTACAGTTAGAGCTGTGACCTTCAGGGTGCTGCTACAGCGGCTTCTGCCCTGCACACTGAACACAGGGAGTAGCTCGCTATTTTTTAATTGCAGGTGTTCTCTGATTGGACGAGGTAGAGAGGAGTGACAGTGACTTCATGATCTGCGTCTGATCCAATCAGAGAATGCTGTGTATGGTGTAGTGGCTGCATTATTTTCTTTTTCCAGGATAAGTACATTTTCTGCAAGCACAGATAAATAGAAATCCAATGTCCTTGTAACCTGTGAACTGAACTGAAAGCACAACAGGTCTCTCACAAGGAGGTTGGCTGTAGCGAAAGTGGTCATCCACAGGTATCTCCAGACAGGCTCCACAAAGGAAAGGAGCCTCTGGTCTGAATGTCCAGGTAGTGGCAGGGGTCCCATGGATAGGCATACAGGAAGGTGTCTGAAGATACAGGGCCACCCCACTGAAAGGTAGTATTCCGAGGCCAGCTAGCTTAGTGCCCACCTATAGTGACTGAGGCTTAGGATGGAGCTGTGTGCTCTTGCACTTCTATCTAGCGACTTGCATGCAGGGATCAACAAAAGATCCCCCCCACTGGTAATAGCTAACATACCCAATTACTGCTGTTCCATCAGGGGCCATCTCTCTGAGCAGGGAAAGGAAACAGTGGATTTCGTATCCCCTGGGTATATCAAGGAGTCCTGGGAATTGTGGGAGCCAACTGGATCGTGGGAGAATAATGTAAAGGGGCTTGCGCCTACTGCTGAACAAGGTGGGTAGAGAGGGACTTTACTACAACTCCTCTGCTCTGTACTACAACTCCTCTGCTCTGTACTACAACTCCTCTGCTCTGTACTACAACTCCTCTGCTCTGTACTACAACTCCTCTGCTCTGAACAGTGAGTGAGTGTTGTCACCCTAGGATGGGAGGTCTGTTACTGGCAGGATCACCAGGTAAAAACTATATATAAAAAAATGAAAAACAAATATAAAATGAAAACTAATGTGCAGGTACCACATCAAAGGACGAGTAAACTGCAATATATTACCTTTATGCCTAATGCTTAAGATCAGCCTAGCCCAGTGATGGCGAACCTTTTTGAGCCCGAGTGCCCAAACAGCGTCACAAAACCAACTTATTTATTTCAAAGTGCCAACATGGAATTAAACCTACTAGCGGCTCTGTACAGAGGATGGGACTGATCATCCCTCTGAATGAGCCCTAAGGGACCAAAAATGTAAGATTCTGCCCAGAAAAAATCTTTTCTGCTTTTTCAAAGGAGTGCGTTACGCTCAGAATGCAGGGATCAGACATGCGTTGTGCTCAGAATGCAGGGATCAGACATGCGTTGTGCTCAGAATTCAGGGATCAGACATGCGTTGTGCTCAGAATGCAGGGATCAGACATGCGTTGTGCTCAGAATGCAGGGATCAGACATGCGTTGTGCTCAGAATGCAGGGATCAGACATGCGTTGTGCTCAGAATGCAGGGATCAGACATGCGTTGTGCTCAGAATGCAGGGATCAGACAAATGCGTTGTGCTCAGAATGCAGGGATCAGACAAATGCGTTGTGCTCAGAATGCAGGGATCAGACAAATGCGTTGTGCTCAGAATGCAGGGATCAGACAAATGCGTTGTGCTCAGAATGCAGGGATCAGACAAATGCGTTGTGCTCAGAATGCAGGGATCAGACAAATGCGTTGTGCTCAGAATACAGGGATCAGACATGCATTGTGCCCAGAATGCAGAGATGCGTTGTGCTCAGAATACAAGGATCAGACATGCGTTGTGCTCAGAATGCAGAGAAGCGTTGTGCTCAGAATATAGGGATCAGACATGCGTTGTGCTCAGAATGCAGGGATCAGACATGCATTGTGCTCAGAATGCAGGGATCAGACATGCGTTGTGCTCAGAATGCAGGGATCAGACAAATGCGTTGTGCTCAGAATGCAGGGATCAGACAAATGCGTTGTGCTCAGAATGCAGGGATCAGACAAATGCGTTGTGCTCAGAATGCAGGGATCAGACAAATGCGTTGTGCTCAGAATGCAGGGATCAGACAAATGCGTTGTGCTCAGAATGCAGGGATCAGACAAATGCGTTGTGCTCAGAATGCAGGGATCAGACAAATGCGTTGTGCTCAGAATACAGGGATCAGACATGCATTGTGCCCAGAATGCAGAGATGCGTTGTGCTCAGAATACAAGGATCAGACATGCGTTGTGCTCAGAATGCAGAGAAGCGTTGTGCTCAGAATATAGGGATCAGACATGCATTGTGCTCAGAATACAGGGATCAGACATGCGTTGTGCTCAGAATACTGGGATCAGACATGCGTTGTGCTCAGAATACAGGGATCAGACATGCGTTGTGCTCAGAATACAGGGATCAGACATGCGTTGTGCTCAGAATACAGGGATCGGGGGGTGATGTGAAGGCCAATAGGGGACACTGCTATGGGGATGGCCCTTCCTAAAGCAGTGTCCTCTGGCCCCTTCACATACCCACCACATACACAGCAGTGTCCTCTGCGCCCCCCCTTTCCCCCATAGCACTATCCTACCTGTGTATGTGCAGACAGAGTCCTCCACATTGTCATGCTTTAGCGCCCTTTAGCGCCCTCCGCCCGGGGCCCCTGCACAGGAAGCCGCTCTCCTATTGGCCTCAAAGTCCAGGAAGGGAGGAGTTATACTTCTCTTCCTCTGTATCGCGGCGCTGCTTACAGAGGCAGACACTCCGTGTCCTTCCCACTAGGCTGCCCTCAGTGCATGCAGGGAGGGTTTTGCTTACATCTGCCGCCCCACTGCCTGATCGATCGCACTGATGATAGGAAGCGAGCCGACTCCTCCGCGCCTGCACCGCCAGTGCAAGAGGCTACCTTGCTGGGGGATTCCCTCCCCTATCCTGGCGGAGTGCCCACAGAGAGGGCACGCGTGCCATAGGTTCGCCATCACTGGCCTAGCCTAATAAAATAAACCAAAAACTTCCTTTACCTCCCCTGACTGAGCCAAGTTCTCCTTCATTTGTGTCTCACAAGCTCCCCCTCCCAGACACTGCAGATCACAGGGGGAGGTTTCAGTAACAGAGGCAGTGCTGTCAATCCAGAAAACAGAGGATGGGACTATGAGTGGCCAGGTGCTGATTGACAAGCTACAGGTTTATGAACTAGCAGTGACAATGCTGAAAGACACGTCCTGTGCGACATCTTCTCATCCCACTATAGTGTAAACAGGCACAGCCTACAGAGAGGTGACAACTCTGCTGTGAATTCAGGAGCAGTGCAGCATTGTTGTCACCTTATCTCAGGAAGCTGCATTCAATGGACTTCACTGGCAGGATCAACAGGTGTTTTTAGGACTTTATAGGGGGACTAGGAGTGAACTGTAACTGCAAATATCCTTATAGTTGAGTGTTGCAACACATTTTTTGAGGGAGGGCTATAGCTCTACTTTTTCCCTGGAAAATGGATATGGCCAATTTTGTTTAATGCAGCACACCACAAGGCACAGAGGACTCACTTCTATTGCACTATGCTATAACACGAATGCCATGTGCTGCTCTATCTTAGTGCACCAGAATGGCATCCAAAATGCATTGCTGTACGTTTTACTTTTCAATAGTGGGTCCTGGGTTGTTTTGTCAGCCTCTGACATTTTCATCAGCCCACATCATCCCTTATCTTACCCTACATAGACCCTGACAGCGGCAGGACTATCATAGAGCAATAGTTTGCTGCGTTTATAGTACACATAGTCCACCCCCTGTCCTCTCCACATCACCCCAACTCCATGACATCACGATTTGACACCTCTTCCCCCTCATCTCAGTGTACAGTATAGGAGGTGGGAGGGCGACGATTCATTACAGTGAGAAAATATATATAGTCACAGAGGAAATATCACATCGCAGACCGAAGTTATGCTTGTCGCAATTCTCTCACTGAAGACCACAAAGCAACGAACTTAACCCTTTCCAGGTCCAGGCTAAAAATGTGCTTACCACTGCATGGCCCCTGAACATGGACCAAAGAGAGGTCCCTCCATTAGGGCCCCATCACACACGGCCAGTTCCAGTGTGGTTAGTATGAGTATTGTGCAGTATTTTGTGGGTTAACAGTGCTTTGTGCCAAAGAACCCTATTCATTCAGCATAAGCTGCCAACACATGGCAATGGAACAAAACCCATAATTGTGCCTTTTTTAATGCAGTGGCCCACACTGCAGTGTGTGTGCATTGTGGTGCACTCTGTGTCGGTCCTTTGGTAACTACTGTTCTGTTGCAGTTGAGGCCCATTCTAATCGAATGGCACCACACATTAGACAAGTTTCACTGCATTGCACAGGTACAAAGCCAACTTTAAAGGTCAGTCCACGCAAAAATTAATAGTTAAGTTACAGGTGAAGACCAATGAACTGATTCACCTGCTGGTTAGTGTCTCCTGAAAGATCCAGGAGGTCAGAAGCATCAGCATAAGTATTAAGCGAAGATTCTTGATATGCTGATGATCAACCAAATTCAACCCTATATCTACATTGTTGATTGGATTCCCAAAGCCACTTGCCAGCCTAAAGGGATTAAGTAAATGATTCCCTTAAACTCCTAACCATTCTCTTCCTTACTAATACTCAACTCTCCTACCCAAGTTGTTGGTCAGCATGGCTCACCCTTCCTGACTGATCAGGTCAGTGGCCACGTGCAAATGTTATTGGTGACCCAAAGGCTAGATAGAAATATCTAAGTTATGGCCAAATGACATCAGGTTAGATTGCCTTTTGGCCCATTACCTGGAAGACTGGAAAGCTCTGAAAGGAGAAATTAGTCTAGAGGGCTGCTGCATGCTCTGCATATTGGGAGTGAACCAATGGTGGTTCAATGGTTTCCATACAGTGCCTTAAAGCTTGGTCAGAATATAGAGGAAGCAGAAGAAGTGACCCACTGATGGTCAGAGAGTCCGAAATGATGAGAACTTCCAGCTGCACAGAATGCCAGTAGCTGAAATGAAATGTTAAATAATAAATAACTACTGTTGTATTTCATTCAATTCAAGTCAAGCAACATTTGAGATTAGACAATACATAAGCCCTTCTAAAGGTAGGGTCAGAAATCAGCAGCAGGGACGGCCAGATCTGCATGGCTACATTCAGGAAACTTGGACCAGACTGTGTATGTACAAAATCTATCCAAACACCGCAAACATAAAAATATTAGTGAACAAAAAACCCAGTGACAGAATACCAACCTAAACAACCTAACAAAAACAGAAAGCCTAACAACTAACTAGATACAATATATACAGTATGGGGAACACAGAAAAGCAGGGGAAAACTGGAGGTGCAGGGAGCAGATGGGAACGGGAACCAAAACTGGGATCAAAAAACAAGGGAGAGTAGGTACAAGGCAGCAGGGTACAGGGCACAAGCAAGATCATGGACAACGGCAAACAGAATCTGGCAGCAACAAAACACTGCAGCGAGAGGCACTAGTAGGGAAGAACCTAAATACCCTGCCAGCAGCCAGCATCAGGTGGAAACCGATTACTGGAATCTGCTGGTGGACACCAAAACTACAACCTTCCACTCTGGGAAGCACAGTGCCACCAGCAGGTGATCAAGGTCCTGACAGGTGAGGGTGTCCAAAACCCTGAAAAAGATTGCATTTTATTTTAATCAGTGGTTTCATAAAACATTGCTTTGGACCCGGCTTAGTGTATAGTTGTTTTTCTCTTGGGGGTATTTTTTGGTATTTCTGAGCAGCATAATTAAATCATGAATAACATAATCCTGACAACACTCCATGCCAATAATAGAAGATCTAATGCCGCATACACACGGTCGGAATTTCCGACAGAAAAAGTCCGATGGGAGCTTTTGGTCGGATAATCTGACCGTGTGTATGCCCCATCGGACTTTTTCTGTCAGCATTTCCGACGGACTTAGATAGAGAACGTGCTGTAAATTTTTCTGGCGGAAATGCCGACGGGCTTGTCCTGTTGGCAAGTCCGACCGTGTGTACGTGGCATAACTCCTCTGTTTCTACTTGAAGCTCGGTCAGGCAGTTTAATGAGTAGGAGAAGCTCTGTGAATCGCTTTGAGAAGGAAATAGTTTTAGGTATTTTTCATGGTATGAATAGATTTGTTCTCAGTGTCCTCATTAATCCCTTGTCTGTGCCCTCACCTGTGCCTTTTGGCCCTTTATTTGCCCACCTGTACTCCAGTGTAACAATTTTATCAACTGCCTGAAATTACCTATTGTGGGTTTATCGAGAAATGACCAGACTCAGAAAGGTCATATGTATTTGTCATTTTGGGAAGTCCTCATGGTTTCTCATCAATGCCATGTGTGAACATAAATGACACAAACCATGACTTCTTATACTAATAGGATGTCACTTATGTGGGTGCCAGCATTACTTGTAAAGAGTCCTGTGGGAGGTTTGGCCAAGAAAAAAAAAAAAAAATAAATAATCCTCTTTTCCTTAAGCTGTTCTGAAGCCTTGGGAGAGTATCCCCAAATCCCCTCCATGAACTCCTTGGCTCTCTGACTGGTGGCTATGAAAAAATAGATTATAATTAAGGTCCTGTGTCAACAGGCTTTGGAGTTGTGTCAATGGCATCAGTTTGAGACACTTCTGAGATCATTCAGAATTCATTAAAGTGGTCGTATACCTCTTTAGTACATTTTTACCTACAGGTAAGTCTATAATAAGGCTTACCTGTAGGTAAAATGAATATCTGCTAAACCTGTACGGTTTAGCAGATATTCACCTTGCATGCAGCCGCTGTCATCAGCGGCGCATGCGCTCTGAAGGTCCAGCGGATGCTGCTGGAAAATCAGAGCTTCTTGCTGAAAAAAAAGCCTCCCGGGAGTGACGTCATTGTGGCTCCGGCCACTCATAGTAGGTGAGGTTGAAAAAAGACACAAGTCCATCCTATGTGTGTAAATATATGTCAGTATTACATTGTATATCCCTGTATGTTGTGGTCGTTCAGGTGCTTAGCTAATAGTATTTTGAAACTAATCGATGCTCCCTGCTGAAACCACCTCCTGTGGAAGGGAATTCCACATCCTTGCCGCAAAGAACCCTCTACGCAGTTTAAGGTTAAACCTCTTTTCTTCTAATTGGCCACGTGTCTTATTAAACTCCCTTTCGCGGAAAAGTTTTATCCCTATTGTGGGGTCACCAGTATGGTATTTGTAAATTGAGATCATATCCCCTTCTCAAGCGTCATTATGCCTTTGCCTTATAGGTTGTTTTTGTTTTTTTTCTTCTGGGTATACAACAGCTTTAACGTGCATTTGACAATCAGATGACCTCCTTCTCAATTTCATTTGACCTGCTTTAAGTGGGTTATGCAAATCCCATAGACTTGTGGGAATGCAAAACACCTTGGAAGCGAACAAAAACCTGTTGTCACGGGCAATAAAGATTATTTTTTTCCAGTTTGACAGCTGTAACATGCCAATATTGTCTCGATTGCTTTTACCACAGCCACCATATGGCAGGAATCCATAAACAGGGCAACAGTTCACAATGGTAGAAATCCCTGTGTGGTAGCGTACAACAGACATGACAATATTTATGATGTGGAAAATGCAACAATATAATGTGGACACAGGTCACTCAGCTACCAGGCACCTCTGTCTTGAGACTTTGCCATATGCCGGTCATTACACAGTACTGCATCTCAAGTCTGCAGTTCACACCTTCCCCAATTGGGAAAGCTTAAATAGACTGCTGGACCTTTAGCCTGTGTCTGACCAGTAGGTTGAATTTGTTTTCTGTTATGCATAACTCAGATAACTAATTGTAGTTTGGATTATGTTGAAACTCTATTTTGAACCTATACTGACCAGCTATCTCTACTCTGCTTCTGATTGTTAAGACCACCTTCTTGTGGATTGTGGACTTTGCTCATTGTATCACTTCAGTGTGTGGTGACTCCCCCTGTGACAAAGCATGTTCACAAAACTCTGCGACACCACCCAGACTCCTATAGATTACTGCTGAAGCTCAGTTCCACCAGGTCACCTTAATAAAATAGATGTTCTTTGCTTGCTGTGAGTGCCAGTCTGTCACTCTTCCTACAAGGTTGACCATCTCTGTGCCGCAACCTACTGTGATCTCTTCAACCACAGAAATATTCAAGGCACCCTACACCTGAACCCAATGCAACATGGCCCTAAAGAGGCACTCTGACTAAAACCCTTCTAATAATAAACTTTTTTTTATGTTCTACAGCTGCCTGAAACATGGGAACTGTAATGCCCTGTACACACGGTTGGATTTTCCGATGGAAAAAGTGCGATCGGATTGTGTTGTCGGAAATTCCGAACGTGTGTGGGCTCCATTGGACTTTTTCTGTCGAATTTCCAACACACAAAGTTTGAGAGCAAGCTATAAAATTTTCCGACAACAAAATCCGATCAGTTAAATTCCGATCGTGTGTACACAAATCCAACGCACAAAGTGCCACGCATGCTCAGAATAAATTAAGAGACGAAAGCTATTGGCTACTGCCCCGCTTATAGTCCCGACGTACGTGTTTTACGCCACCGTGTTCAGAACAATCGCATTTTTCGACAACTTTGCGCAACCGTGTGTATGCAAGACAAGTTTGAGCCAACATCCGTCGGAAAAAATCCATGGATTTTGTTGTCGGAATGTCCGATCAATGTCCGATCGTGTGTACAGGGCATTAGAGTTAATTTATTTTTAGTCTTACATAAACCCAGAGGGAATAAAGACCATATTTAGTTTTCTATCAAAACCTTACAGCTTTTCATAAAAAAAAAAAAGAGTCAGCTGTACCATGTTGGAATCTGTAGTTACCCAGTGGCTGGAGAGCTGTAACCCATGTAGGACTATTTCATATAGAAAGTTATTTCTGTCTCATTAAGTGGTTTCCTATAGCCTCAGAGCTATAGGTCTCAGGTGGGGGGTGCAAGCTTGTTTGTGAACTTTGTGGTAAAGCTGCGCCGCTCACTTTCTCAGGGTGGAAAGACCGCTTGTGCTCCATCAACATACTGATGTCACCGGTCTTCAGAGACTTCCGTAACCCCCCCAACACCTCAGACATGAAAACGTTTGCAGAGTCTGGAGGAAGCTCAGAAAGAGAGAAGTGCAGACAGGACTAATGATTGTGTGCGCACTGCTCTGTGTGCTGGGGGCTCTGCTCAAAGGGGAAGGTAAGTCCAGACTTCTGGATACATTACCCTTACCATAGTATTTACTAGTATGCCAGGAAGATCCTGATCCCCCAGGGTAGACATTGCCTTACCTACACCAGATGGTGAGGCATTCAACATTGTATCTACAAGTACTGGAAAGTCAAGTGTAGTTCTTTCTTTCCTTATCAGATATTATAGGCCAGGGGTCTCCAAACTTTCTAAACAAAGGGTCAGTTCAGACTTTAGAGGGGCCAGATGTTGGTGTCAGTGGGAGGAATAGTGCCTAATCATTTATAGTGGGAGGTATACTACCCCATCGTTGGTGTCAGTGGGAGAAATGGTGCCCCATCATTGGTGTCAGGGGGGAGGAATAGTAACCCATTATTGGTGTCAGTGGGAGAGATAGTAACCCATTGTTGGTGCCAGTGGAAGGAATAGTGCCCCATTGTTGGGGTCAGTGGGATGAATAGTGCCCCATCGTTGGGGTCAGTGGGATGAATAGTGCCCCATTGTTGGTGCCAGTGGGAGGACTAGTGCCCCATTGTTGGTGCCAGTGGGATGAATAGGGCCCCATTGTTGGTGCCAGTGGGAGGAATAGTGCCCCATCGTTGTCAGTGGGAGAAATAATGCCCAGTCGTTGGTGGTAGTGGGAGGAATAGTACCCCATAATTGGTTTCAGTAGGAGGAAAAGTGGCCCATGATTGGTGTCAGTGGAAGGAATAGTGTCTTGTATCAGTGAGAAGAACAGTGTCCTAAGGGCTGGATAAAAGCAAGCAAAGGACCGCATCTGGCCCCCGGGCCGCAGTTTGGAGACCCCTGTTATAGTCTAAAAAAGTGCCAGTGGATTGAATCTATTACTTGCCACATTGGAAAACTTGAAGCTGTTCATCTTTGGCACAAGATATTTTGGGAGTAGAAGGTGAGGTTTTAAGGGGTTAACTGGGGGCTTATTCATAAATACATTAACTGGTGGTGAATCAATCACTGTCATTTAAAACATTGTGCACCTAGAAGATTCACCATCATTGAATTTTTGTTGAATGTCAGATTCACTGCTTTGTAAATATGACCATAGGGATTGTTCAAACCAGGTATTTGATCAACGCAGGCTCAACCCAAGAGAATTGCGATAACAATTGTTCCCTATGCGCCCTGCCACACCATACAAGTGCGTTGCCGTTTTGCATAAAACTGCAGCAGGTCTGCTTTTTCATGTAATGCAAAACAATGCGGTACAACACACATCATTGTGGCGCAATGCACTGTTGTGCATACGGTTAAATATAGTGATTTTTGGTCACTTTAAAAAATGTTACAAAAAAAATGAAAAAAAGGAAATTATCACAAGGCTTTTTAACAATGCATGTACAACACAAACCAGCTCATGCGCGCTATGGCACTATAACATACATCCACTGTGTGTGTGAAAAGGCCCTTAAGCCCCGTACACACGATCCGAAAATCGTACGAAAAATACTGCATTCAAATCGATCGTACGATAATCGGATCGTTAGTACAGAGCTTTTGAGAGCCGATCAGGACAGTTCATCCGATATTATTCTATCGGACATGCACGGAAATTTTTGCTGTACGATGCCAGATCGTACGATTTTCGTTTAAGCAGTACAGCGGTCCTTCGAAAATGCAATACAAATGCATTACAACACGTGACATCACTTCCAAATTTTTATTCTGTCGTACGAGAATTTTCGTGACTTTAGTAAACTCATCAGATTCAACGTGAGATTAGCATGCAAAAAAAAGGACGATCATTCGTCCTATAATCGGATCGTGTGTATGGGGCATTAGTGTTAGGGATTCGGTTAGGGCTAAGGGTTAAGGTTAAGTATGTTACAATTAGGGTTAAGGTAAATCCAGTCTCGGTATCAATTTCAGCCAGTTCAGCAGAGACTGACCGAGATTCAAATCATGTATGGGCAGGTTGAATGTACCGAATGATCAACTTGGGTACGGCCAACCTGTCGGATTTTACATGCGATTATTGCTTGCAGTTGTTATAGGCGTTAGCAATGATCACGGTATTCTCGTCAGGGACGGCTTCACAATGGCTTCTCATGAGGGATTCCCCCATCATTCGTTGATGGGGTAATCAAATGATTTTCTTTCGTAAAGAAAATCAATCCGTCTATGGCTGTCCTTAGACGTTGAGGGTTAGGTTAGGGATTATGGAGGGTAGAGTTTTAAGCTAAGGGGACACTAAACTCATGTTAAAAAAAAAAAAAAAAAAATCAATTAAAATATGTATTCTTAATTCAAGAATGTTCCTTTTATTTCGCTCAGCCTCCTCCAAATTTTTTTATGCTGTGATCCAACTTCTGGTAGAGAGTGGCTACATTCATTCTGCATGGTCCCACTGTATGTAGGAATGTAGCCACCTTCTCTTGCTCACTCCAGAGATGGACTAGGGACTATGGGATGTGTAGTGTGCATGGTGTGCATGGAGTAGTGTACATGTCCGTAACTAAAATGCATCGCTCATTTCAAGCAAACAGAAGTGAGAGGGGAAAAGAAGGGGTTCAGGAGCTCACGGAGGATGTTACATGGAGGCAGAAAAACACAGGCAAGAAACAATTTAATGTATATGGTTTATTATTGGAGAATAAGGATATTGTTTAGTGTCACTTTAAGTTAAGTGTTAGGGAGTGTTAAAATACACTCAACGGCCACTTTATTAGGTTCACCTGTTCAACTGCTTGGTAACACAAATTGCTAATCAGACAATGGCATGCCAGCAGCTCAATGCATTTAGGCAGCTAGACGTGGTGAAGACAACTTGCTGAAGTTCAAACCGAGCATCAGAATGGGCAAGAAAGGGCATTTAAGTGACTTTGAAAGTGGCATGGTTGTTGGTGCCAGACGGGCTGGACTGAGTATTTCAAAAACTGCTGATCTGCTGGGATTTTCACACACAACCATCTCTAGGGTTTACAGAGAATGGTCCGCAAAAGAGAAAATATCCAGTGAGCGGCAGTTGTGTGGAGGAAAAGGCCTTGTTGATGTCAGAGGAGAATGTAGAAAAAGAGGAATGCCCCAAAAGGGATGGTATGGGCAGGGAACCAACACAGGATCGATAGACAATAGATACAAAAGGAGTATAAAAATACAAATTTTATTCAGTATACAAAAATATCAACATCTAAAAACGTTCGTGAAAATGGGAACAGGAGTATAGAAATACAGCTGCTAAATGCTGCAGCAAACAATGATTCTGAGAACCAAGGGTCAGAAGCAAATTGTAGCTGAAACAAAAAAAACCCTACATGTTTCAGAAAACACAAAAAGATTTGTTTCTTTTCATGATACTGTACTTCCTTCTTCAGGGGTTCAGACAAAGCGTGTCGTTATATTTCTATCAAAGAAAAAGGACATATATACACATATAAATAATCGACCAGTAAATAAACAATAAACTTCTACATATAAGAATTTGTTTTTCAGAGAGGCAGGCATACACCACGATATGTACTATATAGGTTGGTACTCACAAATCGCATGTTCCTCTACAGTGAAGATAATACACAGCAATAGTGTAGGTAGATAGATTCCCACATCCGGAGGTCCACTAAATTGAAATACAACTCTAGGGTGACCCCAATGGGTTGAAACTCGTTACCCTCTTCAATATATGGTAAGTTTGTATGTGAGACAGGTCTCTGCTTGAGGCTAATGGTGAACTGTACCCCCAAGGTGGAGCGGCAGGTCAGAGCTCACAGGAACCGCCAAAGAGATATGGAGGGTGCGAATCTGACAGGTAAAAAAGGGAGACAAGAAGGTATACATATATACCGTATGTATGTATGTATATATATATAAAATCACTGCTGAGATATAGATAGAAGGATCAAAAAGTTAAAAAAGATAAAAAAAGAGATAAGAAATCTCCCTGGAGGGCAATCTAAAGAATCAATACAGATAACAAAGAGTGGATCAAAAAATATAAGTATATAGAGAAAAAAGACCCATTTATATAAGAGAAAGGGAGGAGCAGAGTATTGGTTTCTAACCTTTTTTTCTGGACAATCCTCTCACATCCATGCAGGGGTAGCGCTTATCTCGTCTGTGCAGCAATAATGTGCTGCACTTACCTGTATTAAATAGCCTGGCAATGGGAGTGGTAAGAAGGAGGCAACCAATCTCAGCAGGTTAAATGTTCCAAGCATCAGAGAACAGTGGGGAATACAGCCTAGTGAATCATCTGATAAACATCCAGACACCTGTGTGACTCACACACCTGTGTGTAGGAGACCCTCCATTCGCGGCTCCCCGGCCGGCGCGGCGTCCGGCGCCACCGCGTCAACTGACGCGATGAAGTCAGACATCGACGTAGGCCGCCGACACGGAGGATGGGCGGCAACTAAGGGCAAGGATGAAAAGAAGCCGGTGCGTAAGCGCGGGGCACCGAAGACCCGGCGCATGCGCACATCTGCCGCAAAACACTGCCTCAGTCGCCAACAAGAAGAGGAGCGGAGGCCCCCACCCATGTCGGGGAGCGCCAGCGAGCCACACCACTGAGAGAGGGGGGAAACAGCACCCACCCAAGCCGAAACCAGAGACAGTCCAAGATTTGCAGAGAGGGCATAATAAGTAAAAAATAAATGTAAATATAAAGAAATATAAAAAAAAGAAAAATTATATATAATTGGAGTTTCCAACAGTGAATAATATAAAATTTAAACTTGCGCTGAATAGTGAAAAAAACAGTGAAAAAGGAAACTAAAGCAGCTGCCACACACAAAGTAGTGTGTGCCAGCTTGGAGTTTCCAACAAGCTTGGACTGACGGGACGTGGGATTGTCATCTGTACATATTGGTATTGTTCAAAGGAATCAAGAACAAAATCTTCAGACAAAAAGAGGAACAAGGATGATTTCAAAAATAAGGAGAACCATACATAAAGAACATAGTAATAATATCCATACAAAACATGTTAAGCATTTTAAACGGCAGATAAAGTATGCCAATATCATTAAGATGACTGAAAAAATTTGGTGAAAGAAAAAGAAAAGAAGAAAAGGGAAGGGAGAAGGGGAAAAAAGGAGACTGTAGTAGACCAAAAAACCATTGGAGGTTATGTAAAAAGAAAAAAGACCGATAGATGAACTTACAGTTCTTTGTCGTAGCCTCCCGCCACAAAGCCTGGTAAAAAAAAGGGTTTTAGGCTGAAGGCTTCGTTGAGGCCAGGTGGAGAGGTAGCATTTAGGTTTGATATCCACCAAAGCTCTCGTTACAAGAGACTTTTGTTAAAATCTCCGCCATGTGGGCTTGGGTGTAGGCGATCCAATACCAAGACAGATACTGTTGGACAGATACCACCATGAACCTGGGCGACGTGTCTGCCCAGTAGGAGATCAGGATGAACAGTTTGCACAGCCCTAATATGGTGGTATAGTCTCGGCCATAGTTTTTGTACCATTTTGCCTACATAGAAACAGTTACGGCTGCATAGTAGCAGGTAAACTACTCTGGTCTGGCAGTTTGAATAGTGTTTCGGTACAAAATGCATGCCATTTGGTAAAGATATTTTTTCTGGTATCCATGTAGGAGCACGATCCACAAGGGAATGTCCCCACTGTTGTACATGGATCACCTCTCCCTGAGCCTCAAAATTCACTTTGAGCCAACAAATCACCCACAGAGGTGGCCCGTCTGTATGTGATCAACGGGGTTGGGGGTACAAAGGGTCCTATTGTAGGGTCGGATGTTAATAAATGCCAATATATTTTGCATATTTGCAGTACTTTGTTATGGTCATTGGTATATGTTGTAATTATTCTATGGCTTTCATTTGAAGTTGCGACTTTTTTTGGGGCCAACAGTTCGTGCCTGTTACTGGCATTGGCACGTTGGAATCCTGTTTTAAAGGGATTTATGGCTGTAGCCACGTTCGAGTAGACTTTTTTAAGTTTATTGGCCTCATGTTTAAAATCCAAATGGTTAGCACAATTACGTCTGATACGTAAATATTGACCATAATAAGGGATGGAATTGATGAGTGGTTTCGGATGGAAACTAGATGAGTGCAAAACTGTGTTGCCTGCGGTGGGCTTCCTAAAGAGCTTGCAGGACAATAGGTTAGATTCATTTTTGAAAATTTCAATGTCCAAAAAGGTGACTTTGGACATATCAGAAATCATTGTAAATTTAAGATTGAATTTATTTATGTTTAATGCCTTTAAACACTCATCCGGGAGGGATTGGGAACCATCCCAAATGATGAAGAAGTCATCTATGTACCTGTGCCACATAACAACGTGGCACAGGCACATAGAGAGATCCTTGTCGCTAAAAATCGCATTTTCCCATTCCCCCAGGTACAGATTGGCACAGCCAGGGGTACAACAAGTGCCCATGGCTACGCCCTGTACCTGGAGGAACAGCTGACCACCAAAAGAAAACACATTATGATTGAGTATGAGATCTAAAGAAAGGAGTATAAATTCATTAAACAGGGCTTCATGATGGCTAGTCTGGGACAGCACCTTGCGGATACATGCTAGCCCTCTACAGTGTGGTATTGAACTGTAGAGGGCCTCCACAACGATGGTTGCAAGAATGCATTTATCAGGGACTTGTATATCTTCTATAATTTGTAGAAGATGGATGGTATCTCGGATACAAGAAGGGATTGTGAGGACAAAGGGTCTGATATGCTCATCTATTAACTTGGATAAATTTTCAGTGATAGATCCGTTACCGGAGAGAATTGGTCTTCCCGGTGGATCAACAGCATTTTTATGTATATCTGGTAATGCATAGAACGTTGTCAATCTTGGATAAGGGGTACGGATGAAATCCCACGTTTGTTTGGAGATGGTATTACTGGAAAAACGCATCATCTACAAACGAATAGAACTTTTTGTTGAAAGCCTCTACAATGTCTGAGCCCACTGGGCGATACCAGTCACGGTTTTTTGTTGAAACACATTTTTCTATAGTGTTCATTGTCCATAAGGACAATGTTCGCTCCTTTGTCACTTGGTTTAATCGTAATGTCATGATTATTGGATACATTTTGTAGAGCCAACTTCTCACTTTTGGTTAGATGCCCATTGTGGCAAGGTGTACAATTTTGATTTGATCTCTTGGGAGGCCATCTTGAGGAAGGTCGTGACACCGTGATTGGAGCTTGGGGCAGGGTACATGGAGGAGTTTTTTTTTAAAGAATATTTTACGGGTGGAATATTTGTGGGCGGATCCTCAGTCTCTTTAAGTAGAGATTCTAAATCGATGGTATCGATAAGATCCCTTGGTTCGCTTTCTTCTAAAAGAGAATTTAGGCTGTCTAAGGCCTGTCGTGCTGAACATGCGACAGCCTTCATTATCTGGCTTTTGCTTTTCAAACATACTTTTGAGTAATAGTTTGCGAGTATAAAGGTGCAAATCCTTTATAGCTACAAACTTATCCAATCTATTATTTGGGCAAAAGGTAAGACCCTTAGAGAGAACTGAAGTTTCATCTGAAGTAAGATTATGTGCTGAAAGATTAACGATATTCAATTGTGAGGAAGAGGATGATACATTTAAAGGAGTACCGGATTTGGGGGTGCGGGGGGTATTCCCCTGGTTTTTTGGAAAGAATAGTGTTGGAATCTTGACAGATGGTGTAGATAAAGGGGTTTCAACTGGTGTTGGTGCTGTAGCGTCGGCACCGAGCAGTGGTGTCGGCGTCACAGAACCCAAGACAGCAGTGGATAAGTTCTGGGATTGTGATTTGGGAAAACATTTTTTAGTACTACTTGCTGAAGGATGATCTCCTTCTTGGCGTCTTTTTGGTTTTCTAGTTCATCTAAATTGTTTGGGGGGAGTACGAGAGACTCAGGAGGTCGAATCAGATATGTCTGAATTACTCGGATATTGTGTAGGATTGCGTTGAATGTTTTTACTCCCAGTTTTCTGAGACCATTTATAGGTCTTGCCTTCCTCAAATGCTTGTTTATCTCTTAAGAATTTGAATTCTTTTTTAGAGAGAATTGTTTTATTAAAAAGTATATGTACTTTTAAATTTATCGTTAAGATCTTGGAAGGAAGGGTGGGTTTGTAATGGTTTGATTTTCGAATAGATGGAGTCTATATTGGCATCTATATCGATCATGCGTCTCTGGTACTCCTCTATTAGTAGTGTCATCATTCCCACAGAGCACGATTTCAGATTTTTTTCCCATGCTACTTTAAATGCAGAACTTAAATTATCAAAGGAAAGAAAAATTTGGACACAAAGTCCTAAGGGGTTGAGGTCATCTTTAATATATTCTTTAAAACTTTTTACGTGCCAGTAAGTGAGCGATTTCTTCTCAAGCCATTTGGTAAGGCCCGAGAATAAGAAGCTCAATTCAGAGTCACAGGATTCCTTCTGATCATAGTCCTGTTGGAGTTTGGTCACAAAACATCCCAAGATTGACTATATAGTTCTGCCGTTTCTGAGAAAAACCACAATAAATTTGAAGCTCAAAAAATAGTTCCAAGGAATAGGGACTAGACGGGTATCTGTCGATTAGCCTATTAAATAGTTTCCTTTTCAATATTTTTCTATGTCAGAGGAGAATGGGCAGACTGGTCCAAGATGATAGAAAGGCAACGGTAACACAAACAGTGGCGACCCGTCCATTAGGAGCACACAGGCACCGCCCCCTTATCCACATGCGGGCCGCCAGATGCATGGATTACAATGGTGGGGGGTTTGAAGCCCGTGATTGAAGCCAGAGGCTCTATAGGCTTCAAAATAGGGTGGGCTCAGGGCGCAGAGCACTGCGCTCTGAGCCCACCCAGTTGTGTGACACTAATGAATGAATATTCACTAGTGTCACACTAATTCTCCTCCCGGCCAATCAGGAAGGTCTGAGATCCGTTTCCCAATTGGCTTAAAGGAGAACCTATGCTTGCCGCCGGGAGGAGGAGGAGGGAGGAGACGTGAGGAGAGGAAACACAGGAGAAGCGAGCCGGCCACCCAGGAAACCCAGGGTAAGTGGCTGTGCACTGTTCACCCCCCCCCCCCCCAAAAAAAAAAGAAAAAAGATACCACCAGCCGCCACTGAACACAAATAACCACTCGTTACAACCAAGGTATGCAGAATATCATCTCTGAACACATCAAACCTTGAAGCAGATGGGCTACAGCAGCAGAAGACCACACCGGGTGCCACTCATGCCAGCTAAGAACAGGAAACTAAGGCTACAATTTGCACAGGCTCACCAAAATTGGACAATAGAATATTGGAAAAACGTTGCCTGGTCTGATGAGTCTCGATTTCATCTGTGACATTCAGATGGTCGGGTCAGAATTTGGCATAAACAACATGAAAGCATGGATCCATCCTACCTTGTATCAATGGTTCAGGTTGGTGATGTAATGGTGTGGGGGATATTTTCTTGGCACACTTTGGGCCCCTTAGTACCAATTGAGCAACGTTTAACCACCACGGCCTACCTGAGTATTGTTGCTGACCATGTCCATCCCATTATGACTACAGTGTACCCAGTGGCGACTGGTGCTCAAAATTTTTGGGGGGGCTCAAACTGAAGAAAAAAAAAAATTATCAATTGCAGCTACTGTGCCATCAAACGCAGCCACTGTGCCCATCAAACGCAGCCACTGTGCCCATCAAACGCAGCCACTGTGCCCAAACGCAGCCACTGTGCCCATCAATTGCTGACACTGTGCCTATCAATTTCTGCCAGTGTGCCCATCATTTGCCGCTACTGTGCCCCATCAGATGCTGTCAGTGTGCCCATCAATTGCTGCCAGTGTGCCCCATCAGATGCTGCCCGGGACTTACCTGTCTCGGAGCGGGTCAGCGGCAGTGTCCTGCACATCCTCCATGTCTTCTTCCGTCCTCTCTCAGGCGTCCAATCACAGCACCTGACATTTCAGCTAATCAGGTGACTGATAACAGACTCGGCAACCTGATTGGCTGAGAGGCGGATTCAGTGTTGGCAAAGCGAATTCCTTTGCTTTGCTAACACACAGCTGAGTGAACAGCGAATGCACAGCATTGCGCCCGCTGTTCACCTTTTTGGGCACCTATTAGAGCCTATGGCTCTAATCAGGTGCTTCCAAAAACACCCCCGCTGTTGTAATTCAGATGCCCGGCGCCCGAAAATGGGTCGGGCACCTGAATAGGGGGTGTCAGCAGCGACCATAGATAGATTTATGCAATGCATGAATCCATCTATGGTGATTAGAGTGGTACAGGAGAGAGGGGGCGGCGCTCCTGCGCCCTTTATGGACGCACCGCCACTGAGTGTCCCCATCTTCTGATGGCTCCTTCCAGCAGGATAATGCTCCATGTCACAAAGCTCAAATCATCTCACCACTAGTTTTCTTGAACATGACAATGAGGTCCCTGTACTCCAATGGCCTCCACAGTCACCAGATCTCAATCCAATAGAGTACCTTTGGGATGTGGTGGAACGGGAGATTCTCATCATGGATGTGCAGCCGACAAATCTGCAGCAACTGCGTAATGTAATCATGTCAATATGGACCAAAATCTCGGAGGAATGTTTCCACCACCTTGTTGAATCTATGCCATATAGAATGAAGGCAGTTCTGAAGGCAAAACAGGGTCCAACCCGGTACTAGCAAGGTGTACCTAATAAAGTGGCCGGTGAGTGTATATCTAAACCCCAGAAAACATTATATATTGCAGCTTTTCAGGACTTTCTCTTCATTTTTATCTGGTCATCCTGTCAGTAGCACCCTTCCTGTCCTGGTGGGGCCAATGTTCACTTGCTGTACAATAGCAATAGAAGAGCAGCATAGTCAACCTAGAACAGGACTACAAGACACCCCCCTTCTCCATAACATGAGAGATAGTGGGTAATTGATAGGAGTTCGGCACAGACTGAAATCACAGGAAGTTATCATCTCACTGAATTTTTGGCAGGATTAATAGGTATATTTTACACTTCTAATAAATCTAACAATGCATTAAACTGTATATTTACCAGACCTAAAGGGTCCAAATATGAGAAGTTTATTATTAGAGTTCATCCTTTAAGCTTCTGCCATGCAGCATTTCCTGTACAGTGGTGCCAGAACCTAACTCACCACAAACTTATTCTTGCAGCAAAGGTTTTCTACTCACGTGTGTCTGTGGAGGAAGGAAGGACCCTCACTCTTAGATGTGCGTTTCCAGGAAGCGACAGCTCCGCCATGCAATGGCTCACACCAAGGGGATATGTCACCTTCTTCAACAGTGAGAAAGGTGAGTGCGGAGTCCTTCTTTAATTTTATTTCCCTGGGATGAATAATGGATGGACAGGTTGAGTGAATGAAGAATCATTTAAAGGTCGAATCATTGAGCTGCTGTGTGTACAACCCTCTGGGACCAGCTACTAGTCTGACAGATGAAGTATCCAATTGTAAGCAGGAGCCAATCACAGAGGCTTCTTCACTGATGACTAACACTTTGCTACAGTGATTAATCATTGAAGCCGTTAGGACACTTTCACACTGGCAGCTGGTTGGGGGGGGGGGGGGGGGGTGTTGCTGGGCGGTTAAAAATAGGCGGCTGAGCTGTGGTTTTACTGCTCCCCTGGTCGCCAACATGAATTCTAACATTACAAAAATAAAAAATCCCTGGTGGGGGAATATCCTTGTTTGTACCATTGTTCCTCATCGTTTGTACCTTCGGGAGGAATAGTGCCCCATCATTTGTATCACTGGGACAAATAGTCCTCCATCGTTTGTATCATTAGGAGGAATAATGCCCCATCTTTTGTATCATCGGGAGGAATAGTGCCCCATTGTTTGCATCATTGGCAGGAATAGTTCCTCATTGTTTATATCATCGGGAGGAATAGTCCCCCATTGTTTGTATCATTGGGAGGAATAGTCCTCCATCTTTTGTATCACTGGGAGGAATAGTGCCCATCGTTTGCATAATCGGGAGGAATAATGCCCCATTGTTTGTATCATTGGGAGGAATAGTGCCCCATTGTTTGTATCATTGGGAGGAATAGTGCCCCATTGTTTGTATCATTGGGAGGAATAGTGCCCCATTGTTTGTATCATTGGGAGGAATAGTGCCCCATTGTTTGTATCATTGGGAGGAATAGTGCCCCATTGTTTGTATCATTGGGAGGAATAGTGCCCCATTGTTTGTATCATTGGGAGGAATAGTGCCCCATTGTTTGTATCATTGGGAGGAATAGTGCCCCATTGTTTGCATCATTGGAAGGAATAGTGCCCCATTGTTTGCATCATTGGGAGGAATAGTGCCCCATTGTTTGCATCATTGGGAGGAATAGTGCCCCATTGTTTGCATCATTGGGAGAAATAGTCCCCCCTTTTTGGTGTCAGTGGGAGAAATGGTGCCCCATCGTTGATGTCAGTTGGCAGAATAGTGCCTGGTACTAGTCAGAGGAATAGTACCCAAGGCAGGGCTGTCTTAATGAGTGGGCACTGCCCAGGGGCCCCAGCTGCATGGGGGGCGCCTGCACTTTCCCCAAAGCAGCTGGTCCTTGAGCCCACACTGCCCCAAAATTGGGGGCCCCATGATGGCACTGAGAGTGATGGATACACAGGGGAGGCAGGCTGGCAGCGGTGCATCGTGCTGTGCAAAACGATACCTATTATTTCACAGCCAGCAGAGAGGGGTGGGGTCAGAGCGCAACTGTTTGCACGCTTAGAATGCCCGGAGGGATGCTCCCTCCTCCGCTCCTCCTTCTGCCTGCTTGATTGAAGTTTACATTCACTGTATCTCCACTGGAAAAGGGGGTACAACATGTATGGAATAATGGTGCTGGGGGATATCAAAGGTGTATGGGGAAAAACAATGCTGAGGGGGGATCTGGTGTGTATAGGGAGTAGAAATGCGTGGGGTAGCTTGGGTGACTATAGTGCTAGAGGTATTAGGGATGTAGAGAGGCCACAGGGTAGGGGGTATCAGGGATGTAGTGGGGGTCACAATACAAGGGGTATCTTATGGTATATGGTAACAGTGTTGGGGGGGAATATCTAGGGTGTAGAGGGGTTCGAGCGCTGGGGGGATATCTGGGGTGTAGAGGGATCAGAGTGCTGGTTGGATATCTGGGGTGTAGAGGGGTCACAGTGCTGGTTGGATATCTGGGGTGTAGAGGGGTCACAGTGCTGAGGGGATATCTGGGGTGTAGAGGGGTCACAGTGCTGGGGGGATATCTGGGGTGTAGAGGGGTCAGAGTGCTGGGGAGATATCTGAGGTGTAGAGGGGTCAGAGTGCTGGCGGGATATCCGGGGTGTAGAGGGGGTCAGTGCTGGCGGGATATCTGGAGTATAGAGAGGTCAGAGTGCTGGGGGGATATCTGGGATGTAGAGAGGTCAGAGTGCTGGGGGGATATCTAGGATGTAGAGAGGTCAAAGTGCTGGAGGGATATCCGGGGTGTAGAGGGGTCAGAGTGCTGGGGGGATATCCGGGGTGTAGAGGGGTCACAGTGCTGGGGGGATATCTCTGGTGTGGAGGGGTCAGAGTGCTGGGGAGATATCTGGGGTGTAGAGGGGTCACAGTGTTGGGGGGATATCTGGGGTGTAGAGGGGGTCACAGTGTTGGGGGGATATCTCTGGTGTGGAGGGGTCAGAGTGCTGGGGAGATATCTGGGGTGTAGAGGGGTCACAGTGTTGGGGGGATATCTGGGGTGTAGAGGGGTCAGAGTGCTGGGGAGATATCTGGGGTGTAGAGGGGTCACAGTGTTGGGGGGATATCTGGGGTGTAGAGGGGGTCACAGTGTTGGGGGGATATCTCTGGTGTGGAGGGGTCAGAGTGCTGGGGAGATATCTGGGGTGTAGAGGGGTCACAGTGTTGGGGGGATATCTGGGGTGTAGAGGGGTCAGAGTGCTGGGGGGATATCTGGGGTGTGGATGGGGTCAGAGTGCTGGGGGGATATCTGGGGTGTGGATGGGGTCAGAGTGCTGGGGAGATATCTGGGGTGTGGATGGGCCATAGTGCTGGGGAGGCATCAATCTAGCAGATATATTATATGCACAGGACAGCTTTGTTACTTTATGTCTGTAGTATTTTCCCACTGTTTCTTTGCTGTACATAATGATTGCTCATGTAGTTAATGTGGAGCTCCATCCAAAAGGGGAAGCTCCGCTTGTCTGCCTCCTACCTACTTGATGTCTGTTTACCTGCACTGTCTCCATTGTAGGCCAGGGGCCCCAGAGCATTACTTTGCCCAGGGGCCCATGATGCTATTAAGACGACCCTGGTCAAGGGCCAGATAAAGGCAAGCAAACGGCTGGATTTGGCCCCTGGGCCGCAGTTTGGAGAGCACTGTTCTAGAAGACAGATAATTGTATGAATTGGTTAATTTGTTGAATTTGTAAATTCGTTAGATTTGTCATCGGTCCAGACAAAACCTGAAGAAATGATCTTTAAATTATTACTGCAGCATTGACATTAAAGTTGCATCTACAGCTCATACTTTTTGTCATCATTTTTGATATGGTACAGAAAGGTTAGAACCCCTACCAAGTTCTTACTGCTGTGGAGGTGGGGAGGAGTGCTGAGAGTGATAAAAAATGGTCACTATTTTGGTGTATGAATTAAAAGAAGGCCAACACGTTTTGGGGGATTCTTCAGGGCTTTGGTAATGTTGGATTTGTTGGTCATAAGTTTTACAGAACATCTAATGAACCTCCAGTGGCACAATGGACACTCAGGAACAATGTTATCATATTAGGAGATAAACTGTATCCATCAACAAACAGATTTGACTGAAGCTTGAAAGAAAAGGGGCAGAAATCCCCCAAAATGCATTAACGATAAGGTGAAAACTTCCAATGGGGACACCTGCTACAGTGCCAGCTGTCCAACTTTCTCACTTTGGAGAGATTTCTTTTCACTTCCTGCTGTGTCTCCAGGAGAGAAAGTGAATGGAAATCTCTACAATGGGACACAGACAGCAACAAAGACACAAAATAAACACGGATGGTGGTTATTACCATTCTCTACTCTCTACAAAGCTGAAAACAAGTTTGAGCTTTGGATTCACTTTCACATTTTTTTTGCTTGTTTTTAGTTTTGAAAGACAGAAGATTCCAATTGATCAGGTCATCGCAGAACAGGCTTGTTATCAGTATATCCAATATTACCTTGGACGATGAAGGCGTGTATATGTGTTTACACTACAGCACACCAGTGAAAGCCAAAGAGGTCAACGTTACAGTGCGGGGTAAGTCATACATACATTGGCCGGGTTATTGATCTGAAATAAAATATGGAGGCAGGTGATTGGTCAAAATAAACCCTGGAGAAAGATGATTGGTCAAAAATAAAACATTCAGACATTGGATTGGTCAAAAATAAAATGTGGAGAAAGGCGAATGGTCAGAAAAAAAAAAAAAAAAACGGTGAAGGCAGATGATTGGTCAGAAATAAAAAGTGGAGGAGGGGGATTGGTCAGAAATAAAACGTTGAGGAAGGGGCGTGATCAAAAATAAAACATGCAGGTGGGTGATTGGTCAAGAATAAAATTTGGAGGTAGATGATTTAAATTTCACTATGTAGATAATTTATAGGCAACATAAGCAAATTTATGTGCTTTGTGGCTATTGAGGATATTGTTTCCAGAGTTCAGCTTTAAAATTGGTTACAGTTGCTATGAAGGAGAGTTACTAAAACTGGTGCACTTAAGCAGCTTCTTAGCTTGTTCATTTAAAGTGATTGTAAGGGTTTGTTTTTGTTTTTTATTTTAAAAATAAAAAACATATCATACTTACCGACACTGTGCAGCTCGTTTTGCAGAGTGGCCCCGAACCTCGTCTTCTGGGGTCCCCCGGCATTACCTTGCGGGTGCGTCCCGAGTGCAGCATTCGGCGTCCATAGCCACCGAATGTATGACTCGGCCCCGTCCCCCAGCGCCCGCGTCATTGGATTTGATTGACAGCAGCGGGAGCCAATGGCTGGCTCGCTTTAACTGACAATTGTGCGGTCGTGCGACGCTGTACCCAAACAAACTTGACATCCTTTTTTCCCCACATATAGAGCTTTCTTTTGGTGGCTTTTGATCACCTCTGCATTTTTTATTTTTTTGTGCTATATGAGTGACAATTTTGATAAAAAACAATATTTTTTATTTCTTGCTATAATAAATATCCCAAAAAAAATTCTTCGTCAGTTTAGGTCATTATGTATTCTTCTACATATTTTTGGAAAAAAAAAAAAAAAAAATCGCTATAAGTGTATATTGATTGGTTTGCACAAAAGTTATAGCGTCTACAAAACAGGGGATATATTTATGGCATTTTTATAATTTTTTTTTTGCCAGTAATGGTGGTGATCAGCTATTTTTAGTGGGACTGCGACATTGCGGCAGACAGATCGGACACTTTCAACACTTTTTTGGGACCATTGACATTTATACAGCGATCAGTACTATAAATAGCCACCGATTACTGTATAAATGTCACTGGCAGGGAAGGGGTTAACTAGGAGGCGATCAAGGGGTTAAATGTGTCCTAGGGTGGGGTTGGTTCCTGAGGAACAGCAGATCTCTCTCCTTCCCTGTCAGAATGAGGATTTGTTTACATTGACAGATCCCCGTCCTGGCTCTCTGAGGAGCGATCGCGTGTGGCCGGCAGACATTGTGGCTTAAAGCAGCCGCCATACAGCTACGGTGATTCGCGCAGGTGAGCCAACCTGCCGCCGTATCGCGACGGTGGCTGATCGGCAAGTAGTTAAGAGAAGTCTATGTAAGTCGCAATGAAAATCGTCAAAAAGTAGTGTGGGAACCTTTTTCATAATCTATGATATGAACAGTTTCATTGCCGAAAATAGGCTGCGACTTGTCATGCGATTTGAAAGTGTCAAATCGCATGATAAGTCGCATCAGTGTGAACTGAGACTTAAACCTAGAAGCCGACTGGTTACATTGCACAACTGCACCAGATTCTGTGTTTACCAGTTTTAGTAAATCTCCTCCATTGTGTCTTTTTTGAGTGACCCTGCCCACATGAGGGTGTATGTTCAGTTTAAGTCGATGTCCCTTAAAAGTATTGGTAAAATTTTCTAACATATTTAAAAGGGATTGAACTAAAAAAGTTTATCATATAACACACATTTCAAAAACTCCATCAAAAGAGGTCAAAAATATAATTTAGTCTCCCTGCCATTTTTTTTTTTGGGCTCGAAAAATTTTGTAAAAGAATCCCAAAACACATTTTTGTTTAGAATTAATCATATTTCACTGAAAATCCAAGTATATGTGGACACCATACTGCATACCTCCCAACTTTTTGAGATGGGAATGAGGGACACCTATCAGCAAATGTATGAAGGCATAGGACACACCCCCTGCCACGCCCCTTTAAAGGAGAATTGTACAAATAAACGAGATTGATTAAACCCACGTGTGCTTTTTTTTATCACTACTCTTCCTTTATATTGGCTTTTGGAATTTACAAATGCAGCAATTTAGAAACTGGATGAAAGGTTTAGCGTTGGAAAACACTTTTTGATAGATAAAAAGTACTTTTTATATACAACTATATAGATCAGACCAAAATGAGGGACAAATGAGGGGGGGAAGAGGGACAGAGACTCCAAATCAGGGACAGTCCCTCGAAATCAGGGACAGTTGGGAGCTATGCTGTATGTTCAACAGCCTTTGGCTGTCCTGCTGTTGGGGAATTTTGGCAGGAAATTCTGGGATCTGTAGTTCCCCAGTGGCTGAAAATCCACGTTACGATAAAGCACTTTCCAAACCTTAAGTTCCCCTTGGCATGTAACAGACAGGGCGTGACAAAAGCGCGGCTCATTCCTGTATAATGGGCTGATAAAGACTAAAAGTGAAACCAACAACATAGAGAAGAAGCCCCGACATTTAGAAAGAAAGAACCACAAAGAAGAACGTACAGGAAACATTGCAGAAGCCGCACACACAGGAGCTTAACCCTGCTAGTTCTCATCACACACGGGCCCCATGTATATCTATGGATGTATATTAGCGTGTTGCACACATGCACTGTGCATGTATTTTTTGGTGTGCATCCATTCATTGCGCATCCATGCAGTACATGATCCTAATTACATTGTAATGCATACACCAATAAACTTCTGCAGAAAAAAAAAAAAAAGATCACAAAGGCTCACATTAACCCTTTCGCTGCCAGAGCCGTTTTTTGCTCTTTTTTGCACACGTTTGAAAAAAAAAAAAATCCTTTTAGGCCTGAAGATTACACAAAACCCCCCAAACATTATATATTTTCTGAAAGCAGACACCCTAGAGCAGGGGTTGGCAACCTGGGGCCCTCCAGCTGTTGCAGAACTACAAGTCCTATCATGAATCTGGGAGTAATTGTAACGGGCAGCCTTGCAATGCCTTATGGGAAATGTAGTTCCACAACAGCTGGAGGGGCCCCAGGTTGTCTACCCCTGCCCTAGAGACTTCGAAATAAAACAAAAATCATTTTTTTTAATTAACCATTTCAATACAGGGCATTTTCACCCCCCTTCCTGCACAGGCCAATTTTCAGTTTTCAGCGCTGTAACACTTTGAATGACAATTGCGCGGTCATGCAACACTTTACCCAAAACGTTTTTTATTTCTTGCGCTATAAACAAAAAAGAAGAGTGACAAGTTTGGGAAAAAAAAAAAAAAACACAATATTTTTTACTTTTTGCTATAATAAATAAATATAAAAATTTTTCCTCAGTTTAGGCCGATATGTATTCTTCTACATATTTTTTGATAAAAAAACCCCCCAAAAAACTGCAATAAGCGTATATTGATTGGTTTGCACAAAAAAGTTATAGCGTCTACAAAATAGGGGCTAGATTAATGGCCTTTTTTATATATTTATACCAATAATGGCGACGATCTGCGATTTTTATCATTACTGTGACATCGCGGGAAAAATCATGGGAAATGTAGTTCCCCCAGGTTGCCTACCCCTGCCCTAGAGAATAAAATAAAATAAGATAGTTCCAATTTTTTATGTCACACGTTAACGCAAAGGTCTAGGAAATGCAAAATTTCTGTTAAAAAAACACACACACTAAAGGGAATCTTAGGGGAAAAAAAAAAAAAACACAGACTACTCACATTGTTGGTAAAATATAAAAGATGAGGTTGCACCGAGTAAATAGATACCAAACATGTTGAACCCTAAAATTTGTGTGCGCCCGTGAAATGGCAACAAACTTCATTACCCTATATTTTCTATAGGTGACGCTCCAAAAGCCACCTATAGGTCACCAAAAAGTCCCCTTATGTGATGTTTTTTAGGTGACAGGTTCTCTTTAACCACTTGCCGACCAGCTGCCACAGTTGAAGTGTAGGCGTGCGCGTGTCCATTTGTTAGCGGGGGACCCAATCAGTGGGTCTGTCAATCTAAACAAACAGATCCCCATAGCTCCCATCTGTCCCTGATTTGGAACAATGTCCCTCACTCCTCCTCATTTGTCCCTCATTTTGGTCCAATCTATATAGATGTATATAAAATGCACTTTTTATCTATCGGAAAGTGTTTTCCAGCACTAAACCTTTCATCTGATTTCTAAATTGCTACATTTGTAAATTCCAAAAGCCAATAAAAAGGAATAGTAGTGGTAAAAAAGCACTTGTGGGTTTAACCAATCTTGTTTTTTCAGTACAATTCTTCAAGGGGGCATGGCAATGGGGCGTGTCTTATGCCTGCATACTTTTGCTGATTGGTGTCCCTCATTCCCATCTCAAAAAGTTGGGAGGTATGGATCCCCGTTCTGACAGGGAAGTACAGAGTGATTAGGAACAGCGTTCTCTCTGTACTCCCAGTCAGTCCCCTCCCCCCACAGTTATAAACACCTCCCAGGCAACACATTTAACCCCTTGATCGCCCCCTAGTGTTAACCCCTTCCCTGCCAGTATAATTTATACAGTAATCAGTGCATTTTTATAGCTCTGATTGGTGTATAAAGGTCACTGGTCCCAAAAAAAGTGTCAAAAGTGTCCGATCTGTCTGTCGCAATGTCGCTGTCCCACTAAAAATCGCTGATCACCATTACTGGTAAAAAAATAAAAATGAATAAAATAATAAAAATGCAATAAATCTATTCCCTAATTTGTAGACATTATAACTTTTGCACAAACCAATCAATATACGCTTATTGAAATTTTTTTTTTTACCAAAATTTTGTAGTAGAATACAATAAACTGATTTATTTATAAAAATAAACTGATGAAGAAATTTGTTTTTTTTAATTTTTTTTTGGATATTTAATATAGCAAAATGTAACAAATATTGTTCTTTTCAAAATTGTTTTTTGTTTTGTTTATAGCGCAAAAAATAAAAAACCGCAGAGGTGATCAAATACCACCAAAAGAAAGCTCTATTTGTGGGGAAAAAAAGGACATACATTGTTTGGGTACAACGTCGCACGACCGCGCAATTGTCAGTTAAAGTGACGCAGTGCCGTATCGCAAAAAATGGCCTGGTCATTAAGGGGTCAAATCCTTCCAGGTACTTAAATGGTTAATGAGACATGCAGGGTCTAAAAAGGCCCTGCATGTCTCCTCGGCTTCACTAAGGCTGGGTTCACACATGTGCGGTGCGAATTTCAGCTCCGTTTTCTCTGCGAAGAGAAAAAACAGCTGTTCAGCGATTCCTCTCCGTTGTGGCTGCGGATCAGTGAGCAGGGAGAGGGGGGAAAGGGGGGAGGTGTAGTGAGGAGAAGGAGAGAATTCGTGTTCAGAACGCAATGCATCTGCGAATCAGATGCGTTCCCATGGAAGATAATGTGCTTGTAATTCGCACCGCAATGCCCAGAAAACGCACACGTTTTTGGGCAATGCGCAGTGTGAATGCAACGCACATGTGAACCAGATGCATTGAAATGAATGTATTTTAAAACGTCCTGCGAATTGGATGCGGTGTAAGCCGCATCTAATTTGCATAGGTGTGAACGGGGCCTCAATGTTTTGCAATACAGATCGCCTTGCAAAACATTACTTCCCATCTCAGCTAGGTGGGCGGGGACACGAATAGGCTGACCCAGAAGTGACGTCATAGACATTGCTTTCCGGGTAGAGGAGAGTGGACGTGTGTCTGCTCTTCTCCCTCCCCTCCAGCTGCTGGCACCCGCCATGTCACCCCCAGGCCTGCAGATGGGCAAGCGGAGCCCAGAAAGCATGGAGTGCTTCCGCCTGAATGCTTTCACCTGACAGGCAGGAGTCTTTTTATTTAGCAAACAATAATAAAAAAAAAAACAGCAGTGATTAAATACCACCAAAAGAAAGCTCTATTTGTGTGAAGAAAATAATAAAAATTTCATTTGGGTACAGTGTTGCATGAACGCGCAATTGTCATTCAAAGTGCGACAGTGCTGAAGGCTGAAAAATGGCCTGGGCAGGAAGTGCCCTGTAGGCAAGGTTAAAAGAGGCACATCTAAGTATGCAGGCATCCGGGGTAAAACTGTCCACATAGACCGTCCTCTGCACCGCCAGAGATGTCATCCTTTCCACTCTGCGCTCCACGAGTGATTCAAGCCTCGCTTTCAGATCGCTCTACTGCAGGGTAGTCTTCCCGGTCACGATTGCAGACTGACAGCGGTGAGAGCCGGCGGTGTGGAGGACGGTCTATGTGCACAACTTTACCCCGGATGCCTCCATACTTAGATGTGCCTCTATTAATAGTCAACCATGTGAGTTGCTAAATGTTGTACCTTCATTAAATGTAACCATATTGCTACACTAAGACCCCATACACACTATACAACTTTTGTTGTCTGATTTCCTTTAGATTTACCAAAACCATGTAATCCAAGGGCCGGCCTGATTGCAGACAAATTTAAACTCTGAAGGTTTGACCTCATATTATACGGTTTTGGTAAATCTGAAGGAAAAGATCTACAGAAAATTGTATAGTGTGTATCCAGCTTTAGGCGTCTCTTCTCTTTTATACTCTGGAGCTCCTGATGGATTTTGCTTCTAATCCCCTTGTGGAGGCTTCCATTTGTGGATGGACATTTTATGGCTACACAACCTGGTCACATTGCTATAATCTTTTTATATGGACTATAAACCGAAAGCCTTATAAATAAATGGTTGCGGAACAAATCTTCTGAGTGTCCATTATTTCTTATGGGGAAATTCGCTTTAATATACAAATGCTACAAGCATGTTTCTGGAACGCATTATGCTCGCAATCCAGGGTTTTACTGTACACAATATTACCAAAAGTATTGGGACGCCTGCCTTTGCACACACATTAAATTTTACTGGCATCCCAGTCTTAGTCCGTAGGGTTCAATATTGAGTTGGCCCACCTTTTGCAGCTATAACAGCTTCAACTCTTCTGGGAAGGCTGTCCACAAGGTTTAGGAGTGTCTATGGGAATGTTTTTTTTCCTTTTTGTAACTTTTATTTTGGTTTTAAACATTAAAAAAAAAAAATGAAAGAAAAGAGGACAAAGCTGTGTTCAATGTTAATACCCAAATGTGCGAGGAAATAAAAAATGGAAAATGTTTGGATGATTGACTTGAACACAGCTTCACATAACTGAGATGACATTCACATTGCTCAGTGAATAGTTCCCCCCCCTCATCCTTTAGTAAATCAAACCTAATATGTCAGGGTGAATGAGCCGTAATTTCTATCCATCTCTATTGCAGCCACCCCTTCCCAGCCTATCATAGAGGTCGTTCAGATCCCTGGAAAATCCTCTAAAGATGAAATTGTTCTAAACTGCTCAACCTCCGGCGGCCGGCCCTGCCCCAGGATGACATGGCTAGTTGGTCACACCGAGTTGTCAGGTAGGTCAAAGAATCCTAATATTCCTTTACTATGAACACCATATACTGGAGGACGTGCAAACAGAAGAAACAGCGGAAAATGATCAGTTCAAAGGACCACATAACCTTAAGGCCTCATGCACACAGGGCGTTTTTTTTTTTAAACTCTCCTAGAAGCCTTCCTTTTAGCAGCAGTGTCTTGGCAAAAAAAAAAATTTTAAAAAAGGCCTTCCACTTGTAAAAGTGTGTAACGTGTTTACACACATCAAGCATTTCAGCGTTTATTCATTTCACTGGCTAGAAAAAAATATTTACCGTATTTATCGGCCTATAACACGCACCCCAAGTTTATGAGGGAATTTTAAGGAAAAAACTTTTAGAAGGGAAATTTAAGGAAAAAAAAAAAACTTACATTTAAATGCCCATCAATGCAGCCTTATCAGTGTCCATCTGCAGCCTTACAGCCTTGTCAGTGTCATTTGCAGCCTTGCAGCCTTATCAGTGTTCATTTGCAGTCTTGTCCATCATTGCAGCCTTATCAGTGTCCATCTGCAGTCTTGTCCATCATTGCAGCCTTATCAGTGTCCATCTGCAGTCTTACAGCCTTATCAGTGTCCATCTGCAGTCTTACAGCCTTATCAGTGTCCATCTGCAGTCTTACAGCCTTATCAGTGTCCATCTGCAGTCTTGTCCATCATTGCATCCTTGGCAGTGTCAATTGCAGCCTTGCCCCTGTGTCATTTGCAGACAGTCTGTACGCTGTCAGTACCGTGCCATTAAGGCCCCTTTCACACGGACGGATAGAATGGTGCTTTTAGCTGCGGATTTTCTAGTTTTCTACCGCAGCTAAAAGCACACAATGTTTCCTATGGGCCCATTCATACACTGCGTTTAGCTGTGATTTCGTTACATGCGGTTCCGTGCTGATAGAAAAAATAGAATTGACTGCGTCCAGGAGAGATTTAGCGCAGCTATCTGCACATAACCACAGGTAATCGCAGTCTTTTGTGTCAACTGCGGATAGCAGCGTGAGAAAAAAAAAAAAAACAGGAAGCACTGCAGAGGACTGAAATGCATCATGGATAATCAAAAACATTGACTACCGCAGCAAAAAGCAACCGCGTGAAAACGCACCTAAACGCAGGTAATCGCATTGTACAAATGCAGCTGATCGCAGTGCCTGGAGTCTTGAATTTCACCGAAAAAAAACATGCTTTTAACTGCAGCAGAATAGTCGTCCGTGTGAAGGGCGCCTTAAAAATGGCGCCGCCGAGATATGGAGCCGGATGTCCTGTATATCTCGGCGGCACTCAACGGCTCTCGGCGGCTTTCGCCGGCTCACGTGAGCCAAAAGCCGCCGAGAGGCTCACAATCGGCGGGGGATCGGCGTATAACACGCACCCACGATTTTCCCCTGATTTTAACGGGAAAAAAGTGCGTGTTATACGCCGATAAATACGGTAATTCTGGCCATGTGGACACACTGGCACTGGAGGGGGGGTGTTGGATCTAAAAAGCCTCTGCCACTAAACGCTGCTAAAAGTTTATGTGTGAATGGACACACAGGCTAACATAGAGACGAGTTAAGAGGCAGGAATAAAAAAAATAAAAAAATGTCTGACACCGCTAGGAGCGCCTGCAAAATGTCCAGTGTACATGAGGCTTTATTCATGACAGTGATGTCACAACAGTAGCAAACGTGTTTTGGGGGCCCAAATACCCCTTCATCAGGGCTGACATTTAAGTGCTGGGCTTCCTAAAATATCAAGATCTTGGCACAGCTATTAATATGGCGTCTATAATACAAAAATATATAATTCAGTTTGATCCTTGGGCTATTTTATTTCACCTTACTTCACAATCAATATCTAGATATAAAAACTCAATAACCCCACATTTGCTAAACACAGCAAAATCCTTAATACTGATGTACTGGAAGCAAAAGTTTACACCGAACTTAGCTCAGCGGTTACGAAAAATAGAGCATATATGTCATAAAGAAGAATTTAGGTACAATACCAAGGGCATGGTTGACAAACACTTAAATATATGGGCATGTTGATTTGATTTTAAAACTACTTCATTATTTTATAATACGATATCAGATCCCTGATATTATAGCATTCTAATGACATAAAGTTGTCAGATGATATAATATATGATATTTGGATAGATATGGTGCAATGGAAGTTCAATACTCTTGTTATTTATAATCCCAGGCCTGGAATAGAATGCAGCGCATTCTATTGGCATTTATCCCTCTCCCCCCCCCCCCCCCATCCTTTTTCCCTCCTTCCCTATTCCTCCCCCTTCTTTTTGTTTTTGCTTTTGTTATTTTGGTAAAAATAAAAAAATTCTCTATAAGCAGAGATATTAATATTTAAATAATATATTTGCTGTTTGAATTGTTCCTTTTTTTCCCTTTTCTTTCTGTAAGAGCTAAAATGCCTGACTATATTTTTTTGTTCTTTTTGCATTTGAGTTTGAAATGGCAATAAAAAGTAATTAAAAAAAAAAAATAATCAAGATCTCCCCAAAGATTATTAGATTGCTTAAAGGGGTTGTAAACCCTTGCCATTTTTCACCTTAATGCATTGTATGCATTAAGGTGAAAAACATTTTTTAATGCAGCAGAGCCCCCCTTATACTTACCTGAGCCCTGAAATTTGCGTGACGGGAACAAGCATACCAGCTCCAGTCGGTGTCTCGTGTCCTGATTGGATAGATTGATATCTGCGGTCAATCAAATCCAATGACGTGGGCACTGGTGGGTGGGGCCGAATCCGGCATTTGTGTCTATGGACGCAAATGCTGGACTCGGGAGCGCGCCCACAGGGTAACCCCCTCGGGAGAGTGCCTCTCCTTGAGGGTTATCTGATGTGGGGAGGAGCCATGAGAGCAGCCGGGGGACCCCAGAAAATGAGGTTCGGTGGCCACTCTGTGCAAAATGAGCTGTACACTGGGGCTAAGTATGATATGTTTTTTATTTAAAAAAACAAACCTTTACAATCACTTTAAACTGGAGGCCTGCAGCGCTCAATGGCTGTGTGCGGGCAACATTTGGGAGGCCTTAATATAGTCCATATTAGGAATCCCAGTAATCAAGTTGAGGAATTTTGGCTTCCGAAATGTGCTGGTTCCTGTTGTTGACATCACGGTCAAGAATAAAGAATAAATGGACTTTTGAACTGATCTTTTGGAATTCTGTTTCTTCTGTTTGCGCCCTCTTCTCAGGCCGGGTGTTCCACTCCTGCGAGAAATAAATCCCCACTTTTCAAAGCAGCCTAGATCTATTCTACAAGGACTATTACCAACCTATGTTTGAAGAAAGCTAAGCATCAGGTCCAGCGCTTCTGTATTTATTCTATTGTGTTTTATATACTGAAAGACTGGCAGGATATTACTACCTTGCGACTTCCTCATCTGGAGAGTCGGCAGACCAAAAATTGAATATATTGCAGCACACCATATGCATCGCAGTGCAACAAACCGCAACACAATAATGGGCTGCTTTAATCAACACACAATAATGCGTGCCCGCTAATGTCACGCAACAGTGTGAACCCAGCCTTAGATGTGGTGGCTGCATTCGATTTAGATTTTCAGCCTTCTTTTTCCCCTTTTATATTCACACAGTGTCAGTAGCAAATCTTCCTGTCCTTGGGGATGGCGGTCATTTAATGTACTGCATTTATATAGCAGCAGCATTGTTACCCTAGGACAGGACTACAGAACACCTCCCTCTATCTTTTTATCAATACGTGAATGGTGTTCTGTAGTGTTAATATACTTACTAATAATATGATCGAGATCAGAATCAAAAGCCCATTTTTGCACTGATCAAAAAGATATAACACTTTAATTAGTATATTTAACAGACAAAAAGGGAAAAAAAAAAAATCACACTGAGATTTTTGGCTGCAAAATTTGCCAAAAATATCTGTAGCAATACCCCCGAAGGAGCTGCTTAAATTTGTTCAGCCCATTACTCTGCCTCTCAACCCCAAAGAAATGTCTCAGCCCCTCTGGCACACCTAGCAAACGGTGTACTTGCAAACACAGTAAAACAGATAGAAATGTAGTGAACATGACTAGGGTAGATCAGAGGTCACCAATTACCAAAAACCTCTGGCCTGCCTTTAAAACTATACCTCCCACTGCCCATTAAAACACTTGACTCAAAATAGGATTAAATGGCCGTAGGGCCTTTTATTATAAACATACTAATATATCAAAACATAACATTACAGGTCAACTTGGGTTTGAAGTCCTTGAAGGTTACCATATTACTGAAACATAGGGGTTGATTTACTAAAGCTGGAGAGTGCAAAATCTAGTGCAACTCTGCATAGAAACCAATCGGCTTCCAGGTTTTATTGCCAAAGCTTATTTGCTCAAGCTGAAATTAGAAGCTGATTGGATACCATGCACAGCTCCACAGTATTCTGAGTGCACCAGCTTTAGTAAATCTCCCCCATAGTGTCTGTGGCACTGGCACCCACTAGCTAAGATGTGCCCCCAGCCGCAAGACACTGCCTCGGGGGCAATCCCAGCTGACCTCAGACACATTAGTGGTCTACCATGACCTGGTCACTCTTGGACCACCAACTAGAGGGCACCATACCAACGATGGTTCCCCACCTTTTTCCCAAAACACCAGATTTTCCACCCTTTCAAGGACCCCAAACCGCCACAAGTGTGAAACCTTACACTTGTGCGCCCCTCCAAACCCGAAAGACACGTTAGATCCTATCTTACAAACACAAAAACCACAGAGCAGTAACCCCCACATTGCGATAATCCCCATCACCCCCCAGGTACTGCCATGTTTAAATACACAACTCCAAGCGCCTAATGATTTTAACATCTCAGAGAAGTTACCGCATCGATTGAATTCAAATTTCACAATCCCCCTGGAAAACTCAGCCTGCCAGGGGCCTATCTAACCTAGAAAAAAATTGGTGACACCAGTGTTACTAGCCTATTGGCCACGCAAAGCCTGTCATGCACCCCAAACCACGGAGCTAAACCCATATCCCTGAGGGGACCCAATTACCTCCCAAAGGGGCCGACGTCTAATCTTCCAGCTCCCCAAGAACATAAGAAGGCCCCAATGTACAGACGAGGCACCATATGACACCTTTAACAAATACACAACCATGCACCAAATTAAATACAGTAACAAAGTGCAGTTTTGACAGCATGGAACATACAGTGTGTCCCAACAATGGGCCGAGCACTCTGACGGACCCAAACAACTTCTCTACAGCAAAAGCAGGGAAACCCAGTGAACAATTAACCCCGAACAAGAAATCTGAATACCCCTATTCGCATACTGACTATAAAGGGGGTGGGGAGGAAGGGCGTACCATATTGTGCTTGCACAAAATCCACCCACCCTTTAAAGGGACTAACCAATTCCCTGATACATAGAACCTCAAAAATGCCAACAAGGACGGAGTGGAACTATATCCTCCCAGAAGGAGCAGAGCAGACTGTTGCACGTGTTTTAGAAAGGGACTCACAAAAAAGAACAACAGTCGCCAAAAGTCATAGCACCGTCGGCCCCTGTGGTAGAAGAGGCTTGATTTAACATGTATATATATTATTAATGTACCAAAGAGATTGCTGGACACTTCTTATGGATAGCTGGTTGGGCAGACATCAATTTCCTTGGCGTCCGGACGCTATTGTTTGTCACTTGTTACATGTTGTTATGTCCTCCCAGTCTGTGTCTGTTTCGACTGACCCCTTGAGGCCAGCCGATTTTTTTATACCCAGGGCAGTATAGTATTTGGTCTATACTCTTTTTTCTACATGTTATATTTTTTGTACTATACCAATACACATTTTTGATAATATACCCACATTGTGTTTTGCCCCTCAGTGAGCCCCATCTTTTCTTGGTCCCCCCCTGTTTGGGACATATTTAGACATTCAGTGCCCATAGAACCATAAAGGCCTTTGTAAAATCTGGCACCTAGAAAATGTGAATTAAAAATAAATAAATAAACCCACAGCCGAAGCTGAAACACCCAGGTCAAAGAAAGGGGACAGCAAAAGTCAATGTCCACTCTCTAAAGCCCGCCTCATTCATAAGAGAAAAAAAAAAAAACAACCCCCTCACCCAAGAATAGGCCTACCAGTTTACCTCATAAATGAGTACAAATAAATCCAGCGTAGGCTACAACGCAATCCTCAACAGCCACGGGGAAAGATGTCCACAATGATGCCACACTTACAGTGCCGACCCACGAAACTCGTCCCAGTGAAAATGAGTTCAGACAGCAACTAGTGAGTTTAATGCACCAGGAACCAGGACAACATAAACAAATGTGTCAAGTAAACAACAAAGTAAAAACTAAATAAGGGCAATAGTCAAATGACAGGTGGAGAAGCCGCTGATATGGCATTAACTGTCAACTCAACGCCCAATCTATGGTAGTGGAATTACACCCTCCCCTTTATAATAGCTCGACCCCAAATCAAAACAGCAAGCACAATGGGAAATAAAGCCAACAGCAACAAATTTTTAAAAGATTGGCGGAGTGCCACTCCCCGCACCACGGCTCAGAACTCAACTAAGTTCCATAACCAGAAAAGCGCCCCATCAGTGAACCAGTCTAGGTCTGCCTAGCTAACGGACCGTCTATCCAGAAAGAACACCCGTAAAAGAATTACCAAAGAGCTCCCATATATGAAGGTGAAATGAACCCCCATGCTTAAGACCCATAACACCCGAAGTTGCAGCCAATAAAGGCAGCCAGAAAATCCTGCTCATCAGAATGATGCTACAGGCAAAAAATTCAGATTGCCCAGCCACAAGTACCGTTCGCGAAGCTGAATGGTCCGATTACTACATGCGATAAAACCACCATCTACATAGATGCCACTTGTTGAATAGGCAGCCTACATTCCCTGTCCTCCGAATCAAGCAGAATACCCAGGAAAACGAGTGCCAAGGACAGATTCCCAAACTTAAAAAGGGGCCTGCAGAACACCAAAACGGTCCAGAAAATCTGGGGCCGGTACACGAAAATCTCCTTAGTGGTGGATAACAGAGTATATACCCACCCCTGTCTAGAACCAACCCACCGAGCAAGAACGGAACATTTCAAAATCTCATGTGAAGACAACGATCCCCAAAGAACGGACCCTGGCATCATTCACCAAAACTTACCTGGCGCAATTGTTGGGACAATCCTCTATGGAGACCCGGCCAACTGTGCCAAAGGTGGAAGCTGAAAAGCTCCCTACAAGCACCCCAATCGAACCCACAAAAGTTTGCAAAACAAACACCCCCCCGGCGGAAGGAAAGCTAAACACACATTGTCGGGCATGTACCGTATATATCTCTTGTTTTCTGCCACCCTGGGGGGCCCCAATACAGTAGGAAGGGAGCTCACTGCAGAACAAGGGCCCGTTGTGGGATCGTAGTAAAGAGCCCCAGGAGATATATATCATATATATATATATTATATATTGCATTTTATAGTTGCCCCCCTACTTTTGTCTCTATCCCATGTGCCCTCCCTAAATATGAAAGCTGGAGACGCCACTGGCTCCGGGCCGGCCTGAAAGTTTGTTTACTGGGAGCCTTTCCACAATCAGACAGTGATCTGGTAACTCAATAGTCAAGAATGGCAAACTGTGGTCTTTAATAGTGTTAATCAAACCCAAAATGCAGGACTTCAAAATAACACAGGCAAACAACTTAAATCGATCTAGAGTGGCCTATGCACTCAGGCACAAAGGGGAACTGATCTGACTTAACAAATCTGTTTCCCTCAAATCCTGAATCACAGACCCAGGCAATAAAATGTGATGCAATAGGCTACAATTGCAATTTATCACTTTAATAATTAACATGAGAGTTCCCCTTTAAAAGGTAGTCACTGGAATCACTAAATTACTGATATGGAAGGAGTCACCGAAAGGGTCCTCACAATGGAGATATTCAGGATCTTTGGCTAGCCTGGCATTGGTGCACTTGGTGTCCTGTTGAACAGGATAAACAAAGGGGTACTTGAAAGTATCCTGGAAGGCAAAGTGGGATGTGGGACGCTAGCAGTATCCTGATAGGCAAAGGCAAAGTAGAATGTGGTGACTGTTCAGCAGGGTACAAGTATTCCTACAAATGTGGGTACAGGTGAAGCAATGTTGCCTGACTACATTGTCTTTAAAGATGGGCAAACGCCCGCTCACCCATCCTGCGACCAAAGGATCAAGCGACAAGTTCCCCGAAAAGCCCAACTGGCCACCTTGTAACCAGATCAGCCCACGCCCTCAGGAACATCTGGAGATATAGCCGGGATCCCTCTCAGGCTGGATGTCCGTCGCCGCCCGACTCCTGGAACCGTGGCAGGATCAGCACACTGATCTCTGGAGCTGTGTCTGGATGGATCACCTCCGTGGGTAACAGCAGCCCCTCAGATCACATCTGTGTCTCTCTCACTGCCTCATTCACTCAGAATCTCCTCAGAACACAAAATGGAGTCTTTAGCCAGCCCTCTGTTTTGCAAAACCCCTCTGGGATTTGTAGTTTCTCCCTGTATACCAGTCTATGGAGTCCTTTTGTGAGGGAACTGCATGTCCCAGAATCCATTGCAGCTCCTCCTGCATATCAGTACCGTCTCTCCCATTGGCTGCTGTAACTGTGCCTTTAATTGGCTTTCTTCTTCCTGCCAATAGGGGCACAAGAGAGGCTACTGAAATCACAGCTCTGTGTTTGTCAGCTCACATTACAGTAAACTCAGTCTGTGAAAACAGGAAGAAGGAGAGGGGGTGAAAAAGTCCATGCAGACATGACAACCAGCTCTCTCCCCTCTTTCAGGCTGGAAAAAGCCTGTGTACATGCAGCCCATCTGTGATAATGTAAGTCTTTGGCTGCAATACCGGCTACGCATCTTTTCTGGTTTGGATTTTTTTTTTAGGTTTGCTGCTCCATATTTTCTCAACTGCATTTTCAGATTCAGGTTTGTAAGTGCGCCCTCTAGTGGTTCCTTCCTTTCTGAAATAAGACCAATAAGCCTCACATGGAGAGTGAAATGTTTTCCTGAATGAACTGACAAAGTATCCCTCACATGTAGGGGCGCTGTGCATGATTTTCATGAAACCCTCTTTTATTTTGCAGGCAATAGGAAAGCATCATTCGCGGGGGATGACAAGAAATGCACAGCGAGCAGCACCTTACGGATCAACGCTTTTACTCACAGATCAACGGTCACTTGTGTTGTGAGACACAGAAGCTTCTCCATGGGAAACTCTACGGCCACGTTCAATTTCAGCAACCTATGTGAGTGTTCTCTGGCTATACAGGCAACATGGTTCACCATCTTTACCCAGCAGGCAATCCAAAAACCACGCACCTCCTGCACACCTGGGTGGGAAGTCACCAGGTCAACCAAAATCTGGAAATGTAGGCCTTAGTTCCAGAAGACCAGATAGGAGCAGAGCTCTAGTCATGTATTCTACAAAGCTGCCACTAGTAGGTGCCACTGAGCTCTTGTCACTACCTCACGTCCATCTTTCCACAGATTTTTTTTTCCCCCCACCATTGTCACTGACCCCTTGCTGATGGCCTCATTTCATATAGCAGACCTCAACACAAATATTGGAATAAATCACTATTAACAGTATTGCTGCCATGAATAAATACAGGGTAATAGAAACACTAAACACTTTCTTGGAGAAAATGCTGCTGCAGGGTCAACGTGCCCATCAGACTTGGCACGTTGCATTACAACTGCAACACTGCAATGCTAAAAATCCCAACTGTGGCAAGGTTTACTCACCAAAGAAACACCATGTCCGCTTGTAGGTAGGTGGTCAGGGGGAGGTAACATGCATCAATCTCCTGTTTTTACTGCCCCCCCCTTGGCCACCCGTGTGAAAGGAGCCCTATAAAATCCCCGATACAGATCACAACTTCCCCCAAATATTAGACTTCTTCCATTGGGTGCGTAGAAGGACCAGGCACAGGATCTCTTACAGAACACCTTTATCTGAGGATCAATTAAAAACCAGAAAACACAGTTATAACACAATGATAATTCTCTTTGCAGTGATGGCCACCGAAGCTGGGAACACACCGATCGACCAAACTACGGCACATATTCCTCACTCTGCAGGTACCAAAACAAGAAATCTTTTATTATTATTATTATGGGATTTATGAGACAGACTCTGACACATGGAGGTCTGTGGTTAGTTTAGTCTGCTCAGGGTACATAGTAGTTAATGGACAGCCAACAGTCAGGACTTTGTATTTAAAATGAACAGAACTTCAACTGATTCACCAACATTCACTCTGATAGCTGAACAGCCTTGACTCCTTTAGGAAGGCCACCCAGAACCCTTTTCACTCTGTACCCTCCACAACATACAGTAATCAGATTGTTCTTTTTAAATCTTACATTTAATCTGCTTATATTTTTGGCTTCCTTGGTTCCTTTTTTATTGCACACCATATTTAATGCCCAATGACATCATCCCTGTGTCTCTGTGCTTCTCTATGCAATGCAGGCAGATCATGGCTGGTGGGAGGGGCTAGTAGGGCGCTGTACATAGCTTCCTGACCAGTGGCGGCCACTCATTAGGGGTGCAGGGGCGCCGCCCCCCTAAGGCATGCGCCCAGCCCCCAAGCTACATTCAAGGCGCCGGACGCATGGATTCCAATGGGGTTTTTTTAACGATTAAAAAAAATGGCGCAGTGAGCCCACCCTGTTGTGTGACATTAGCAAATTAATATTCGCTAATGTCTTCCTGTTTCTCCTGCCGGGCAATCAGGAAGCAGGTCCTGAGACCCCATTGGCCAGGAGTCTAAAGACACGATTAGCCAGGAGGACCTGCATGGGGTAAGTGCAGGGCTGATGAGGGGCTAGGTGGGCCAGAGAGAGAGACCCTTCTGACAAGTTTTCCTGACACCAAGAGAAAAATGGTGACAGGGGAGGGACCTCCCGCTGATTGACAGCCTCAGCTCTGTTGTGTGAAGCCAGGTGTGTCCCTTCCCTCCAATCAGCTCTCAGAGCTCTCCTCACTGAGCTCTGTAGAGTGTAATTTCAGCTGACCCTGCATTCTGAACTCTCAGACAAGCTTTATAAATTCTGGACTTTGAACAGGTGTAGAGAAGACCTCAGATAAACAGGTACAACTTATGTAGGAAGATTTGTTTCATCTCTGTGTATCACCTGAGGCAGTCACTTCACTAGGTCTATGTGAGGGTTTATAGAATTATTAATAGAATTAATAATAATAGAATTATTTTAGAATTGTATAAAAATAAAGTGCAGACAGATGTGGCAGAGCCATGCACTGACAGCACATCTTTCCCTCCTGTGATATCACATCAGGGTTCTCGTTTCCTCTTTCACTTCCTGCCACTGACCTCAATATAACTTATTTACTAAACAAAATCTTTTTGGAACTGAAACATAAAATACGGAATAAATAGAAACACTGTAATACGATTTAAAGATCTAATGGGAACATTTACTGATATTCTAGATGAAGTGGCTACTTCAGGAGATCACCTGACAAATCTCACCGCACAGACCTGCCATGGGGCGCCAAGTCTGACCACCTCCTTAAAATGCTTAGTGCCTGGCTGTCCTTGGCAAAATTATAATCTTTAAGCTAAATCAAGCATACAGCCAGTTAAAGTGTATCTAAGGGCAAGATGAAAAATGTCATTTACAATTTGTAATTTAGCAGTCCTTAAAGTGTTACTAAACCCAGGAGCCTGCATTCACTATATCTGGGCTCCCACTGTACACAGAACGAGAAAACTGCAATTATTTTAGTAACTATAAACTGCTAAATACCTTTTCTCATCCGCACTATATAGCAGTCATGAGACTTCTATCAGTGTACAGCCAAGCACTGGTATATATAAAAAAAAAAAAGCTTGTGGGAGGAGTTTTCATTCTCTGTCTGTCAGACCCCTGACCCTCTGTCTGGACAGGGCCGATTGGCCCTGTGCTGATCACATGCATTCTCCCAAGAAAAAAAAAAAAACACCTCTCTAGCAATACCCACCAAACTGAGCATGTGCAGCCTGTCTCCATAGACTCTGTATTATCAGGAAATTATCAGGGGACAGTGGAAGAAGGGGGGGGGGGGATCAGAGAAGAAAGGATCAAACAGCCTTTTTACACAGTGCGGAGGATTAACCCCTTAGGTTCCACAGTGAGTATAACAATCATGCTTTACTGCATACACACTAATTTTACTGTTGTGAGTTTACTAACACTTTAAGGTCCATACACACAAACAGAAAATCGTATGAAAAATATCACTTTCGAAGCAGACGTATGATAATCTGATTGATAGTACAGAGCTTTTGAGAGCCGATCACGGCAGTTTATTAAAAATTATCCGAAGGGACAAACACGAAAAGGTTTCCCATACGATACCAGAACGTATGATTTTTGTTTTAATCACTACAGTATTCACCCCAAAAAATTTTAATACAGATGCAATATATTACATCACTTCCGAATTTGTATTCTGTCATATAAGAATTTTCGTAACTTTCGTGACCTCTTATTTTCTGATACACACTATACATATTTTTTGTTGAAATATAGTGCAAATTATAACCCCAAAATTCCCACGCAGGGTATATAAACAGTAAGCACGGTATAGAACCAAAAAAATCTGCAAGCAGAATGTGCCTACGAGTGTTATTAAACAATGACCTACCAACCTAGGCCGGGGGTCAACACAGGGTGCCTGAGCCCTTGGGCCCAGGGGCTGGGATGGGTAAAGGGACAAAAAAAGGGGGACAAACAAAACAAACTGAACACAAAAAAAAAAAAAATGGGTTGTAAGGGGGATTTTAGGTTGAGGGGAGGGAAAGGGGGAGGAGGGGTCAAGAGAATGAGATGAGAAAAGTAAGAAAGAAGAGAGCAAGGTCACAGAGGAAGAGAGGAGAAGGAGTTCCCCCAGGTGGGGGGGGGGGGAGACATTAGTTAGAAAGACCTAAAACTGGTCGGGTGCAAGGTTGGAAGAGCATGGGACAACCACGGGGTCCACACTAGACATGCGCACTGACAAAAAATGTGTTTGTTTTCGTTTCATTGCTTTTTTCGGAAATTTGAAAATCCCGAAATTCGAAAATTTGAAAATCTGAAAAAAAAGAAGGAAAAATCAGTAAAATTTGAAATAATAACTTACTAATAATAACTAACTATTAAATCGTAGGTACTGGAATTTCCTTTCAAATTTGGCTGTTTTTTGAACGTAACGAATACATATTTATCTGAAGTTACGAATTTTTCGAAATAACAAATGCCGCGTCTAAACAAATGGAATGGAACAAATTAATAAAAAAAATAATAATAATAATAAAAAGGTTTTTTTTATTATTATTATTGTTATTTATTATTATTAGATCGTTACGTTCCATTCTTTTAGATACAGCATTCGTTATTTCAGACAATTCGTAAGTTCGGATAAATTCGTACTTGTTACGTTCACTAACAACCAAATTTAAAAGGAAATTCCAGTACCTATAATTTAAGAGTTATTAGTTAGTTATTTCAGATTTTTGAGTTTTCGAATTTTCAGATTTTCATTCTTTTGAATTTTCAGATTTTCATTATTATTTTCGGATTTTCAAATTTCCAAATTTCAGAATTTCTAATTTCCGAACTTTGAATTTTCGAATTTCCGAACTTTCACATTTCCAAAATTTCGAATTTTCTAAATTCCGAATTTAAAAATTTTCTGAAATTCCAGAAATTCAGAAATTTCCAAAATGAACGAATTTGTCCAAATTCGTTAAAAAAACGAATTCGGAACCAAATTAATTGCACATGTCTAGTCCACAGTGACTCCACACCTTAGGAAATTTTCCGTGGGCGTCATGGAAGGATGCTGGACATATCTTCATTGATCATGAGGGTCATCAGGATGCTCTTCAGTAACCTATTTTTTTGGACGATCATTTGTCCGATATTCCCTTCATGTATACCAAGCATTAGGCTCCATTCACACAGTCATACACAATACTCATGTTGATAGAGTGCTGTGCTATTCATTCTGATCAGCAACCTGATACACTTGCATTGCAGTGCTGCACAATGAACCACAGCTCACTAATGAGCTGACTTAACCCAATATGTGTGTACTAAGCCAGTGCAACGGTGCGAATCCGGCAACAGATGAGGTGGCTGCATTCGTTTTTATTTTCAGGCTTTTTTACCCGCCTTTTATTTTCACCTGGTGATCCTGCCAGTAACACACTTCCTGTCCTAGGGTATCAACACTCACTCACTGTATTGTATCTAAGGAAGAGCAGCATTGTCACTCTAGGACAGAAAGGGGGAGATGTACTAAAACTAGAGCACTCAGAATCTGGTGCAGCTGTGCATAGTAACCCATCAGCTTCTAACTTCAGCTTGTTCAATTAGGTTTGGACAATAAGCCCACGCTCACATTGGGCCAATTTGGCATGCGATTTGACATGTCAGAATCGCATGCCAAATCGGCGGCTATTGGACCGTCCAAATTGGGGCGGCCCCGCGCCGCTTCCCAAAAGTAGTTCCTGTATTACTTTTGGCGACTTTGGGAGTGATTTGAATAGATAACTGTGCAGGAACCCGCACAGATGTCTGTCAAATCGTACCCCGAAGTCAAACTGCATTGCCGGTTCAGTTGAACTCGCACAATTTCAAACCCGCCTTCAGTGTGAACAAGGGCTAAAACCCAGAAGCTGATTGGTTACTATGCACACCTGCACCAGATTCTGTGTTCACCAGATTTAGTAAATCTCCCCACAGTGTAGTAAAACTACAAAACACCCCATCACCATACCATGGAGGGGGGTGTTTTGTAGTCCACAGAGAGACATAGGAAGGCTGATGACACCGTTTGAGACTTTGGTGCAGCAGAGGAAGTTATCACTTTACTGGATTTCTGGCAGGATCAATGGGTATTTTTTTATTATAAAAAGATATAACAAAATTCTTTCAGTGGTATATGTCACAAACCCAAAATAGCGCAAACAAAGCTGGCCACACACTATACAATCTGACTGTACAATCTTCTTTAGATCTACCATTAACTATGTAGTGCAAGGGCCTGTCTGGATACAAATTTAATGAATCGTTTAGGTATGCCCTTATATTACAGTTTTGGTAAACCAAAAGGAGATTTTACATTGTGAGGGATAACATACACTACGTCAGAGATAAAAGTGATATTCCTGGTAATGACTGAGGCATGGCTCTAGGCCAAAGGCTGGCTAAGCGATTGATAAGATTAATAACATGCAGCGTTAGAGTCTTGGGCTCAGTTAATATACTGTATATTTGATGTATATTCTAGGTATATATTCACGTGGAAGTAAGTTCATTCACTGCTACCCTGATTATTCCTAACGTGTATGTGACATTAGATTGTAAGCTCCTTTGTGGCAGAGACAGTCTGTATGTTCAGTACTGTGGAATCTGACCGCATGATGTAAATAAAAAAAAAAAATACACCCAACAGCATCCACCCCAGACAGAAATGTGTCAAATTTATGTTGGCCATACGCACATTGATAAATAATTGATTTAGTTTCTGATCGATCTCTTCCAATTGAAACATTCGATCTAACAACCCATTTGATGGATAGGACACCCGAAGAAGTGGATTTTGATTGATATTATAGATCATAACTTATGACGATAAATCATTGATCACATTCCTGTTTCCAACTTGTGATCTCAAATTCTGATCCATAAAAAATAAGATCATATTCATGAACAAGTATCTCAGCGCTGCTGATCGATGCAAACTGAGCAATCATTTTCTGTCCTGAATAGTTGACTCAATTTAATCAAATTTTATCTAAATGGAGTCCAGAATTGATCATAAGAGAAGTGACAGCTATTCAATTGTTTGCAGATCCAGTCGTTTTGATCAAATTCCACATCGATCAAATAAAAAATAAAAAAAATAAGTGTTTGGCCACATTAGACTGATTGTTTCCTTGAAGAGTCAGTAGATGGCGCCCTACAGCTGGGATGCAGCAGCATGCTAATGGTACAAAGCATTATATTCTCAAATATTATTATATTCAGGATTCCCCTGCATTGAAAGCAGCAGCAATTATGGATTCGTTGTGGCAAATCGATTAATTTAAGGTGTTGGTAACAGGAAGATAATATTTCTTTCAGTTAATGGTAAGGCACACTAATATTGTGCATGAATTTTCCATTCATTTGAAAGAGCTGCCCAACACAACGAAACGCACCAAAGGTTCATGCACCATTTTTGTTATACAGCGCAATGCAGCTCACAATAAGGTGTTACTGTGCAATATGGTGAGCCGCAACTCAAGTACATTCACAAGCTTTGCTGGGGAGCCATTAGGAATGAATGCCAAAGCATTGCACCAGTGCCAATAACTCATTTTGGCACATGCAATGTAAACCCAGCCTTGAACCACAGAAGATATAAATTACCTGTAATATATTCCTTTTTTTTTTTTTTTTAACAAGAAAACCTGTAATATATTCCTGACTTTCCCCTCCCCATTACATGGTTTAGTGCAGTTCCTCTTTGTAATAATGAGCAAAAAAGTGTCAGGGATGGATAGGGTCAGGATTTTGGAAGGGGGGCCTTGTGGCCATTTTACACTTCTTTCAACCTAAAGAGCAACAGAAGTAAGTGAGCAGGTTTTGATCTGTGTCTCCTTCTAGTAAACAAAGTTATAGCTGAAGTTAAAGTGGTTGTAAAAGCTGAAGGTTTTTTACCTTAATGCGTTCTAAGCATTAAGGTAAAAAAAATCTTCCGTATGCAGCACTACCAACTCCCCCCCACCCCACCCCCAGTCCCCACCCCACCCCACCCCCAGTCCCCGTTATACTTACCTGAGCCCGATCTCGATCCAGCACTGTGCCATTGGCTCCCGCTGATGTCAATCACAGCAAGCGAGGAGGGAGCAGGGCCGAGCCGCACTCTGTGTGTCTATGGATACACAAAGCTGGCTCTAGAGCAAGCTCACACGTGTGCAACCATAGCAAGCGGCTATGGTGGGAGGGAGGAGCCAGAAGCACCGGCGTGGGGACCTGAGAAGAGGAGGACCAGGACTGCTCTGTGCAAAAACATTTCACAGAGCAGGTAAGTATAACATGTTTGTATTTAAAAAAAATAATAATTTGACCCTTAACAATCACTTTAGGGAAAAAAAGCACACTACATTACTGCCTGCTTGAATATGTATTGAAACTAAAATTGAAGGGCCAGACAGAAGATGAAGAAGGGCAAGTCTATGCGTTCTGGGGCTCCACCAGCCTTGGCACCAGATATGACTCGCTGCTCATCCTTTTGGATGACTGAATAGATTGCATTGGACCCCAGGGTTGTCCTACTGGTATTGCTATCCAATAGCATTATATTGGTGTTGGTAGAGGTTACCTGGTCACCAAGCTGGGTTTTTACACCCCAGAGGGTTCCTACAGTATCCTTGGTTTGTAACCCAAAAAAACTAGCAAATCTAAGATTGAAGTGTCACACCACAGATGAATAGTCCATATACAATTCTATTCCTGTATAGGGTAGCAGAAAACATCAAAATGTGGGAGTCAACAGCATTTTGGGGATCCACCAGTCTTGGTACCAGATAGGACTTGGTGCTCATTCCAATGCATTCTGGGGGTCCATCAACCTTGACACCAGATATGACTCACTGCTCTTCCTTTTGGGGGAATGGGTAGACAACATTGGACCCCAGAGTTGTCCTATTGGTATTGCTATCCAATAATATTATATTGGTTTTGGTAGAGGTTATCTGGTTACCAAGCTGAGCTTTTACACCGCAGAAGGTTCCCACAGTATCCTTATTTTGTAGTCTAAAACTAGCAAATCTAAGATTGAAGCGTTACACCACAGAGTAATAGTTCATATACAATTCTATTCCAGTATAGGGTTAGGAGAGAAAAATCAAAAAGTGGGAGTCAACAGCATTTTTGGTGTCTATCAGTCTTGGTACGAGATATGAATTGGTGCTCATTCATTGGGGAAAGTGGATAGATAGCATTGGACCCTCTGGTTGTTCTCTTGGTATTGCCATCCAATAGTATTATATTGGTGTTGGTTCAGGTTATCTGGTTACGGGACTGGCTTCTTTAACCCAGAGGGTTCCCACAGTATCCTTGGTTTGTAGTCCAAAACTAGCAAATCTAATGTCACACCAGAGATTAATAGTTTGTATAGTAATCTATTCCAGTATAGGGTTAGAGGTAAACGTATGTATAAGACAGCACTGGTCCTATATGGATTCTGGTATCCCTGGAGGTGATCCATGATATGGTGCTCCTCAAAGGGATCCCGTGGGTAGATGAAGGTAAAGGGAAAGGTAGTCCTGATGGGGACTTGGCTGCTGCCTCACTGGCAGCGAAGTGAAATCATTTGGCAGGAGAAGTGTAAATGAGATATGTGTTACGATCGATATGCAGGTACGTAATTGACAATCCGTGGTGTCCTGGCAAATACAGTATGTACATTTGATCTGCGATGTTTCCAGTTCCAGCTGATTGTTGCTGCAGCACCCGCTACTCCTAAAGCCTTATCCAGTAAAAGTGTGAGATGCAGGGAAGTCACACTTCAGGCTTTTATACAGAATTCAACAGTTCACAGGGTACACAAAGAGCCAACGCGTTTCAGGGGAAAGTTCCCGTTCATCAGGGGTAGTACACAATAAAAAAAATGAAAACACATCATAAACATTTCTTAAATAAAAGTGTTGACAATAAAATTTGAAGGGCTTGCAGTAAATTCATAATGTTCACAATAAAATTCAGTATATTGATAATACAATTTCAGAGGTGATGATTGGGAGGAGCATTAGAAGACTATTTTCCTTGTATGATATGGAGATTGTTCATGTAGTGGTGTAGTATATCGTAAGAGAGAAGATCAAAAAGTGGGAGCCAACAGCATTTTGGGGGTCCACAGTCATATGACTTGGTGCTGAAACTGGATAGATAGCACTGGACCCCAGGGTTGTCCTGTTGGTATTGCTATTCAATAGAATAATGGTGTTGGTAGAGGTTGTCCGATTACTGGACTGGCAAATTCTACACCCCGGAGGGTTCCCACAGTATCCTTGGCTTGTAGTCCAAAAGGAACAAATCTAAGGTTGATGTGTCACACCATAGACTGATACAATTCTATTCCAGTATAGGGTAAGATAGAAGATCAAAAAGAGGAAGCCAATAGGTTTCAGAAGTCTAAAAATGCCCCTTCATCAGGGCTAAGGAGACAGAGAATACCTGAATCAACACAAAGTATTGTTTCTCAATGAAGATTATGTAAAGTTGGTCTACAAGCAACAAGGATTGATGGCATTTTTATATAGAGCATAGTCTATTGTTTTACTTATAACAGTTTATGAACTTTTACATCATCTTTTCATCGTGATTTCTTCAATAAATAGTAGATCCTATAAGGAGATTGTACAATCAGATTGTATAGTGTATGGCCATACTTAAGCTGGTCATACACCTGTAGTTTTTTTGTTCAAATGATTATACAGACATTCAGAAGAATCATTCATCAGAGCATTCAATAGTACCATTATGGACTGAAAAAAAAATATGAAATCTCTGAAAATTTGTATTCGATGGCCATGTCAATGTTTTCAATTCTACATCTGATTGCAAGATCCACATAAGCGATACAAGTGGGATTTTTCCCAAATCAAAACAACATTAACAATTGGAAAGTCATTTGTTCAAAAAAAAAACAAACAAACAAAAAAAAAAACTTTCCATCCTGCTCCTTTTTCTCCAGATTGCTATAATTGAAAGCGATCATTAATTTTAACTTATTAACTATTACAAAGGTGAATGAAGGTTCCGAAAACGATTTTTGTAGAAAGAAATTCTACCACCGAAGGATGGCCGGCTTTAAGTTTTCTGCTTTGGACTATAAACCATAGATTGCAGCCTTTCTTAGCCTTTTCAACACAGAGGGACCCTTGAAATAGTTCTCCAGTCTCAGGGAAACCCTGCTAAAAATTAGAAATCTACAACTCATGATACGTTAGTGTGATGGTCAGTAGGGGTGCAACGGATCGTCCCCGATCCGTACGGATCAACCTCCGCGGATCGGCACACCCGCGATCCGCTGAGCACTCTGCGGCCTCGGCCATAGGAAAGGCTGCAGCTTCGGCCTAGCTCCGGAGCGGCAGCCATCTTGGTACACCCGGAAGCGCCCTCTGTCTCGACAGGAAGTGACGTTTCGTCGCCGCCATCTTGCTACACCCCACACGCCTGCACAGTACAGTAATGATAGGGTGAGAAGGGGGCAAGCGGACATCTTGTTACACCCACCGGAGTTTTAGATTTAAATACAGTATTTGTAGATCGGACAGACTATTTAGATGTTAGATTTTAAAAGCAACAGCAAACCTGCTGACCTTACATGGTTGCTAATGTGACAGAACACCTCTGATTTTCACATTTTGTGTGTTTTTTTTTTTTTTTGCTGATCCGAAAATGATCCGATCCGTGACTCTGATCCGAGGATCGATCCGATCCGTGAGTTTTTTGATCCGTTGCACCCCTAATAGTCAGTGGGAAGAATGGTCCTTACACTTGTGGTCATTGGGAAGAAATACCTCCTTACAGAAAGCTAAAAAGATCAATGGTGTCAGTGGGAACTTATCTGAGAGGCAGAAATTGCTCAATGCTGAAGGAACACCTAGCAACCTCTGGAGGAACCCTAGGATTCCACAGAACCCTGGTTGAGAATCACTGCCATAGATACTGTGGGAACCCTCTGGGGTGTAGAATCTACCAGCTTAGTAACCAGATGCTGGCACCAACACCGTTATAATACTATCAGATATCAATAACAACGGGACAACCCTGGGGTCCAGTGCTATGCTATCTATTCAGCTTCCCCCATGAGTGAGCAGTGAGTCATATCTGGTGCCAAGCCTGATAGCTAGCAATACACATGGTACAATCTAATTGTTCAATCCCCTATAAATTTACCAACAACCATCTTTAGGGTGCTTTCCCACTTCAACCGTAATTTTCAAATACTTTCTCTTGTATGTTCCTTGTCATAAGATCTCACTGGTGCCGGAATGGACAACTTGTGTTCTAGCAGTTACTTTTTAGAGTCCATCATAGCTGACCTCTGTATGACAATCACCCTTCTCTGTATTTCAGAGGTCACCACTTTCATGGTAAGCTCTGAAAAAAGCTTTACAGGGGGATATGATGTGACCACCACAGGAGGAGAAGAGGAAAACCCAACTACAGGTGAGAACATTCCAAAATATAAGATGTTATAGTAAATAGGAACTGATACAAAATCGTAGAGCTGCATCTGCCATCTGTTGAGATTTCCAATCACTTTACAAAATAAGGAAATCCTTGGTTGTCACCATAACTAGTGTCCCCATTGGAAGATTTCCCCTCTATTCCTGTTCTGGTGACCAATCAAAATTTGGTATTTGCTTTCACTTTCAGTGATAAAGATCACCAGGACAAATAGAGGGTGAACCTCTCCATATCGGGGACGCAGATAGCAATAAAAAACTGACAGGTGTTTTAATTCCTTTTCACTCTTTCCAAAGCTAAAAAATAAAATGGCCTTTCGGTTGTATTTTTGGTTCACCTAAAAGGTAATTTTTGATTTTTAAATATTTGCTGCACCATTGTTATGTCAGATGCATCCTATCCTAACAAGACATTCCAGATTCATTGTATAAAAAGGTAGATCTTCTCTGGGATTGCTCTTAATAATAGGTGTAACCCCATTCTGTAACATATAAGCTTTAGCTCCTAACACATACACTATCAAAAGTATTGAGATGCCTGCCTGTACACACACATGAACTTTAATGACATCCCACTCTTAGGCTCGGTTCACACTGGGGCGACTTGGGATCCGACTTGTACGCCCTCAAGTCGCCCCAAGTCGCCCCAGAAATAGTTTTGATGGGAGTTAACGCTAGTGTCTTAATAGACACTACTGAAGTCGCTCCGACTTCAGAGCGTACTCCCTGTATTACTTTGATCCGACTTGGTAGGCGACCTGTACCATAGAAATCAATGGAAGTCGCCTCCAAGTCGGATCTCTCTGTAAAGTCAAGCGACTTTGCAGGGAAAACCCCTCCCTCCCCCCCTCCCTCCCAGAGAGCTGATTGGCCACAGGCGAAGTCGCCTGTCATGGAGGCGACTTCAAGTCGCCTCGTAATTTGCCGAAGTCGCGTCGGAATTGCGTCGAAGTCGCGTCGAGGTCGCGTCGAAGCCGCCGTGCAAAGTCGCGCTAAAGTCGTGTTGCCCATGTGTGAACCGACCCTTAGTCCGTAAGGTTCAATATTGAGTTGGCCCACCCTTTGCAGCTATAACAGCTTCAACTCTTCTGGGAAGGCTGTGTAGGTTTAAGAGTGTGTCTATGAGAATGTTTGACCATTCTTCCAGAAGTGCACTTGTGAGGTCAGGCATCGATGTTGGATGAGAAGGCCTGGCTCTCAGTCTCCCCCGCTCTAATTCATTTCAAAGGCGTTCTATCGGGTTGAGGTCAGGACTCTGTGCAGGCCAGTCAAGTTCCTCCACCCCAAACTCACTCATCCATGTCTTTATGGACCTTGCTTTGTGCACTGGTGTGCAGTCATGTTGGAACAGGAAGGGGCCATCCCCAAACTGTTCCCACAAAAGTTGGGAGCATGAAATTGTCCAAAATGTCTTGGTATGCTGATGCCTTAAGAGTTCCCTTCACTGGAACTAAGGGGCCAAGCCCAACCCCTGGAAAACAACCCCACACCATAATCCCCACCTCCACTAAGTTTGGACCAGTGCACAAAGCAAGGTCCATAAAGACAGGGATGAAGGAGGTTGGGGTGGAGGAACTTGACTGGCCTGCACAGAGTCCTGACCTCAACCCAAGAGAACACCTTTGGGATGAATTAGAGCGGAGACTGCCAGCCAGGCCTTCTCGTCCACATCAGTGCCTGACCTCACAAATGCGCTTCTGGAAGAATGGTCAAACATTCCCATAGACACACTCCTAAACCTTGTGGACAGCCTTCCTAGAAGAGTTGAAGCCGTTATAGCTGCAAAGGGTGGACCAACTCAATATTGAACTCTACGGACTAAGGATGCCATTAAAATTCATGCGTGTGTAAAGGCAGGCGTCCCAATACATTTGGTAATATAGTGCATCTATCTATGTATCTTATCCTATTCTGTCCCTGGTTAAATAAACAGGACATTCCACATTCATTGTATAAAAAGGTAGATCTTCTCTGGGATTGCTCTTTATAATAGATGTAACCCCATTCTGTAACATTCTGCTTTAGCTTCTAACACATTTATAAACGTGCATCTGCATTTACAGTTCTCTTAGTACCCCCCCTGTAACGTGCCAGTGAAGTCCGCCCATTGCAGCTTCCTGTGATGGGGTGGCAACAATGCTGCATCTGTTATTGAATTCAGAGCAGAGTTGTCACCCTTGTGTAGTCTGTGCCTGCTTGCACTACAGTGGGATGAAAAAAACGTTGCATGAGAGTTGTTTTAGTGTGGTTGATTTATTAAAACTGGAGAGTGCAAAATCTGGTGCAGCTGTGCATAGAAACCAATCAGCTTCCTGTTTTTTTTTTTCCGTCAAAGCTCAATTGAACAAGCTGAAGTTAGAAGTTGATTGGCTACCATGCACAGCTGCATCTGATTCTGAGTGCTCCAGTTTTAGTAAATCAACCTCATTGTTTTAAATCTGCAGCTTTCATTAACCACTTGAGCTCTGGAAGGTTTTACCCCCTTCATGACCAGGCCGTTTTCTGCTATTCAGCACTGCGCTACTTTAACTGGTAACTGAGGTCATCCAACACTGTACACAAATAAAATTTTTATAATTTTTTTCACACAAATAGAGTTTTCTTTGATGTATTTGATCACCACTAGGTTTTTTTAATTATATAAACAAAAAAAAAGGCAGAAAATTTTGAAATGCGTGTGCGTGCCCCCTACCCGGGAATGCTGGATCACATACATGTATGCGATACGGTGCAGAGCAACCCCCCTGCTGCAGTATATTTACATGACGCAGTCTGCAAGCAGTTAAAATAATCCCTGGTGGTCCAGCCATGAATGTCCTTGTTCAGATAATTCCTGTTATAGGGTGACAACTATTTAACAATTGTGCTCCTGTGTTGTCACCCAATCAAAAGTGCCCCTGGTGAAGACAGCAAGCAGCCATGACTCACATCCACAGTCATGGTCATCTGTTGTCCTCATCAGGAAGCTGGTCTACATTAACCACTTCCGGACCGCCCACCGTCGTTATACATTGGTACTTTGAAGAGGAATTTGTTGTTATGGCAGCAGTTAGCTGCCATAACCCTGGTATCCTCTTCTTCAGCAGGCAGTCCGCTTCAAGATAAAAGTGGTCTCTGTGGTGGATTCACTGCAAGATCACTTTTAATCGGCGGCGGGAGAGGGCCCCCCCTCTCCCGCCACGCTCCGGTGCCCTCCGCCGCTTACTGGAGCCGTTGGCAGCAGCGGAGGCGATCGGATGTTGTCCCTTGTGTGACATGGAGACGAGTGAGGGGCCCCACCTGTCTCCATATCATTGCAAGGCGGAAGTGACGTAAAAAATGTCACTTCCGCCCATAGCTCTTAAAGGGCCATTTTTTTTTTTTTTGTATTTTTTTAAAATGACAAACTTTTTTTTTTTTTTTTTTTAATTGCATTTTAGTGTAAATATGAGATCTGAGGTCTTTTTGACCCCAGATCTCATATTTAAGAGGTCCTGTCATGCTTTTTTTCTATTACAAGGGATGTTTACATTCCTTGTAATAGGAATAAAAGTAACACAATTTTTTTTTTTTTTAAAAGAACGGTGTAAACATAAAAAAAAAAAAAAAAAAATAAAGAATAAAAAAAATAAATACATTTTTAAACGCGCCCCGTCCCGACGAGCTCACGTGCAGAAGCGACCGCATATGTGAGTAGCGCCCGCATATGAAAACGGTGTGTTTAAACCACACATGTGAGGTATCACCGCGATTGGTAGAGCGAGAGCAATAATTCTAGCCCTAGACCTCCTCTGCAACTCAAAATTTTTGTAAGGATTAAAGTTTGTCGCCATTCCACGAGCGCGCGCAATTTTGAAGTGTGACATTTGGGTATCAATTTACTCGGCGTAACATCATCTTTCACAATATAAAACAAAAAAAATGGGCTAACTTTACTGTTGTCTTATTTTTTAATTCAAAAAAGTGTATTTTTTCCAAAAAAAGTGCTCTTGTAGGACTGCTGCACAAATACGGTGTGACAGAAAGTATTGCAAACGACCGCCATTTTATTCTCTAGGGTGTTAGAAAAAAAATGTATAATGTTTGGGGGGTTCCAAGTAATTTTCTAGCAAAATAAACTGTTTTTACCTTGTAAACAACAAATCTCAGAAAGAGGATCGGTCCTTAAGTGGTTAAAGTGAATTTAGACAGGAAGTGGCTGAAAGAGGATGCTGGAGATCGGCGGTAAGGATGGGTTCAGGTGTGTTTGGATCCTAGCCCCAACCCACCTCAGCAATCACGCCAGAAAGCCGTCACTGCACACCGCCAATCATAGGCAGCGTGTGTATGTGCAGCCGCAGGCCTGAAAATGCCTCACTGCCTATGATTGGCGCTGTGCAGTGATGGCTTCCTGGCGGGATTGCTCAAGTGGGCTGGGAGTACGATCCGAACACACATGAGCCCATCCCTAATTGGGAGCAGTGAGATGTAATGGTGAGTAATTTATTAAAAAATGGTGCTCAACTAAATGTCTTGTAGGATTTACAGCTATATTAAAAAAAGATGAAAAATTGCACGTACAGAGCGTTGACCACAGCTATTTACCAATACCATCGGATTTTCCACTGCTGAACATTCAGCGAGGAAAGCATAGATTCTGTTCTACAATGCTGCAATCTTATATGGCATACATCTGTATTGTCGTAATGCAGTACAGCCTAGTTAGAAAGGGTTAACAGTTTTCTGCAGGCACTTCCATGCCCTGGCTGGGATCGGTCCCCTTCCTCATCAGGCACGCCGGGGCGGGAGCGAGCAGGACGCCGGCCATGGAATTAGCGCTAATGGTATTGGCTTCGCAGCCACGTCCTACATTTCCAGAGAGAAATGGCTTTCATGCTCTGTAAATTGTGCTTCATCTCAGCTGGTGGGGTCTGAGCCACCTGGACGCAATCAATGCCAGAATGGGAGCTGGAACACCTCGCAGCCGCGGTCAGCCCTCCCGACTGCACCGCGCTTCGATCGATGGCAAAAGAGCGTTTAAAGATTGACGGGACCGAGTGCATTTGGCATTTCAGAACAACTGCGCTGCAAAAATAAAGGTTTAAAAAGGAACGCCAGCCTTTTCTACAGAATCGCACAGTTGTACAGGCTCCTCTCCTGTAATGAAACTGATTTCACTGCACACTGTGAGCTTCTCACCATGTGCATTAGAAGCTGCAGCAAGTCACACAGAGCTCACCTCATTTCCTGGCTGAAGGACATCCAACATCATCTAGTGCTTTCCTCACCAGCTAGACCAGTGTTTCTCAACTCCAGTCCTCAAGGCACCCCAACAGGTCATGTTTTCAGGATTTCCCTCAGATGAAACACCTGTGGTAATTACTAAGACATTGAAAGTGATCAAATCACCTGTTCAAAATAATGGTAAGCCTCAAAACATGACCTGTTGGGGCGCCTTGAGGACTGACGTTGAGAAACACTGAGCTAGACTGTCCATGGCCCGCCTTTCCATTAATTGGATTTCAGTTCTTTCAATCGTGGAGACTCAGCATCACAAGTGGGCGTTACCTAGGGCAGTCTGTATGTAATATAACCCCTCCCCTTTCCCCACACACTCCCACCCTCTTTCCTCCCGCAGTGCCCTTCACGTCCACCAGAAAAATTATTTTCCCTTAACCACTTGCCAGCCGGAAGGTTTACCCCCCTTCGTGACCAGGCCATTTTTTGCGATACGGCACTGCGTTACTTTGACAATTGCGAGGACGTGTGATGCTGTACCCAAATAAAAGGTGTGTCCTTTTTTTTCCCACAAGTAGAGCTTTTTTTTGGTGGTATTTGATCACCTCTGCAGTTTTTATTTTTTGCGCTATAAACAAAAATAGTCCCACACTTTTGGAAAAAAAAAAATATTTCTTACTTTTTGCTACAAAACAAATCCCATAAAAAAAAAAAAAAAAATCATTTTCTTCATCAATTTAAGTCAATATGTATTCTGCTACGTTTTTGGTAAAAAAAATCCCAATAAGCGTATATTGATTAGTTTGTGCAAAAGTTATAGCGTCTATAAACTCTGGGATAGATTTATGGATTTTTTTTTTTACTAGTAATGACAGCTATCAGCGTCTTACAGCGGGACTGCAACACTTTTTGGGGACCAGTGACACTAATATAGTGATCGGTGCTTAATAAAAAAGGAACTGTCACTGTACTAATGACACTAGCTGGGAAGGGGTTAACAAAAGGGGTGATCAAAGGGTTAAATGTGTGCCTAAGGAGTGCTTGCTAACTGTGTGGGGGTTGCTTGTACTGTGGGAAGACAGAGATCCATGTTCCTGCTTTGTAGGAACACAGGATCACAGCCTTCCCTTCTCACAGAACAGCGATCTGCCTTGTTTACATAGGCAGACCGCCGTTCTGCCTGTGACCTGAACGATCAGCTAGTCCTGGTGAACATAGCCTCTGTGTCCAATCACAGCGGGAGCAGGTCGCTGACGGCACGTGTGCGTGCCCCAGACCCGGTAGTGTAGGATCACGTACGTGACTGGTCTTGTCTCCGCCCCCTTCTGTCGTTTTCTTCAGACAGTCTGTAGTGGGTGGAGCCTGCTGAACCCCTCCCACAACTCTTGGATTTCTATCCCTTGTGGCAATGTATATAATAAATGGCAGTTTTTGTGCCCAAATTTTTTGAGATTTAGGGCCCTGAAGTAGTCTTTGGGGTTTTTTTTGGCTCCTTGTGAGGGATTAAACCTTTTCGCCAGTGTAAATCGAGCCTGAACGGTCATCTAACTGATATAATATTCTATCTGCCATAAGTAATAGAAGTTCAAGTTCAATTAAATGAATTAGTGATGAAGCGGCGCTTGTCTTTCATACTGCTTGGATGTCGCTCTTCAATGCATCTATCCCGGGCAGGATGAAAGCCGATCGCCTTCCCCACAACGAGGGAGATAAAACGATGATTGCTTTCAGTAATTGCGGAACTGGGACAAATAATTAGTAAATTAATTGAGAGTAATTGTGTCAGATCACAGGCTGGAGCACAGCAATGAAGAGCTCAACTGCAACGTTTACAGGGTGTATGCGTTTTATCCTCCTGGAAACCTGTGGTGGTATGGAGGCTGTATAAGGAATGGTGATAAACAGGGAGTACTCTGAGTGGTGGGGATGAATCTTTCTCCAGTGTACTCGCTGTATTACTACCAGTGGCGGCACCTACCTCCCCATTGTTTGCTGGTCGGTTCGGCACTTACCCCATCATGGCGGGTGGCAAGCAGCGTGGTGCAGTGGCTCCAAGGCGGCTTCCAGCTCCTGCCCTCTTCCTCCTAGGCGTCCAATAGGATCGCCTGTCCTTTCAGCCAATCGGGTGACCGGTGTCAAAACTCGCTTCCCGACTGGCCGGGATCCCACCTGGGTACGATCGGAGTGCACTCTCTGCGACCCGAGCCCACCCTTTATTGAAGCCTATTCGAGCCTCTGGTTCTAATCTGTGCTTCAAAACAACAGCCCCCCCCGCATTGGAATCCATGCGTCCGTGTCCTGAAATGGGGCGGCGGTGGAGGGGGGAGGGGACGGCGCCTGTGCGCCCTTAATGGACAGGCCGCCCCTGATTACTACAAATTGATGCTCTGGTCATAAATTAAATCTGACCTCCAGCCTTCCCTTCAGTCTTGCACAGTTGTACAGACTTCTCTCCTGAACTGAAATTGCTTCCTCTGATTTACTGAACACTGTGAGCATCTCACAATGTGCATTGGAAGCTGCAGCAAGCCAGATAGAGCCCACCTCATTTCCTGGCTGGAGGACATCTAGCATCATCTTCACCCTTTGGTTCATTAGATTCCAGTTCTTTCAATCATGGAGGCTCAGCATCACATGTGGGTCTTACCTAGGGTGGCCTGTCTAGGAATGTAAACTCCACTAGACTGATCCACCCATCAAGACATTTTGATATTTGCATAACTCTTCCCAGCCAGCCCACTGCTTGTATCAGCGCTGACGATTCAGCCAGAGTCTGCCTATACAACAAAAGCCGGTGTCTTGCCGAGAAAGTTCCCTCGGCGGATAAGTTCCTCCCCTGTACTGCGCAGGTGCAGCGCCTGCGCAGTACCAACTACTGTCAGCCGCCGGAGATAGCCGAAGCTCAAACGCTTCAATCAGCTGTACACGGCGCCTGCGCTCTGGGTCCAGATTCCTTCCCCACCATCCAAGTGGACCTAGAGGGGGAATCTAAAAGAGCCGAGCGCAGCGAGGCCGTGCCCGAAGCGTGGCGAGCGAAGCGAGCCCGCGAGGGGCCTTCTTACAGGCGCCGTGTACAGCTGATTTTCAGCTGTTCCGCTTCGGCTATTTCCGCCGGATCGTACTGCGCATGCGCAGTACAGTGAGGAACTTATCCGCCGAGCGGAACTTATTCGGCAGAACACCGGCATCCTGCCATTCAAAAACCTTGATCCAACATAACCACTCATGAGAACCGTTCTGACCAAATGGTACACAGTAACAGCCTTGAAGAAGGGGAAGTCTATTCCCCCGAAACCCGGTGGCTTGATGTACATGTTGCAAATTTTTCTGGTACGATAATTTTTATTGCGTCAAAAGGAAACAATCATGAACACAATAAGCAAAAGAATAGCTGTTTCCCACGCAGGTGAAAGTAGTAGCAGTGACAATAACAGTATCAAGAGTTACAATTTGTGTATACTACAATTTAAACCACCTGTCCAGACCAACAGGGCTAGAGGTGGTCCCAAATGACGGCCCAGGGGAACCAACTCAAGAACAAAGAAGAAAATCAAATAAAAGGGAAGGGGAAAGGGGTGGGGATGGGCCTAATCACAGAGGGCTCCCATTCAGGATGGGGTTGGAGGAAAAAAAAAAAAAGGGGGGTGGGTGGGGGGGGGGGGGAGAGAGCAGTGGGAAAGGAAGAGAAGAACGAGAAAAGTAGAAAGAAGAGAATAATGTCCTGCAGGCTAGCGAGACATGTTGCTAATTTCTAAATAACGTTCCGGATTGAACCAGATTTTAGAAGTCACATTTCTCTGTACACCGGACGTTCCTTCCTTTTTATCTAAGTCTACATGCTGAAACAACCTTAAGGTCGCACAGAAAAGGCAGCAGCCCAATCCCGGATAGGGCCCATCTCCATCAGCCATCACTGGTGGGCACTATCCACCGGAAGGCATTGCTTCCCTTTTGCTCACAAATACCCATTTAGGACCAGTGACCAATCCAGTCACTTCAGCGTGATCTCCAACACAAGTGAGAAGAGTTGAGGAAGCCCAAAACGGCACTCAAAAGGTCAGACAAAGAAAAGCCCAGCGTTAAGTTCAGTAAGGTTACAGTTAGGTTACTTTTTAAAGGTTGTTTTAACTGCATAAATGTCCTTATACGAGTTATAGAGTGGTTGTGGCATGACCCCATTCACTTGAATGGGTTATGTTCAGCGGCAGTACTGCCCACTAAATGTGATCATTTTTGCCACAGCCATCAAACAAAGCATGTGCACACAAAACATACGTATGGGGCCCTCTGATCCCTCCTGCATTGATTTGTATTGTAAGTGTACTGTCTGCCCTCATGTTGTAAAGTGCTGTGCAAACTGTTGGCGCTATATAAATATTCCTAGATTGTAAGCTCTAACGAGCAGGGCCCTCTGATTCCCCTTGTATTGAATTGTATTGTACTTGTACTGTCTGCCCCAATGTTGTAAAGCGCTGCGTAAACTGTCGGCGCTATATAAATCCTGTATAATAATAATAATAATAATAATAATATAAATCCTGTATAATAATAATCTGTATAGAGTGCTCTTATATGCATGTAAGTATTCCTCTAGTTCCCAGAATGCCAAATATTCAAATAATATAATCTACTAATCAAGGAAGGGGGGTGATTTATGCATGTAGCACACTGACCCGTAAAGCAGATTTTTGTGTTTTTTCCCCCTAATTTACGGAGATTTACGTGCCTATTTGTACAGACCTATTAAAAGCAGTAGGTATCATTCAGATCAGTTAAAGGAACAAAAAAAGCCAGAATGCCTAAAAAACGTGCCATTTTTGGCACCCGTGTGCAAGAGCCCTAAAAAGTGTAACTTTAGTAGCTGCTGCAATTCTTCTTTCTACGAGGACTATTATTATACAGGATTTATATAGCGCCAACAGTGTGTGCAGCGCTTTATAACCGTAAGGCAGACAGTACAGTTACAATACAATTCAATACAGGGAAAAATCAGAGGGCCCTGCTCATTAGAGTTTATTCCCACTGACCTTCTCCCTTTGCTCCCCTTGGGCTGACCCTAGGATGACTCCTATAGGGACTTAAAGTGGAACTTTAAAGACTTTAATACTGGGCATTTTCACCCCCTTCCTGCCCAGGCCAATTTTCAGCTTTCAGCTCTGTCACACTTTGAATGACAATTGCGTGGTCATGCGAAGTTGTACCCAAATTAAATTTTGATTGTTTTTTTTCCCCACAAATAGAGCTTTCTTTTGGTGGTATTTGATCACCGCTGCGTTTTTTATTTTTTGCAACAAAAAAAAAAGAGCAACAATTTAAAAAATAAAAACACAATATTTATTACTCTTTGCTATAATAAATATCCCAATTTTTTTCCTCAGTTTAGGCCGATATGTATTCTTCTACATATTTTTGATTAAAAAAAAATCCCAATAAGCCTATATTGATTGGTTTGCACAAAAGTTATAGCGTCTACAAAATAGGGGATAGATTTGTCATTTTATTATTTATTTATTTATTTACTACTAATGGCGGCGATCTGCGATTTTTATCATGACTGTGACATTGCGGCAGACACTTCGGACACTTTTGACACTATTTTGGGACCATTCACATTTATAAAAGCGATCGGTGCCATAAAAAATGCACTGATTACTGTATAAATGTGACTGGCAGGGAAGGGGTTAACACTAGGGGGCGCTGCAGAGGTTAAATGTGTGTCCTAGGGAGTGATTCTAACTGTGGGGGGAGGGGACGGATGAGGGGAGGAGACCGATCCGTGTTCCTCTGTACAAGGAACATACGATCAGTTCTCCTCTCCCCCGACAGGACGTGGATCTGTGTGTTTACACACACAGATCCACATCCCTGCTCTGTGATGAGCAATCGCGGGTGCCCGGCGGACATCGCGGCCGCCGGACACGCGCATCGGGTCCCCATAGATGCGGCGACCACCACAATATGAGCGACCACAATGCCGGAAAGCCGAGGACATATGACGCCCGCCCGGAGGGAGGAACGGTTCCTGCTGCCCTCATTTTACAATACGGCGGTAGGGAACTGGTTAACCATAAAAACTTGTCTGCCACCACCATGCTTCACAACTTGATAAAAATAATGTTCTTAAGCAAGGAACATACATTCCACATTGATAATTATATTTAATATTTATTTTTGCCATTTGTTCACCATTTTTGTATAACAACAGTCACAAGATAGCATGGAAAATGTTTTCATACATTATAAAGCAGCAGACAAGCTAATCTCTTCATCACTGAGCTCTCTCCTCCTGTTAACATATTCCTTGTTATTACATGAGCACCGCAGAACAACTAACTGATTGGCTTGCTGATAGCAATATTTTGCATTTACATAGACTTGAGAATAGGAAATCATATCTGGTGTCAGGATAAAAAGAGGAGTTTGACACTTTACAATAAAATACAATACAATTTTCCATACTAATCACAAATACGAGGTACAATAAAACCTTGGATTGCGAGCATAATTCCTTCCGGAAGAATGCTTGTAATCCAAAGCACTTGTATATCAAAGCGAATTTCCCCAAGAAATAATGGAATCTCAAGTGATTCGTTCCACAACCATTTATATCATAAGTCCTTCAGTTTATAGTGATAGGTTGTGTAACTATAAAACGTCCATCCACAAATGGAAGCCTCCACAAGGGGATTAGAAGCAAAATCCAGCAGGAGCTCCAGAGTATAAAAGAGAAGAGAGGAGCCTCTAATTCCCTGTACACACGATAGGATTTTCCAACAATAAAACCGCAGATTTTTTTCTGAAGGATGTTGGCTCAAACTTGTCTTGCATACACACGGTCACACAATTCTGAACGTCAAGAATGTGGTGATGTACAACAAATACGACGAACCGAGAAAAATACAGTTCAATAGCCAGTGCGGCTCTTCTGCTTGATTCCGAACATGCGTGGACTTTTGTGCGTCTGACTTATGTACACACGATCAGAATTTCCAACAACAAGGCGAGGCTTGAAGTGCCCGTGGAGCAGAGCGTGGAAGAGACGATGTCGGTGCGGAGGATGGTCTATGTAGACAGCTTTACCCCGGGTGCCTCCATACTTAGATGTGCCTGTTTTAATCCTCAACCTTGTGAGTTGCTAAATGTTGCACCTTCATTAAATGTAATCATATTGCTACACTTAGAAGCACCTCTCTTCTCTTTTTATATTCCATTGTGACATGACTTGTAAATCAAGAAATCAATTGTATATCAAGTCACAATGTATTAACTTCTCTAGAACCGCGTTATAGCCGAATGACGGCTACAGCGCGGACCTACTTTGCCGGGACGGTGTCATTAGATGTCCTGCCGTGCCCGCGCGCTCTGTGATCAGCAAGTCTATGAGACTCAGTTGATCACAGATCAGAGTAAGGCGTCAATCCTGACCCCTTACCACGTGATCAGCTGTCAACCAATGACAGCTGATCATGTGATGTAAACAGAGGCGGTAATCGGCTATTTTTTCTCCTCACGCAGACAACGTGAGGAGAAAAATAAAAAGCCGATCACTGGCGGCTCTGAGAGGGACATCGATCCCAATCAAGGAGAGCTGCTGCCAGCTCATCTGTGCCACCTAGCAGTGCACAACAGTGCCGCATACCAGTGCCCACCAGCGCCACCTACCAGTGCCCACAGTGCCACCTATCAGTGCCACCCATCACGGCCCATCAGTGCCATCTTATCAGTGCCGCCTTATCTGTCCCCATCAGTGCCGCCTTATCTGTCCCCATCAGTGCCGCCTTATCTGTCCCCATCAGTGCTGCCTTATCTGTCCCCATCAGTGCCGCCTTATCTGTCCCCATCAGTGCCACCTTAACTGCGCCTATCAGTGCCGCCTTAACTGTGCCTATGAGTGCCGTTTAACTGTGCCTATCAGTACCCACCAGTGCCACCTCATCAGTGCATGTCAATGAATGAGAAAAATTACCTATTTGCAAAATTTTGTAACAAACTATGAAACATGATTTTTTTTTTTTTTTTTTAATTTCTATCTTTTTCTGTTTGTTTAGCAAAAATAAAAATCCCAGCTGTAATTAAATACCACCAAAAGAAAACTCTATTTGTGTGAAAAAAAAATGATAAAAATTAGATTTGGGTACAGTGCTGTATGACCGCACAATTGTCATTCAAAGCGCGTCAGTGCTGAAAGCTGAAAATTGTTTGTCTTGTAAAACGCTCTCAAACCAAGTTACTCTCAAACCAAGGTTTTACTGTAGTGATAATAAACCAATCCACAGCTGTTAAGTTGAAATGGTTCAAGTTCTCTTCAAAAAATAAAAATTTAATAATGTAGCAATTCCATATAAACTTACAATGTCATTGCTCCCAACTGTCCCTAGTGCAGTCTCAGTTGTCTCTCTTTTTGGTCTGATGTTTACATCTCTACACAAAATGTACTATTTTACTACCAAAAGTGTTATGCTGGAGTAAACTTTTTATTTAACCGGCTCTATATTACTTTACATTTGCTATTTCGTAAAGCATATAAAGCAAAAATAGAGGTCAAAATGCACTAGAGGTTGAATGCAGTTGTTTAGCCAATCATCTTTTGGATACTCTATTAGATTTTTGTGACCTCTTGTTTCCAGGGTCATTACAGAGATGTGTATTTGGTGCCAAGACAGGACCCACTAACCAGACTTTGTTTAAAATGTTCACCATTTTTTAGAGGACACATCGATGACATTATCAGAATGGAACACAACGCAGGAAAACACCATGGCAGACCGAGATACAGAAAATATAACCACTGGTAATTAGATATTCCTTAGAATTGGAAGTGCAAATTTTTAGAAATTGTTCGCATTTTACCTTATTTTCCCCTCACAGCTACTGGATTCCTCAGAGGAGAAACATTACCAGCTTGTGACACCACCCGGCAGGATGAGATGACAGGTAATTGGTCTTATATGTGTTTTAATATGCTTTTTTTTTTTTTTTTTTTTTTTTTTTTTTATATACTGTACAGTGGATAAAAAAGTCTTTACACCCCTGTTAAAATGTCAGGTTTCTGTGATGAAAATGAGATGAGAGATGATAAATCATTTCCGTACTTTTTCCACCTTTAATGTGACCTATAAACTGTATAACGCAAATAATTTATAACTGTATAATCAGCATGGCACATCTTGACTTGCCAATATTTGCCCACTTTTCTTTGCAAAAACACTCCACATCTATCAGATTGCGAAGGGCATCTCCTGTGCACAGCCCTCTTCAGATCACCCCACAGATTTTCAATTGGATTCAGGTCTGGGCTCTGGCTGGCCCATTCCAAAACTTTAATCTTCTTCTGGTTTAGCCATTCCTTTGTTGATTTGGATGTACGCTTTGGGTCGTTATCATGCTGAAAGATGAAGTTCCTCTTCATGTTCAGCTTTCTAGAAGAAGCCTGAAGGTTTTGTGCCAATATTGACTGGTATTTGAAACTGTTCATAATTCCCTCTACCCTGACTAAGGCCCCTGTTCCAGCTGACGAAAAACAGCCCCAAAGCATGATGCTGCCACCACCATGCTTCACTGTGGGTATGGTGTTCTTTTGGGGATGTACAGTGTTTTTGCGCCAAACATATCTTTTGGTAAATGGCCAAAAAGTTCAACCTTGGTTTCATCAGACCAGAACACATTTTCCCACATGCTTTTGGGAGACTTCAGATGTGTTTTTGTAAAATTTAGCCAGGCTTGGAAGGTCTTCTTTGTAACAAAAGGCTTCCGTCTTGCCACTCTATCCCATAGCCCAGACATATGAAGAATACAGGAGATTGTTGTCACATGTATCACACAGCCAGTGCTTGCCAGATATTCCTGCAGCTCCTTTAATGTTGCTGTAGGCCTCTTGGCAGCCTCCCTGACCAGTTTTCTTCTTGTCTTTTCATCAGTTTTGTAGGGACGTCCAGTTCTTGGTAATCTCACTGTTGTGCCATATTTTATCCACTTGATGATGACTGTCTTCACTGTGTTCCATGGTATATCTAATGCCTTGGAAATTATTTTGTACCCTTCTCCCGACTGATACCTTTTTATAATGAGATCCTTCTGATGCTTTGGGAGCTCTCTGTGGACCATGGCTTTTTCTGTAGGATGCGACTAAGAAAATGTCAGGAAAGACCTACTAGAACAGCTGAACTTTATTTGGGGTTAATCAGAGGCCCTTTAAATGATGGCAGGTGTGTACTGACTCCTATTTAACATGAGTTTGAATGTGATTGCCTAATTCTTAACACAGCTACATCTCCAGTTATAAGAGGGTGTACACACTTATGCAACCACATTATTTTAGTTTTTTTATTTTTACTCCCCCCCTAAAAGATTTCAGTTTGTTTTTCAATTTAGTTGTACAGTTTATAGTTCATGAAGCATAGCACTGGTTCATATTAATAGACAAGCCAGTCAACAATCTAAGTTGAAGCATTATCGGGAAGGGGTGGTTTCCTGTCTATCATAAGTATAGTAAGTATGGGTTGGTGGGTGGTCTGTTGGTTGGGTGACGGTTTGGGTTTTTGACGGGATGGCAATGTATGCAGAGGAAGTGTTAAAGTTGTTCCACACACCCAGGTTATTTCAAAATTGGAGGAGGTGCGTTAAGATAAGTGTGAATGTTTCCAGAAGTCTTGAGGGGTCCATTTTTTTTAAACCAACCCTTGATAGATGGACTGGTTGGGGAGTTTTTTGGTGCCAAGATAACCGCTAATCAGAGTTTGTTTAAAATGTTCTCTATACTTTAGACATCACGTCTTTGACATACCCAGAATGGAACACAACATTGGAAAACCCCATGACAGGCGAAGATAAAGATAGAACTACTGGTAATCAGATATTCAGAGAAGCCATACTCCTTATGATTTGAATTTCACCTTTAATAAATTGTGGGAATTTATTTTTCTCTTTACAGCTACTGTATTCTTTGGACGAGAAACATTACCAGCTGATGACACCATCACACGACAGAATGAGACCACAGGTTAGGCATGTGCAATTTGTTTCGTAACGAATTGAAATTCAGCCGAATTTTGCATCTTTCTGACAATCAGATGCATCTTAATGTCCGAAGAAAAAAATAACGAATTTCAACTTGGCATGATTTGTTCATTAGTTAAAGGTCTAATGAAACAGCAGGTGGACTCGAAATGGCATAACAAATGATCTGAATTCATTCTTATCAATTCGTTTTTATTCTATTAGTGAGAAACTGAGCAGTAAAGGAATTGATCCATCCAAATGATAGTTTTCCAGTCCAATCAGTTGATTCCTTTTAATGTTGGGGGTTGGATTACTGGCACAGAGCAAATCAAACAGACTAATGCCCCGTACACACGGTTGGATTTTCCGACGGAAAATGTGTGATAGGACCCTGTTGTCGGAAATTCGGACCGTGTGGGCTCCATCACACATTTTCCATCGGATTTTCCGACACACAAAGTTTGAGAGCAGGCTATAAAATTTTCCGACAACAAAATCCGTTGTCAAAATTTCCGATCGTGTGTACACAAATCCGATGCACAAAGTGCCATGCATGCTCAGAATAAATAAAGAGATGAAAGCTATTGGCTACTGCCCCGTTTAGAGTCCCGACATATGTGTTTTACGTCACCGCGTTCAGAACGATCAGATTTTCCGACAACTTTGTGTGACCGTGTGTATGCAAGACAAGTTTGAGCCAACATCCGACGGAAAAAATCCTAGGATTTTGTTGTCGGAATGTCCGATTAATGTCCGACCGTGTGTACGGGGCATAAGTCAAACAACTTTCCGAATTACGAATCGTTATCATGACTATATATACACACATACATAAATGACAAATTATCCAAAAACGAAACAATTAAACAATAACCTGAATCGATTCATTATAACAAATATCTATACTCTACTGAAAGAAAAAATTATCCGAAAAATTATTGTAACATAATGTATATAACAGTACGGAATTATGTATTTTACGAATGAAAACTAAACAAAAGGTAATTGGTTTTACATAATTTATAGCTCAAGACCTCACTCCCCCCTACAAAAGGAAAGGAAAACTCAAATATCTGCGTTGCCCATATAGTGACATACCAGGCGCCATACCATATATTGTCTGTTTTGTTGCATTTTCTTGTATTTCCCCACGAGATTCTTTGATATTGGTTATAAATTGATGAGCTACTGATGTTTATCTAATTGCATTGTTCAGTGCACAAATAGATTATGCCTTCAGCTAACTGGTGATGCTGTACTGCATCCTAGGATCCATTATGCATTATGTCATATTACACATTAACATGCATTTCATTAAACGCACCATAACATCCCAAAAATCAGATGTGCCACAAAATGTGTACTACAATGCACTGCAACTCATAATGTGTATAGTTCATTGTCATGCACTACAACCTACCTGTATGTGGGCTGCCTTAGTGCATTGGGGTACTGCAATGCATGTAATGTATGTTGATGTGCACTACTGCAATGTGTATACATAAATGGGCCATGTGGGTTGGAGTAACATCCTGATAAGCTTGGAATGTCCCATTGTTGGTACTACCAAGGAACTAGAATAGAGGCCTGTTACTGCAATGGAGACTTTCTTGTTATTTTTTTAGCAGCAGTTTTTAAGACAGTCCATAGGTCATACAGTTTTTTTTTTTTCAACTAGTGGGTTGAAGGAAAAAAACAGACCAGATTCCCACATCATCACATTTGATGTGGATGGGAGGAAATCACTTCTGCTGAGCTATTATATTCTGACAGCGGGGAGACTTCCCTGCCATCAGAATACACTGATCAGTGCTGCTGGCTGTAGCTAGCTATCCAGTAGCCGGCAGCACTGACTGAGCAGTATTTAACCGACAGGCTGGTTGTACAGAAGTGGATCTCAAGTGACCCCTGTGCTCTTCTGTGTTGTCAGTAACCCCTGTGCTCTCCCGTGACCCCAGTGCTCTTCTGTGTCTCCAGTGACCCCAGTGCTCTTCTGCATCTCCAGTGACCCCAGTGCTCTCCTGCGTCTCCAGTGACCCCAGTGCTCTCCTGCGTCTCCAGTGACCCCTGTGCTCTCCTGCGTCTCCAGTGACCCCTATGCTCTCCTGCGTCTCCAGTGACCCCTATGCTCTCCTGCGTCTCCAGTGACCCCTGTGCTCTCCTGCGTCTCCAGTGACCCCTGTGCTCTCCTGCGTCTCCAGTGACCCCTGTGCTCTCCTGCGTCTCCAGTGACCCCTGTGCTCTCCTGCGTCTCCAGTGACCTCTGTGCTCTCCTGCGTCTCCAGTGACCCCTGTGCTGTCCTGCGTCTCCAGTGACCCCTGTGCTCCCCTATGTCTCCAATGACTCCTGTACTCTTCTCCATGTCTCCAGTGACTCCTGCGCACGCCTATGTTTCCAGTTACTCACTGTGTGCTGCTCTGTCTCCAGTGACTCCTTTGTCTCCTGTGACCCCCTGTGAACCCCTGTGTCTCTGCAGCCTCTGGTACGCCCCGCAGTTGTCTGGCCTGCTTTGCTCCATTGTCAGTACCCTCTGTTGTCTCTCCACATTGATGTATGCTCCTGCAATAACCTAGACTGTCCATCTCTCTGCGAACACAGACCCTGTTTGTAACATCCATTAGAACCCTAGTGGGTGTGTATGAGTCTCTGGCTTGTATTATTGCAAATGCAGCAATAGAGGAGTCTGGCACCTGATTTACTAGTTTCATGAGTATTTCTATACATAAAGTTTGACTGTTGAACGCAAACAGGTCAAAACACAAAAGCAAAAGCCGTAGATTTTGGGTAAATCAGGATGAGCCCTTGCCACCTACCTGCAGTTCTGCTCTGGCTAATTTCAGTCACGTTATCCAACTGAATGTACCACGTAGTGTTAATGTCTGTGAAGGCACTGTAGGTCACGGTCTCTAGAACAACAAATTAGGTGATGTAAATTCATTTGAACAAAGAAAAGTAGCACAAGGCTTGTTGATTTATATTTAGGCATCAAAGATTCACACTGGAGAGGCAGTTCATTGCAAGCGCATAAATCAAGCAAAGTCTCAAAGACTTTTCTGGGTGGCTAAAAGGACCTTATTTAAGCCGGGAATTAAGCAGGGACTGGCTTAATTTTGGTCCATGTATGGGCACCCTGTTTAAACAGAAGTGGATCTACCGATTGACTTCTGCACAACCATTTGTGGTCCTTGGCTTGACCTGACCAACATATGGCACTATAGCTGACATGACTTGACCACCATTAAGGCCCTATAGCCAGCTTGACATGACCAACATTAAGGAACTATAGCCTGCTTGACCTAACCATCAGTGAGGCAAAATAGCCATCTTGACCTAGCCACCATTGCGGCACTGCACCATTGAGGCAATATTGCTGGCTTGATCCTGACCACCATTAAGACACTAAAGCTGGCTTGACTTGACCATCATTGATGCATGATAACCAGTTTGATCTGACCACCATTTAAACACTATAGCAGGCTTGATCTGACCATCACTGAGGCACTAAAGCCAGCTTGACCTGACAACCATTGAGGCACTATAGCTGGCTTGATCTGACCATCACTGAGACACTATAGCCAGTTTGATCTAACTATCATTAAGGTATTATAGTCAACTTGACCCGACCACCATTGAGCCACTATAGCTGGCTTGACCTGACCAACATTGAAGCACTATTATCCAGCTTGACTTGACCAACACTGAAGCACTATTAGCCAGCTTGACTTAACCAACACTGAAGCAGCACTATTAGCCATCTTGACTTGACCAGCATTGAAGCATTATAGATAGCTCGACCTGACCAACATTAAGGAACTATAGCTGGACTGACCTGACCAACATTGAGGCACTCTAGCCAGCTTGACCTAACTGCCATTGAGACATTATAGTTGGCTTGACCTGACCATCATTGAGGCACTATAGTCATTTTGTCCCGACCACCATTGAGGCACTATAGCCAGTCGTGCTTGACCTGACCACCATTGAGGCACTATAAATGGCTTGATCTGATCACCATTGAGGCATTTCTAGCCAGCTTGACCTGACCAACATTGAAGCCGCTATTTCTGGCTTGACCTGATCAACACTGAGGCACTATAGTCAGCTTCAATAATCAAGATGTTGTTTAATCTGTATTATGTACTGCAACAACCTATAGTAACAGTACTGGAGAGGTGGAGAGGGATATTACATGTAAATGTGTAGTATGAATAAATGTGTGCCTTGTTATCCAAAACCCTTGGGTTGTCTACTGATGCTTATTTGAATTAACAACTGAAAACAAAAAATAATCACCTAAAAAATATGGACAAACCATGGAAATTTTTTTTTTGCGAGTTTTTGAAGTTTTAGGCCATCTTAAAACTTTTTCGTTTATGTTAAACCTGGCTCTGTTTCAACTTGGGCGTTATGGCCATAACACTAGTTTAAGCTTGTTCAGTGAGCCATGCTTGCTTTAGATAAACCATATCCACTTTACACTACCCCATTTGGTTTTTCATGGACTAAAATGTGGTTGACATAGAGAGGGTAGCCCCGGCCTTATTGAAACTGTCTATAGAAAGGGTTAGGCACTCCAAAACGGCTGCTTTGCACACCAATATATTCGAGAAAAAGGCTGCAATATTTTGTGATAAGCGCCTTTTTGTTCTGCAGAATTTGAAGCCTCTAGAGGAAAGTCGAACAGTACTGTAATCCTGATTCTGGTGTCGCTGATGATCTGCGTGCTCCTGGTCACTGTACATCTTTTTCTTATGAAGCTGAAAAAAGCCCATGAAGCCTGGAAGAAAGGTAGGTGGTTATAAATGCTCAATAAAACTTTACGCATGTTTGTGCAGATGGAAAATGGAAGGGAGGTATGAATCCAGCAGTGCACCAGCAGAGGCTCCAGGTTGGGAAGAGGTGTCCATCCTTTTGTTAGAGACACTGGCCCATCCTCTATAGACACCCCTGACTGGGCACTGCAGTCTTCTGTGCACATATGGCATTATGGGATGAGAACAAACAACTAATACAAGTCAAGCTATCAACAGCGCCTCCTGCTGCTGCTACCTTGGATTGTATATTCCAGGAAAGTTATAGGCTCCTTCATCCATATTGGTTTTCAATGGGAATACACAGTTAAATAGTCCAATGCAAATATGGTGCTTTAACCCTTTCATGAAGAGGTTGAAGAGTGTAAAACACATACAGCAAAAGGTGGCCATACCACAGCCGCATTTATAACGCACAATGATGTGCTTTACTAATCCGCTTAGCACTTTGCTTGCAATGGAACCCCAAAGCAAGTGAAGCTCCATTAATTTCCATAAATGGGGAAAAAGAAAGTGACTGGAGAAGTCATGCGACCCGCCTCACCTATCACCTGCGACATTATACAGAGAACACTCATTAGGACTCTACATTGCTGTCAGAATTGTGAATAGTGAGTAGTTAATGAGCGAAGTTAAAACTGTGGCATCCAGTGGATATCGGTAGCCAATGCTCTGTTTTAAATGAGCCCCATAGTCTGTGAGGGTACCAAATCCAGAAGTGTGCAGAAGTCAGTAAAGGAATAAAGGTGTTAATCGGTTGAATTAGGGGCCCATTGGCACCACAATTTAATGCTGTTCAAAGAAGTGTTTTTTGTGTTGCATCAGAGTTCCTCTTTAATCAGCGCTTTCAGTTTATTTAATGCCGCCTATGTATCAGACAAATGGCGATTGTGGGGATTTAGAATGCTTTTGTCTCACATGTTGTCCATCAATAAAGAAATATACATTGTATACTAACACAACATGTTCTATACAAATTAATAACAGTCACATTGTTTCTCTTTACCTTTTTACTAGCGCGCCCACGCCATTAATCATCCCCGCTAATTGTCTTACGCTATTTATATTAACGTACTTGTTGCCCGTTAGAAACAACTTAACTCAAGTCTCCTTTTTTTAACTGCCCTTCAAGCATCATTCCCTTTACAGCCCTCCGCATTTTACGAATAACCCATTAACAGAAGGACAGCGACTATTGAGGGGGCGAGCTACGTCCTAAGTAATGCACGACTTCAACTTAGCGCTAGCTTGGTCTAATGGGATTCTAATTAATTAATGGAGGGGGCCTGTTTATGTTTCCACCTTTTGAAAAGGACAAAACTCAGATTTAATCCACAAATTTACACAATCGACAAATTATCTGGGTCTGATGTGACAATGCATGTGGGGGATTCTTCTCAGCTGCAGCTGGTGCCAGCTCTGGGTTTTGTCACCGGCCGTCTGCACACCTGCTGTTTGGATTCTTTAGAGCGCACAAAAAAGGGATGCTTTGTTAGCTCTTTGGCCTCTTCGTCTGGGATGAGGCACAATGCATTGAGCTCTTCCTTCTTCTGCAGATGAGGAGCACACTAGAACTTTTCATGGCTGCATAGTCTCACGGGTCTTTGCTGTGTTTTTTTAGAGAATGAAAATTCGGATCAGACTCTGGAGAGCAACAAATCCAAGTCAAATAATGAAGACGCTCCTGGTCCAGTAAGGAATGGTCAAGGTGAGAAAAGAAAAAAAAACAGTGTTTTGTAACATCTGCATATATATCTACATAGAATTTGTTGGGTCTAAAATGTGTAAAAAGATTGCTCCAGTGCTTGTTCAGCCACATCCCCCCACCCCCCCTACACCTTATGGCAGCCACACAGAATGATTTTTATAAATGTCCATATTGACGATCAATTTGCTGCCCGGGAGAAAAGTACAAATCAGAAGACTGAAAAGATAGTTTGATGTGCCATACGCTTAACAATCATATTGATCTGCCTACTTTGCTACGATCGGCTCAGACTAATTTCAATGATATAGAACAGTTTTGTTCAAAATTGATTGATGACACAGCGTGCCTCTTTTTAATAATCCATAGATTCGATCATATTGTCCGATCAGATTGTTACGTGTATGGCCACCATAAGGTGAATCTATTATCAAACATATGCTTCATGCCAGGCAGATGATGATGGCTTGCAGTTGCGGTGTAGTCCAATAGATCTCAATGGGGAGTTTGACAGGCCGTGCCCCCTGTCAAACTCAACAAGTCAAATTAAATTTGCACTAGCATATGTACCACTCCCGTTTGGCTACCTTTATAGGGCTTAGATGGTCAATTATGGTAGGGGGGTGATAAAAATCAACCGCATGTCTTTACCTCCAGTGTAATAGGGGAATTTAAAGCTGAACTCCATGTAGAAATTCCAAATCAGTATTATAAATGTCACCTTCTACCCTGTCTTTTTTTTTTTTTTCAAACAAAGCAGCAGCCACTGATTTTAAAGGGCTTAATGTCCCCACTTTACTGTATATAAGAGATATGCCCGCTCTTTTCCCCAGGTGCCAGTTGTGTAAGGACCCCATAGTAATAAATCTCTAATAGTGGCAGCATCGTTATTTCGCACTTTCTGTAGTGGGAGGACCTGGACATCTCAGACTCCCAGTTTGTCCCAGCCATGCTCATTGTCTAGTTTAATTGACATGCAAACTTTTGATCGCCCATATTCATGACCATTGAATGCACGAATTCCCATTATATTATGAGAATAGTAGCTTGGTGTAGCAGCCCTGAACAGTAAAAGGGAATTATATTGGCATTTCATCCACCCCTCCTCCCAGTGCCGGTGACATCATGGACATTAAAAAGATAATTTTCACAAAAACTATGTACATATAAAAAAAAAACATAATATGCTCGTTTTTAATGCGGAAAAGGAAACAAGGTAGGGGTAAAAATGTATAAGCTATCCTGATGTTCAGCTCTAAATGATTTACCTATTATCCATCTCCACAATTAGAAATAACTTAAAAAAGCCACCCCTGACCTCTCTAGCTGCTTGTACTGTGAATAATTCAGATATGTCCTCAAAGTTCACATCACAGACCCTAAAATCCAGTACAGCTACAAAATACCTGCTGTGTGCTTACATTAGAAGGTTAGCAGACTGCCATTGAAGGGGAAAAAAATCAAAGATTTCAGTAATTTATTTTGTTAGGTAAGGTGAATTTATCCATAATGCCTATAGTTATAATTCTGAATAAGGTCTCATTTCAAGGTGCTTTTGCTGCTTGTTGAGAATAAGTAAATACTTTATTGGCTATAATCTGGACAGCATGTTAAGTAATGTGTCAATGTAACACTTCTAGGTATTACCTCTATCAGAGATCACAGTACTGCACCCGATAGTGATTTCATAAGCATTTCTCTGCAGAAAGATTGCGCCATCTTTGTTCAGGATTAACATCTAGCTCAGAGATTATTATTATTCGTGATTTATATAGCGCCAACAGTTTACGCAGTGCTTTACAATGTAGAGGGGTACAGCACAATTACAGTACAGTTAAATACAGAAGGGACAGGAGGGCCCTGTTTGTAGAGCTTACATTCTAAAGGAAGGGGGTGGTGGTACAAAAGGTAATAGATGCGGGGGATGATTTGATGGGGGTGGCTCGGGGACCGTTGTTAGGTGGGTGTGGGATAGGCTTCCCTTAATAAGTGAGTTTTCAGGGATCTCCTAAAGGTGGACAGGTTAGGGGCTGATCGGATATACCGGGGCAGGGAATTCCAGAGGATGGGAGAGGCTCTGGAGAAGTCCTGAATGAGAGCATGAGAGGAGCTAACAAGGGAGCTAAAGAGCAGGAGGTCCTGGGAGGAGCGGAGGGGACGATTAGGGCGATATCTGCAGATGAGGATGGTGATGTAGATGGGGGCGATGTTGTGGATGGCCTTGTATATTGTGGTTAGCATTTTGAATTTTATACGGTGGGGTAGGGGAAGCCAGTGAAGGGATTGTCAGAGAGGGGCAGCAGTCACAGATCTATTAGTGAGGTGTATTAGTCTAGCAGCAGCATTCATAATAGACTGAAGGGGGGATAGCCTGCGTAAGGGTAGGCCATTAAGGAGAGAGTTGCAGTAGTCAAGGCGGGAAATAATCAAGGAGTCATATAATAATAATCAAGGGAAATAATCAAGGAATCAGAGATGACACAGTTCATTGATGTGTTCTGTAATTCCCCTAATTCTCAGATGAGTGCTGGATGCAGATGGATATGCTGCACTTGGTTATTGGGGGGGCCATCCCACCCACATTTTGAAGCTACGTAGGATCCAATGTTGGGGCAAACAAAACACAAAAACATGCTTCTGAATTTGCACGTATGTATGTTTAGCTCAGTACACATTACTAGTTAGGGGCACTTTAGAAGTCAGAGCTATGTGTCAGCCATCACCCCATAAAGTGTATGTAAGGCCAATGCTTTTCGTTTTAGTTTTGGGTAAAGTAGAGAATGGTGTAAAGAAAAGTTTGTGTTATCATTCATATTCTCTGAAAAATGGCAAGAAATCATAAATTCTGCCAGGGTATGTAAACTTATGAGAACAACTGTATATTTGCAATGCACCATATACAAGCTGCACTAAGGCAATGCACCTCTGACACACATGCGTTGCAGCGCACCAAAACACAAAGTAATGTGCTACAGTGATTTGTGGATTCAAAAAAAATGTCCAAATTTTTTGGTGTATTTTAAGACCATTTATTTGAATGGTCTAAATGACGCTGAGATTCCAGTCCGTATTTTTCATTTTCTTTTAACCGTGTGCTCTGCCGTGTTATTTCCCTTCACATCCTGCCCCAGAGATACAGAAAGGCTGGGTTCACACCTCCGACAGATACGTCTTGCTTCAAGGACAAATTTTTGCCCAAATTCGGCCCTGAAACGGAGCCAAAGACGTACAGCATTCCCGTGCAAGCCGTGCCGCAGCTGCAATGGTGATATGTGAACCGGCTCCATAGAGAGCCTGTCACAATATCCTGTCATGCGAATTGGATGCAGAAAAACTCGCATCCAATTCGCAGAGGTGTGAACCTAGCCTAAGAAGTGAGAGGAGATCTCTGCAAAGTAAGAACTGAACTATCATCACATTCAATCACCTCGTTTGTCTTCTTACAGCGGCCACAAATCAAAATGGAGCCGGAATTAAGTACAACACCCAGGTTTCCATGTGATCACCACCAAATCCCACCGATGTGCAATCACGCCCTCAGTGTGAAGATATTGTTTGTTTGCTTTTTACTGTTTAGATGATATTTTTATATGTAAATAGATATTGTGTATGATCTGTAAATAATATTTTTATACCTGGAAAGTTTTTTTTTTTTTTTTTTCAATTAATAAAAACAATAAATTATTTTATTAGAATGATTGTATTGATTACTGGAAAGTACTGAAAGCTTCTGACATAATATAGATTGCCATCATATTATAGGAAATGTTCTATCACAAGGCAAAAAAGAACAGGGAACACCAACACATTTTGCCAAAATGGAAACAATTAGATGAAATACATTGGAATGTGAAAGGATGGTAAAATTTATTATGGTTGTGCCAAAAAAAAAAAAAAAAAAAAAAATCAGATATTAAGAACACCAATACTACCAAAATGCATTCTCACAAAAATTAGCTGCACTGATGGAAAATATATATATATACAGTTTTATAAATGTTCAATATTTAAAATTAAAGAGATACAATGCAACTCTAACCCAGAAATACACTACCCATTAGTATAACATTGGACCCCTTTCATAAATATACAATATACGATCAAGGGGTTAATATGGCACACAATGGAGGTAGCCGAGTACATATAACTAAAAATGGTAGGGGGAAGGGGGTGGGTAGGGGGTTCCTGAGAGGGGGAACTTGATGGTGGTAGTTAATGTTTCACAACAAGTTCAGGGCTTAGTCCATGTAAGGATAAAATGATGCTGAATAAATGGAAGGCAGCCAGTCTATAAAAGCTAGAAGAAGCTCTGGAACAATAAAAAAGAAAGAAGGACGGCGCCCTCTAAGTGCAGCATGTATGTTAAAAATATTTATTACAATAGATAAAAACACTCACATTTGAGTTTCTAAAAACCAGCATGTAAAGTAGTTTCATCCGCGTGCTCTCGGGGGATGTGGGTGTCACGGGCCGGGGGGGGTTCCTGGGATGTGAGTCCTGTGACCTGGGTCCTGGTAGCTGTTCCGGTGGTGCCGAGGGTCATCAGAGCCTCCGGGCGGCCAGGATATCGGTCATGGATCCTCCGTGGAGCGCCGTGCTGACCCAAACTTAGTATCATTGCAATATACTAATATTATATACTTTTGTTTACTTTAAAAAGCAATGTGGGAAGGTTCTCCTAAACTGTTGCCAACTGCGTAGCACATATATGCAGAAGCAAGAAGCTTGGCCTTTAATGCTCAGCCACCGCACATATGCATCTACAGCGGCATAAGGTTGTGTGCTGAGAGTGTGCTCACAAAAGCTGTCATCAACAGCTCTTGGCGAAGGCCTATGTTAGGGAGTCAGCGGAATGGACTTCTGATCATGTGACCTCTGTGAGAGCCAATCACTGCAGTCACATTATATAGAAACTGCACCACCCGCTGGTCACCAACCGCATTTTATTGCATTTTAGTGTAAATATGAGATCGGAGGTCTTTTTGACCCCAGATCTCATATTAAAGAGGTCCTGTCATGCTTTTTTCCATTACAAGGGATGTTTACATTCCTTGTAATAGGAATAAAAGTGACCCATTTTTTTTTTAAACAGTGTAAAAATATATAAAATAAAATAAAATAAATAAGAAAAATTTTTTTTAAAGCGCCCAGTCCCGACGAGCTCGCGTGCAGAAGCGAATGCATACGTGAGTAGCACCCGCATATGAAAACAGTGGTCAAACCACACATATGAGGTATCGCTGCGATCATTAGAGTGAGAGCAATAATTCTAGCCCTAGACCTCCTCTGTAACTCAAAACATGCAACCTGTAGAATTTTTTTAATATGCCGCCTATGGAGATTTTTAAGGGTAAAAGTTTGACGGCATTCCACGAGCGGGCGCAATTTTGAAGCGTGACATGTTGGGTATAAATTTACTCAGCGTAACATTATCTTTCACAATATAAAAAAAAATTGGGCTAACTTTACTGTTGTCTTATTTTCTTTATTCAAAAAAGTGAATTTTTTCCAAAAAAAGCAAGCTTGTAAGACCGCTGCACAAATACGGTGTGGCAAAAAGTATTTCAATGACCGCCATTTTATTCTCTAGGGTGTTAGAAAAAAATGTATAATGTTTGGGGGTTCTAAGTGATTTTCTAGCAAAAAAACGTGTTTTTAACTTGTAAACACCAAGTCTGAAAAGGAGGCCCGGTCTTAAAGTGGTTAAAACCCATTTAAAGGGTTGCTGGGTGGCAGGGTTAGGGGAGAAAATTTATATTTTTAAGCCAATTTCACCCAAGCAGAAAATATGACAAAACTGGAGAATATTTTACATAAGTTTTGACAAATGCGTGAAGCTCGTTTTGCAGTACAATTAATTCACCATAATCATTCTGCTCATCCAGTGTCAAGTCAGCAAAGTGATCACCAAGTGCCTGTTGGTAGCACACATTACAATCTGATCATATGGCTGGGTTCACACTGATGCAAATTGGATGCGGATTTCCCTGCATTCAATTCGCATGACAGGAGAGTGTGACCGGCTCTCACTGGAGCCGGTTCACACAGCTCCGTGGCGGCGATGGAGCAGATTGCACAAGAGTCCTGTGCATCTTTGGCTCCTTTTCATGTCCAAATTCAAGCAAAAATTCGGGCCTGATTTGTCCCTGAAACAGAGAACAGGGACACAGCGGACCCCTGCTGTGAGCCGCATCCGAAGACAGCGTGAACCCAGCCTTAGCCCGGGTTCACACTATAATGCGCTGCGGATCGCACAGGAGCGCTGTGCGTCCCTGTTCCCCATTTCAGGGACGAATCAGGGCCGATTCTATGCCTGAATTCGGCCCTGAAACGGAGCCAAAGACGCACAGCGTTTTTGTGCAATGCGCACCGCAGCCGCCCCGGAGATATGTGAACTGGCTCCATAGGGAGCCAGTCACATTCTCCTGCTATGCGAATTAGATGTGCGGAAACGCACATCTAATTCGCATAGGTGTGAACCCGGGCTCAGACACGTGCGATTAGCTTTGTTACGAATTTCGGATTACATTTTTGTTGTTTGGAGATTCGGATTTACCTGAATCTCCTAATATCACAATAGTAATGAATTTCAACAACTCTGAAATAAATTACAACGAAAACAACAAATTCATTCGTATTCATTCGTTTTCGACTTCAGGGGGTTTTGTAAGTTCAATAATTTGTGTCACACTTTTTTTTTTTTTGTTATGATAGCCAAAGCTAAAATTCGCAATGCAAACTTGCACTGGTAGTCGCTTGAGTTTGAGGTCCCAGCAGTGTGAATTGAGCCTTAAAGCTTGAAGCATCTGAAAAAAAAATATAACATAACTAATGAAACTGAATCTCCTGAAATAAATACGAATTGATTTGGAACAACGAATATACTAATTTTTTTTTTTTTTTTTTAGATTCATACTTACTTAGGTGGATGCAGCACCGGTCTGATGCTGCATCTGTCCCCGGCACCTCTACACTGAGAACCGAGCGTTCGGCAGTGTTTGTCTCTCTCAGCTCCATGAGCAGAGAGTTGCTGATTGTCAGTCAGCAGCTCTCTGCTCTTCTCCCTCCTCGCTCACTGGAGTGCTGAGCTGTGGAGGGGGCGGGAGCAGCCGGCTCAGGCTTTCAGCGGCTCGCTGAGAGGCTGAGCCGGGTGTCATTCCAGTGGTCTGGGTGGATCCAGACTCCGTGGTCGTAATGACACGGAGCCTGGACCAACTGCTGTGACATCAGCATAGAGTGGACTTCAGCCCGCTCTCTGCTGAAAACGGGTCACAGGAGTGCAAAACGAGTGGCACTCGTGATCAACAGGAGAAATAACACCAAACAAGCTCAGGCTGGACTTCTCCTTTAATCCGAATATACCAAACAAATTCCGAAAATGAATCATTTTAACATAAGGAATATGACAAAACTGAGTGATAGTCTAAATCAGGGGTATTAAATTAAAATTCATGGAGGTCCGATTAGTAAAATTTTCTTCCAGGAGAGGTCCGAATCGCATTTTTGTGCGATGATTGTTTACACCACAGCCCAGATATGCAAGCACAACAGCCCATTCATTTTAATGGGCTAGTGACATAGTAGGTGAGGTTGAAAAAAGACACAAGTCCACAAGTCCAACCTATGTGTGTGATTATATGTCAGTATTACATTGTATATCCCTGTATGTTGCGGTCATTCAGGTGCTTATTTAATAGTTTCTTGAAACTAATCGATGCCCCCCGCTGAAACTACTGCCCGTGGAAGGGAATTCTACATCCTTGCTGCTCTAATGCCCAGTCGGACATTGATCAGACATTCCGACAACAAAATCCATCGTTTTTTTCCGACGGATGTTGGCTCAAACTTGTCTTGCATACACACGGTCACACAAAGTTGTTGGAAAATCCGATCGTTCTGAACGCGGTGACGTAAAACACGTATGTCGGGACTATAAACAGGGCAGTAGCCAATAGCTTTCATCTCTTAATTTATTCTGAGCATGCGTGGCACTTTGTGCGTCGGATTTGTGTACACACGATCGGAATTTCCGACAACGGATTTTGTTGTTGGAAAATTTTATAGCAAGTTCTCAAACTTTGTGTGTCGGATTTTCCGATGGATAGCACAGCACTGTCCCCCTTTACACCCTCCCCTTAGCAACTGTCCTCCTTCACATCACCCCTTAGCAACTGTCCCCCTTCACCCCCCCCCCCCAACAGCACTGTCCCCCTTCACATCCCCCCAACAGAATTGTCCTCCTTCACATCCCCGCCCACAGCACTGTCCCCCTTCACATTACACCCCCACAGCACTGTCCCCTTCACATGTAGCAAGGTCCTGGGTCCCCTTTGGTCTAATGAGAACCTCCAGAATTAGGGATAGCTGACATCCTTCTGTGTAGAGTGGGTTACAAGGCAATGTGGGTGGAGTGCAAGGTCGATTCATGGGCGCCAGAAACTTCTTGAATGTAAAGAGATTTATTGTCTCTTGAACAGAACTGTGAGAGATAGGGTTTAGGGCCAGGACACCCTTAAATAGACTCTGAGACTTCTATAGGTAGACAGCCATGCAAGGAAAGGCACCCAGCAGGACACCACATCTGCATATGTAGGATTGCTGTCTCCTATGGCAACAGTCTTATAACAGTTTCTAACACAAGTTGTAACGAACTTCTGTACTTCCTCTACAATCACTTCTCCCAGTCTCTCTCACTAGACTTGCTGATCCACTGCCACTGGATCTCCCGAGCTCTTCCAACCTTCTCACTGAGCATGTTCCTCAAGCGTCACCCCCCCTTCCCTGCTGGGTCCCTAGATTGGCACTCACAGATACTCCTCAAGCGTCACTCCACTGGCCTGCTCGGTCCCTGGCTTGGCACAAAAGGCTGCTCTGCAAGCGTCACCTCTGCTGGCTGGGTCCCTGGCTTGGCAGGTTTCCCAATTTTTCACCATCCCTGGTTGGTAAGAATTCTGCTCCGGTACTTGCTTCAGCTACTCAATGTGGTAATAAGGTGGTTGGTCCCTTAGTGGCGACAGCTTCCCCTCTACCTCCGACCACAACAGGTTCTCCGGCAGGCAGAACCGTCACATCTGGTTGGACTGCAAGCCGCAATCCCAACCCTACGATGCTCTCTTGCTTCTGGATAGGACCTCAGACAGCCTAGCAGCCAGATGTGCCCGGGATAGGCCTCAGGCTCTGGCATAGCAGCCCGGGGCAATACAACGCACGTTCACCCAGACAGCCGGCCAGGTGGCACAGAACCCCAATCACCTGACTCTACCCAAATATACAGGTTCTCCCAGTGGGCCAAAGGACCCAAGAAGATCCCTGCCCATTGGCTGATATACCCAATCTGTCCTTGCAATGCCCTTGTCTTATCTAATGCCACTAGATTCCCGGCCATCTAGTGACAGAAGAGAGAAGTGCAGCAATTCCAGAATTAGGGTGAAATCAATTGATCTCCTGTCTATTGGCCAAGGCAACTATCACTTGGCAAATACATTTACTAGCAACCCTGCCTAAACATCAGGGTGCTACACACATACCACCCCCAAAGCACTGCCTCTTTCACACACCCCTCACAGTACTGCCCTCCCACATCCCCCCCCACAGCACTGTCCCCCTTCACATATCACCCACAAAGCACTGCCCCTTTCACCCCCCCCCCCCACAGCACTGTCCCCTTCACATATCACTCTCAAAGCACTGCCCCTTTCACTCCCCCCGCCCACAGCACTGTTCCCTTCACATGTCACCCCCAAAGCACTGCCCCTTTCACCCCCCCACAGCACTGTCTCCTTCACATATCACCCCCAAAGCACTGCCCCTTTCACCCCCCCCACGGCACTGTCCCCCTTCACATCCCCCCCCTTAGCCACTGTCCCGATTCACAACCCCCCTTAGCAACTGTCCCCCTTCACATGCCCCCCCAACAGCACTGTCCCCCTTCACTACCCCCCAACAGCATTGTCCTCCTTCACATCCGCCCCCCACAGCACTGTCCTACTTCACCCCCCCCACAGCACTGTCCCCCTTCACATTCCCCAACAGCACTGTCCCCCTTCACATTACACCCCCACAGCACTGTCCCCCTTCACATGTAGCAAGGTCCTGGGTCCCCTTTGGTCTAATGAGAAACCTCCAGAATTAGGGATAGCTGACATCCTTCTGTGTAGAGTGGGTTACAAGGCATGGTGGGTGTAGTGCAAGGTCAATTCATGGGCGCCAGAAACTTCTTGAATGTAAAGAGATTTATTGTCTCTTGAACAGAACATATCACCACCAAAGCACTGCCCCTTTCACCCCCCCCCACAGCACTGTGCCCTTCACATATCACCCCCAAAGCACTGCCCCTTCCCCCCCCCCCACAGCACTGTCCCCCTTCACATCCCCCCTTAGCCACTGTCCCCCTTCACCCCCCCCCCTTAGCAACTGCCCCCCTTTACATCCCCCCTTAGCAACTGTCCCCCTTCACATTACACCCCCACAGCACTGTCCCCCTTCACACCCCCCCCTTAGCAACTGTCCCCCTTTACATCCCCCCTTAGCAACTGTCCCCCTTCACATTACACCCCCACAGCACTGTCCCCCTTCACACCCCCCCCCTTAGCAACTGTCCCCCTTTACATCCCCCCTTAGCAACTGTCCCCCTTCACATTACACCCCCACAGCACTGTCCCCTTTCACATGTAGCAAGGTCCTGGGTCCCCTTTGGTCTAATGAGAACCTCCAGAATTAGGGATAGCTGACATCCTTCTGTGTAGAGTGGGTTACAAGGCATGGTGGGTGTAGTGCAAGGTCAATTCATGGGCGCCAGAAACTTCTTGAATGTAAAGAGATTTATTGTCTCTTGAACAGAACATATCACCACCAAAGCACTGCCCCTTTCACCCCCCCCCCCCCCCACAGCACTGTCCCCTTCACATATCACCCCCAAAGCACTGCCCCTTTCACCTCCCCCCCCCCCACAGCACTGTCCCCTTCACATATCACCCCCAAAGCACTGCCCCTTTCACCCCCCCCCACAGCACTGTCCCCTTCACATATCACCCCCAAAGCACTGCCCCTTTCACCCCCCCCCTCCCCACAGCACTGTCCCCTTCACATATCACCCCCAAAGCACTGCCCCTTTCACACACCCCCCCCCCCACAGCACTGTCCCCTTTACATATCACCCCCAAAGCACTGCCCCTTTCACACCCCCCCCCCCCACAGCACTGTCCCCTTTACATATCACCCCCAAAGCACTGCCCCTTTCACACACCCCCCCCCCCACAGCACTGTCCCCTTCACATATCACCCCCAAAGCACTGCCCCTTTCACACACCCCCACAGCATTTCCCCCTTCACATCCCCCACAGTATTTCTCCCCTTTACATGACCCCTGATCCCCATCCTTCACAAGTTTACAGCCATGTCCTTTCCTCCCTTCACTCTCCTACCTTTCACAAAGCGGAGAGCAGGAGGCGGGACAATCCTGAACTGAATACAGAGGCACAGTAGCACTGGATGGGGAGCTGCCGGGCAACTTTTCATAATAGCAGGCTAGTGATTGGTTGCTAGGACCACCAGAGGCGTAACTAGAAACCTCAGGGCCCCGATGCAAGAAATCATGAAGGGCCCCCCCCAAAAAAAGCATGATTTTGATACCAATGCAACCTGTGTCCCCAGTGCAACCTGTGTCACCAATGCAGCCGTTGTCACCAATGCAGCCTGTGTCCCCAGTGCAACCTGTGTCACCAATGCAACCTGTGTCACCAATGCAACCTGTGTCACCAATGCAGCCTGTGTCCCCAATGCAGCCGGTGTCACAGGTGGTGCAGGTGGTTGGTCCCTTAGTGACGACAGCTTCCCCTCTACCTCCAACCACAACAGGTTCTCCGGCAGGCAGAACCATCACATCTGGTTGGACTGCAAGCCGCAATCCCAACCCTACGATGCTCTCTTGCTTCTGGATAGGACCTCAGACAGCCTAGCAGCCAGATGTGCCCAGGATAGGCCTCAGGCTCTGGCATAGCAGCCTGGGCAATACAACGCACGTTCACCCAGACAGCCGTCCAGGTGGCACAGAACCCCAATCACCTGACTCTACCCAAATATACGGGTTCTCCCAGTGGGCCAAAGGACCCAAGAAGATCCCTGCCCATTGGCTGATATACCCAATCTGTCCTTGCAATGCCCTTGTCTTTCTCTAATGCCACCAGATTCCCGGCCATCTAGTGACAGAAGAGAGAAGTGCAGCAATTCCAGAATTAGGGTGAAATCAATTGATCTCCTGTCTATTGGCCAAGGCAACTATCACTTGGCAAATACATTTACTAGCAACCCTGCCTAAACATCAGGGTGCTACACACATACCACCCCCAAAGCACTGCCTCTTTCACACACCCCTCACAGTACTGCCCTCTCACATCCCCCCCACAGCACTGTCCCCCTTCACATCCCACCACAGCACTGTCCCCCCTTCACATCCCACCACAGCACCGTCCCCCTTCACACACACCCCACAGCACTGTCCCCCCTTCACATCCCACCACAGCACTGTCCCCCTTCACATCCCACCACAGCACTGTCCCCCTTCACATCCCACCACAGCACTGTCCCCCCTTCACATCCCACCACAGCACCGTCCCCCTTCACACACACCCCACAGCACCGTCCCCCCTTCACATCCCACCACAGCACCGTCCCCCTTCACACACACCCCACAGCACTGTCCCCCCTTCACATCCCACCACAGCACTGTCCCCCCTTCACATCCCCCCACAGCATTGTCCCCCTTCACATCCCCCCCATAGCACTGTCCCCTTTCACATCCCCCCCACGGCACTGTCCCCCTTCACATCCCACCACAGCACTGTCCCCCCTTCACATCCCACCACAGCACTGTCCCCCCTTCACATCCTGCCACAGCACTGTACCCCTTCACACACACCCCACAGCACTGTCCCCCCTTCACATCCCACCACAGCACTGTCCCCCTTTACATCCCCCCACAGCACTGTCCCCCTTCACATCCCCCCACAGCATTGTCCCCTTTCACATCCCCCCCATAGCACTGTCCCCTTTCACATCCCCCCCACGGCACTGTCCCCCTTCACATCCCACCACAGCACTGTCCCCCCTTCACATCCCACCACAGCACTGTCCCCCCTTCACATCCTGCCACAGCACTGTACCCCTTCACACACACCCCACAGCACTGTCCCCCCTTCACATCCCACCACAGCACTGTCCCCCTTTACATCCCCCCACAGCACTGTCCCCCTTCACATCCCCCCACAGCATTGTCCCCTTTCACATCCCCCCCATAGCACTGTCCCCTTTCACATCCCCCCCACGGCACTGTCCCCCTTCACATCCCCCCCCCCTTAGCCACTGTCCCCCTTCACACCCCCCCCTAGCAACTGTCCCCCTTTACATCCCCCTTAGCAACTGTCCCCCTTCACATGCCCCCCCAACAGCACTGTCCCCCTTCACTACCCCCCAACAGCATTGTCCTCCTTCACATCCGCCCCCCACAGCACTGTCCTCCTTCACACCCCCCCCCCCCCCCCCACAGCACTGTCCCCCTTCACATTCCCCAACAGCACTGTCCCCCTTCACATTACACCCCCACAGCACTGTCCCCCTTCACATGTAGCAAGGTCCTGGGTCCCCTTTGGTCTAATGAGAACCTCCAGAATTAGGGATAGCTGACATCCTTCAGTGTAGAGTGGGTTACAAGGCATGGTGGGTGAAGTGCAAGGTCAATTCTTGGGCGCCAGAAACTTCTTGAATGTAAAGAGATTTATTGTCTCTTGAACCCCCAAAGCACTGCCCCTTTCACCCCCCCACCCCCACAGCACTGTCCTCTTTACATATCACCCCTAAAGCACTGCCCCTTTCACCCCCCCACAGCACTGTCCCCTTCACATATCACCCCCAAAGCACTGCCGCTTTCACCCCCCCCCCCCACAGCACTGTCCCTTTCACATATCACCCCAAAGCACTGCCCCTTTCACCCCCCACAGCACTGTCCCCCTTCACATCCCCCCCTTAGCCACTGTCCCCATTCACACCCCCCCTTAGAAACTGTCCCCCTTTACATCCCCCCCCCCAACAGCACTGTCCCCCTTCACTACCCCCCAACAGCATTGTCCTCCTTCACATCCCCCCCCCCCACAGCACTGTCCTCCTTCACATCCCCCCCCCCACAGCACTGTCCCCTTCACATATCACCCCCAAAGCACTGCCCCTTTCACACACCCCCACAGTATTTCTCCCCTTTACATGACCCCTGATCCCCATCCTTCAGAAGTTTACAGCCATGTCCTTTCCTCCCTTCACTCTCCTACCTTTCACAAAGCGGAGAGCAGGAGGCGGGACAATTCTGAACTGAATACAGAGGCACAGTAGCACTGGATGCGGAGCTGCCGGGCAACTTTTCATAATAGCAGGCTAGAGATTGGTTGCTAGGACCACCAGAGGCGTAACTAGAAACCTCAGGGCCCCGGTGCAAGAAATCATGAAAGGCCCCCCCCCCAAAAAAAGCATGATTTTGATACCAATGCAACCTGTGTCCCCAGTGCAACCTGTGTCACCAATGCAGCCGTTGTCACCAATGCAGCCGGTGTCCCCAATGCAGCCGGTGTCCCCAATGCAGCCGGTGTCCCCAATGCAGCCGATGTCACCAGTGCAACCTGGAGGGGGGGTGGTGGTGGTACTGGAGGGGGACCTCTTACTGATCCCATCCCCCCACCACCACCACTGATCTCATCCCTATCCCCCCACCCCCATCACTGTTGTAGAGGTGATGGGGGTGGGGGGATAGGGATGAGATCAGTGGTGGTGGTGGGGGGATGGGAATCAGTAAGAGGCAGTGGTGGTGGAGGTTGGGATCGATCGATTGCAGTGCAAAATGGTGACTTACCGCCAATCAATCAATCGATTCCCCTGCCTCAGAAATTATTCTTAAGGAGAGCCTCCTCCAGGAATGCCTTGCTTGCCTCAGGTCACACCGTAAACCGTGACCGTAGGTATTCCACACACTGCGCAATGGCAGAGGGGAGAGCTCCTCCCCCGCCTTCACTGAATTGGTCTGCTGAGTTTTTTTAGTGTCCGCCCCGCCTCCCTTACAGTCTCTCTGTTTCTGGATAGGCGGGGGCGGGGACAGGGGCGGAGCCCACAAACAGTCTCTCAGCGCTTCTCTCTCACGGTCTCTCCCCTCAGGCGTAGCGGGTGAAAGCCCCCCTCCCCACGGCATGAACCCGACAGTGAGACACGGACACACACCCTCGGACAGTCAGGTGGGCCCCTCACGCGGCAGGTGGGCAGCTGGTGGGCCCCCTGAAGTGGCGGAGAACTACAGGGCCCAGTTGCATTTGCAACTCTGATAATTCCGCCACTGAACCCACTCTAAAAAAATCTGTTCTGATCGTAAAGAAAAAGGGGGATTAAGTAATGTGTATACATATACGCATGTAAACACACACATACGCAAATACACACACATATACATATAATTACATGCACACATACAAACATACACACATGCACACACAAACGCACACACATGAGTAAACACACACGTAAACATATGCACACAAATAAACGCACACACACATAAAACACACACATGCACACACCCAAACATGTAGACACACACATAAAAGGACACACACATGCATACAAACATATATAGATCGCCTTTTTAAAAATCTGCAGCTGCAGCTCTATACCTTCACTCTCCATGCCTGGTACTGCACTGTAGGGGGAGGCAGAGAGCACAATACACACTGTGCTAGACACGTTTCACTTGCTTTCACTTTCAGTGTAATTACAGCGTGACCGAGCTCCTGCACTGTCGATTTACGCATCGGCTGAGGATCGGGGAGCTCGGTCCCATATGCAGCCACCGCTCGGGGAGAGGGGGGCACACGGGCCCCCTGCAGCATGAGGCCCAGTCGCAGTGGCGACTTTTGCGACTCCTGTACTTCCGCCCCTGTTTGCACCTCAAAAATCTCACCACATGGGAGTGCGCGGGAATCAGAACAGGAATGCAGCATGAGTTCCTGTGCGGTCCCGGGGTGAACCAGATGTAAATGTAGCTGCTTTGGGAAAGTTAAATGGATGAGTTTAGGTCGGCTATAGGTCGGGTTCACACTGATGGGACACGTCACATCGTATGTAATTCGCACAGGAATCGCACCGCATTCCTGTGCATATCACATGTGATTATGTGCAGTGCGATTTGAGTCCATCATTTCACATGGCTCAAATCGCACTGCATCCGCACTGGAATCGGGTCCCATGGGAGTTTGTACCCATGTGATCCGATTTTAGCAAAACGCACTGCTTTCTGCGACCTGCTTTTGGGGACGTCGTTAAGTTTTAATTGCCACCCGCAGCAGATGGTATGAACACAGTGCGATTGCTATGCGGTGCGGAAAACGCAATAATTCCTGTGCGTTTCCCGTATCGCATCAGTGTAAACCCAGCATTAGAGTGGACTTCCCCCCCCCATACAGAGCCACATACTGATATGATACATTGTTTCCATTCACTTACAATTATCGGTATTTCCAGTGTTGTCACCCCGGGATCTTGGATATATCCTGAGAACTTCCTGTCACATGTTCCAGAAGTAAAAATGGCCGCTGTGATATGACTGAAGAGGAAAAGAAAAATAAACAATTACTAATCACTTCTACAGAGGCCTTTTGTTTTACACTATATTACCAAAAGTGTTGGGACGCCTGACTGAAGCGTGACATTTTAGGTATCTATTTACTCGGCGTAACGTCATCTTTCACATTATACAAAAAGTTTGGCCTAACTAGCTACTGTTTTTTTTTTTTTTTTTTTTTTTAAATGGATGAAATTGTTTTTTTATCCCAAAAAAATGCGTTTGAAAAATTGCTGCGCAAATACCGTGCGAGATAAAAAGTTGCAACGATCGCCATTTTATTCTCTAGGGTGTCTGCTAAAAAAAACATATAATGTTTGGGGGTTCTGTGTAATTTTCTAGCAAAAAAAATGATGATTTTTACATGTAGGAGAGAAATGTCAGAATTAATTGGCCTGGGTGCCAAGTGGTTTAAAAAAACAGTCAGTTATTTTTCAGTAAACGGCCAGCAGCTTTGAAAGGTCACTGAGCTAAAAACAGAACAGCTCATGCTGGTGTAACAGCTTTGAGAATGGAGTCTACAAACAGGAATAAAATGATTTTATGATGCTCTGGAGGTATAAACCACTTCCGGACTGCCGGCGGCAGCCGGCTTTCTGATAAAAGTGGTCCCTGCGGCGGATTCGCCGCGAGGTCACTTTTATCGGTGACGGGAGAGGGCCCCCCCCTCCCGCCGCGATCCAGTGCCCTCCGCCGCTTACCGGAGCCGTCGGTAGCGGCGGAGGCGATCGCATCCGTCTCTGTCCTGTGCCTGGAGACGAGTGAGGCTAAGATGGCGCCCACTCGTCTCCATGACACTGCTGGGCGGAAGCGATGTCAAAACATCACTTCCGCCCACGCCTCTTAAAGCATAGCTCCCAACTGTCCCTGATTTCGAGGGACTGTCCCTGCTTTGGAGCAATGTCCCTCTGTCCCTCTTTCCCCCTTATTTGTCCCTCATTTTGGTCTGATCCACATAGTTGTATATAAAATGCACTTTTTATCTTTCAAAATATGTTTCCCAGTGCTAAACCTTTCATCTAAATTCAAAATAGCTGCATTTGTAAATGTTAAAAGCCAATATAAAAGAATAGGAATGGCAAAAAAAAAGTCATTGTGGATTTAATTAACTTTTTTTGGGTTAATTCTCCTTTAAGGGGGTGTCCCAGGGGGCGTGTCCTATGCCTACATACATTCGCAAGTAGGTGTCCCTCATTCCCATCTCAAAAAAGTTGGGAGGTATGCTTAAAGGCATATTTTTTTAAATGTCATTTTTTGAAATGACTTTTTTTAATTGCATTTTAGTGTAAATATGAGATTGGAGGTCTTTTTGACCCCAGATCTCATATTTAAGAGGTCCTGTCATGCTTTTTTCTATTACAAGGGATGTTTACATCCCTTGTAATAGGAATAAAAGTGACACAATTTTTTTTTTTTTTGTTTTTTGAACAGTGTAAAATGGCGGTTGTTGCAATACTTTTTTTTGCACTGTATTTGCGCAGCGGTCTTACAAGCGCACTTTTTTTGGAAAAAATTCACTTTTGAATAAAAAAATAAGACAACAGTAAAGTTAGCGCAATTTTTTTTTATATTGTGAGATATGTTACGCCAAGTAAATTGATACCCAACACGTCACGCTTCAAAATAGCGCCCGCTCGTGGAATGGCGTCAAACTTTTACCCTCAAAAATCTCCATAGGCGACGTTTAAAAAATTCTACAGGTTGCATGTTTTGCGTTACAGAGGAGGTAATTTAAAAAAAAAAAACCTGTCCCGACGAGTTTGTGCGCAGAAGCGAACGCATACACGAGTAGCGCCCGCATATGGAAACGGTGGTCAAACCAAACATGTGAGGTATCGCCGTGACCGGAAGAGCGAGAGCAATAATTCTAGCCCTAGACCTCCTCTGTAACGCAAAACATGCAACCTGTAGAATTTTTTAAACGTCGCCTATGGAGATATTTGAGGGTAAAAGTTTGACGCCATTCCACGAGCGGGCGCAATTTTAAAGCGTGACATGTTGGGTATCAATTTACTTGGCGTTACATTATATCTCACAATATAAGAAAAAATTGGGCTAACTTTACTGTTGTCTTATTTTTTTATTCAAAAAAGTGAATTTTTTCCAAAAAAAGTGCGCTTATAAGACCGCTGCGCAAATACGGTGCAAAAAAAAGTATTGCAACAACCGCCATTTTATTCTCTAGGGTGTTAGAAAAAAAAATATATAATGTTTGGAGGTTCTAAGTAATTTTCTAGCAAAAAAAACTGTTTTAAACATGTAAACACCTGAAATCCAAAACGAGGCTGGTCCTTAAGTGGTTAAACATGAAAGAAAGCAGATGTAAATACACCACAGATGTCCCAAATGTATTTTTATTAGAAAAAAAAAAAATTGTTTACCAAAGAAAAAATGTGTCGTTTACCAGTTGGGAGTGACCTCATTTACATATTGGCAATTATTGTCATGGCAACACAGCAGTGGGCAGAGCCATGTGACCTCATTTGCATATTGGCAGTTATTGTCATGGCAACACAGCAGTGGGCAGAGCCATGTGACCTCATTTGCATATTGGCAGTTATTGTCATGGCAACACAGCAGAACCTTAAGATAAACCAGTTTGTGGCAGTTGGAGCTCAGTCAGAGTCTAGTGTCTGAAGGAGAAGGAGGCGATTCTGAATTTCTCTGCGTTGTTGCTCATTATTTGAAAATGATGCGGCTTTTTGGGAGAAATAAAAAGTATCAGTTGCAGGATTCCCTGAAAACCATCACAGAGGAATCTGTTTTATTACTGAAAGTGGGACCTTTAACAGAGGATCACCCACCTACCACCCAGCCTATAATACCTACCCCCCAGAAGGGTGGGTGTTGGGCAATTAGACAGCTAATTAAAAAGAAGAAGGGAAGATACAATGTGACGACTCCTCTGATCACCACCAAAGAGGAAAACGTTGTACTTCTCAGTGTGAACCCCATAACAGAGGATCACCCACCTACCACCCAGCCTATAATACCTACCCCCCAGAAGGGTGGGTGTTGGGCAATTAGACAGCTATTGAAGAAGATGAAGGGAAGACACAATGTGACGAATCCTCTGATCACCACCAAAGAGGAAAACGTACTTCTCAGTGTGAACCCCATAATAGAGGACCGCCCACCTGAGGATACCACCCCTCCAAGGGGTGAGGGGAGGGCAAATGGGCGGGGGGGCGAGGAAGCTGAAGACGGACTTCAGCCCATTCCTGAACCAAAATTCACAAAAGATGAGGTCATTGGTAAGTATTATACTAGACAAAATAATGCAAGCACTGTAGAGTAATATAATGTATGTCTCCTACATATATACTATATACACTGGGGGTCACTGCTATATACACCTAGAAGGGTCACTGCATAGAGTAGGGAAGTGTTAGAAGCCCTGTCAGGTCTCCATTAGGGAGATTCATGATCACCAATGACACCAGGAGGGAAAGTGATGGAAGATCCACCAGGACAGGAATAGAGGGGGAAATCTTCTGATGGGGACACGGCTTTCGGTGACAACGGTCTAGGAGGGGACTGAGATATTTCTTCCCAAGTCTTGCTGTATATACAGAACAGATAATGAAGGGAAATCTTTCCATTGGGACCCTTCCTGTAGCAGGAAATACTGAGACAATGCAATTAACAGCAGCATTTGTCAGTTGGCCGACTCTTCAGTTGACCGTTGGGCAGCCAATCAGATTTGAAGGTGACAGGTGTGAGCTGACAGGTATGGGATGTGAAGGAGATGCACAGACCTGACAGACAGACCAACTGTAAACTAAATGATTGCACATGGCAGGCTGACAGATTGACTCCCCCCATCACTGCCATTCCCATCATGGTCACTGGTAGTCATGTGGACAGTCGTGTTCTGGGCTCTGTATGGGGGGGCTGCAGGAGCAAAAAAAAAAAAGGTTTCCTTCTATTATAGTGTCCATAACAGGACTCGCCCCCCTGCTCCTGCAGACACACCACTCTCTATTGTTTAATTATACCACTTTAATAAGTGCAGTGTATATATATATATATATTTCTGTCTATAGATCATCACTAGAGTTCAGGTAGCCCCCCTTGTTGTACAACGTCTGAGATAAAACCAATATAGAATATTGGAATGATTAATAATTAGGATAAGCAGAATGATGGGATTGCAATGAGAGGGAGGAAGAGAAAATCACAGGCATACTAAGCAGGAAGCACAGCCTGTGTATGGAATGTAGCAGATCGGTGGTCTTTATCACCAAGATCTCAGCGCAGTCAGAGGTCACATTAGGATTTCCATCTCTTGGTGACCACAAAGTATAAATCTGGTTATTTGGGGTGAATTAGAAGCACTTACACTAGTCCTGGTACAGAAAGCTGAGCACTGAGAATGGACTCCGGGGGGGGGGGGCGCAGAACCCCCACATTGTCCATGTATAGAATTCCCATAAAGAGAGACGAGTGACACCAGATCATTTCCAACAACACCAATCACATTCACTTATGTAAAAGGAAACGCATTTAAAGTGATTGGACACCCTCCATATACCCAGTGAAGTGACTGGCCTCAGGTGATACACAGGGATTAAACAAATCCTCCTACATAAATTGTACCCGTTTATCTGCAGCCATCTGTCCCCTATAGACTTGTAAACCTCAAATAGCAGGAAAAGAAATAATATATATATTTTTTTTTACTCTCCCCAGAAGCAAACAATGACCCAACCACCAATGACACCGAGGATGAGGAAAGCGTGAAGAAGAGGACATGGAAAGATTTTACCATCCATAAAAAACTTGGAGAAGGGGGCTTTGGGAAGGTGATGTTGGCCTCCCATCCCTCCATTCGACTGAAGGTGGCGATAAAGATGATTAAACTGGAAGGATGTGAATCCGCCGATGACAATGAAGAGTGTAACATACTGGAACAGTGCAGGAACCAGCCATATATCACTCGTCTATTTACAACATTCCAAACAGAGGTAAGTCTTTTTATCTCCCAGGCTTTTTTTATCCTATTCCTGTACTTTACCCCCTGCCTTCCTATATTCCTCCACAAAGTGAAATCTTACTTGTCTCTAATGTAACCTTTATCTCTTCTTTTCACACAGGATTATCTGTTCTTTGTCATGGAATACCTGAGTGGCGGGACTTTATTTGAACTGATATTAACTTTAGCTCCATTTGAGGACAACATCATAAGGTAAGTCCAATGACGGCGTTGTGATGGAGTCGGGGGGGGGGGTGGCTGACCACTGAGAACAGGCAGTGACACAACCAGGCCACTCCCACTGAGCCCCGTCCATCCACACCCCTATGTACTATAGGGGGAAGTCTCTTCATCTTTACCTTTTATTGCTCTGTGATATTTTTGAATACTAATTCACATTTTTCCTTCTCCTTCAGATGTCTCACTGCCGAGATTATTTGTGGCCTGCAATTCCTCCATGCTCGTGGGATCGTCCATAGGTAAGTATTAAATTAGCTGACTAACAATCACCCCTTAAAATAGAAAGATGAAATGGGACTTTATATGAGACCATGACTTTCCAGTACACAGGTCTCCATCCCTATTGGTTAGTACAGGAGGGGAGAGGGGGGAATATGGGAAAATGGGACTTTATATGAAACACAACACTTGGGGAGATCGAATCACTCAATGATAGTAAATAAAATATTTATTAATGACACAATTGAGTGCAATAGATAACATGATTGGTAGAAAAATAGATGATACAAAATAAAGATAAACGTGATTATTTTTATCCTTATTTTGTATCATCTATTTTTCTACCAATCATGTTATCTATTGCACTCAATTGTGTCATTAGTAAATATTTTATTTACTATCATTGAGTGATTCGATCTCCCCAAGTGTTGTGTTTCATATAAAGTCCCATTTTCCCATATTCCCCCCTCCCCCCTCCTTTACTAACAATCACCCCTTGGCTTCTGGTATGTTTTATTAAATCAGGAAGACTTCCCAGCTGTGCTGTCTCCTTCCATCTGCTGTACAATTCTCCCTGCTCATGCCATATTCTGCTTAATGGAGGATTTATATCAAATCCAGCAAGAGGAGTGAGACCTCCTCATGATGAATATAGCAGGTGGGCGGAGCTGGGAACTCCGGGACAGAGATCTTCCTTGTAGGCGGATATAAGAGAAGCCAATGTCCACCCATCAATCTTCATTCTTCTTTGTATACATGTATATTTGTATCTTTTCTTTCTTTATTATAATGTGGGATATGCAGAGCTAACGGTTCACTTCTTTTCTTCACAGAGATATCAAACCCATGAACATTCTACTGCACCGCAACGGTCACATCAGGATCAGTGATTTTGGTCTCTCAGTGGCCGGAGTCACTAAGAACGTTAAGATCGAAGGATGTGTGGGGACACACGGTTACATGGCCCCAGAGGTAAGATTCCGGATATTAGACTGAATTGTAATATTTACTACGGAATATAGAGAAGAGATAAAGGGGCTCCCCTTTCATTAAGGCCACATTCACACATGGACATTTTGAATCTTGACTTCCAAATACCCAGGTGTGAATGACAAATCGCACAATGTACATTTAGGATGCCATTTATTTGAATCCCACCTAAAAACGCAGTGCGGTTCTTCCACGATTGTCACGTGATCAACTGCGCTGCAATTGTGGTAAACCGCATTGCTTGAAGCATGCTGCCTAAAAGAAGCTCCTGAACTTTTTTTGGGAGGCGACAACCTTCACACGATGTGCAGCAAAAAAAGGCCAATGTATGAATGCAGACTAAAAGGCTAGGGTTAGACCCTCTCGCAGGTTTTTATTGGTGTCCTCATAAGGGAAGTCACACTCTTTATGTGTACTGGTGACCATTGTTAGCGAGAAAGAAAATACAACAGGATGCAAAATGTTTACAGCTGTCCCCAGAACAGGAATAGAGGAAAGTCTTCCAGTGGTGACACCTGTTTGGGGACAAGATCCTAATGCCGCGTACACATGATGAAACTTTCCGCCAATAAAACCGTGGATTTTTGTTCGAAGCTTGTTGGCTCAAACTTGTCTTGCATACACACGGTCACACAATTGTTGGCCAACAATTACAAACGTGGGAACGCGGTGACGTACAAGACGTACAAGACGTATGACGAGCCGAGAAAAAGGAAGTTCAATAGCCAGTGCGGCTCCTTCTGCTTGATTCCGAGCATGTGTGAACTTTTGTGCGACGGACTTGTGTACACACGATCTGACTTTCCGACAACAACGTTTTGTTGGCGGAAAATTTGAGAACCTGCTATCAAACATTTGTTGGCGGAAAGTCCGACAGCAAATGTCCGATGGAGCATACACACAGACGGATCTTTCTGACAACAAGCTCACATCCAAACATTTCCCGCCAGAAAATTCGACAGTGTGTACGCAGCATTAGAGTAGAGTTTCTCTCACTTTGGGAGAATTCCTTTGACTTCCTCTTGAATCCCGGGGACAGGAAGTGAAGGGAAATTCTCCCAATGGCACACAGACAGCAAAAATAAACTGGCAGGGGTCTCAGCCCTTCCGTACTCTATCCATAACATATAAAACAAAAGTTTTGACTATATATAATTGGTAGGCCCCACCGCCAACATTCACAAGCTCCGCCTTAGTTTGATGTATTTTGAGCAAAATTTTAGGACTCCTGGAGGGCTTCATACATCATATATGTTAGCATGGAGTCCCGTCTATCCTTTGCCTGGAATAGGAATAGGAATGTTCTCATCCTTTTTTCTCTCCTTATGTTTCTATAGATCCTAAAAGGGCACCCATACAACACCACAGTGGACTATTACTCCTTGGGAGTGATAGTGAATCAGATGTCCGTTAGCGTGCATGAGCTCAAAGAGATGAAGAAAACCCAGGGGACCACGCCAGGCCTTCCTTTGCACCGGATTCGTCCAAAGGACAAGGATGTTCACCTCAAGGATCTCATAGATATGGTGAGTATACACAGCTTTACCTTCTCTTTACAGACAAAACTCTTTCCAGGTTATACAGACCTTGTTAGGAGTTCAGAACACACAACTCTACATTCTTTCCACCACACATTCATGTGGGTCATAGCAATACTTTTATCACACTGACTGCTTAGTGGAAGGATCTGCCTTCACTTATAGTCCTCCTGAGCATGTACTATACCAGGACCATGCTACAACCCGATCCAATCATAACATAGTGGCAGGTTTACAAGCAAAATCAAGAAAGCTGAAATATGTCACTGTCAGAATCAAAGATTACGATCGGGAGTTCTATTGGTCACATATTGTTATTGTTCTCCATGTTTCTTATCATATTTCTTTCTTTTTTTACAGCTCTTATGCGAAGACCAGGATGAACGGGCGCGCCTGGTACGTGACATCAGAAGGCATCCATTTTTCAAGATGACTGACTGGGCCGAGGTGGAGAAAGGAAAGTCACCCGCAGCATTTACATCACAGCCGGTAAGTATATGAATAATGGAGGGGTCCGTGTATATTGGGGGAGGGGAGATTATTCAGCAGCATCCAAGACGTGTTTTTTGTACAGAACTCTCACATTTGTGATTTTGTGATCACATGGTCTGGGGACTTGTCTGAAGGAATTCTGTTTATTATTGGTGAGAATTATTATGTATGTGTCAGGCACACAGCTTAATCCCACCAGACACATACTTCCTGTCCTGGGGCGACAGCACAGAGTCACTGTATCTATATATACGTCAAGGATGTGTTAATGCAGTGCAGTGCTTCTTCTGATCACTAGAGGGAGCTAGGATTGAAGGATCCCTCTTGGGGTATTTGTTGCACCTCGGGGGTTGGGCTTACCAAGCTTTGTCACCATTTACTGTATAAATCTGGAACACTGACGAATGTCATTTTCTCCTTCCAGATTTTGAGACAAACGAAAAATTTAAACATGAAGATAGAGGAATTTATTGCCCAAGAAGAAGAAGAAGAAGAAGAAGAAGAAGAAGAAGAAGAAGAAGAAGAAGAAGAAGAAGAAGAAGAAGAAGAAGAATCAGAAAGCTCCACCGGAGACTCGGAAAGCTCCACCGGAGACTCGGAAAGCTCCACCGGAGACTCGGAAAGCTCCACCGGAGACTCGGAAAGCTCCACCGGAGACACCGAAAATTGAAGAAGTCAGAATTTTAAGGTCCACACACCTACACAATATAGGGAGGAGTCTAAATGGCATGGCTTGAACCACTTAAAGTGGAACTATACTCCCCTCACACCCCCGCCGCCCTCAAAATCTAAAACCATGAGGTCAGACTGAGTGCACCCTCTACACCTGCAGCCGTCCGACAACATAGCTAGACAGGTACTCTCCTGAGACAAGCAGCGGCAAGAGGAATGCAGAAGGAATGGGGGGGCATTCCCTCTCCATTCCTCTTGTCACCATTTATCTCGGGAAAGTGCCTAGAGCTGAGAAAAGTGGACATCTCCTTCCTAGGCATGTTGTTTGGGGGAAGTGTGGGGGCACCAAGCCTGACTACATAGCTAGGAAGGAGACAGGAACTCTCCGGAGACAAGTCGCGGCAAGAGGAATGTCTCAAGAAAGTTCTGAGGCTGCGCTCAGTCTGACCTCATTACTAGTCAATCAAGATGGCTGAAGATCTGGAACCTAAAAGACAGTGAAGTGAAGATTTCAAGGGTGGCATGGATGTGAGGGGAGGCGAGTATAGTTCCACTTCAAGTGGTTCAAGGCATGCCATTTAGACTCCTCCCCCATAGCCCACCTCTACTCCACATTTCCTGCCCATTGTATGTGCAGCAGTGACTTTGGGAGTGATTGGGATAGGTTGCTCCCTGGAGGGGTGGAGTTTGAGATCAGACCTCTTTCTAAATGGCCTTCTGGATTGTGGGCCCTTGATGTTGGGGTCCCGTCTCTACATTCTGAGCAATGTAAAGGGAGATGAACTGGACACTCTAGACTGATGATTCAGGGATTATCCGATCGCCTTATGGGGTCAGGAAGGAATTTTTACCCCTTTGGAGATAATATGACCAAGGGGGGTTTTTGCCTTCCTCTGAATCATCATAAGGTTTAGGGTTCCGAAGAGGGCTGAAGATGGCTCATCTCTGAGGAGTCAGAGATGAATAGATAGATAAATAGATACATAGATAGATATAGGGGGGGAGGATGAGTGATAGATGGAAAAATATTAGATAGATAAAAATTAAAATATAGATAGATGTTAGATGGATAGATATTGGAGGGGGGGGGGTGATAGATAGATGGATATAGCTAGATAGCAAAGCTCCGGTGGCCTAATGGTTAAGGCACTGGCCTCCTCGGTCAGGGATTGTGGGTTCGAGTCCCACCTGGGGCGATATCTTGCTTGTCTCTTATACCAGGATGTAGGGAGTGATCAATTGAAGGAATAATAACCCCCCAACATTGGTATTAGTGAGGACGGTAATTGCCCCAGCAGAAGTGATCAATTGCAGTAATAATAACCCCCAACATTGGTATTAGTGGGGACAGTAATTGCCCCAGCATGAGTGAGCAACTAAAGGAATAATAACCCCTAACATTGTTATTAGTGGGGACAGTAATTGCCCCAGCATGAGTAATCAATTGCAGTAATAATAACCCCCAACATTGGTATTAGTGGGGATGGTAATTGCCCCAGCATGAGTGATCAATTTCAGCAATAATAACCCCCAACATTGGTGTCAGTGGTTGCAATCAGAGGAAGTTTGACTTACCTGTAATTTCCATATCTTAGAGCATTGTTTCTCAACCTTTTGCATGTCCTCTGCATTCCTCTTGTCACTATTTGTCTCAGGAAAGTGCCTAGAGCTGAGAAAAGTGGACATCCCCTTCCTAGGTATGTTGTTGGGGAAAGTGTGGGGGCACCAAGCCTGACTACATAGCTAGGAAGGAGACAGGAAATCTCTGTAGACAAGCGGCGGCAAGAGGAATGCAGAAGGAGAGGGGGCATGTCTCCTGCATTCCTCTTATCACCGTTTGGCTCAGGAAAGTACTGAGGCTGTGCTCAGTCTGGCCTCATAGCTAGTCAATCAAGATGGCTGAAGAGCTGGAACCTAGAAGACGGTGGGGGGTGTGAGGGGAGGCGAGTATAGTTCCACTGTAAGTGGTTTAAGGCATGCCATTTAGACTCCTCCTCCATAGCCCGCTCCTCCTCCACATTTTCTTCCAATTATATGTGCAGCAGTGACTCTGGCAGTAATTGGGATAGGTTTCTCCCTGGAGGGGTGGAGTTTGAGATCAGACCTCTTTCTAAATGGCCTTCTGGATTGTGGGCCCTTGATGTTGGGGTCCCGTCTCTACATTCTGAACAATGTACAGGGAGATGAACTAGACACCCTAGACTGATGATTCAGGGATTATCCGATCGCCTTATGGAACAGGAAGGAATTTTTCCTCCTTTGGAGATAATATGTCCATCAAAGCCCTAGAATAATTTCATTCTATGGATTTATCTCCAATAAAAATTGATTGTACACTAATTGTACATTTCACAAAATAATAACCCCTCCCCCAAAACAAACAAAAAATACGAGCAAAGCCCTGTGGCCTAACGGGTAAGGTAATGGCATCCTTATTCAGGGATGTGGGTTTGAATTCCATCTGGGGTGCTTAATTCTTTTCTGAACATAAAATACAGACAGAGAACTGACACACCACCTGAGAGCTTCATTAAATAATTAGAAACCATAAAGACAATTAACACCTTGGTCAGGAGTCTACAGTAGAATGTATAGATTGTATAGCGTGCAGAGATAAGGAGTATATAATGTATAGAGTGCAGAGGTAAGGAGCAGGGCCTTTTTTCAGCTGGAACTTAGTGGAACTCAGCTCCACCACCTCCGGCTCAGACCCTCTGCTCCCTGCTCACCACTATCACTTGGCTTCTGTGTTTACAAGTGACAGCTTGTCTCCCAACGGCTCCCACAGATCTGATCTCCGGAGTGGATCCCACTTAATGCAGGATGGGGACAAGGAAGATGCAGGTGTCTGGGGTGCAGTGTAGATGCCAACCCCCCCCCCACTGGATGATCTCCCTGCAAGTGAGAGAGGCAGAGACACCCACAGTGTGTCAGGAGATACTAGAGTTGGCTGGGCACTTCGGGTTAATAAAAGTCTTATTTTCAGGGAAACAGGGTATACTGTGTATATTATATATATATATATATATATATATACATATACACACATACACACACAGTATATATACACACACTAGACATGTGCAATGTGTTTCGGTCCGAATACAAGTTCAGATGAATTTTTGATTATTCAGAGATTCGGATACATCCGAATCTCCGAATAATCAAAAATGCATCCGAATTTATATGTATGTATGAAATCCGTCAAAATTTGCCTTGTTTTATTGTTTTCTAATGAATTCCAACTTTTCAGAACGATTCTGCCCGCGTTTGAAAATGCCCAGGTGTGAATGCAGCCTTATAGTCATGTCTATAGTATAGGAAGTTAATAACGTTGGTGATAAACATTAAAGTGATAAACGGAGAAGTGTTATTTTCCATAATTCATTCATAAACCATATACATCATGACACTGGATTTTTCTTCCGGACCAGCTAACATACATGTACATTACTAGTTCGGAAGCTTATATCGGGCGATGCTCAGCTGCAGGCATAAACCTGGTATTTTTTTTTTTTTTTTCAGCCAGCAGAGCTCTTTTATGTTAAAGCAATACTAGTTGCTAATTAGCCGCTGGATTGCTTTTAAAAACGGCATAAGGGGGTCCCCCTGCCTCCCGCCAGCCTCCAGTGCTTCTCCGGGCTCTCCCATCCCAATGGGGAGTAGACATGTGCACTGTTGAAAAATTTGTTTGTTTTCATTTCATTCTTTTTTTTTTTTTTTGTGTTTTTTGGGTCATTCATTATGATCAAAATACATTTTTTCGAATAAATTCGTAACTTCCGAAAAGTTTGAATTGGTTGCGTTATATTCGTTTAGATGCGATATGCGATAATTCGTAAAAATCCAAAATCCAATAATTGGGTATTGGGGGGTTCACTTTTTTGGGAGGGGGGGGTCTTTTTTTCTTACATAGTGCTTGTTTTGTTTTATGTGATGTTGTTTAAATAATTTGTTTTATAATGTTTTAATGTCGTTTGCATATAAAAATAAAAAGAATCTGATTTAAAAAAATATATATATATATAACTATTAAATTATTGGTATTGGAATTTCCTTTCAAATATGGCTGTTAGTGAACATAACAAATTTAACCAAATTATCCGAAATAACGAATGCCACATCTAAACGAATGGACCGTAACGAATAATAATAATAAATAATAATAATAAAGTAATATTATTATGGTTATTATAATTATTATTAACTTGTTACATTAGTTTAGATGCAGCATTCGTTATTTCGGAGAATTCGTAATTTTGTATCAATTCGTATTTGTTACATTCACTAACAGCCAAATTTGAAAGGAAATTCCAATACCTATAATTTAATAGCCAGTAATAGTTTATTTTTTTAATCAGATTCTTTTCATTTATATGCAAACGACATTAAAACAATACAATACAAATCATTCAAACAACATCACATAAAACAAAACAAGCACTACGTAAGAAAGAAAGACCCCAAGAAAAAGTGAAACCCCTCCAATACCCCACCCAAACCCAACCCATTTCTTGGAGTGCTAAAAGAAAAAAACAAGAATAATAAAGAAAAAAAAAACATTTAGTGCTTATTAAAAACTGGACATGGCTACAAAATACAGCTTTCGCTGAAGAAAAGCATATATATATATATATATATATTTACCTAGAAATACATATATTAAAATGGCCATATGCAGCCCAATTCTGATATAACAATATACGTACTACAGATTGATTTATACCGATGCCGAGGACATAGACTCAAGCCATTGTGACCAAGTGACCAACTAGTAATTATTAATTAGTTATTATTTTGGATTTTCAAATTTTGGATTTTCAAATTTCGGATTTTCAAATTTCGGATTTTCAAATTTTTGGAAAAATTTGTTAAACTTTTTTTGTTAATTCGAATATTTCTGAATTAATTAATCAAAAAACGAATTTGGAACGAAAAAAATTGCACATGTCTAATGGGGAGCCCGGTAGACTTGTGCCGTCAATAAATTTGTTTCGTTTCATTTAGTATTAGCCGTTAATTCGTATTTCGTAATTCGTGTCTTAAATTCAATTTGGATTCATACGAAACAAATTTTCGTTAGGTTCGTTAACTTTTCGTAACAATTACGAACGTTTGTTATGATGAATTTAAAAAGCAAAAATACCTTTCTCAATATGGCAGTCGTCTGACTCATTATGCTCATTATGAGGGGCTCCCATCATTCCTGTGCTGTGCTGACTTCCTGGGTTTGTACCCCTGCTGTGCTCATTATGAGGGGCTCCCATCATCCCTGTGCTGACTTCCTGTAGCTGTACCCCTGTTGTGCTCATTATGAGGGGCTCCCACCTTCCCTGTGCTATGCTCATTATTAGGGGCTCCCACCATCCCTGTGCTGTGCTGACTTCTTGGGTTTTTAACTTCATCATAACGAATAATCATAATTAATATGACATTAGTAAAACAATATTAACAAACATTCTTATTTTGTCCGATTCTGAATCTCTCATCGACTACCAGTACGAGTCTCCCACTCCCATCATTAAAAATGGTCATTTTGCCAACCCTCACTCAGCAGCAGAAGAAAACCTCTGATTGGTCAACAAAACACCAGTCACATTTCCGTTGTAAAGGAATTTCGATCCGAAATTTATCAATGAAATTTCGTATTTCGTATAAAATTCGGAAGCATAGCAATTTATATTTCGGATGCTTCCGAACATACGAATTTTCGGAAATTCATACGAATTTGATTCGTACGAAACGAATCGCACATGTCTAGAGCCCGGCACTGAAGCCAGCATTTCCACCATAGAGGTGATCAGCGATCGGATCTTCCCCCATCATCTCTATGGCATTAGAAACTGAAAGCGATGAGTATTTAGTCACTTCTGTTTTCCCCGGCATGTAAGCAAGTCATTTGTCATGTGTAAAAAAACATCTGATCACACCAATCTTGTTTTTTTTTTTTTTTTTTTTAGTTATGCGTCGTTTTTGATGCGTCTGCATGCAGTTTATTAGAAGGAGACTGGATTTTATACACAAAACTGCCAAAAACGCACTAAAAAGGCATGTACATGTGTTTTACAGGCGCTTTCCATGCGATCCCATTGAAGTCTATAGGGCTAAAAACACACTGCGCTGCCTCAAAAAAAAAAAAAAGTGTAACAAACAACGACTGATAATTACAGAACACCTGTCAGTTTTTTGTTTTCATTTATTGCTGTTTGTGTCCCAGTTAGGGAGATTCACTCTCTCTATTTCTTTATCATTAAAACTAGATGTAAAAGAAAATCAAAAAATGTTGGGTTGCCCCCAGAAAAGTAATAGAGGGGACATCTTCCAATGGGGACACTAGTTCTGGTGACCTGGGGGGTTCCCCAAGGGATTCCCTTCATTTGCAGGGATTTCCTCTCACTTCCTGTTTGACTATCGGGCAGGAAGTGAAGGGAAATCTCCCCAATGGGACAAAAAAGGGCACAAAAAAAATAATAAAAAATAAATAAAATAAATAAAAAAAGTTTTGCCTATAGTTCTACTTTAACTGCTTTCCGCCCATATTGTACAATGATGGTTGGCCGCTTATGTTCTAGGAGGATGTTAGGCTCCTTACCACGTGATCAGCTGTGTCCAATCACAGCTGAGCACATGTAAATAAATGCCAGTTATGGGCTCTATCTTTCCTCAGCTTCTTTTCAGCTTTCGTGTGGTGACAGGGGCATTTACACTCATTATCAGTGCTGCATATCAGTGCCCATCAGTCCCGTCTCATCAGTGCCTATCAATGCCGCCTCATCAGTACTCATCAGTGTTGTCTCATCAGAGCATATTAGTGAAGACGAAAAATTACTTATTTGCAAAATTTTACGACAGAAACAAAGAAAATGGGAAAAATATGTGCACTTATGACTTTTTCCTGTAGGGGCCTGGAAAGCATTGCACTATTGTAGAGTATTTTTTTTTACAGAAAAAAGGCTTTACGACAGATGCAGAAATTAGGAATTATTTTCTCTCTATATGCTGTAGACTTCTGAATGGGATGACCTCTTCATACTCCAAATAGGATGGAGATGTGTGAAATGGTGGCTTGTTCCTTGCTTGGTTATCCTGTAGCTGTAAGTAATGGCACAGTGTGAATTATTTAAACAAATCTAATTGTAGCAGGAGAAGATGAGAAATGTATAATTTATACATACGGTATCTCGCAAAAGTGAGTACACCCCTCACATTTTTTGTAAATATTTTTTTCTATCTTTTCACGTGACAACACTGAAGAAATGACACTTTGCTACAATGTAAAGTAGTGAGTGTACAGCTTGTATAACAGTGTAAATTTACTGTCCCCTCAAAATAACTCAACACAGCCATTAATGTCTAAACCACTGGAAACAAAAGTGAGTACACCTTAAGTGAAAATGTCAAAATTGGGCCCAAAGTGTCAATATTTTGTGTGGCCACTATTATTTTCCAGCACTGCCCTAACTCTTGAGCATGGAGTTCACCAGAGCTTCACAGGTTGCCACTGGAATCCTCTTTCACTCCTCCATGACGACATCACGGAGCTGGTGGATGTGAGAGACCTTGCGCTCCTCCACCTTCCGTTTGAGGATGCCCCACAGATGCTCAATAGGGTTTAGGTCTGGAGACATGCTTGTCCAGTCCATTACCTTTAGGCTCCTTTCACACTGGGGCGGGGGCGGCGTCAGCGGTAAATCGCCGCTATGGTAAGCGGCGCTTTACCGTCGGTATTCGTCGCTAGTGGGGCGGTTTTACCCCCCGCTAGCGGCCGAGAAAGGGTTAAAAACCACCGCAAAGCATCGGCTGTTTCGGTCGGTTTGCAGGCGCTATTATTAGCACAATAGCGCCTGCAAACTGCCCCAGTGTGAAAGGGGCCTTACCCTCAGCTTCTTTAGCAAGGCAGTGGTCATCTTGGAGGTGTGTTTGGGGTCGTTATCATGTTAGAATACTGCCCTGTGGCCCAGTCTCCGAAGGGAGGGGATCATGCTCTGCTTCAGTATGTCACATCACATGTTGGCATTCATGGTTCCCTCAATGAACTGTAGCTCCCCAGTGCCGGCAGCACTCATGCAGCCCCAGACCATGACACTCCCACCACCATGCTTGACTGTAGGCAAGACACACTTGTCTTTGTAAGAAAAGAAAAGAAAAAACTGCGCTTGGGAAAAAAAATGATATAGAAATAAAGCTGCGGTTATAAGTGAGGCACACAAATACAGAAAATAAAAACAAAAAACCGCGCTAAAAAATATTATAACAAGGTGTGTAGTCCTATACACAAAAAGTCCAACAATCATAAAGCATAGATGAGTAGGTGAAATTCCCCAATGATTCAAATCTTGTAAGGTGAAAATCCTGATGAACACATCTATAAGGTGAAGCGCTTACCAGAAGCAAGCCAAAAACGGGCGAGTGGCTTAAACCCAGCCTGGGCCTTTGGAGAACGATCCCAATGGAGCAGGAAGGTTACACTCGTGCCGTGTGTGCAGATCCGTCAAAGATTATCCCAAATATATGACAAAAAAACAGAGCGTAATACTGATAACAAAACAAATTTAAAAAGGAAAAAAAGTAGTGCAACCCTCCACAGGACAAAATCATAAGTGTTCATAAATCACATCCGGTGTCACAGACACACAAAGGATCATTGAGTGAGTGCCATGCAAACATGCAACATAGTGAAATTGCCCTGGATAAAAGGTGTATTAAACCTTTCAAAAAATCTTCTTACCAGATTTTTGAAGGCAGTGAGCTAAAAACCATCACCAAGATAAGCGATAGAAAAAAGATTCCTCTGGGTGCAACAAGCCACTTGTAGAACCTGCTTACCAGATGTCAAACAAATGTATGCAGATTCACACAGCCGAGATCTAAACACCATAGGCAGTGACACAGGGTATGGAGTTCCAGCGAGCCTAATGAAAATCCTGCTTACCAGATGTCAGGTGTAAGTAAGCAGACTGACGTAAACACAGACCGAAAACACAGCAGGAACAGCATGGATACGTCCAGAAATCCTTGACCCGGGCTCAACAGTACATATTGTATGAAAAAGGATGCCAATAGTGTGATATTGTATATAACTGGGGTTTTATTAAATAAAATAACACTTACAATGGACGAAAGATAAAAAGCGGTGCCGGCCAGCGTTAAAACAAGCTCCGTCCTCAACAAGGCAACGTGGTGACGTCAGCACGTCCTTCCCAGACGCGTTTCGTCATACGTTGACGTTTTCAATGGGGATGAGTTTTTGTACTCCTCACCTGGTTGCCGCCACACACGCTTGACACCATCTGAACCAAATACGTTTATCTGGTTCCAGTAATCTATGTCCTTAGTCTGCTTGTCCTCAGCAAACTGTGGGCTTTCTTGTGCATCATCTTAAGAAGAGGCTTCCTTCTGGGACAACAGCCATGCAGATCAATTTGATGCAGTGTTGGGCGTATGGTCTGAGCACTGACAGGCTGACCCCCCACCCCTTCAACCTCTGCAGCAACGCTGGCAGCACTCATACGTCTATTTCCCAAAGACAACCTCTGGGTATGATGCTAAGCACTCAACTTTTTTTGGTCGACCATGGCGAGGCCTGTTCTGAGTGGAACCTGTCCTGCTAAACCGCTGTATGGTCTTGGCTACCGTGCTGCAGCTTCAGGGTCTTGGCAATCTTCTTATAGCCTAGGCTGTCTTTATGTAGAGCAACAATTCTTTTCCAGCTCCTCAGAGAGTTCTTTGCCATGAGGTGCCATGTTGAACTTCCAGTGACCAGTATGAGAGAGTGAGAGCGATAACACCAAATTTAACACACCTGCTCCCCTCTCACACCTGAGACACCGGGGAGGGAAAATGGCTAATTGGGCCCAATTTGGACATTTTCACTTAGGGGTGTACTCACTTTTGTTGCCAGCAGTTTAGACATAAATGGCTGTGTGTTGAGTTATTTTGAGGGGACAGCAAATTTACACTGTTATACAAGCTGTACACTCACTACTTTACATTTTAGCAAAGTGTCATTTACTCAGTGTTGTCACATGAAAAGATAGAATAAAATATTTACAAAAATGTGAGGGGTGTACTCACTTTTGTGAGATACTGTATATACATTCAGTTCACATAACAATCAACATAATTTTAGTGATTCATTGTTGACAGGTCTGAGATTAAGAAAAATAAAAATATGGCATCTCCTGCTCTTCACTCTATTTGAAAGGGATGGTGGTTATCATTCTAAAGTAGAAGTGATTACATTATATTGCTGGTTAGTAGAAAACTACCCTTTCATTGGTGGCCAAAATAGGTGGGAGATGAATTCACCAAAATTTCAAAGGCCAAACTGGTAATTTTGAAAGAAATTCAGTTTAAACAGAATCACTTCTTTCCAACTTACCAGTATACAGTATGCCCACTTACAAAAAAATGAAGGGTCTACAATTTTTATCATAGGTGTATTTTAAGTGATAGAGACAGAATATCAACCAAAAATCCTGAAAAAACACATACAAATGTTATAAATTGAGTTGCATTTCAGTGAGTAAAATAAGTATTTGATTCCCTACCAACCAACAATAATTCTGGCTCCCACAGACTGGCTACAGTAGGTGCTCATATGGTACACAGATAAGTCCTGTCAGTTTAAGTAGGAGCTCCTAACGACAACTCGCTATGTGTATAAAAGACACCTGTCCACAGAATCTCTTTCTTCCATTCAAACCTCACCATCATGGGCAAGACCAAAGAGCTGTCAAAGGGCATCAGGGACAAGATTGTAGACCTTCACAAGGCTGGAATAGGCCACAAGACCATCAGCAAGAAGCTTGGTGAGAAGGAGACAACTGCTGGAGCGATTATTCGCAAATGGAAGAAATACAAAATAACCATCACTCGCATTCGGTCTGGAGCTCCATGCAAGATTTTGCTTCATGCGGTAAGGATGATCATGAAAAAAGTGAGGGATCAGCCCAGAACTACACAGGATGTGCTTGTGAATGATCTCAAGGCAGTTGGGACCACAGTCACCAAACAAACCATTTGTAACACAATACTCCGCCATGGATTGAAATCCTGCAGCGCCCGCAAGGTCTCCCTCCTCAAGAAGGCACATGTACAGGCCCGTCTGGAGCTTGCCAATGAACATCTAAATGATTCACAGAAGGATTGGGAGAAAGTTCTGTGGCCAGGTGAGACCAAAATTTAGTTTTTGACATTAACTTGTCTCTCCGTGTTTGGAGGAAGAAAAATGCTGACTTTGACCCTAAGAACACCATCCCCTTCAGTCAAGCACGGAGGTGGAAACATTATACTTTGAGGCTGTTTCTCTGCTTAAGGTAAAAGCTGACTTTGCCGCATTGAGGGGCCAATGGACATGGCCATGTATTGTAAAATCTTGGATGAGAACCTTCTTCCCTCAGCCAGAACACTAAAGATGGGTCATGGATGGGTCTTCAAGCATGACAATGACCCAAAATATACCGCCAAGACAACAAAGGAGTGGCTCAAGAAGAAGCACATTAAGGTCTTGGAGTGGCGCCAGACCTTGATTCTATAGAAAATTTATGGAGGGAGCTGAAATTTCAAGTTCCCAAGCGACAACCAAAAAACCTTAAGAATTTAGAGAAGATCTGTAAAGAAGAGTGGACCAAAATTCATTCCTGAGATGTGTGCAAACCTGGTCACCAACTACAAGAAACGTCTTACCTCTGAGCTTGCCAACAAGGGTTTCTCCAACCAAGTACTAAGTCATGTTTTGTTTGGGGATCAAATACTTATTTTACTCACTGAACTGCAACTCAATTTATAACATTTGTATTATGTGTTTTTTCTGGATTTTGGGTTGATATTCTGTCTCTATCATTTAAAATACACCTATGATAAAAATATTAGACCCCTCATTTCTTTGTAAGTGGACACACTTACAAGATCTGCAGGGGATTAAATAATTATTTTCCCCACCGTATATTGGAAACTTCTTATATACAGTAATTATAATTACAATTTATATGATTTTTTAATTTTTTTTTTTACCTTGGGTTAAAGTGACACTAAACATTATCCTTAATCTTTAAAATTAACCCCCCACATCTACTATTTAAAGTGGTTGTAAACTTCAGACATGAATAATGAACAAAGCATATCCATCTATAACAGAGATGCCCCAACCTTTTGAAGAGCGCGGGCCACTTAAAGCGGAGTTCCACACAAAAATGGAACTTCCGCTTTTCGGAACCCTCCCCCCCTCCGGTGTCACATTTGGCATCTTTCAGGGGGGAGGGGGGTGCAGATACCTGTCTAAGACAGGTATTTGCACCCACTTCCGGCATAGACTCCCATGGGAGTCTACGCCTCTTCCCGTCCCCACCGCACTGTCTCCTGGGAACACACAACTCCCAGGAGAGAGCGGGGACCACTTGGGACGTGCAGCGCGACTCGCGCATGCGCAGTAGGGAACCGGGAAGTGAAGCCGCAACGCTTCACTTCCTGATTCCCTCACCTAGGATGGCGGCGGCAGCTGCCGAGAACCGAGCGGGTTCTCGGCGTCGCCTGCCGACATCGCTGGACCCTGGGACAGGTAAGTGGCCATGTATTAAAAGTCAGCAGCTGCAGTATTTGTAGCTGCTGGCTTTTAATATTTTTTTTTTTTTGGCGGTGTGGGTGGACCCCCGCTTTAAGTGGATCATGTATATATGCGTGATCCTGCGCAGAGCGGCCTCCCTGCAGCAGTAAAACTGCTATAGGGTGATCGGAAAACTAGTTTATGACTAATATCTGCATTAACACTATGTGGAAATGGTGTGGGGCCTCTCCAGCCCCTGCAAGGACCTTGACCAACATCAGGGCCAGGGAACAGGGAGCAGTTCCATGGATCTGGAGCTGAAAGACTCTGTAGCTTCAGAGGGGATTCAAAAATAAATGATCTGCTTCAGCACACCAAGGGCAAACAAATAAAGATCATTTGAGTTATTTAACTAGACATGTTCCTTTAAATAGGCATGGGTTAGTGACAGGGTCTCTTTGAACAATATAAGTACAAGAATTGGAGCTGTTAGGAAGTTTGTTACCTGGAGTTGTTCATAGTCCAGACATCTGTTTTCTGTCTGCAATGCTGCATAAGGACTTTCAACAACAGGTTTTGGATTATGGGGCACCTATAAATTTTGGGGTACAGTTATTATTAGACTGCAAAGGTACGGCCAACTATCAATTAGTCATTTTTGGCTCTGCCCTCAAGATTCAAAATACATGCAACAGTACAGGAGGTGACTCAGTACGAAAAGCAAACACCAAAGGGCTCCAAGGAAGTGTAGTATTAAAAATAAAGTTTATTAAAAAAAAATTTGAACGACACTTCTCCACTTGTCTTTTTTATTGGGTTTTTTTCAATAAAATACTACACTTAGCTGTCGTCCTACTGCTAGTTGTCCCAGAATCTATGAAAGGAGCTACCAGAAGTGTAACCTGATGGAGTTCTATGAACCCTTGATGTACCCTTGATGCTTGGTCAGCCTATGTAAAGACTGTATCTCGTTATTAATTAAAAAAAAAAAAAAAAAAAACACAAGGGCTTTATGCCACCTTTATACCATTATCCAATATTGATCATATGGCTTAGCAACGGTGCATACAGTAGGTGCCAATGCATAATTAAGGCCTCTCTTAAGGCTGCATTCACACCTGAGCGTATCGTTTTCAGGCAGAAAATCGTGCGATTTTGCTGCAATTTTTGCCGCGATCTTGTACAGGTCAAAAGGTCACCAATGTAAAAAAGCAGAAAAACGCCTGTAATCTGCCTAAAAAGAAGCTCCTGTACTTTTTTGAGCGACGGGCGTTTTGCTTCAGGCAACAGAACGCTCAGATGTGAACAGGGGCTATTGATATTAATGGAATTTGGTCTTTTTGGGCGTTTTTAGAGCTGAGGCTTACAGCAGAAAAACACCCAAAAACACCTAGGTGTGAACGGAGCCTAAATGGTATTGCACGGAGCAGCCCCCTACCTCCTCTTCAGGGATTGGGGATTCCAACCTTAATCCCCCAGCGTTCTCAGCACCTCTTCTCTAAGTGCCACCATAGAAAGGCACTTTCTATGAGGGCAATCAGGTGGGCATGCTCCTACAGGTGACTCAGGTTAGTATATTGAGGGGGGAGTCTGGGGGAGCTGCTATTGAAAGGTTTTACCTTAATACAGAACATGCATTAGGTAAAGAACCATTTGTCTTTAGAACCACTTTGAGGATAGCTGCAGTATCACTAGTGGTTGGTTAAAGTGTATCTAAAGCCAAAGGTTTTAGTTTTTTCTTTATTTTTGAAGTAATGATGGGTTAGAAGTACCGTTCTCTTGGCAACCGCCAAACCCAAACATGTCCATCAGATTGCCAGTCAAAGAGGTGTGATTCGTCACTCCAGAGAACACATCTCCACTGAGAGTCCAGTAGCAGCATGATTTACACCACTGCACCCGACACTTTGCATTGCACTTGGTGATGTAAGGCTTGGATGTAGCTGCTTGACCATGCAAACCCATTCCATGAAGCTCTCTGTGCGCTGTTGTGCTGATCTGAAGGTCACATGAAGTGTATTGACTCTACAGACAGTTGGCGACTTCTGTGCACTTCAGCATGCACTGACCCCGCTCTGTCATTTTACGTGGCCTACCACTTCGTGGCTGAGTTGCTCTTGTTCCCAGTTGCTTCCACTTTGTTATAATACCACTAACAGTTGAGCGTGGAATATTTAGTAGCAAGGAGATTTCACGGATGGACTTATTGCATAAGTGGCAACCCATCCCGGTACCACGCTTGAATTCACTGAGCTCCTGAAAGTGACCCTGTCTTTCACAAATGTTTGTAGAAGCAGTCTGTATGCCTAGGTGCTTGATTTTATACACCTGTGGCCATGGAGGTGAGTGGAACACCTGAATCAAACGATTTGGAGGGGTGTCCCAATACTTTAAGCCAGTGATGGTGAACCTTGGCACCCCAGATGTTTTGGAACTACATTTCCCATGATGCTCAACAACACTTCAGAGTGCATGAGCATCATGGGAAATGTAGTTCCAAAACACCTGGAGTGCCAAGGTTCGCCATTACTGCTTTAGGCAAAATAGTGTAAATAACAAAAAGAGGCATTTATCCATTACCTACTCTTAAAAAAAAAAAAAAAAAGTTTGAACATTAGCTATACTTTCTAGACAACCATAATTTTAATTGTATAAGGTTTTTTAGGCTGGGTTCATATTTATGCGAATAAGATGTGGGTTTCCCCGCATCCAATTCGCATGATAGAAGAGTGTTAATGGAGCCGGTTCACACATCTCCGGGGCGGCCGCGGAGCGCACAGCTGAAGGGTCCTGTGCGTAATTGGCTCCATTTCAGGTCCGAATTCAGGCAAAAATTCAGACCTGAACCTGTGAACAGGGACGCACCGGACCCCCTGCCATACCCTGCGCCACGCATAGGGATTGATTTAATGTTGTAAAGCGCTGCGTAAACTGTCAGCGCTATAAAAATCCTGTCTAATAATAATAATAATAATTTACTAAAGTCACATTTACTGTGCCTGTTTGAAAATGCAGTTTCTCCAGAGCTTAGTAAATGAGGGAGAGCTATGCTGGCTTTCATCATCCAATCATGTGCAAGCAAAAATGCTGTTTTTTTTAGATTCCTTGCATGTGATTGGTTGTTCTTTGTAACGTGAAGCTTTACCTCATTTACCACCCCTGGAGCAACTGCACATGCAGAGTGCAGCTGCACTTTCAAAAGTGCACAGCCAATAAGCCTTTAGTAAATCAACTCCATAGTGTAAACTAAGCCTTAAATAAAAAAATGGAAAAAGTCATAATTATTCAAAACACACATACTGACCGTAACATTCATATAGAGATTGGTATCTCTGGAGGCTTCCTCAGTTGCTGGATTTGGTTGGCTTGGTTGGCTTGAAGCTCTTTTTCTTCTGTGAAAAGAAATTTGCTGTTGTATTCAATAAATTACAGATATGTCCACCTCCTAGCAGCCAATCAGCGCCTGTTAACGTGAAAAGTTTATTCAGGCAGATGCCTCTCTCCACGCAGTTCTGGTCCCGCCCCCAGTCCAGAATTGTCCCCCCCCTGCTGTCCACTCTACTAATGACAGTGGCAGAGGCTGGGGACAAAAGTGGCAGCTAAATGGCACGATTGCGGCAGTCCAGAAAGAGCAGTAGCTCGGGCCAGACGAGGGCCGTTATTTAGCGATGCCCGGTCTAAATCAAGGGTCTCCAAACTTTCTAAGTAAAGGGTCAATTTACAGTTCTTTAGACATTTGGGGGTAGCTGGACTGTGGCCAGTGTGAGTAGAAAATGCCTGGGCATCATTGGGAGAAAACAATGCCTCAGGCTTGGTGGTCAGTGGTAGTAAAAAAAAAAAATTTTAAAAACGCCTGCGGTCAGTAGAATGAGGAATAGTGCCCCACTGTTTGTGTCAGTTGAAGGAATGGTGTCAAATCATTAATGTTAGTAGGAGAAATGGTGTCCCATCATTGGTGTCAGTGGGAGATTTAGTGCCCCATCATTAGTGTCTGTAGAAGGAATAGTACCCCAATGTTAGTGTCAATGGAGGGAATAGTGCCTCATCATTGGCGTTATTGGGTAGAATAGTGCTTTGAATCAGGGGGAGGAAGAGTGTCCCATTGGCCAGATAAAGGCAAGCAAAGGGAAGGAGTTTGGAAACCACTCATAGAGCTGTGGAGGAGAGAGGATATTGTGTAATGTGAGCAGTGTGCAGCCATGCATCCAGTGTAATCCTCATCCGCTTATTACATTACTCTCCCCACCCATCCAATTCCATCACAGAAGACGAGGACACACATGGCTAGTGACCTGTGAAGCCACCACAGCAGGAGTACAGAGGGGGGTATACCCACTTACATTCATGGGCTGGGCCAAATGAGAAAAATTTGTGTAAGTATATACTAAGTCAAAATTTACCTATACTGCTAAACGGAGCTAAATTTGAGGAAAAAAAATGTGAAAAATACAGTTAAAAAAAAAAAATTAAAAAAGTAAAAAAAAAAGTTAAACTACAAATGTGCAAATAAAAATTAAAACAATTTTAAACCTCTTACATGAAATATGAACAAAGCGTATCCCCCCTATAGTGTAAACTGCAGAGTGTAATTTCCCTGCACTGCTTTCTAAAAGCTCAAACTGTAAAACATTCTAGGCTTTGAAAGGCTGGGCTAGCTCCTGATCATGTGACCACTGTGCCAGCCTGGGCATAATAGCCCAGTTAAGGGGTGCCAGGGCTGGATAGGAATGAGTTTAAGTAGAATCAAAGACAAACCTGTTTTTTTAATTTTGAATAGAGTAAGAGGGAGGGTTATAACCCCTGTCAGTTTGTATTCCATTATGAAGTTTCCCTTCAGAAAGTGAGGGAATCTCTGGTAGTCACCAAAACTAGTGTCCCCATTGGAAGATTTCTCTTCTATTCCTGCTCTGGTGACAACCCAAAATTCGGGATTCTCTTTCACACTCACTGATAATAATAACAGTGCCCATTGAGCTTATAATCCATTCACACTTCATCCAAACCCCCCCCCCCAAAAAAAAAAAAGAAACACAGATCACAATTTAGTATTCATTTAGGGCTGGTTCACACCACAAAAATGCACTCCAGATCTATTCCGGATGCATTTCTGCATATGTGTTTTTAACACGTTCTTTTGATGCATTCCGTCGCGTTTTTGATGCTTTTACCGGATGCACTTTTCTTCTTTTTTCCTACTGTACTGGGGCCTGGTGTGTTTTTGATGCGTTCCAGTGCATTCAGTTGCATTTTTTATGCGTTTTACCACATTTCAGTACAGTCCAGTGCAGGAAAAATGCAGCATGTTCTACTTTTTTTTCTGGATCTATAACATCCTGGAACTGACCGCACTGTTGTGAACTATGCGATTGGAGACCATATAACCTACTTTCCATGCATTTTTGATGCAGAAAAAAACCCACAGGACTGCATGTGGTGTGAACTGACCCTTAACTTACAGATTGTCAGTGCTGAAAGCCAGAGATAGTTTGTATCATTAGGCTTGTCTGTCTAGGTATGTGAGTGGCCCCGGGGTGTAGCAATAGTAAGCTGTGCTGAGTGAGGCCTTCAGCAGCAGGGAAGCCTTTTGTTGTGGTTGTTTGTTGTAGTCCTGTCACCATGACAACACTACAGCTCAGACGGGATCCGTTCTCCAGCAAGGCGTCCGGCTCCATCAGGAGGACGACTCCACAACCTCTCCAGGTATGACAAGTTATCGATCGATATCCCTGAATTATATTAAATATAGAATATATCGCTTTATGTCTGTTTACAAATTGCAGGCTGGTTAGAATGTTCTGGGTTTTACTTTATTCCTAAAGTCACAAAAGACATTTACAATAAGTGGCCATTCACACTAGCCTGTGCAGTAAAATGCAGGGCTTTAAATCGCAGGCTAGCGCAGTGCGGGCTCCGGCACGGAGCGGTGTGATGTGCGTTTCAGGGAATCGCAGTGTTTTTTCTTTCTTTCTCTATTTGAAGTCTGACATTTCACTGCACGGTGCGTTGCGCTGCTATGTGGTGACATGTGGTGCGACATCCCAGGTAAACCTAGGGAGGGGCCTATTGGACGTGATGTCACTCCACACAGCCGCTGCCAGAGGCTCTAAGACCCCTTTCACACCGAGCCGCCCAGGCGTCAGCGGTAAAGCGGCGCTAAAAAACGTTTTTAGCGGAGCTAAAACCGCCCTGCTAGCGGCCGAAAAGGGGTTAAATCCGCCCGCAAAACGCCGCCGGAGCGGCGTTTTGCCAGCGGTATGGCAGTGCTGCCCCATTGATTTCAATGGGGAGCAGCGGTGGAGGAGCGGTGAGTTCACCGCTCCAAAGAAGCTGCTGGCAGGACTTTTTCTGACACCCTGCCAGCGCACCGCTCCAGTGTGAAAGCCCTCGGGCTTTCACACTGGAGTGAATGGAGCAGCTGTTTTAGGGCGTTTTGCAGGCACTATTTTTAATGCTATAGGGCCTGCAAAACGCCCTCAGTGTGAAAGGGGTCTAATAGGCTTCAATATAGGGTGGGCTCGGGTCGCAGAGAGTGCGCTTTCAGCCCATCCAAGGTGTGTTACAACAGCGAATCAATATTCGATGGGGTAAGTGCCGGACCGACCAGCAAACAGTGGGGGGGTGGGTGGTTGTTTGCCGGCCCCCCCAAAAAAAAACACCAGTCGCCACTGCTCCACCCATAATTTCCTCCCCCTAGTGCTTTCTATTGGTTAAACAAAAACACCTGAAGCTGTTAAACGCTTGTAATACACTTCAAAAAACGTTCTAAAGCTCTTCAATAGAATGAAAGCCGATCTGCCGTGTGTATGACAGCCTGTCTGACAGAAGCCGGCTTCCGTTGAAGGAGCATGACTGAAAAAATCTGCCAATTGGCATCCTATCAGCGCTCTCAGCCAATGACCAGTGTTCTGGTGGGGGGGGTCGAGTCCCCCTGTTAGAACACAATAGCTTAGCAGGGGGATCGCTGTACTAACATCAGATAGTACAGCAAGCTCCTCCGTTTTTTTTTTCGTTCAGCCTGCTGGGTTGAAAGAAAAGAAACTAAAAGTGGGTAACTAGCTTAAAGTGGAACTGTAGCCTATGTACTGTATATAAAATTGGCGGACAGGCAGAATTTTTAACCACTTCAGCTTGGGAAGGTTTACCCCCCCTTCCTGACCAGGCCATTATTTGCGATACGGCACTGCGGTACTTTAACTGCCATTTGTGTGGTCGTGCAAAACTGTACCCAAACAACATTTTTGTCCTTTTTCTCCCAAAAATAGAGCTTTCTTTTGGTGGTATTTGATCACCTCTGTGGTTTTTATTTTTTGCACTATTAAAAAAAAAAAAAAAAAAAAAAAAAACCAACAATTTTGAAAAAAAAAAAAACAACTTTCTGCTATAAAATGTATCCAATACAAAAATGTAAATAGTCGATGTTCTTCATCAATTTAGGCCAATATGCATTCTGCAAAAATATGGTAAAAAAAATCCCAATAAGCGTATATTGATTGGTTTGGGCAAAAGTAAGCGTCTACAAACTATAGAATCTTTTTTTTTTATACTAGTAATGATCAGCAACTTATAGCGGGACTACTATATTGCGGTGGACAAATCGGATACCGAACTGACACTTTTTGGGGACCAGTGATACCAATACAGTGATCAGTGCTAAAAAATATACACTTTCACTGTACTAATGACACTGGCAGGGAAGGGGTTAACATCAGGGGCAATCAAAGGGTTAAATGTATGCCTAAGTTGTGCTTACTCACTGTGGGGGAGGTGCTTTGACTAGGGGAAGACAAAGATCCCTGTTCCTGCTTAGTAGAAACACAGGATCAGTGTCCTCCCTTCTGACAGAACGACAATCTGCCTTGTTTACATAGGCAGATTGTCGTTCTGATTCTGTACTGTCTAATCTGTCTAACTGGAAGGCACCAGCAGTCCACGGTACCCGCCGCTGGGCTCCCGCTGTGATTATACATGCCTCAGACTCGGAAGTGTCAGGTCACGTACTAGATACGTGATCTGGCACAGAGCGGCCGCCCTTTCGCAGTAAATGTACGTGGGGCGGTCGTTAAGTGGTTAATGCAGAAGAGACATGCTTTGTCTGTTCTGCATTACCTGCCTGTCTGCCCTTGTACACGCTGGTGCAGCTCACTGTACGATTTCAGCAGTGCTGAATCTGAGTGAACTGCCATGCCTACACGGGAGTGACATCATCCCTGCCCGGCCAATAACTGATTGAGACCTGGAAGCCGGCTGGGCGGGGAGCTTGAGGATGCTGCATCGCTGGAGCTGAGTATTGTTCTGCTTTAAGTGTGGAGAATCCTTCAGAGGCTGGAGGGAAGTTGATCCAGGGATAAAATAACAAAGGCCATAGGTGCCAACATTTCAAAAAAATTTCCAGGGACACTTTTTTTTTTTTTGCTGTGCATCAAACAAGCCAATGTAGGCAAAAAATGTACTTTAATTGGGGGTGAGGCATTCATTTAAATTGGGAGTCTTTTCACAACAGACATATCATTAACCAAATGTCATATTTTAATTTAAAGAGGAAGTAAACTTCCCTCTAAGGTTTGTACCTATAAGCATAGGCGTCGCCAGGGTGTGGCTATCGAGGCTGGAGCCCTGAATGTGGAGCCCATAGCCCCGTGGCTGCGACATTGGAGGTGGAGGAGAGACGAGCGGGTGGGTCGCGGCTGCGGCGGGCAGCATTGGAGGTGGAGGAGAGAAGAGCAGGCGGGTCGCGGCTGCAGCATTGGAGGTGGGGGAGAGAAGAGCGGGCGGGTCGTGGCTATGGCGGGCAGCATTGGAGGTGGAGGAGAGAAGAGCGGGCGGGTCGCGGCTGCGGCATTGGAGGTGGAGAGAGAAGAGCAGGTGGATCGCGGCTACGGTGGGTGGCATTGGAGGTGGAGGAGAGACGAGCAGAGATGACACCGTCACCACTCTTCTGCCCTCGCAGCCAGGCCACTTCAACGTGGGAGCGATGTGCGGCGGGGAGCAGAGAGATGACATCATCTCTCACTGCCCACCACACATCAGCGCTCTTCCGCCCTCACAGCGCGGACCTTTTAAATGTTGGAGGTGCAGTGGGGAGCAGAGAGATTACATTATCTCTCACTGCCCACCCCGCATCTCCTCTCTCCTGCCCTCACTAAATGGGCCAGTGCTGCCAGCCTGCCACCAATGCAGTGAAAATGCACATTTGGTGGCACTGGCTGGCATGGCAAGTGACAATCTGCTAATGGTGGCAAGTGACGTGGCAAGTGACAGTTGGCAAGTGATGTGGCAAGTGACAATCTGCAAATGGTGGCAGGTGACGTGGCAAGTGAGAATCTGCAAATAGTGGAAAGTGATGTGGCAAGTGACAATCTGCAAATGGTGGCAAGTGATGTGGCAAGTGACAATCTGCAAATGGTGACAGGTGACGTGGCAAGTGACAATCTGCAAATGGTGGCAGGTGACGTGGCAAGTGACAATCTGCAAATGGTGGCAAGTGATGTGGCAAGTGACAATCTGCAAATGGTGGCAAGTAATGTGGCAAGTGACAATCTGCAAATGGTCGCAAGTGACAATCTGCAAATGGTGGCAGGTGACGTGGCAAGTGACAATCTGCAAATGGTGGCAAGTGACAATCTGCAAATGGTGGCAAGTGATGTGGCAAGTGACAATTTGCAAATGGTGGCAGGTGATGTGGCAAGTGACAATCTGCAAATGGTGGCAAGTGACAATCTGCAAATGGTGGCAGGTGACGTGGCAAGTGACAATCTGCAAATGGTGGCAGGTGACGTGGCAAGTGAAAATCTGCAAATGGTGGCAAGTGACAATCTGCAAATGGTGGCAAGTGACGTGGCAAGTGACAATTTGCAAATGGTGGCAGGTGATGTGGCAAGTGACAATCTGCAAATGGTGGCAAGTGACAATCTGCAAATGGTGGCAAGTGACGTGGCAAGTGACAATCTGCAAATGGTGGCAGGTGACGTGGCAAGTGACAATCTGCAAATGGTGGCAAGTGATGTGGCAAGTGACAATCTGCAAATGGTCGCAAGTGACAATCTGCAAATGGTGGCAGGTGACGTGGCAAGTGACAATCTGCAAATGGTGGCAGGTGACGTGCCACGTGACAATCTGCAAATGGTAGCAAGTGACAATCTGCAAATGGTGACAAGTGACAATCTGCAAATGGTGACAAGTGATGTAGCAAGTGACAATCTGCAAATGGTGGCAGGTGACGTGCCACGTGACAATCTGCAAATGGTAGCAAGTGACAACCTGCAAATGGTGACAAGTGACAATCTGCAAATGGTGACAAGTGATGTAGCAAGTGACAATCTGCAAATGGTGGCAGGTGACAATCTGCAAATGGTGGCAGGTGACAATCTGCAAATAGTGGCAGGTGACACGCCCAGGGCTCCCACTGATTCTGCATTATGGTGAGTTGAACCACTTCATTATATATTACAATGTAACAATAGAAACAATGCGCTTCGATCACCCTGACACCATATCAACCATGGTGCCATGATGACAAGTGACAATCTGCAAATGGTGGCAAGTGATGTGGCAAGTGACAATCTGCAAATGGTCGCAAGTGACAATCTGCAAATGGTGGCAGGTGACGTGGCAAGTGACAATCTGCAAATGGTGGCAAGTGACAATCTGCAAATGGTGGCAGGTGACGTGCCACGTGACAATCTGCAAATGGTAGCAAGTGACAATCTGTAAATGGTGACAAGTGACAATCTGCAAATGGTGACAAGTGATGTAGCAAGTGACAATCTGCAAATGGTGGCAGGTGACATGGCAAGTGACAATCTGCAAATGGTGGCAGGTGACAATCTGCAAATGGTGGCAGGTGACACGCCCAGGGCTCCCACTGATTCTGCATTATGGTGAGTTGAACCACTTCATTATATATTACAATGTAACAATAGAACCAATGCGCTTCGATCACCCTGACACCATATCAACCATGGTGCCATGATGATTGAAACGCCAACACCAGCCTTCCTTTGCACGCGAAAAAATTGCTTACCAACGGCGTGCCCCCCCCTCCCCCTCCCCCAGGTTGGTGACCGCTGCTATGGGCTCTAGCCCCAGATCTTTTCAGACCTAGCAACGCCCCTGCCTATAGGTAAGCCTATAAAAAAGGGCTTACCAATAGGTACTGTAAATATCTCCTAAACTTGCACTGTTTAGGAGATATTTACTGTATACTGCACCGATGACGTTATCGGCACATGCGGCTCCGGCCAGTCACATAGCCAGAGTCTGCGGACCCGGAAAGGAAGACGGCCAAAGATGGATGCAGCCTCCAGCGGGGATGGCGAGCAATTTGTTGGCGGGTAAGTTTCACATAATGTGCTAGTAAGCGATGCATACTAGCACATTATGCATTTACTTTGCAGGTCACAAAAAAAAGAGGCAGTGTTTACTTCCTCTTTAACATTAAAGAGGAGCTCCACTCACCTGTCCCAGGATCCACCGATGTGGTCTCCCTTCTCTCCCTGGCGTCGGCAGTTTAACTGAGGGCACCCGCCTGTGACAGCTAACGGCTTCACAGCTGGGTGCCCACTGGGCATGGATGAGTCGTGCTGTGCCTCCTGAATGGTCTGGAGGGGGAAAGGAGAACTAGGTACCCTCTCCTCCCCAAAAAAACTGCATGCCAAATGTAGCAGGGGAGGAGGGAAGGACTCAAAATGGAACTTCCCCTTTTGGGTGGAGCACTGCTTTAAATAAAAGAGCTATAATTATAATGGCAAAAAAAAAAAAAAAACACTGGCGGTAACAGTAAGCATGTACACTGATCCCAAGGTTTTGCAAAGTACAGACATTAACTACGGTAAAAAAAAAAAAAACTGTGGAAAAACACTTTATGCGCAATAATTAAAAGAGAAGTATTGGAAAAGTTTTTTGGTGCTACTTCTCTTCTGGGTCACAGGGTGTGCTTAGTACTTATGCTCTCCTGTGATGCAGAATCAGCCAACAGCAGACTAAAGCCCGTTGTCAGTCGACATCACAGAGCCACTCCAGGTAGTGGATGGATCCCAACAATAATGTATGAATCCACGCATATGCCTGACCCGCAGCTGGCTGAGCCTGGGGGCTGAAGCAGAGGTTGTGTTTCCCAACAATCAAAGTTTGCCCTGGCTGATTGAGATAGACGAGGTGGGGACTTTAATTACATTTTTTTAACCATTGTGCAGGAGATTATTAGATAGCCAACAATTAAAGTGTTACTAAACCCAGGACCCTGTATTCACTATATCTGGTCTCCCACAGTACACAGAACATGGAAATGCAATTATTTGAGTTAATATAAACTGCTAAATACCTTTTTTTGTATCAGCAGTATATAGCAGTCTTGTGACTTCTATCAGTGTCTGGTTAAAGCTTGTAGGAGGAGTTTTCATTCTCCCCTGACTGTCCAATAAGGTTGCAGGACCCCTGACCCTCTGTCTGGACAGTGCTGATTGTCCCTGTGCTGATCACATGCATCCTCCCAAGAAAAAAAAAAAAAAACTCTAGCAATACACACCAAACTGAGCATGTGCAGAGTTCCCCCAAGCCTCTGTTCTATCAGGAGATGGATTGGGGACTGCGGAGGAAGGGGAGGATCAGGGAAGACAAGATCAAACAGCCTTTTTACACAATACACACCACACGATAAACCCCTTAGGTTCCACAGTGAGTATAACAAGCATGCTTTACTGCATATACAGACTGATTTTACTGTTGTGGGTTTAGTACCACCTTAACTGAAAGTCCTGACCTCTTCTATATCTATATTAGCAATAAAGTGAGCTTACATATAAATAAATATAGTATATTGACATCTGTGATGCTGTTTGGATGTTTAATTTTTAAAGCCCAAATGTTTAGCGCTGACCAGTGTGGGGTGTACCAACATGGCCCCCGCCACCTTTCTACTGCTGGCGTCAAGCTTCTATCAAAATGTAACATCAAAACAGCATGACAGATATCAACATACTATATTTATTTATATCCACTCACGTTATTGCTAAAATTACTCTTAAATTCAAGACGTAGGTGGGTGTAGTAAGAGTTCCGCTGCTGCCTTCTTCTGACTGCATGTGTTCTGTCAGATTAGCAAACCTGGAACGCATGCACAGCTGATGGAACATTACTACTGTTACCTAATCTGATGGGTCGCTGATTCTGACAGAACAGCAGCAGCACCGATGGAGTCACGGGGGGCTCCATACTGCTTACGTGACAGGGCCCCTACTCCCCTACCAAATTATATTTTTGCTAAAAATGCACAAAAATCATTATTACTTGACATATATATAGCTTACCCCGCTCTCCATCCTGAGACATCCTCTTGTGTGCCTACAGCAACTGCTGGTGGGAGAGGCGTGAAGCTGGCAATGCTGCAGAGAAAAAGCAAAGGAGGAACAGATCCCAGCTGTACTGTCTTACTGCAGACACTGATCCTCTTCTGCCTTCCCCTGCAGCGCTGCCAGCTTCTCCTCAGCTCCCTCCCTCCAGCTATGCTGCAGGGGAAGGTAGAAAAGGATTTGTTTCTGCAGTAAGACAGTACAGTTGGCCTTCCTGCTCAGTAGGTGTCCGGGCCCCCCTTTTAAACTGATGGGGCCCTCACCCAGTACAGGAGGGCTTGCTGTACTGTCTTATCAGTGGCACTGAGTGCAGGGGTCAGGAGTATGTCATAGTCAGCCCAGCATGCAGACTGCAGTGTGCATAGGGGTTCACTCCTGCAACTCTCTTCCAATGCTGTTCACCCCTACAGCACTCTTCCAACAATGCCCACCCCTGCACTCCCTGTCACCTTCTTCCAATACTGCTCCCCTCTGCATCTTCTGTAAGCCACTCCCAATACTGCTTACCCCTTCACCACTCTTCCAATACTGTTCACCTCAGCACCCTTTGCAACTCTTTTTTTATTGCTGCTCACCTCTGCATCCCTTATGATCCACTCCCAACACTGCTTACCCCCCCCCCCCCCCCCCCCATCACTCCCTCCTGGCAACCCCTGTACACTGCAGTCCAAATAACACACCCAATGGATGAACTTTTTCTTACATGTGCACACGGCCTTAGATTGAAAGGGTAAATGCATGTTAGTGATTGGCAAAGCAGTTATATTATGTTTTACCTCTTACTGTCCTCATGAGCACCAGAACAAATGGTAAATGTTGCACCCCTGTAGTTACCCAAGAATGGAACTAACCATTCAATGACCACATACATGGATCAAAAACGCCTTTTTGGTCTTCTAAAATAAAAGAATACTAAACTTGTGCCTTTTTTCCACTTGAAGGTGACACGGACGTACTGCGATGGAGTAATGGATCCCAATTCGCTGGTCACACAAGCTGCGTACAGCAGACCGGATATTAACTTACGCCTCAGCTTGGACAGTTTAGAGGATAGTTTGGAGGACGATGACTCAGACAGTTTATCTGAGGAGAGGAGGTATCAGTCTGAGCTTCAGAACCGGATACATGTTAAGGACAATTTCCTTCACATTGTCAATGGAGAGAGTGAAGATGTCCAAAAAGATGATATGGGTATTTCACACCAAGATCACCCTTCCGGAGGACACAATCACAGCAGGTAATCCTAAACAGATCATTGGATGACCTGCACAGATACCAACATGCAATCAGGAATCTAGGGAGACCAATAATAGAATAATCTTTAGAATGCAGAAATATTTATCCATCAAGAGGGAGATAGCACACGGACCAGATTAAGACCAAACAAGGACCTAGGTAGATTAAAGCTGAACTCCAGAACAGTCAAATATTGTCTGAATACAAGAGTCATGTATATTCTTCCTTGAATCTTGGTGTGCTTTGTGTATTTCTTCCAGATCTGTGTAGTAATCCAGTGTATGCAGGAACTTCCTGTAATAAAGACCGCTCACTGCTGCCCTCTCTCCTTGTGCAGGGTGACTGGTCTTGTTTGGGTATGTTGTACACTATTATGCTAATGTTTAGTACATCTAACTTTTCTGTAAACACACATTACATTTTTTAAGGGTGAATACAAAGTGCTGAGAGTTGAACGCTTCAAACTTCAAAGTAAACAGGTCAATGGGCCATAAGCACTTGCTTAAGCCGGCCACAGATGGTTCAAATCTGCTGAACTGGCAGAGATTTGATCCATGTATGGGCAGGCTGAATGTAATCAAATTGCTCCATTGATCGGCTTGGCTACAGCTAGCCTGCCAGATTTTTACATGCGATTATTGCCAGCGGCTATAGTCGCTAGAAATAATCACTGCATTCTCTTGGTAGGAATGGCTTCCTGTGCCCTAACCCCCCCCCCCCCCCCAACACCACCTGGAGAACACAATAGCTCTGTGGGACAGATTCCCCCCATCAACGCTGACTGTGTTGATGGGAGAAATGAACGATTTTGACGACTTGTGGCTGCAGGAAAGAAAATCGTATCATCTATGGCCTGCCTTAGGTCACCTTCTGAGTGATCTGACCTTAGATAGGCAGAGCAATGTTCTGCAAATATCATGCAAAACTAGTAATGGTATAATCTGCAGAATACAGCAATCAGGGCCGGTGCTACCACTAGGCAAACTAGGCAGCCGCCTAGGGCGCACTGCTGCCTAGGGGCGCCCGGCTGCTGGTTTCCCTCCGCGTCTGCATGCTCTGCAGGCTGCAGGATGTAACTAACTCAGTCTCAGGCAACCGCTCCGTCCGACCGGTAGTCTAATTAGAGGCGCAGCACTGGAGCCAGCGCTAGAGGAAGAAGAGCCAATGCTTCCTGTATAGCAACGCCTTCTGTCATATGGGCAGGGCGAAGGGGGTGGAGTCTGGGGTGGAGCCAATGGGGGAGGAAAAATTTGGTTTCGCCTAGGGTGTCAAAAATCCCTGCACCAGCCCTGACAGCAATATACTGTATTTATTGGTGTCATGGGTGAAGCAGATAATACCGCCACCCAGGTGTACTTCAGGTAATGCAGGATAACTTTCAGTGACCCCCGGATCCGTGAGAAATCAAATGAGACACGGAAACAGATTTGTGAGTGTTCATAAGATCTCTGACCTTTACTGAATACCACAGTGGCTTATATGCAAAAGAAAGAAGGGAGGAGCTGTGTTTTAATGCATACGTTTCTAAAAGTTTTATACAAACAGTATTTTCTTATCATGATTAAAACTGCTGAATTTAGTTTAACAAGAACTAGCTGATTTTACTTACACAACAGGCTGCTCCATGAATCAGCTTTGAGCGCAATGGCTTGCAGGGTGTGTTTCTATGCAAAGTGTTAGTTAAGCTAATTATGTCAAAACACATATTAAAAAGTTAATTTCTACTTAAATAAAATGGAGTCAATTATACATTCTATTACAATGGGGTATCTGGGATGGTGCAATATTCTGCAGGTCTCCAGAGAGGTCAGTAATGGAACAATCTGCAGAACACAGGAATATATATTAGTCAGAAGGGAGATGGGATGGTGTAAAGCTCTGCAGAATAATCTGCAAAATGTAGAAATATATACAGTATCTGTCAGGAGGGAGATGGGATGGAGCAATGTTCTGCTGATCTCCAGAGAGGTCAGTAATAGAATAATCTGCAGAATACAGCAATATACCATATATCTGTGAAGAGGGAGAAAGGATGGAGAAATGATCTGCAGGTCTCCAGAGCGGTCAGAAATTGAATAATCTGCAGAATACAGGAACATATAGCTGTGAGAAGGGAGAGAAGATGGAGCAATGTTCTGCAGGTCTTCAGAGAAGTCAGCAATGACATATTCCGCAGAATACACTAATATATACCTGTACAGAGGGAGATGGGATGGAGCAATGTTCTGCAGATTTCCAGGGAGGCCAATAATAAAATAAAATCGACAGAATGCAGCAATATACATCTGTGAGGAGGGAGATGGGACAGAGCAATGTTCTGCAGATTTCCAGGGAGGCCAATAATAAAATAAATCGACAGAATGCAGCAATATACATCTGTGAGGAGGGAGATGGCACAGAGCAATGTTCTGCAGATCTCCAGAGAAGCCAGTAATGGAATGTAGCATCCTCTACCAATAGGTAGGTGCTAGTAATAGGATTTTTGCTAGAGAGACTTTCAGCATAGGTAAATTTAGGCAGGCCTATGCTGCAAGCTAGGCCTGTCTGTTTTGATCTGGGGGCAGGGAGTGGTTAGTGTAGCAGTGGGTGTGACCACCTGTGCTCTAGTTCTGAGGCGCCTCCCCTCCTTCCAGAGAGAATGTTCTGGAAGAGGGGCAGGGCCTGGAACTGGAGTGGCAGGCAGCTCATGTGGGAGCCTTGACCAATCCCCAACTGGTATTGGCAGGGGCGGGCCTCCTATTTAAGCTGAGGTAACATGCCACTGGGGAGGGGTTGTCGGCTGAGTGGAGTGGAGGATGGAGTACTAGACAGCAGCAGAAGGGCACCCCCATCTGGGGGGCGCGGGGGGGGGGTCTGCCGATCGCAGGAGGGGGCCCAGGGAGAACTGTGAGGGAACTTTGCCTTTACACGGTCATTGGCAATGTCCTTATCTTTACACGGTCATTGATAAAGAACTCCTGGAGCAAGGGGCAGGTGAAGCTGTCGGAACGTACGGTCCAGTCAAGTTCTCCATCAAGGACTCAGGGTAGAGAAAGGTCGGTTAGTGTACCACAGTTGAGGGCTGGATGTGTCAGGAAGTCTGAGGGAACTTTGCTGTTACACGGTCATTGGCAAAGTCTTCATCATTACATGGTCAATGATGAGGAGCCCTGGATCAGAGGAGAGACTGTGGGGAGATGTGTCAAATTGATGTGACCTGAGGGCACAGGATTTGCAAGCTAGGCTAGCTGGGAACAGTAGTCCACCGCTCAATGTGTGCTTTTAAACTACTAGGCCTCCGGGGAGAGGTACTGCAAGCCTCTGGCCTAGTAGCAGCGAGCAACCAGAGCCAGCTGAAGGAACTATTCAGAGTGGGCCCTTTCTTGCTTACAGAAGATGTGACATTTTATTGTTAACTACAGGATAAGTTTGTGCAGGAGGAGGAGAAGATTTCTGGGAACATCACCCTTACACGGTCAAGAGTGATGTCTTCATCCTTACACGGTCACGGGTGAGGAAATTCTGGAAGCAATAGTCTGCGGGAGCAAAACAATACACATCATTTCTTTAGGCTCAAACTATGTGCTGAACTAAAATCTTTAAATATGGCGGCGAAATGAACTATCCTATGGGCATCCCATATACCCCTTTCCCCCAACCAAGTTGTACCCCCCAATAAACAAAAAAACCAAAACCAGCAAAAGACTGTTCATAGTCTCTGCAAGTGATATATGGGAGTCAGGCAGCGGGGTGAATTGGTGGATGTTTGTTACTAGTGGATGTTTGTTACTAGTGGCAACTACACCGCTACAGGAATAATCTCCTATTTTAACAGTATGGAATAGCTTTTATTCATAAGGGATCATAAACTTCTTAAAATTCAAAAACAAGACATTTACGATCGTTTTTGGCTAACAGTGAGCTGCGCCCCACACAATCGCTTTTTGACAAGCATTGCAGCGATAAACATTTCTACACAGGATTTTTAAGCGTTTCACACAGAAGAAGAGAAAAAAATAAATAAAAAAAGAATGGATAAATAAAAATCTCTCTTCAATGGCTTAGAGCAGAATGGATTTCGATCCCTGCGAGCTAAAAAATCCCGGCACTCGCTAAGTGTTGAACAGACCCGCGTAAAAGGCACCGGCTGTAAGGCCGCCCGCAGCGTGCCACTGCTCTCATGAAAACTAATGGAAGCCCATAATAAAAATAGCGGCAGGGTAGCCAGCTCGCAATGATCACTTACACATTCATTTTCTCTGCCTGCTGAGCTATTACATAATCCATGAAAAGCTTCGGCTGCAGCATTAATCCCACTTTCTATATTAAACGATGCTTGCTACCTTGAAAATGGAGGATTTGGGACTTTGCGGCATCATCCGCTTTTTTTTTTTATGCCTTCTTGGAGAAATTTCACAAGCCATAATGAGAACGGCCTCCTTTACTCACCAGATTACATTGTTATCGTGAATTTATCTCTTTGTGTGAATTGCAGGTTTGCAACCTATCACGCTCATCTTATTATCGCCTTAACACCAAAATCCCTAATGCCTTAAAGCTGAACTCCGGGCATGCAATTTTTTTGTATTTAAATATTTACCTCCTTAGCCACAAAGGATATACATTTACTTTGCGTGCATCAAATGTCTTTTTAAACCCAGATATTACCTTGTAAAAGTAGCAGTGATATCACTGTGTTGTACATAGTCTACGCAGAGATTAGAGCCCAGAAGGCTCCACCCACTGCAGGCTGCCTACAAGAAACTGTAGGAGGGGGCGGAGACAAGACCAGTTACCCTGCACAAGAAGAGAGAGCAGTCGTGAGGGGTCTTTATTACAGGAAGATCCTGCACAGAGGGAAAGATTCATACTGAATTACTGCACAGACCTGAGAGAAATACACAAAGCACACCAAGATTTAGGTAAGATCTCATTCACACAGGCGTACCTATGCATATCCACCAGCAAAGGGCCATCCTGAGCCGCACAGGTGTTCTGTGCATCTGAATGCAGGCGGCCCCATTCATGTTTATTGGGATGCAGTAGCTGCACAGACTCAGTCACTGGTCCTAATTTGATAGCCATTCGGATGTGTGTCCCCGAATGCACACAGTGTGTGTTTCAGGAGTAGTAACCACACTGCTGTCAAACTGGGAACAGCAACTGTGTCCATGCAGCTCCCGCATCCCAATAGACATGAATAGGGCTGCCTGCATGCAGATGCACAGAATACCTGTGCGGGCAAAGACGGCCCTTTGCACAGATGTACGCAGAGGTACTCCCATGTGAATGAGGCCTAAGAATACACATGCCTCTTGTATTTAGACATAATTTGCTTATCCTGAAGATCAGCTGTAAAGAGGAAGTAAAGCCTCTAAAAAACCAAAAAAACAAAAAAACCAAATACACTCTGCAAGACAAAGGCATAATGAGCTAGTATGCATACTAGCTCATTATGAATTACTTACCTGAGATCGAAGCCCCCGCATCGGCCCTCGTTGGCCTCCTCCGACGCCGCCATCTATCCCGGAGTGACTTGCGCATGCGCACTGGTGCCGCCAATAACGGCATGATCGCCGTTAGAAACAGCACACTCAGTGCGCCTGCGCCCGATGTCTATGGCACACTGATTGGTGTAGACATCGGTGCCGCTATTTCTGCAAATATCTCCTAAACCATTTAGGTTTGGGAGATATTTCTTGCACCTACGGGTAAGCCTTAATCTAGGCTTACCTGTAGGTTAAAGTGGTTGTAATGGGTTTACAGCCACTTTAAAAGTAGATGTAAACCTTCCTGGGTGACATTTAGGGGTCTACTTCTAAAACATTTGTTGCTCAAATGTCAGAAACATTTGTGCAATCTGAACTAAATTTCACCATATGTTTTTAAATAGATTTAAGGTGGCTATACATGGATCGAAATTCAGCAGGTTCAGCAGGGACCAGACGAATTTCAATCCATGTATGGGCAGGCTGGTTGCACAGAAGACAATGTACCGATTGACTTCAGTACAACCAGTCTGTCGGGTTTTTCCTGAACAATCAGTGCTGTAGGCTATGGCCGGCAACACCAATCAGTGTGTTTTGACAGCAGCAGGGCTGGGACAAAAGTGTGGGCAGGAGGGGCGGCTGCCCTGGACACTGTAGTATCATGTGAGGGTGGGGGGGGGCATCGCAAGGAGATTGTGGGAGAGGGGATTTGTGTTGGAAGAGGGAATCTGGGGGCTGCAGGGGTGTAAGTATTGTTCTAGGAGAGGAAATTTGTGTGTGCTAAGTGGTGATTTAGGGAGATCTTTGTTAGGAAGGGGGATGGTGGGAAGAAGATTTGTCCTAGGAGGGGGGGGGGGAATGAGAGGAATTGGGGATTTGTGCTGGGAGGGGGATATTTAGAGTGGGGGGGATGTGTAAAAGGAGGGGGTAAATTTTAGGGGTAGAAGATTTGTGCTATGAGGGGTGAATTTTTTTTTGGGGGGGGGGGTCATTTTAGCTGGGGGTATTGGGGAGGGGGGTTGCGCTGGGAGGGGGGATTTCAGCAGGGGGGGTGGATTTGCACTGGGAGGAGTGGGTGGGAATTTATGCTTAGGGGGAAAGAATGCAGATTAGTGCTCAGTTTTTTTGGGGGGAGAGGGGGATTTTTGCTAACACATAATGTTCATACATCTTGGGGGGGGCGGTTTGGCATTTTCGCCCTGGGCGATGTCCTTGTCCCAGCACTGGACAGAAGGGAAGGCTCCCTCCTGTCAGAACACAAAAGCATTGCGGGAATCATTCCCCCATCCACATCGGGTGTGGATGGAGAAATCGGGTAATTTTTTTTTTTTGTTCAACCCGCTTGTTGAACATAACAAAATAAGGAGATTAACGTATGGCCAGCTTAACTCCTGTATCAGCAGCTCCTTCTAGTGGAAAAAATGGGGTATAGTTTTATGAATACCTCAGTGAGAAATATATACCACATTTTGGCTGCTAGATGAAGTGGATGATACAGGCGTTAACCACTTCCCGTCCAGCAATGTACCTTTACGTCGCTGGACTTGCAGCTGCAGACATCACCCTGGTATCATTTTTTAGAGCCAGCGGTCAGCTCTCTTGTAATAGCAACAGAAATCGTCCCACCGCAAACGTCTGATCATGGACAGTAATTCAAGCACCAGACCTCCTCTGTAGAGCCAAAGTGGTAACCTGGAAAGGCTTTTAAAGCGTTACCTATGCATAGTAACATTTACGTTGTTTCTTGGGTGCACGGGTATGCTCAATTTTAAACCATGGCATGTTTGGTATCTATTTACTCGGCCTAATATCTTTTATATGTTACAAAAAAATGTGGGTTATGTATATTTTATTTGCATTAAAACCAAAAAATTTTGTTAAAACAAAAAAAAATAAATAAAGCCGCACAAAAATTGTGTGACATAAAAAATAGAAAGCCCACAATTTATTCTCTAGGGCCTCTGCTAAATATATAAAATTTGGGGGTTCTAACTCATTTTCTAGCAAAAAATACTGATTGTTACATGTATAGTAAGTTGTATTTTGTTTAGTAAGTTAGTATTTGTTTCATGATGTAGATCTAATGTGGGCTGTCATGGTGTCATCAAACATGAATCTGTTACTTTAACCAACTCCTTTATACAGTTAGGTCCATATATATTTGGACACAGGCACAATTTTCATACTTTTGGCTCTGTATGCGACCAGAATAAAATTAAAATGAAACAATCCAAATTGATTTGAACTGCAGACTTTCAGCTTTACTTCAAGGGGTTGAACATAAATATCAAGTACAAATTTTAGGAACTGCGACCATTTGTATACACAGTCCCCCCATTTTCAGGGGCTCAAATGTAATTGGCCATATATATTCATAAATAAAATGTTCATTTTTAAGATTTTGTTGAGAATCCTTTACTGGCAATGACTGCCTGAAGTCTGGAACCCATGGATATTACCACAGACTGAGTTTCCTCCTTTCTGATGCTTTGCCAGGCTCTAACTGCAGCTGTCTTTAGTTTTGCCTTCAACAAATGAAATGCATGCTCAATTGGGTTGAGATCAGGGGATTGATTTGGCTATTGCAGAATATTCCACTTCTTTTCCTTCAAAAGCTCCTGGGTTGATTTTCCAGTGCCTTTTGGATCATTGTCCACATGTACTGTGAAGCGATGTCCAATCAACTTTGCTGCATTTGGCTGAATCTGGGCTGACAGGATAGCTCTAAACACTGCAGAATTCATCCAGCTGCTTCTGTCTTCTATTACATCATCAATAATCACCAATGACCGAGTGCCACTGGAAGCCATGCATGCCCATGCCTTCACACTGCCTCCACCATGCTTTACAGATGACGTTGTGTGCTTTGGATCATGAGCTGTTCCAAGCCTTCTCCACACTTTTTTCTTCCCATCATTCTGGTACAGATTCAGCTCAGTTTCATCCATCCAAAGAATGCTTTTCCAGAACTGCTCTGGATTTTTTAGATGTTTTTTGGAAAAGTCTAATTTGGCTTTTCAATTCTTCAGGCTTATGAATGGTTTGCACCTTGTGGTGGACCCTTTTTGTATTTGCTCTTGTGAAGTCTTCTCTTGATTGTAGACTTTGACAGTGATACGCCCACCTCCTGAAGAGTGTCCTTCACTTGTCTGGATGTTGTGAATGGGTTTTTCTTTACCATAGAGAGGATCCTGCGATCATCCACCACTGTTGTCTTCCGTGGATGTCCAAGCCTTTTTATGTTGCTCACCAGTGCGTTCTTCTTTCCTCAGAATGTACCAAACTGTTGTTTTGGCCACTCCTAATGTTGCTGCTATCTCTCTGATGGATTTGATTAGTTTTTTAAGCCTTATGCTGCATACACACGGTCGGAATTTCCAACGACAAATGTTCGATGAGAGCTGGTTGTCGGAAATTCATGACCGTGTGTAGGTTCCATCGGACATTTGCTGTCAGGATTTTCCAACAAAAATTTGAGAGCTGGATCTCAAATTTTCCGACAACAAAATCAGTTCTCATAAATTCCGAGCGTGTGTAGACAATTCCGACACACAAAATTCCACGCATGCTTGGAATACATTAGAAGAGCCGCACTGGCTATTGAACTTCGTTTTTCTCGGCTCGTATGTGTTGTACGTCACTGCGTTCTTGACGTTCGGAATTTCCGACAACATTTGTGCAACCGTGTGTATGCAAGACAAGTTTGAGCCATTCGTCGGAAAAAAATCCAGGATTTTGTTGTCGGAATGTCCGATCGTGTGTACGCGCCATTACAATGGCCTGTTTCACTTGCATGGACAGCTCCTTTGAACACATGATGTAGGTTCACAGTAATAGATTCCAAATGCAAATATCACACTTAGAATCAACTCCAGACCTTTTGACTGCTTAATTGATGAAGGAATAACGAAGGAGTAGCCCACACCTGGCCATGAAACAGCTTTTGATTCAACTGTTCAATTACTTTTGGTCCCTTGAAAAAAAGGGGGGGGGGGGGTGGCTATTCTTAAGAGCTATAATTCCTGAACCCTTCCCCTGATTTGGATGTACATACCCTCAAATTAAACTTGAGAGTGTACACTTGCAGCCCATATCCATTATATAACTACAGCTTGAATATGTTTTGGTAAATATCTGAAAAAAAGAAAATTGTGCCTGTGTCCAAATATATATCGACCTAACTGTATATGCTGATCCCTTGGATCTGTGCTATGACATCATCAAGCATTAAATAGGTCATTAGCATCCAAAAATGCCATCACATGCTAAGCTAAACTTACAAAGTAAAAAAAAAAAAAAAAAAAAACCCATAACAACAATGCTTCCCTTTCAGCGCTTCACCCCCCCCCCCCCCCCCCATGTACAAGTTTCAATAATTTTGTCATTTTCTTTCCATGCACAAAATATTTTTGAGCGCATAGAAAGAGGCAATAAGAAGGGAAGAAATGGCAGACAAGTGATTTAAACACGACACATCTCATGCCAGACACACAGGGATTAGACAACGCTAAATGTTTTAATGGGATTCTTCGCTAGTTTTGGCAAAGAAAAGGCAAATTTACACCTCAACGACATCTGCCTGTCTTGTCCTGCAACTGCTTAGATCCATTTACTGCACCTCTTCAAACCGATCTCATCCATACACAGCAGATGCTACCGGTTAAGCCATCTGGAAGAGGTCGCTTCCCTCTTAACGCTACAGGAATCTCACCATTGCAATCAGAAACAAGCAATTATTCTGTTGTGGTGACATGTCAAAAGGTGATGTCATTTGCAAGTGAGAAATGTTAAAAAAATATATATTTTTTAAAAGAATTAATGATAGCCACTGCTTCGCATCTCCCCAAATGTTTTTTTTTGGGAGCATGAAAATATTTTCCTATAAAGTGTACACCTCCTGAAATATAGCTTACGGTCTTGGCCTTAAAGTGGTTCTAAAGCCTCAAGGTTTTTTACCTTAATGCTTTCTATGCATTAAGGTAAAAGAAACTTCTATGTCACAGACTTGTCCCCTCACCCCCCTTATACTTACCTAAACCCCATTGCGATCCAGTGCTGTGCATGAGAGCTGCAACTCTCCTCACTTTGTCCCTCCCCCCTGGGCAGATGGAGATCAGCGAGAGTCATTGGCTCCCGCTTCTGTCAATCAATTCCAGTGACGAGGGAGTGGGGGGCGGGGCCGAGTCCTGCTGTTTATGTCAATGGACGCAGCAGTAGGGCTCAGAAGCGAGCCTGCATGAGTGCCCCCATGGGAATCGGTTTTCTATTGGCGTTACCGGCAAGAGAGGAGGAGCCAGGAGTGCCATCAGGGGACCCCAGAAAAGGAGGATCCGGCCGCTCTGTGCAGGCAAGTATAGACATGTTTGTTATTTGAAAAAAAAATTGTTTTACAACCACATTAAAGCCAAACTCCAGGCATACAGAAAATATACACCTTAATGTAGCTCTGTTTTTATTAATATATAATGGAATGTATTACTTTAAATGCAAAATAATGTGAGCAGCTGAACTTGTCAGCCTCTTGCGGCCTTTGTACAGCAGAGCTTAGACTGATGGAGGGAGGAGCAACACAAGGAACCAATCATGGGCACTGCAGTGGAAGGAGCATGTCGATAGGTGGGGAAAGCAGAGTGACAGAGGCTCATCTGTCTGCTGCTTCTCCTGCTACTGCTCAGGAACTGGGACAAGACCTGTAAGTGCTACTTAACTACAGTGGTGGGGGGATGGACTGTGTGAGTGGGGGACGCTGCGGTGATTGGGGGGGGGCTCCGATGTGATGGGGTCACTCATCTATAGGGGGGCTATGGTATATAGGAACAACTGATGTGATGGGGGGGGCCTCTTATGTATAGGAGGCCTCTAAATGGATAAGGGGTATCTAATGTGAAGGCGTGCCTCGTCTTAAGAGGGGACTCTGATATGGTAGGGGGCTTCAGATGTGAAATTGCATTGTCCCAGGCTCAGGTTTCCCATCGATAAGCAACGTTTATATTTTTCTTTTATATTTTTGACTGTGGTTCCTCAAGTTATTGCATAATTTATAGGCTGAATTCACGCCTGGGTGCTCTGAAAATGAGGCAAAATGCACACCGTGCTTGTGGTACCATTTTTTCTTAATAGCACCCCGAATGTGCTGCATTTGTCACAAATAGACACGCATTGCCGAATACACTTGGTTTGGTGCCAAAATGTGGTACTTGAGCTTCTTTGGCACATTTTCTGTGCGACAGGCACCCCATTCTGGTCAGTGAGCTGTTGCACCGAAAATGTGCTAAAACGCGACGCATTGCCACTCTCAGATGTGGAGGTAGACTTAAATGGTGGTGTGGCTGAAAAAACAGTTGAGAAATGCTAGTATAGAACATACTTCCTATGCCATTGAAGCCACACACAGGACAGGATAGAACTGGGCTTAAAGCAAACCTCTGGCTAAACAACAGAATCAGGTGAATGATGACATAAAGCTGTGGGCATACAGTATAACTCCAAACACCTGCTGATTATAGAATTTATTATATAATAATATATTTTGAAATCCCTGTGCTTTTAAAATATGTATTTCTGAAGGGACATATATCTCTTAACTTGCCTTTATTACTCTAGCACTACCCAGGCCACCCACAGATGTATTAGTGAAGCATATACCGCACCCCTATACCACAATGCCTTGTCCAGGACTTTAGCCACCACAGAGTAAAGCACAGCGGATAAATTTCACCTTGATTGGATCTAATATCAGCATGAAAACTTGGTCAGATTAAAATGCATCAAAGTTTTTTTTATATATTGTGATCCTAATGAAATGTAATGTAAAACTTTACCACCATAATTCAGACCCTTGTATGGTGTAGGATGGGGATTTTGAACCTAGTGTGGTGGAGGGTAATGTATTAGCTTAGTACAGCCATTCTCAACTAGGGTTCCCCCATAGGCTGATAGGGGTTCATTAAGCTTTGTCTGATTGATCTCCCACCTGATCATATTTGCATAGTTCCAGGTCTAGCACCACTTGGCAGGACCAGCAGCATGATGCCAGAGATCCTTTTAGCTGTCTGTAAGGGTGGCATTCTGATCACCAATGTAAGGTGCGTTCTTCCCAATGACCACCATTCTAAGGAGGATTCTTCCCAATGACCACCAATTGTAAGGAGGATTCTTCCCAATGACCACCAATTGTAAGGAGGATTCTTCCCAATGACCACCAATTGTAAGGAGGATTCTTCCCAATGACCACCAATTGTAAGGAGGATTCTTCCCAATGACCACCAATTGTAAGGAGGATTCTTCCCAATGACAACCATTGTAAGGAGGATTCTTCCCAATCAACCACCATTGTAAGGGGCATTCTTCCCAATCAACCACCATTGTAAGGGGCATTCTCCACTGACCATCAATGTAAGGAGGATTCTCCTCACTGATCACCATCGTAGGGAACATTCTCCTCACTGCCAACCATTGTAGGGAGCATTCTTCCCACTGACCAACATTATAAAGGAGGATTCTTCCCAATGACCCTCATTGTAAGGAGGATTCTTCCCAATGACCACCACCAATATAAGGAGGATTCTTCCCAATGACCACCACTGTAAGGGGCATGCTTCCTAATCTAAGGAGTAATCTTCCCAATGATCATCAATGTAATTCATTTTAGCAGGGGTTCCGAGACACAAAATCATTTTTCAGAAAAGCTCCACTTTTCATCCTTAAAAGTCTTTTAGCTCCAGCCCAGTGACTGTACCTAGGCTGAAATGAAGTCATCAGTCTTCTGCAGGTAGGAGTAAGCACTTCCACAGTCTCCTTTCCCCCAGTGATCAGACTGCAACATTGTAGCTCTGTAGAATGACCCTAAACATACATCGTCAGCCCCAAACACAGAGTCAGTAGGAGGATTTGTTTCTTTATATTATTTAGACAGGGTTAACTGTTAAAAATTTTGCGGAAAAAATATCTTGGAAGTATAAAAAATAAGGACCACAAATGTCCTTTTACTACAGAAATAATGAGCCTGTTTACAAAGAAAGAAACCATTGCAATGCAAAGCGGCTATTTATTAAAAGATAAATTGCTAAATATTCAATTTAATAATGTTTATTTACAAGACACCTACCACACGGCACAGCGCACAAAGAAAATAACTCAACTAAGTGAAATCTATGAGATTATCACAATGAAAAAAAAGACATTTCTGATTAACAGGAGAGGAAACAGTTTGAGGTGTAAAAATTCAATATTACCGGCATTGATGTAAAACAATTTCTCAACTTTAATTAAATGATTATTTTGCTTAATGACTTTACTTCCAGACGGGCTTAAATCGCTCAAATTACAACAAGGGACAATTAGAAAGTGACACCCGCTTTCATATCATCATCTGTTTATAAAGCGGGACTCTGCTATGTACTATTGGATGTAATTTGACAACTTACCCATAATCCTTTGCTCTATACAGTAATGAATCTCTCAAAGGGTTTTATGAGCTATGAATATATATATGTAGCGCTGGTAGATTTGCAATCTACCGCATGTTAGGTAAATGTAGTAAATTGTGCGTTAGGAAGGTTAAAGTTTGCTTCTGTTCCAGCTTGGCTGACGTTGTGTGTATTTCCGTGCTGACCGGTGGGTGTCGCTGTTGCCACTGGTCAGGGTTGGAAAGGCAACGTGTTGAAGCGAATGGATGCTCCTCTGTCTCAGAGGCATGCTCGGTGGAGGTGGTCCTCCGAGTTGCATTCTGGGCGAGGGTATTTATGGGACAGACACCATATTTTGGGGTTTGTTTTACAGCCACCTGCTGGCCCTCCTGGCCGACAGGTATGCATTAAGGAGCTACCTTGTGGTCCTCCGTTCGGTAGGCCCACGATACAGCGGCGTAGGGGTGGGTCCAGAGGCTTGTTTGGGGCCTACCACCGCGGCCGAGGAATGGTCCTGAGCTGTCGGTCCTGTGTGACGAAGCTGGACAGCCGAGGAGATCCCAGGGGAGGACCCGTCTTGAAGAGATCATGCGGCGTGCTGGTCTGTAGAGGGGCCTGGTGACTCGGTTGAAGGACGTATCCAAGAAGTAATTATACAGCATAGTGTTTCCGGCTTGGCTTAAAGGTTCAAGCACTGTGACTGACTTTCACTATAGAGAAACCTATACATCCTGTGGCAGAGGATTGTACGGATTTTGTTCCCAAACAAGTCTGTGGCAGAGACTTTGATTCGTGCTGCGTGCTGGCTGCTAGACCGGTGAGAGAGGCCTATCCAGACGAGCAAGGAGTGTGTCCCACGAGGGGAGCACATTTCAAATAGTACTTGAATTCTACCAGGACATTTTGTCAAGAGAACCCTACCAGAGAATATTTGAGTTTCTTCTGCAAGTTTCCGTAATTTCTGTAATTTCCGTACAAACTCCTTTAAAGTTACCACTACTATGTATTTGAGAGCGTGCTCAGAAGAAATCTAAACCCAACCATTTTGCCATGCAGCACTGGGGTCCCTGGTTCAAATCCCTCCCAGGACACTCTCTGCATGGAGTTTGAATGTTCTCCCTGTGCTTGCATAGGTTTCCTCAGGGTACTCGTATCTCCTCCCACAATCCAAAGACATGCTGGTAGGTAATTTGGCTCCTGTTTAAACTGTCCTTAGTAAGTGTGTGCATGTGAAATAGGAACCTTAGATTGTAAGCTCTTTGGGAGACTGATGTGTAGGGATGCAAAAACATATTTGGGGGGCACACCCTAAAATGCGTTTAAATTCAATGGTGCTGCTCTAAGACCAACAAACAGTACAAAGCAGATTACAGCGCACACATTCAAGAATGACATTTCCTGCAAGGCTAGTTAAAAACACCTGAACATATTAAAAAAAAATACGGGGGTTTGGTCACACTATATGTTTATATAGTGCTAAGCCCACTTACTGCGACAAAGTACCCCGAATTAGTGGGTCCTACCCTAGTAATAGAATGGAAGATCCTGCGTCTCAACCATGGGAGCTGAACTCCTGTGGGAGTGGGAGAACTTTGTCGCAGTAAGTAGACTTAGCACTATATGACCATATAGTGTGACCAAACTCCCGTATTTTTTTGAATATGTTCAGGTGTTTTTAACTAGCCTTGCAGGAAATGTAATTCTTGAATGTGTGCGCTGTAATCTGTTTTGTACTGTTTGTTGGTCTTATAGCAGCACCATCTTGAAGTTAAAATGCATTTTAGGGTGTGCCCCCCAAATATGTTTTTGTATATTGTAATCGAACCTGACCAGGTTTTTTGGGCTGGGGCACCCCTCCCCCTCTTCATTACCTCTTCTTTAGTGGCCACCAGTGCATACAAGGAATACCCTTCAGTTCTCCCACATAGAGGAGTTCAGCTCCCATGGTTGAGACGCAGGATCTTCCATTCTATTACTAGGGTAGGACCCACTAATTCAGGGTACTTTGTCGCAGTAAGTGGGCTTAGCACTATATGACCATATAGTGTGACCAAACCCCCGTATTTTTTTTAATATGTTCAGGTGTTTTTAACTAGCCTTGCAGGAAATGTCATTCTTGAATGTGTGCGCTGTCTGTTTTGTGATGTGTAGGGATGGGCGAATGGTTCAGTCCGAGCAGGAGTTCGGGCCGAATATTGGTCTTTCGCTCGATCGACGAACACCTGAATTATCGGGGCGTTCGACCGTTTGTTTGGCCCGCCGAACAACCACAGTGCACTGTGCCGCAGCACAGTGCATTGGAATCCCTGATTGGCTGAAGCAATGAAAGCTTTGCCGAACCAGGTCACAGAGCACTGTCAAAGCCATGATTGGACGCTGTCATGATGACTCTATCCAATCATGGCTCATTGCTCTTAGTCCCGCCCCACACTATAAAAGTATTCTTTCAATAGCGGCCATTTTTAGTGTGATATTGGCATTAAGAGAGCTAGAACAGGGCTCTGTTCAGTGCTACTAGAGAGAGTTAGTGTACTATTTTGATTCTATTGTCAGAGTAGAATATCAGTTTAGTGTGAATCTAGTGATAGTTCAGTCAGTGTGAGTGGAGTGACCACCATTCATCTTTACATTAGTGCGATTCTAGTGATAGTGAAGTCAGTGTGAGTGTAGTGACCGTTTAACACAGTATATTTCAGTGCATTTCTACAAGTTTAACGCTGTATATTTCAGTGCGTTATGTGCCATTTAACGCAGTAGATTTCTGTGTGTTCGTGCACATTTAACGCAATATATTTCAGTGCGTTACTGCAAGTTTAATGCCGTATATTTCAGTGCGTTACCTTCCGTTTAACTCTATATATTTAAGTGCGTTACGTGCCATTTAACGTAGTATGTTTCTGTGCGTTAGTGCTCATTTAACGCAGTATATTTCAGTGTGTTACGTGCCATGTAACACAGTATATTTCTGTGCGTTTGTTAAATGTGCACTAAGTATATGTCAGTGCATTACTGCACGTTTGACACAGTATATTGCAGTTTTACTGCAGTATATTATAGTGTATCGGTGGAGTGTGTCATATCCACATCCTTATTACATTTTGTTAATAAGCCGTTGCTTACATAATAAAGAAATCTTGCAGGGAAAATGTCATTTGTTGGGCTTTATAAATGCAATTATTGCTGCAGCAGCTTCTATACACAGTACAGATGTGCAACTTTACATGTAGAATTAATGTACCCCCCAGGCACTATATTGAAAGGAATGAATTTTTATGCTTTCACTTTCACTAAGCATCAATAAATCACTGCTCATTTAAAAATTACGTTTTTTACAAACTTTTTTCATTGATACATGTCCTTCAGGGCAGTACCCGGACCCTCATAACCATTTTATTCACAATTACTTGCATATAAGCCTTCAAATTGGACACTATTGACTTTTCCAGTTTGGGTCCCATAGACTTCAATGGGGTTCGTTATTTGGTTATGAAACTTTCACGATGTTCGAAAGTCATGTTGCGAACCGAACAGGGGGTTGTTCGGCCCATCCCTACTGATGTGAAATGTAAAGCGCTGCATAAAATTATTGACACTATATTGATGCCTGTAATAATAACCATTTCAAAAAGTAATTTTCAATCTTTTCAAACCTGCAGCTTTTGCTAAAATAACCCTTGGGTGATCCTGCCGTAAATGTCCTTGTTCAGGCACTTCCTGTTATAATTCCAAAAGTTCTCTTACTGCGCTATCCCAAAAAAAATGAAAATTAGTATACCATGTAGTGATTTAAATATCTGTGAATAAGCTGCAACTAACAAATGCAAGACACACACATTACAAACAATATTCAAAATAATAAGCTATATATCAAACCTGCATGAATCTTGTGAGTCATGCCAATACACATATGTATGCAAAGTGTTGCTGTCACCCGTGATCAGTGCACATTAAAAAAATCAAAAAATGAATCAAAACAGTCAGTAAAAAATATTTTTGTATATAAGTCCGTCACAAAAAACTAGTGAAAAAAATGAACATTAAGTCCACTGATATAGACACTCTCCCAAGAGATGGATTAAAGATTTTAATGTAGATAGTGACATGCAATTCCAACACTGGACGTATTAAGTGTGAGGATAAGTTGAACAAAGGTGCCTCCACCACAGATAATACTGCCGCTTACCAGCTCCCTGTTATAACTTCCTGTTATAAGGGGACAACGCTCTGTCCCCATTTCCCAACTGTGATCCTGTATACGAAGCAAAAGAGAAGTTCTGTACAGCCGCATTCCGGAATATAACCTTCATTGTAAAAAATCCAAGAAATACAAGCTACAGCAGAAAATGGGACAAACGAGCTGACGCGTTTCACACTTAACAATGCTTAGTCATAGCTGTGATCCTGCATGGTCACCATGTCACTCAGGTTTCTGATGGAGACTACAGATGGCCTTTTCAACATACACATTACTGAGGCATGATCCACTGTTGTCAATCAGGAAATCTGTACTGAGAAATGGCATGCAGCCGTCACTGGAGTACATGCAGACAGGAAGTGGCTGCAAAGAGACTGCAGGAGATCAGGAGCACCGATGTGCAAAAAAAAAAAGACAACTGTTTATAATACACAGTGCACAGGGCAAACTTGTCACCCAGTCTTCCATCCAGTTTGTATCCAATTAGGTAGACCCTCATACTACTTTCACTATATTACCAAAAGTATTGGGACACCTGCCTTTATATACACACACACACACTTTATTGGAATCCCTGTCTTACTCCGTAGGGTTCAATATTGATTTGGTCCATCCTTTGCAGCTATAACAGCTTCAACTCTTCTGGGAAGGCTGTCCGCAAGGTTTAGGAGTGTGTCTATGGGAATGTTTGACCATTCTTTCAGAAGCACATTTTTGAGGACAGGCAGTGATGTGGACAAGAAGGCCTGGCTCGCAGTCTCAGCTCTAATTCATCCCAAAGGTGTTCTATCGAGTTGAGGTCAGGTCTCTGTGCAGACCAGTCAAGTTATTCAACCCCAAACTCGCTCATCCATGTCTTTATGGACCTTGCTTTGTGCACTGGTCCAAATCATTTGGTGTGGGGGGGGGGGACTTCCCAGTGCCTGACCCCACAAATGTGCTTCCGGAATAATGGTCAAACATTCCCATAGACACACTCCTAAACCTTGTGGACAGCTTTCCTATAATGCCTCATACACACGATCGGATTTTCCGGCAACAAAACTGTGGATTTTTGTTCGAAGGTTGTTGGCTCAAACTTGCCTTGCATACACACGGTCACACAAATGTTGGCCAACAATTATGAACGTGGGAACGCGGTGACGTACAAGACGTACGAAAAGCCGAGAAAAAGGAAGTTCAATAGCCAGTGCGGCTCTATCTGCTTGATTCCGAGCATGCGTGAACTTTCGTGGGATGGACTTGTGTACACACGATCGGACTTTCCGACAACAAAGTTTTGTTGGTGGAAAATTTGAGAACCTGCTAGCAAACATTTGTTGGTGGCAAGTCCGACAGCAAAATGTTCGATGGAGCATACACACAGTCGGACTTTCTGACAACGTTCTCACATCCAGCATTTCCCGTCAGAAAATCTGACCGTGTGTACGCGACATAAGAGTTGAAGCTGTTATAGCTGCAGGATGGGCCAACTGAATATTGAACCTTACCGACTAAGACTGGGATGCCATTAAAGTTCATGTGTATGAAAAGGCAGGCCTCCCTATACTTTTGGTAATATAGTGTGGTTGTTGGTGGATCCAAAGGCAACTGTGAAAACATGTATGATCTTCCTAATGCAGGCATTGTGTCTCTTTTAGGGCTCAGGCAGTAGAAACATCCTACTCTGAACTCAGATACGACCCAGACTGGAGGAGAAAATGGAACTTACAGGACCGATCTTCTGAAGATGAAGAGGATGCATTGGATGTATCACCCAGATACTCTGACCTTTTGTCACCAGAGGACCCAAGACACAGGCCACATGGATCGAACACCTCTGCTGTACAAGGCCAGAATGTCACCACCCTTCACAGCGATGCAAAATCCAAAATCACGACACACACAACTACACAGCCTGCCAAACACCAAAGCAGCAATGAACGCACAAGTCACGGCAGAGAGCTCTACCAAAACAGAACTACCACCAATAAAAGGGCAGATGTGGAGCCACAGGATGCAGCAAGGAAAGACTTCATAGAGAAAAACAAAGCGAGTTTAGGGGTCCGCAGCCAGAGAAATAATTCCTATCTTCACCTTTACAAGAAGAACAACGATGAGATTAGCTCAGATCAGGTACGTAACTGAGCTAAGCGCCCCTCTATTATGTGTCAAACCCTAAAGCTGAAGCTTATTCTGTTTATATTTTGGCTTACCTGGTTTCCCCATTCAACTTGTTAAGGAAATTATTAAATAAAGCCTGTTTTCATTCTATACCTTAATTTAGACACAGCTATATCATATATCATCAGCCTGCCTTCATTTCCTGTACTTACAACTTCAATCCTCATCAGTTCTCTCTCTTCCTGATCCATGCTGTCATTGCCCACCTCTCACAACTATTAGCTTTATCTGTCATCATTTAGTTCCTGAGCATTTTAGGAAAGAACACATCCCCAGTGTGCCTTTAGACATGCATGCTCCCTGGGTTGTACAGACTTTATTTGTGCAACCTGTTGTGCCATCAAGGAGAAGCATGCATGTCTAAAGGGATGCTGGGGATGTGTTCTTTCATATAATGCTGATGGCAGTGTGCTGTGACATTTACAGGATCCTGCTGGCTCCTCCCAACAAACTCAGAGCAAAGGCTGGCAGACAGATCTGTTGATGACATCACTGGACCTCTGAAGAAGTATTTCTTAAAAATTAAATGAAACATTTGAAAAATTGTAATTATATGTTGATCGGGTTAAGGGGGCAGAGGAATAACAAGGGAAGGTGTTATATGCATACATTACATTATAGCTTTAAAGTTTTATTAAATTTTAGATTCTTAATTTCCTGTCTTGGAGAGAAGCAGGAAATAAAAAAAAAAAAAAAAAAAGACATAGAAAACACTCACCAAAGCGAGTGTTTCCCGCGTTAGACAGTTGCCACGGAATACTTGCTCCCATTGGACAATTTCCCCTCACCTCCTGTTCTGGTGACAACTAAAAAATGTGGAAATTTCCCTTCTTAGTGACATTAGTCAACCGGGACACAGACAATAAAAACTGAACAGAGGATATAAACCCATGGGACATAACCCGCGGCCCAAGGGCCCAATCTGCAGTCTACGGTTCAAATTGGGCCCTTTGGTACTTATTGTGCGGCCCCCATATCCCGGCAGATAGACTGTGTCTCTATTCATTGACTGTCTCCTACAGCATGTTCTCAATCTACAATCCCTCCAGTAGCATGACTTCAGTCTCTGACCATCTCCTGCAGCACGGCCTGCAGTCTCTGACCATCTCCTGCAGCACGGCCTGCAGTCTTTGACCATCTCCTGTAGCACGGCCTGCAGTCTCTGACCATCTCCTGTAGCCCGGCCTGCAGTCTCTGACCATCTCCTGTAGCCCGGCCTGCAGTCTCTGACCATCTCCTGTAGCCCGGCCTGCAGTCTCTGACCATCTCCTGTAGCCCGGCCTGCAGTCTCTGACCATCTCTTGTATCACGGCCTGCAGTCTCTGACCATCTCCTGTAGCACAGCTGCAGTCTCTGACCATCTCCTATAGCATGTTCGCAGTCTCTGACCATCTCCTGTTTACCATCTCTTATAGTTGTCTGTAGTATTTATTTTAGTATATAATGCGCAGCCACTTGGTGATGTGCATGGCCACACCTAAAGCGGTAGTAAAGTCTCCTTGAGAAAGTGCAAAACATGTGCCCCCCTGCAGGTTTAAAGTGTTACTAAACCCACAACAGTAAAATCACTCTGTATATGCAGTAAAGCATGCTTGTTATACACTAAGGGGTTAATTCTCTCCATTGTGTAAAAAGGCTGTTTGATCTTGTCTTCTTCCAGAGTTCCCAATATATCTAATCATAGTACAGAGGCTAGGGGACACACTGCACATGTTCAGTTTGTTGTGTATTGCTGGAGAGTTGTTTTTTTTTTTTTCTTGGGAGAATGCATGTGATCAGCACAGGGCCAATCAGCAATCAGCACTGTCAAGACAGAGGGTCAGGGGTCCTGCTTCCTCATAGAACAATCATGGGAGAATGAAAAATCCTCCTACAAGATTTAACCAGACACTGAAAGAAGTCACAAGACTGCTATATACTGCTGATAAGAAAAGGTATTTAGTAGTTTGTATACACTAAAACGATTGCATTTCCATGTTCTGTGTAATGTGGGAGATCAGATATAGTGAATGTAGGGTCCTGGGTTTAGTAACACTTTAAAGTGATTGTAAACCCTAGAAAAAAAACAAAAAAAAAACAAAAAATAAATAAATTGCAAGACAAAGGCATAATGAGCTAGTATGCATACCATACTAGCTCATTATGAAATACTCACCTTAGATTGAAGCCCCCGCAGCCGTCCCGGCACACTGCTTTGCCCGGCGACACGTCTCCCGGAGTTATTTCCGGGTATCGCGGGCTCTGGCGCTGTGATTAGCCAGAACCGCAATGACGTCACTCCGCGCGGGAGCCGCCGGTAAGGGCACATCAGCTGAAGCAACGGCACAAACAAGCCGTTGCCTCAGTGTGCATGTGCCGATGACGTTGGCACATGCTGATACAGGGGATATCCACGGTAGCTACAGGTAAGCCTTATTATAGGCTTACCTGTAGTGAAAAGTCTGTTGCACAATTGCAGCAAGTCCACATTGCATGACTCCAGATCAACTTTCTTTGCATACATTCTGCAAGTCTGCTGCAAGTTATGGTTCAGTTATGTTGTGCAATAGTTATCCCACCACAGGGGGCACTGTGACTGAAAGTAAAAATGTCAACTAGAACTGGTGGTTCAAGTGCTCTGCAAGTGAACAACTTGCCAGTGAAAATGTGCAGCACGTTAACAAGACTTACAATTCTACACTGCCACAACATCGGATTTTCCCTGGATCAACTTTACCTATAAAATGTTAGTACCCAGTTATATTATGTACATTTAGGAAAGTATCCAGGCCTTTCTTAAAGCAATCTACTGAGCTGGCCAGAACCACCTCTGGAGGGAGTCTATTCCACATTTTCACAGCTCATACTTTGAAGAAACCTTTTCCTCTAGACGTAAAGAGTGCCCCCTTGTCCTCTGGGTTGACCGTAAAGAGAATAACTCAACACCAAGTTCACTATATGGACCCCTTATATATGTGTACATGTTGATCATATCCCCCTTATTCTCCTCTTCTAAAGAGAGAATAAATTCAGTTCCTCTGATCTTTCCTCATAGCTGAGCTCCTCCATGCCTCTTATCAGTTTGGTTGCCCTTCTCCCCGATATCCTTTTTGAGAACTGGTGCCCAAAACTGAACTGCATATTCCAGATGAGGTCTTACTAATGATTTGTACAGGGGCAAAATTATATCTCTCTCTGGAGTCCATACCTCTCTTAATACAAGAAAGGACTTTGTTCGCTTTGGAAACCGCAGCTTGGCATTGCATGCTATTATTGAGCTTATGATCTACCAAAACCCCCAGATCCTTCTCCACTACGGATTCCCCCAGTTGTACTCCCCCTAGCATGTATGATGCATATTCTTAGCCCCCCAAGTACATAACTTTACATTTATCAACATTAAACCTCATCTGCCACATAGACGTCCAATCAGACAGGGCATTGAGGTCAGCTTGTAAATTGGAGACATCCTGTAAGGACGTTATTCCACTGCATAGCTTGGTGTCATCTGCAAAGACAGAAATGTTACTTTCGATCCCAGACCCTATATCATTTATAAAGATATTAAAAAGTAAGGGTAAATCAGTATATTAAGAAAGTTGACCACCAGTATTGTCCATCCAAAAATTAGGAAAAAAAAATATAGTTTTGTCTTAACATCATACCGAAAGACAGCTACAGTGCGGGCTTCCAGAGCAGGGAGGGCGTCCTTAGACATCCTTTCGTGTTTGCGCTGCTGGCGCGCCCCCTATGGTGCACTCTGTGATCGCCGAGTTCTTCGGACTTGGCTGATCACAGATCGGGGTAAAAGGCCAATCACAGCGGCCCTTTACCACGTGATCAGCTGTCAGCCAATGACAGTTGATCAGGGAAGTAAACACAAGCCGGTTATTGGCTTTTTTTCTCCTCATGCTGACAGCGGCTAACCGGCTTCTGTTACAGGGACATCGGTCCCAACAGTGCTGCTAATCAGTGCCACCTATCAATGCCCATCAGTGCTGCTAATCAGTGCCACCTATCAGTGCCACATCATCAGTGTCACCTATCAGTGCCGCCTCATCATCAGCGCACATCAGTGAAGGAGAAAAAATGACCCGTTTGCAAACTATGAAAAAATGTTTTGTTTTTTTGGGGGTTTTTTTCAAAATATTTGTTTTTTTTTGTTTAGCAAAAAATAAAAAACCCAGGTGATTAAATACCACCAAAAGAAAGCTCTATTTGTGTGAAAAAATGATAAAAATGTTGTTTGGGTACAGTGTTGCATGACCGTGCAATTGTCATTCAAAGTGTGAGAGCGCTGAAAATTGGCCTGGGCAGGAAGTGGGTACAAGTACCCAGTAAGCAAGCAGGGGCGGATCCAGGGGGGGCAACGGGTCAATTGCCCCCTCCGAGAATGCTGGGGAGAGGGCAGGCAGCTGGGTCCGCGGGGGAGAGAGAGAGCGGATGGCCGGGCGGGTGACAGTCTGAGACTGACTGTCAGTCTCAGACTATCACCAGCCCCCCCGGCCATCCGCTCTCTCACCCGCCCACTGTCAGTCACTGACAGTGGGCGGGTGAGAGAGCAGACGGCCGGGGGGGCTGGTGACAGTCTAAGCCTGACAGTGGGGTGGGCGGATGAGAGCGGACGGCCAGGCTGGCCGCTGGTGACATTTAGAGAGCGGCCGGGCTGCTGGCCAATCAGGGAGCCGGCGGGCGGGGGAGCAGAGAGATGACATCATCTCTCACCGCCCGCCCTGCATCCCTGCAGTTCCGCCCTCACTGTGCAGGTAGCCACGGGCAGCAGAGAGATTACATCATCTCTCTGCTGCCTGACTGGTAATCTGCTGCCTCACCCTCTGGGAAACAGAAAGTGACAATTGTAGCTGTAGCAGGCAAGTGACAATCCGCAACGTGTGGCAGATGATGTGGCAAGTGACAATCTGCAACTGGTGGCAGGCGACATGGCAAGTGACAATCCGCAATTGTGTGGCATGTGACGTGACAATCCGCATCTGGTGGCAGGTGACGTGGCAAGTGACAAACCGCATCTGGTGGCAGGTGACGTGGCAAGTGACAAACCGCATCTGGTGGCAGGTGACGTGGCAAGTGACAATTGTAGCAGGCAAGTGACAATCTGCATCTGGGGGCAGGTGACGTGGAAAGTGACAATCCGCAATGTGTGACAGGGGATGTGGCAAGTGACAATCCGCATCTGGTGGCAGGCGATGTGGCAAGTGACAATTGTAGCAGGAAAGTGACAATCCACATCTGGGGGCAGGTGACATGGCAAGTGACAATCTGCAATGTGTGGCAGGGGAAGTGGCAAGTGACAATCCGCATCTGGTGGCAGGCAACGTGGCAAGTGACACGCTTGGGGCTCCCACTGATTCTGCATTATGATGAGTTGAACTATTTCATTTTATATAACAATGTAATAATAGAAAAAATGCGCTTCAATCATCCTGACACCATAACAACCATGGTGCTGTGATGATTGAAGCGCCAACACCAGCCATTTCCCTGATAAATTCCCCACAAAAAACGTATTTTCTGGCAGTGCCCCTCCTGAGACTAGATTCTGGATCCGCCCCTGTAAGCAAGTAGTTAAAAAGGAACTTCAGTGTGTTTTTTTAAGGCAGCAGTTATAAAAACTGAAGCTGCTCACCTTAATTATGGTACTTACTAATTAATTATGTATAAATAAGCATACTATAATTATCTGCTTCTGCATACGAATGACCTGCCAGCACAGGGAACTACAAGGTGTTCAAATGCTGCTTTATGTATTGACATCACCTCCTTAGACCCAGTCTGTCTAGGTAGTATGGTTACCTGCTGACTTGGCACCATTCACAGGCAGCTTTACTCTTCAATAAAAAGCAGAAGTTGAAACCAATACAGTTTTAATTGAGAAAATTGCAGTACATGGGATGTTTTACCAGTCTTTTGCACTGTAAGAAAATAAGGACTTTCCTAAGTTCTGTCTCTGCTAAGTACCAACACTGACTGAGAGAACATTTAAGAAACAGGGAAGAGCTACCTGGGACTGAACTAACTTGCACTAAGTCAGTACTCGCTTCCCCCCTCCTCTCAAAAAAGGTTGGGGGGGGAGGGAGCAAACCAGTAGGACTTCACTTTTTGAGTGAAGTTTTGCTTTAAAGTGGGAGTAAACTCCCATGGATGATTTTTACCTATAGGCAAGCCTATAATAAGGCTTACCTATATCTCCTCAATATGCATCATTTAGGAAATATTTACTTGTGAATGGGCCGGTGACGTCACCGGCGCATGCCGTTCCTTTAGAACCCTGTGCCGTGGACATCGGCCCCCACACACATACGCGGAAGTGACATTATCGCGGTTTATCCAACCAAAGGACAGGAAGACCGGGTGATGCAAGCCCTCAGCGGTGACAGCGCGCCACTGGAGGACTTATTTTTAAAGTGGAGGTTCACACAAAAATTGAACCTCCGCTTTTCGAAACCCTCCCCCCATCTGGTGTCACATTTAGCACCTTTCAGGGGAGGTGCAGATACCTGTATAATACAGGTATTTGCAACCACTTCCGGGCATAGAGTCTACGCCTCTCCCTCCCCCCCCCCCCCGCTGTCTGCTGGGAAACACACGGGTCCCAGAGACAGCAGGGACCCTCCGGATTGCACAGCACGACTCGCGCATGCGCAGTAGGGAACCGGGAAGTGAAACTACAAGGCTTCACTTCATGATTCCCTTACCGAAGATGGTGGCGGGAGCACCCAAGAGCCGAGCGACAGACCGGCTTTTGAACAGGTAAGTGTCCATATTTTAAAAGTCAGCAGCTGCAGTATTTCAGTATTTGTAGCTGCAGACTTTTAAAAAAATAAAAATAAAAAATTTGGCGGACCTCCGTTTAAGGTAAGTTTCACACAATGTGCTAGTATGCATCACTTTGCCTTGCAGGTTTAAAAAAAATATATAAAAAATAAAAACCGATGGTTTATTACCTCTTTAAGCATAATCTGCATATGTTTTGAGCAAACTTACATAATACACATAATTAACAAATGTGCATGATAAAAGGCTTTCTTTTTTTTTTAACGCATTAACGCTGAAATGAGCATTTCCATTAATCAGATTACACATATTCATACTGTACATCTCTAAGAAAAACTCTAAAAAGACCTCCGTTTCGCTTTGAACAATCCTACACTATCCGTGCAAATCGATCAGCGCTATTTCTGTGTTCAAAGAAGGAATAACGTAGAAAAATTTGTTTCCGAAATCGACATAATTTGGGTTTTAGACGTTTCTACCATATTTGCAAAATGGCCTAAATTCAGCAAAAGAGTGTAATAGTTTCTTTCACTTTACTCTTTTTTTTGAGATGCTAAGTGCATTTGTGGGTTTGTTTTTTATGCTTTTTCTCTTATTGCTTTTTTTTTTTTTTTTTTTTTTACTTGGTAATATTCCCATAATGTGAACTTTTTAGTGTTTTGATATTGTCTAAGAACCTTCTGTTTCTTTGAGAGAGAGACTCACAAGTACACAAGCAATCTCGCTCAGCCGTCCTCAGCACGAATGGCTTCCATCCTTCGCGGCCCTCACTTCAAAGGCTGGAACATAATGTACAATTTTTTAATGGCTCTGGAGCACGAGCACTCAGACAGGCAGCGCTGCGCGCTCGGCCCCCGTGTAAACACCTCATCAGAATCGTCTCCGCTTCCACAATAGCGGGCAAATGCAATTCGAGGAGGCCGAGCCTTTGATGTCCAGGATTCTGGGGCCGATTCCCAGTCCCAGATAATAACATGCTATGATTGCTTGCCTTTGTTGTCCTCTTTGCTGCAGAGAAGCAATTACAGGCCCCAATTTAGCCGAATAGACATTACACAGCTTATGATGCTCAAAATGCAATTTCATTTGATCATTTGCTCAATTTGATTGGTATTAATAGAAGAAGTTCACAAAACAGGCAGTCAGAGGTTATGGCCCATTCCTCTTTCAAAGGGCTAATGTAGAAGCATGTTTCGCCAGCCCAGTAACCTATCGTCGCACCGATACAATGCGTCAAAGCAACACGATCGTACAATGAGATAAACAAAGACTTTTTTTTTGCTTTTGGTAAATAGGATTGTATTTTACAGAGTGCTGGGAAATCACTTAATGCATAATAAGCCCGCTATAATTATCCATTTCTGCATACAGTCCACCTGCCAGCACGGGGAACTGCAAGGCATGCCGAGTGCAAGGCTATGTCGCATCCACCAGCCGCTAACGCTTTGCTCACAATCAAATTTTAGGAAAGGTTAGGTAGGTGGGTGAGGGATCATGGGGAAATCACTTATTACACAGAAAGGGCACTATAATTGCTTGTTTCTTTTTAGCGTCCCCCTGCCAGCACAGGAAACTAAGCCATGCAGGGTGCAAGGCTACGTTGCATCCACCAGCTGCTAACAATTTGCTCACAATCAGATTTTAGGAAAGTTTAGGCACACAGATTAGGGGAAATCACTTATTGTATAATAAGTCTAGCATAGGCGTGCGCAGGGGGTATGTCAGGTGTGGGGGTACAACCTAACCACTGTATGCGGTGCTAATTCCCCCCATTGCCTGCCCCCCCCCAATTGCTGCTGGCTTCCCTCCTCTCCCCACAGGACCTGCGGGGGATGTTTCAGAATGGAGAGTGGGGGAATGGGCTGGTAAATATGTAATTTACCGGCCCCTTCCTTTTCTAAATGAACACACTCACTCACCGTGTTCATATATAACCACTATGCTTCAAGAGGAACTGCAGTCTGCTCACATAATTTGTAATAAAAACATCTTTGCCCTATCTGAAGCTTCCCTCCAACCACTTTGCATATTATTTTCTATATACTGTGATTCTGTACTTGCCAAATATGCTGCAGAAATCTCCCTCCACTGAGTCTGGCTGGAACCATTTTAACTGTGAGCAGCTGAAGCTGCTGTCTGTTCACTTCCTGGATTTACACAGACACACACCTCCAGCTCTGCAGCTCTCCTTGGCCCCCTTATGACTCTCTCCCCCCCCCCCTTCCTGGCAAACTCTCTCTCTCTCTCTCTCTCTCTCTCTCTCGAGAGAGAGAGAGAGAGAGAGAGAGAGAGAGAGAGAGAGAGAGAGAGCTGTGCATGATGTCATAAGCCTAGGCTAATGACCAGACAAACAGGAAGTGGGCTGTATAAGGTATTTACTGGCAGAAAAAAAAATGTTTTACTATCCAAAGTTAAAACAACAAGAGCAGAAGATTTAATAGATGGACAGTTGAAAAAAATACTGAAGTTCCGCTTTCAGTTTGTGAATGAACAGGAAGCCACTCAGCACAGAGCACTATCCCGTTCATTCACTGTCCAGTGCAGCTGAGGCTGCAGAGAACGGCATGTGTGTTTGAGCTTTGGGGTGCACACCCTAATGCAATAGGCTGCGCACACCTATGAAGTGTAACCTGGTCCGCAGAGCCGCCAGGGCTGCAGCTGCCTGGACTGATCTGTGACAGCTCTCTCCCCGGCCACCAGTGAACAGAGGAGCGACCATATGGGGGGGACAGGAGCTGTGACAGGGCTGCCCACCACCCAGGATAAAGAGGATTATTATTATTAGTATTATTATTATTATACGGGATTTATATAGCGCCAACAGTTTACGCAGCGCTTTACAATATAAAAGGGAGACAATACAGTTATAATACAATATGATACAAGAGGACTAAGAGGGCCCTGCTCAGAAGTGCTTACAATCTAATAGGGTGGAGCAGGTGGTACAAAAGGTTGTAACTGTGGGGAATGAGCTGATTGAAGTGGTAAAAGATTAGTTAGAGACGTTATAGGCTTTCCTGAAGAGATGAGTTTTCAGGGATCACCTGAAGGTAGCAAGAGTAGGGGATAGCCGGACAGGTGGAGGTAGCGAGTTCCAGAGGACGGGAGAGGCTCTGGAGAAATCCTGGAGATGAGCGTGAGAGGAGGAGACGAGAGAGCTTGAGAGTAGGAGGTCTTGAGAAGAGAGGAGAGGATGATTTGGGTGATATTTGGAGACAAGATTGGTGATGTAGCTTGGGGCAGAGTTGTGAATGGCTTTGTATGTTGTGGTTAGCATTTTGAATTTAATTCACTGGGCGATTGGGAGCCAGTGCAGGGATTGGAGTAGAGGGTTGCAGACACTGAGCGGTTGGTAAGGTGGATAAGTCTGGCAGCAGCATTCATGATAGACTGAAGAGGTGATAGCCTATGGAGAGGTAAGCCAATGAGAAGGGAGTTGCAATAGTCAAGGCGAGAGATAACAAGGGAGTGAATGAGGAGCTTGGTGGTTTCATTTGTTAAAAAGGGGCAAGTTTTAGAAATGTTACGGAGGTGAATTCTACAAACTTTTGACAATTGGACTTGAGGCTGAAATGACAAGTCAGAGTCTAGGATTACACCGAGTACCCTGGCGTGAGGGGAGGGACTGATGGTTGCATTGTTGATTTTGATGGAAAAGTCATGGAGGGGGGCACGGGCGGGGGGGAATATTAATAGCTCAGTTTTAGAGAGATTTAGTTTAAGGAAGTGGCGCGACATCCATGCTGATATGTCAGTTAGTAAGTTGGTAATGTGAGAGGAGACTGAAGGAGTGAGGTGAGGAGTAGACAGATAGATTTGGGTGTCATCGGCGTATAAGTGGTATTGGAAGCCGTGGGCGGTTATCAAGTGACCAAGGGAGGAGGTGTAGATAGAGAAGAGAAGGGGTCCAAGAACAGAGCCTTGGGGGACCCCCACAGAAAGGGGCAATGGAGAGGAGGAGACAGAATTGTATGTGACACTGAAGGAGCGCTGTGATAAATAGGCAGAGAACCAGGATAGAGCAGAATCTCGGAGGCCAAGGGAATGTAGTTTATTGAGAAGGAGGACACTGTGATTGGCTGCGGGGCAGCCTGAGAGAGGAACAGCCCACCCATGGAAGGAGAACAGACTGCTGGGAGCCTCTTGGAACTGTGGGGGATGTAGTCCCCAGCAGACAGCCTTTTACAAGGAGAACTGTATGGGATTACATGTCCCAGGAGGACAGTGTGCTGCAGAGAGGAGGAAAACGAAGGAGAAGCCTGGACTAGGGCAGGCTCAAATAAGGAGGGAGAAGTGACTTTTGTAGCATGCCACCAAGATGGAGACACTGCTGTTGTGAGAGTTTTCTCTGCAGTGTCGGAGGGAGAGATCCAGTGGGCTGGAGGAGAGGGGCATCACTGGTATTGTGAGAGATTGTCACTAGAGCCCAGAGACATTGCAAACACCACTGGTTCTGGTTATCAGAGAGCAGGAGGAGGCTTTCTAACAGACTGCATAGTGGTGAGAAGCCCCTGGCCACAATCATAACTAGGGACTTAGTCTAACACTATTTACTGTGGGATAAAATATACCCAAGTGCTCCAACACAGGGCCCTGGCTAAGCCCCAACATCATAGCTCCCAACTGTCCCTGATTTTGAGGGACTGCCCCTGATTTGGAGCAATGTCCCTCATGCCCTTACTCATTTGTTCCTCATTTTGGTCTGATCTATATAGATGTGTATATATATATATATATATATATATATATATATATATATATATATATATATATATATATATATATATATATATATATATATATATATATAAAAATGTGCTTTTTATCTATCAAAAAGTGTTTCCCAGTGCTAAACCTTTCACCTGATTTCTAAATTGCTGCATGTGTAAAATTCCACAAGCCAATATAAAGGAATAGTAGTGGTAAAAAAAAAGCACTTGTGGGTTTAAACAATCTTGTTTTTTTTGTACAATTCTCCTTTAAGGGGGTGTGGCAAGGGGTGTGTCTTATACCTGCATACTTTTGCTGATAGGTGTCCCTCATTCCTATCTCAAAAAGTTGGAAGGTATGCCCAACATTTATTACCACACTGACAAGTGGGAGGGGTTTTGAAGATGCTAGTACCGCGTTTAGTTAGAACCCCCCCTAGATCTAAGGTTCAGGTACAGAAATACTTGGCCCCCTCATTGTTTGTAGCATTAAATAGGATTAGGGCTGCAACTAACGATTATTTTCATAATCAATTACTTGGCCGATTATTGTTTCGATTAATAACTTAAAAAAAAAGTGTGGTGTATATTTTAGTTAATATGTCAAGTTTTAAAAAAAGGCAATTTATTCCTAAATATCTATATGCAGTGGTAAATATAAATAACCAACTAGAACTATAACTATACTATACTTGTTAGGGAGCCAAATATCTAATCCACTTTAATAGTATATCTCTTCTGTTATTCTCAGTGGAGATATACTGTATATACTATTAGAGGAGATATACTGTATATACTATTAGAGGAGATATATAATGCATATACTATTAGAGGAGATATACTGTATATACTATTAGAGGAGATATATAATGCATATACTATTAGAGGAGATATACTGTATATACTATTAGAGGATATATACTGTACATATTTTTTTTTCTTTTTTTTTTTTTTTTCTTTTTTAAATATAAGTTTATTCAAATGCAGGAAGGCCAAGGGCCAAATAACACATTTTGGACATAAACATGCATCGAGGACACAGCCTCAAGCAACTATGCAAATGACAGAACAATAATAATGACGTCCAATACAGAGTCTTCCATGAATCAATAAAGAAGAAAAAAAAAAAAAAGATGTGAACATGCGAAAGGATACCACTCTGCTTTATTACTCATATCTGGTTAGGAAGCCCTTTTTTTTTCCTGCCATTTTCCTTTTTTCAAGAAAGAATAATAAGTCAAGAGGGTTATAGAGAAGAATTTAATGAAAGGCAAAGAGAAGGAAAAGAGAAGCAAAAGCAGGAGGAGAGGGAGACGGGGAGGCGGGGCAAGGGGGGGGAGGGAAGAGGGGTGCACGGAGTCGGTGAGCTAGTGTGTCCTGTGACAGCCATTTCTGGTTAGCCGTCTACTGTATTTCCTGAATCAGATAGGTGATTACGGCCCTCATCTGAAAATATATATAACATCCATCTTGTCCAGGTCTTATCATACAGTTCTTTTTGGTTGCGCGCTGTGAGGATAAGATCCTCCATTTTCCTAACGTCCTCTACTTTCCTCAGCCACATACCCATACTTGGGGTCCCGGTAGATTTCCATAACAATGGGATGCATGCCTTTGCCGCATCTAAAAGATGACGGATCAAGGATTTTTTGTATGCCTTACTAGACATGGTGGTTGCGTGGAGCAGAAAGAAGGCAGGGTCAGCTGAAACGGGACGTTCCCTGAACCTTTGTATAGTCTGTTGTATAGATCTCCAAAACTGCTCTAGCCTAGGGCAGGATCAAAACACATGAAGAATCGTACCCGATTCTTCGCCACATCTCCAGCAGAGCCCTGATGAAGATGGGAAGAATTTTTGTAACTTTGCGGGTGTGTTGTACCATCTGGTGAGTAACTTGTAATTTGTTTCTTGCGTCTTAGTACATATTGATGACTTAAATGTAAAGTGTAAAATATTCTATTTTTGCTTTGACGTGAGGGTACACTGTAAATCTCTTTCCCATGCCTCAAGAGTAGGTAACTGAAAATTATCTGGAGGAATGTTTAACAGCTGATATGCCAACGACAATGAGTGGGGGAGAGCACCCTCTTCCGAACAGTATAATTCGTAGGTGGTCAGTGCTCGTTCAAATTGTTTCGGAGAAGGGAGAGATCTAAGGAAATGGTTAAGCTGATGAGCTCTCCAAAAGTCTAATCGGAACTACTGTACATACTATTAAAGGGTGAATCTGGTAAATATCAGACTCAGAGATCCCATTTTTTTTATTTAAAAAACAAAAAAACAAACAATGTCTTCCTTCAAAAAAATTGTCATTTTAAGAACGTTCGTTCGATTTTCTAATAGTTAGTGGGGTCAAATCGACGTTCATTTTCAACCATAGTGAAGGGAATATTTGGAAATAATAGAAAACTTCTTGCTCAAAGGAATTTTCAGACAGTGTATGAGGTTTTCGGTTCAGAAATGACATTCTATTTAAAAACAGAATGTTAAAAACAAGTGAAAATTTCAAACATTCTTTCATTCAGCGAATGTACAAAGATTTTTTGTCTGAATATTTGCGTCTGAAAATTGATCCGTGTGGCAAGCATAAGGCTCGGTGTGCGTTTTGATTTTTGCGCACGTGATTTTGCTGCGATTTGCGTTTTTGCATTTTTTTTTTGGCCAATTTGTTGTTGGGCAGATTAAAAAACACAAATTGCTGCAAAAACGCATTACATGTTTTTCTGCAGCTTCTCCATTGAAGTATATTGAACCAAAAAAGCACCATTTTGCGTTAAAGAAAAAAAAAGTCCCTGACCCTTTCCAAATACGCACTATTACACTGAAAAAGCATACATGTGAATGTGTCCCATAGGAAACCATGTAAATGAAATGTAGTGTGTTTCTGCAAAAAGCACCAAAAAACACATAGATGTGAACCAGGTCTAAGACGTTTAGTAACATAATGGGGTTAAAAAAACTAAAATGAGCCCTTTATAGTACAAAAAAAGCCAATAATCGCTACTGTAAGGGATTCATTTTTTTACTGTAGTAAAAACTGTGAAAGTATTATTTACAGTAGCGATTATTTGCTCTTTTGTACTATAAAGAGCTAATTTTACTTTTTTTTAACCCCATTATGTTACTGGCTGATTAATTGATTATGAAAATAGTAATCGATTAATTTCATAATCGATTAGTTGTCGATTAATCGATTAGTTGCTTCAGGCCTAAATAGGATGAATTTCATTTTTTATTGCTGTTACCATTTTGTTATCGGTGCCTTGCCGGGTGTATAACCAAAATAAATCCTCCTTCCTCAACCTTGGTGCCTCAAAGGGTTTGTCTTATGGATTAGGTGGACCCATACATCAGTGGCAAGCCTTACATAAAGCACACTACAATTATCCATTTCTGCATACAACCCACCTGCCATCACAGGAAATGGCAAGTCATGCAGGGTGCAAGGTTATGTTGCAACCACCAGCTAATACTTCGCTCATGGTCAGATTTTAGGTAGACGGGTGGTGGAGAAGTTAATTATGCATAAATACGTGTATTATAATTATCTATTTCTGCATACAGATGACCTGCCAGCACAGGGAACAGCAAGGAGTTCAAATGCTGCTTTATGGATTGACAGAACCTCCTGTCTAGGAAGTATAGTAACCTGCTGACTTGGCACCATCAACAAGCAGCTTTACTCTTCAATAAGAAGCAGAAGTTGAATGCAATTTTACTTCAGAAAATTGCAGTACATAGGGCATTTTTCTGGTCTTTTGAACTGTAAGAAAACAATCTTCCTAAGTCCTGTCTCTGTTAATTACTAACACTGACTGAGGGAAGATGGAAGAAACAGGGCAGGGCTACCTAGGGCTGAACTAACTAGCACTAAACATAAGGGGAGGACAGAGGGAAACACCAAATCACATAACAAGCTGTGGTGGCTGTAAGCTGCCACTAAATGTCAGTATATTACAGCAGTGTTTCTCAACTCCAGTCCTCAAGGCGCCCAACAGGTCATGTTTTCATGAGGTCTCTCAGATGAAACGGATGTAGTAATTAGTAAGGCGGTGAAACTGATCAAATCACCTGTGCAAAATAATGGGAAGCCAGAAAACATGACCCATTGGGGCGCCTTGAGGACTGGAGTCAAAAAACACTATTACAGAACAATAATACTCTGATGTAGTTCAATACAACACATGCAGGGTGCAAGTCTATGTGGCTGCGTCACATCTACCAGCCAATAACGCTTCACTCACACTCAAATTTTAGGGAGGTTTAGGCAAGGAACATTGGGAAGATGGCTGAAGACAATTCTTTAGAACACCATAATGAAGTTCATTGGTAGACAAGTCAAAATAAACAAAGTGCAAGCTTCCTCAGGGCTACATCACCAAATAAACTGAAAAAAGTCAAAAACAATAATGCTTACATTATTGATAGCGTAAGGAACTGCAAGGCATGAAGGATGCCAGGCTACATCTAATCCACAAGCCTACAGAACTCACCGTTCATTGGCAGACTTCTTTTAGCAGAGCTATTTATTACAACACTAGGGCTGATCATGTGACTACACCATGGCTTTTCTTAGTGTAGCGCCTACCCCGATTTTCCGGGAATCTGATGGTGACTACCGGAGGTAGGGATGGCTGACATACATTCTCAGGGTGCAGGTTTGTGGGCATGGTGGATGATGAACAAGAAAGAATATTGGGCGCCAGTCACTTTTATGCTTTAAACAGAGTGAAGTTTATTTCTTGAACAGGAAAAATGTGGGAGAAAGGGGGATCGGGCACAGGACACCCTTAATAATGATCAGCAACAAGCAGACTGGCAGACTCCTTAGACAAAAATAGATGAGATGGGTAGACAGCAGTAAAGGAAAAATAGCCTTTAAGCAGAACCAGCACATCTGTACTTTGTAGGACAGGCTGTCTCCTCTAGTAACTGAACTTTACTTATAGCTTAATGCACAGATTCTCTTAAAGTCCTCCCAGCCACTTCATTTTGGTGCTTCCTCAGAACTTCATGCCTCTAGAATCGTTTCTGGATCTTCGGCAGGCTTTCCTCTGCATAAACTTGAACCCCCAGGTAGGCCTTGCAGCTGGCAGCCACCTGGATAGGCCTCAGGCTTCAGGCCTAGCAGCCAAGAACTGCACACACATCAACCCAGGCCAAAGCCCTGGGTGGGAAGCCTGACCCTAATCACCTGACTTCTCTCCATGGAATAGCTTCTCCCAGCATGCAAAGCAGCAAATATGATTGGCTGGGAAAAGTATGTTTATCCATAACTTGCATATACTGAGCTTATCATACTAATGTCAAAGGCAACAGTGCCACCTACTGACAAAAAGGGAGCAGCCACAACTGAATAGGATTTAGAACAGAAGTCATTTGACCATTAAACACTACAAGTTAACCAGGCTGGCTACCACCCAACATAACTAAATTTACCTGCAGCCCTATTCTAGGATGAGGGTGCTACACTAGTATCTACAGAACAGTGGATAGTTAACCTAGAGTAACCTAGAGAGAATAGGTTTTTTTTTTTTTTTTTTTTTTAACATAGAGCTTCTTTTAAAGAAAATCTGTTAGGAAATTCTATTGCTGACCTGAAAAAGCATGCAGCCAGTGAAGTCAAGACTTCTGACCTGCAGACTTTTTCTGAATGCGATTCCAGGGTCTAGTTCTAACAAGTTCCTTAAAGCTGGTGTGAAGGGGGTGCTGGCATGTTAATATGAGGAAGCACAACAATCAAATACCTTCTAGATTTTTTGAACAATAGGCATTTACACAATGGAGCTTTGCTCTATGGCATGAACTGCTTCTGATGAAATGTGTTTTCTCTTTAAGAACACCGGAAAGCCAGTTTCCAGTGAATCACAGCCTGCGATTGGTGCCTTAGAGATGCGGTCCACAGCACCCACAGAAGAGCAAATATCTACAGATGGACGCAGCAAAGAACGAAGGTCAAAGATGACAAATATGGAGAGTCGGGTATTGGTCAGGAAGGACAATATGGAGTTTTCCTTCGGACAACTAAGAGATGAACCCCAGAAAACTGATTCCCTTCCTCCAGAAAGATTCAGGGATCTCTATTTACCACCACAAGAAGATGCTGAAATTCACACCAGGAGCTTTGTTAACTGGAATATGAAACCACAAGAGCTGACACTTAATGGTAACTTAGGGGTGACAGCAGGAGACAGCTTTGACAATCACTATGGGTAAGCAGGAAGAGTCATGTGACAATTACTATAGTCTTCATTATCCTTACAATTTATGTACTGTATGCTTCTGCTATTCATGGCTGGACTACACGTGGTTTTATTTCTCAGGTTCAGGTGAATCACTAAAGTGACAGAGTAAAGTAGTAAAATATTACTCTGGGTTTATGCTACATAATTTAAGTGGACAATCAGGAGGGATCCCAAGTGTCAGCATGTCATTGTTCTGGGACCCCAGGTGTCAGGGTGTCATTGTTATTGGTTCCCCAAGTGTCAATATTTTAGGGTTCTGGGACCCCCAGGTTTGAGTATGACAGTGTTCTGGGACCTCCAATGTCAGGGTGTATTTGTTCTAGAGCCCTCAAATGTCAGGATGTCATTGTTCTGGGTCCCCATGTGTCATTGTTATGGGTTCCTCAAGTGTCTACATGTCAATATTCTGGGATCCCCAAGTGTCAGTCTGCTATTTTCTGGGACCCCAAGCGTTAGTGAGCTAGTGTTCTGGGACCCCCCCCCCAAGTCTGAGTATGGCAGTGTTCTGGGACGCCAAAGCATCAGTGTGCCTCTATGTGTCAGCTTATCAATATTCCAGGATCCCCAAGTGTCAGTCTGCCATTTTCTGAGACCCCAAAGTGTCATTGTGCTATGCTTTTGGGCCCCCAAAGTGTTATTATGGCAGTGTTCTGGGACCCCCAAGTGTCAGGGTGTCAGTGTTCTGGGACCCTCAAATGTCAGTTTATCATTCTAGGGCCTCCATATATCAGTGTGTGATTGTTGTGGACCCTCAGGGGTCAGTATGTCATTATTCTGGGACCTTCAAGTGACGGCATGCTCTTGTTCTGAGTCCTGCAAGTGTCACTGTTCTGGACCCCCAAGTATCAGTGTGTCATTGTTCTAGGACCTCAAAATGTAAACTGTGACACTGTTAAGGATCAAGTATCACTTTTAGCACCTTAGCATAATAATTATACATTCCGTCATACTTTCATTTCTTGTTTTATCGTTTCTGTTTTCAGGTTCTCACAGTTTAAAAGACAATCTCTGCAGGATTTCTCTGTCACCTCTCCAGCGACACATAACTTCAACCATGACACCTTCCTTCCAGAACACAATGATCCTCAAAAAAACTCACTAAGTAAAGACAGCGTAAAATCCAGAGATAGAGAGAGCAATACTAATAACAATGCCCAGCAAGCTCGAAAGGGGAAACGCGTGGAAGAGAAAAATCAGAAGGTAATAGTGAAAACAACTGTCCATTATGTGCATGACACAGGAGGAGGAGGAAAAAAAAAAATGTAATTCAGCATAATAATATATATGTCAGCAGAAATCTGAATGAAAGTGAGAGAGCTAGTATTGTGAGCCAATAGGACTCTTCTGCATTATGCCATCACATAACATGTTTTAGGCACTGGGGGCTGGAAGGGGGATACATTTATGTAGCAGTGAGATCAGGAGACGTTCACCAATGGGCTAATTCTCATTTACAGTCCAACAAGTAGGACACAGGAAGATACAGAACGGCAGGTTCTGAACAGTGGTGTTGCTGTCTGAACATGTCGTGCCGCAGAAAAGAAATACCAAATTTTTTAGTATTTGTACATACAATACATTTATGTAAACTAATCCAAAACAAGTATGGACACCACAAGACTTTCCTTGCGTCAGGCTTGTTTGGAGCAACACTAATGGAGTCCAATATATTTTTCTCAATATACAATAGGTGAAATGTAAGATATGTTATCCTTAGACTATAGGTGCTCCTGCAAGTAATCATACTTCAGTCCATCTAACGCACACACTGGGGTTGATTTACAAAAAGGTGGAAAGGGCAAAAATCTGGTGCAGCTCTACATAGAAGCCAATAAGCTTCTAGGTTTTATTGTCAAAGCGTAATTGAACAAGCTGAAGTTAGAAGCTGATTGGCTACCATGCACAGCTGCACCAGATGTTGCACTCTCCAGCTTTAGTAAATCAACCCCATTGTCTGCAGTCTCACAAGCAGGACTGATTTCCAAGCCTCATTTTGGTTTTCCCCAGAACAGTCTGTCCAGGTCTCTTCCTCGCTACACACCTAATGCTCACGCCGTCACTATTTCAATAATGACAGAAATCATGCCACCTCCTTGCTGTACAGAAAACCATCAATTTTTTTGTAAAAAGCAATCAAATGCACTCATACCAGAGTAAAGAAGGTTTTCTATTCTTCTAAATTCAATGGTGTCAGCCCCCAGCATTGGTGTCAGTGGCTGCAATAATAACCCCAACATTGATTTCAGTGACCATGGTGATAACCCCCAGCACTGGTGTCAGTGGCCACAATAAAGACCCCAGCAATGGGGTCACTGGTTGCAATCATAACCCCCAGAATTGGTGTCAGTGGCTGCAATCCTAACCCCCAACATTGGTGTCAGTGGCTGCAATCATGACCCCCAACATTGGTGTCAGTGGCTGCAATCATGACCCCCAACATTGGTGTCAGTTGCTGCAATCACGACCCCCAGCATTGGTGTCAGTGGCTGCAATCACAACCCCCAGCAATGGTGTAAGTGTCTGCAATCACAACCCCCAGCATTGGTGTCAGTGGCTGCAGTAATAAAACACAGCAATGGTGTCAGTGGCTCCAATAATAACCCCCAGGATTGGTGTTAAAGGTTGCAAAAAAAAAAAACAAAACACCATCATAATTGGTGTCAGTGACCACAGTAATAATCCTCAGCAATGCTGTTAGTGGCTGCAATAAAATCCTCCAGCAATGCTGTCAGTGGGCACTAAGGATGAGCTCCGGCGTGTTCGCATACTCCGCGTGCCGATCCCGCCAGGAAGTCGGCACGGCGCTGCGCTAATCACAGGTAGTGAGACATTTCCCGATCTCTGCAGCCGCACATCGGGAAAATGTCTCACTGCCTGTGATTAGCGCAGCGCCGTGCCGACTTCCTAGCGGCATCAGCACATGGAGTGTGCGAACACGCCGGAGCTCATCCTTAGTGCCCACTGACAGCATTGCTGGAGGATTTTATTGCAGCCACTAACAGCATTGCTGAGGATTATTACTGTGGTCACTGACACCAATTATGATGGTGTTTTGTTTTTTTTTTTGCATGTCAGAAATATTTTTTTCTCTATAAATCTGCAGCTATCATTAAATTCATCGCCTGTGATCCTTCCATGAAGGACTTTGTTCAGACAGTTTATGTTACAGGGTCACAATGCTCTCTTCCTGATTGTACTCTCCTGCATTGTTGACCCATCACACTGGCTTCTAATGGAGACTACAAGTGGTAATTTCAACACACAATACGCAGGCATTATCCACAGGTGTCACCATCCACAAACCTGTCCTGAGAAGTGCCATGCAGCTATTGCTGGAGTGCATATAGACTGGAAGTGGCTGCCAGGAGGCTGCTGGAATGCAAAAAAATTGTAAAAATATTTATTTTGAATTGCAATTGATAGACATTGCACAGTGCAAAATATGTCAGATAGGATTTACCTCTACTTCAAGTCTCTGGCATATACAAACTAATTTTTTTGTAGGTGGCACTTTGTTCCGTGGTAGCCCGGATAAATATTTTGGTTGAGAAAACCCATTTTCTATATAATACATAATTGTTTGTCTCCAGACATACATTTACCAGTATATCCAAACAGTTCCTCATCAATAGTTCCAATCCAAGAAAATGCTATAAAATTTGTCCCAACTATCCATCCCCCCCCCCCGCCTTTGCAATTAACGCCACTTCTGTTAAAATGTATCGCATGAACCTCGATGTCGGACTCCGCTGTGCCGTCAGAGTCGTGGAGGGAGCCATGCCTTATTATCCAGCGTGTGTCACCAGCCATTAGCTATCTCGGCGCTGTCACTCACCTGCTCTTTGATCCAGTTATTGATCGCAGCCGCCGGACAAAGAGGCAGCTCCAGGTTAGGAATTGCTGCAGCCTTTCAATGGCTTTCTTGTTCTGCACCGCGGTGAACCTTTTAAACTCCTTGGGGAGAGAGCAGCGCATAACAAATCTGAAAATAATTAATAGAAAACGATTATGTTTTGAAAATGAATATGGACGGGGGTCAATGCGACGAGTCTGCCAAAGACTTTGTTCCCATTGAGAAAACTGCATTTTTCAGGAACTAAAGCGGCGAGGGGAAGGGTTGTAGTAGCAAGCTATAGAACTGCAGAAAATTCTGTTTTGCTGAAATTAAATGATTAAAGAATTAATTTTTATGTACACGCATTAAGCTGCGAAAGGCCTTTGTTTATGTAATATGTTACATCTGTTTCCATTCACTAGAAACAAGTTTTGTCACCAAGTTAAAAAGTAGACAAAAAAAAAATGATGACATTATATTAAAAGGGGATATAATAATAATAATAATAATAATAATTATTATAAGAATATCATCATTCATATTAATGACAATACTACTACTACTAACTAGCATCATATAATAATAATATTATTATGATTCATCAGTATTTGTATTAATAGCACTACTGCTATCACTACTACTAACTAGCATCATATAATAATAATAGTAATATAATATTATTATTATCATTTCTATTAACAGTACTATTACTAATAATATCATCATTTGTATTAATAGCTACTACTACTACTACTACTACTAATAATAATATCATCCATATTAATAGCACTACTACTACCATTATCATTCATAATGATAGCACTACTACTAATAATAATCATAATTAGAAAAAGTTCTCATTGAGAGTATCTTTATCCAAACAGTTTTTAAAAGTTTTGGAAGGAGTGTGGGAAAGGGTTAGAACCTCTGTCAGATTTGAATTGTTGTCTCTATCCCCAGTGTAGAGGTGAGCCCTCTCTATTTGCTCTCATGACCATTGTCACTGTGACAGAAGGTGATTGAAAATCCAAAATGTTACCACAACAGGAGGTGAATGTTTATCTATCAATTGGGACAACCAAGATGGGATTTTCCTTCACTTCCTGTTGTGTCGGACAGATAATGAAGGGAAAGTCCCCAACAAGACACAGACAATTAATAAAAAAAAAAAAAAAAAAAAAAAAAAAAAAGACGTGCTTCAACAGTTTCCTTTTATATTAAAAAATATATATATATATATATATATATATATATATATATATATATATATATATATATATATATATATATAAATATATATATATCATAATTAGAAGTGAAGTGTGTGTGTGTATATATATACGCACATATACACACACACACACACACACACACACACTTCAATATGCACAAATGGTTTCGTTTTTTAAGCCCCCATTTATAATATGTAAATATATAAACAGGAAAGAAAATGTATTCATTTGATACTATTCCATGTTACTCTTTTTTCAGTTCTGGTCTAAATGACCAGCTTAAAGTTGTTGTAACCATAAAAAATAAATAAATAAATAAATAAATAAATAAATAAAGGATCCTGTTCCTGATCTAGGTCTTGTGCTGTGTAATTTGTACCTTTCTATGTTGTAAATATACCTGGTTGATCCTGCCTGTTTTTGTGTCCCTCTGTGTGTGCTGACCATGTTAATCATGGTTGCTGATCCATAATATCATGGTCAGTTTACATGCCTCTGTCATCCCACTCTCTGCTCTGAGTCTCTCCCTCTCCCTCCCTGCCTGTCAGTATGAGAGCTAATCTCCTTTTCACCCCTCCCGCCGCAATATGCAGCAAAAATACTTGTGTACCCCTCTGGTTTAAACAGTTATTAACTACAGTTGTATGTGCGCTTTTTTTTTTTTTTTTTAAATGACAAGGCTAAATGCCTTTTCCCACACAGCCGCTGTGCGGTCACGTGACTTCCCTCTGCTGGCTGGCTGATGTCAGAGGGGAATCTCAGCCCCTCCTGCTGCTCTGCTTAGATCGGGAAAGGAGAGCGGAGGGGGATCACGTGATCGCACAGATGCAGTGTGAGAAAAGGTATTTAGCCTTGTCACTTTAAAAAAACAAACAAACACTGTAGTTAATAACTGTATAAACCAGAGGGGATACCAGGAAAGTCACAATGGCTTTAGAAACACTTTAAAGTCCCCAGCCTTCACTGCTAACATCAAAAGAACCCCAGTTCAAATTCCACTTAGTTGGATTTCAACTCCACCTAAAGCAAATTGTGCGTTTTAGCAAATACCTCTTGCCTTATCATGTAGCTGATTTTGTCTCAGCAGTCATTTAGCACTGGCGTTGAGTACAGAGTATGACCTAGACCCTAAGGCCTGGTTCGCACCTTTGCAGGTTGTAGTTTGCATATTCCGGGTGCATTTTGCATTTTTCAATACAAGTTTTTGATCCATTGAAGTCTATGGAACAAAAACCAGAAAAAAAAAAGTCCCTGGCCCTTTCTATAAAATGCACAGATGACAACGTGACCCATAGGAAACCATGTTAAATGGACTGTAGTGTGTTTCTGCAAAACTGAAAACACACTAAAAAATGCATAGGTGTGAACCAGGCCTAAAAAGAGATCTGTATGTAGGCAGGTGTGGCCTGCTTTCTCCAATGTAGATGGCGCTTGTCCGCAGCGACATTGCAGTTGGAGGGGAAGTCAAGAGGAATATGGTTCCTCTATGGTTTCCTGGGTCACCTTTGAAGCTATCTGATTAGATGCTGCCCCCCCATGTGACTCTGACAAAAAAAATAAGGATATCATTTAGCACTGGTTCACACAAATGCAATGTGGAAAACGCACAAGATTTGCTGCGTTTCCCCACATCGCACCATATAGCAATCACATTGTGTTCTAGCGATCTGCTGTGGGTGTCAATAAAAGTTAACGACACCCCAAATGCAGGTTGCAGAACGCAGTGCGTTTGCCAGAATCAAATCGAATGGGTGTGATGCATTTAGATTCCAGTGCAGCAAAAAAAAAAAGTGTCCTGCGCCATTTTTGCATGGGGTGGTGTGATTTGAGCCATACAAAACAGAAGGCTCAAATCGCACCACACAGACATCACGTGATTTGTACAGGAATGCGGTGCGATACCTGTGCGAATCACATGCGATGTGCCGCATTGCACTAGTGTGAACCTAGGCTTAGTGTCACTTTAGCCTGTGTAGCCTGGTCCAGGACCCGCCCACAGCCTGTGATAGGACACTGAAGGAGCAGCAGCCCACTGCTCAACTCCCCTCCTTGTGTCCTGTGTATTGCTGGGCAGTATCTCAATTTTCTCTCTTATTTTCACGTTCCTCTTTGTAACACCCAGATTGAAAAAAAAAAAAAAGTAGCAAATTATAATGAATAAAGGTCAGCACTAAGTGACAGTCCCCAAAGGTACAATTTCTTGTTGCTAATAGCAACCAACAAGCTTCAGACTGTCATTTTTAGACTTTAGGTCTCAAAGTAAAGCAAGGAGGTGGATTGGTTGCAACAACAAATGAGATATTTTCCCTGCAGCACTTTTAATACATCAGACATTGCATGAGAAGCTAAAAATCATCTGCCGTCTTATTTTAGATGCTGATCAATTATTTGAAACAAGACATAAAACTGGGAGGAATTGGACCATCGTACATCATCAGCCAAGAGAAGGTAAGGAAACCTTAGTATGCTTGACTAAAATCTCCTTCCTACACCCAGATCTGTCCCCAGGCCATAGGTGTGCGCAGCCTATTACATTAGGGTGTGCACTCCAAATGTGTCAGTAAAGCAGTGGACTTGTCAGTAGGGCAAAGGTTGGTGTCAGTTTTAATTTTTATTATTTTATTATTTATTTCCTTGTTTTTTTACAACTTTTTTTTAGGACCCCCAAAATATCAGCAGGAGGAATCTACGCTGCATGGGGCGATTAGGATGTGCCCAGGCACATCCGGCACACACCTATGCCCCAGGCACACATACAGTAGCAAAGGAAATTCTATGTTATCATAGGGGATCACATGCTAAAAGAATTTCCTGGGACAGCTGATAATGAAGTGGTTTTCCTAAATTTGTTCTACAAAAGAAGGACTATATCACATTAGCTGCGGAAATTAACGATTAATTCCTCCATTAATCATTCATTTTTTTGATCGGTAGGCTGCCTGCCCTGGGGCCGCTTTGGGCCAAGCTGTTGCTGCAGCGCAGCGCTCTGCTCCCTCCTCCTCCTCCACTATATGTCATACACAGTCTGCGGGAATCTCCTGTTGTGTGTCTCGGAGCGGAGTGTGAAAACTTTGGCCGCGCTGTGAGAAACAGAAGTTCTGTCTATCACACAAGCTGATCTTGGAGGAGGGCGGGACTTTTCTCACAGCGCGGCCAAAAAGTTTTCACACTCAGCTCCGAGACACACAGCAGGAGATGCCTGCAGACTGTGTAATGCAGGCACAGGCACCGACTACAGTGAGGCTGCGATTATGGGCACGGTGAGGCTGCCATTATAGGTACGGCGAGACAGCATTATGGGAATGGTGAGGCTGCGATTATGTGCACGGTAAGTCTGAGATTATGGGCACGGTGAGGCTGAGATTATGGGCACGGTGAGGCTGAGATTATGAAGTGCATTATGGGCACGGTGAGGCTGCCATTATAGGCATGGTGAGGCTGCGATTATGGCTACAGCAAGACAGCATTATGGGCACGGTGAGGCTGCGATTATAGGCACGGTGAGACAGCATTATGGGCACGGTGAGGCTGCAATTATAGGCACGGTGAGACAGCATTATGGGAACGGTGGGGCTGTGATTATGTGCACGGTAAGTCTGAGATTATGGGCACGGTGAGGCTGCGATTATGGGCACGGTGAGGCTGCGATTATGGGCACGGTGAGGCTGCGATTATGGGCACAGTGAGGCTGAGTTTATGACGTGTGACGTCCTAGCAATGCCTCGCTATGTCCGGCTTCGGCCATTGCCATAACAATGGTGCTAAATCAGCTAAAAGTAGTTGGATCTGTATGTGCATTATAATTAATTGAAATTAATCGATTAAAAAAAAAAAAAAACGATTAATCGAACACAAAAAATGTAATCAGTAACAGCCCTATATCACATCATTCTTTTTATGTATTATGAAAAAAAAATTAGGGTTGCACTGATACCGATACCAAGTACTTGTACTCGTGAAAATGCTCCTATACCTAAAACCGATACCTTTGGGGTGCGATTTGAGACCATACGAAATGAATGGGTTCACTTTAACAGGAATGCACTTGTAATGTAATTTCCCACACCTCTCCTGTGTAAACCCAGGCTTGTCATAGTGATTTCATCCTAGGTTCACACAGGAGCGGTGAGGGCGATTTGGACAGGAATTGCACTACAGTCCTTTTCAAATCGCATGCGATTCTTTGCAGTGCGTTGAGCCCTTTCATTTTGTATGGGCTTAGATCGCGGCACAAATGTATCAATACTACTCGGGATCGGCAAGTACATGACCGAAAGTATCGGTACTCGTACTCACCGGTGAAAAAAAAAATGGTATCGGTGCAACCGTAAAAAAATATGTATATGGCAAGCCTCCCATAATCAATTAATTTGTTCTGTGCAAACATATCATGCAGGCTCCCGCCCACCACTGTAGTTCTAGTCCAGGTAATAAGGACGGTATTGCTGCAATTTATTTATTCAATTCATAAGCCGTATAATAGGATCAGAACAGTTTTGGCATCCTGTTCTATTTCAGGTTCCCCGGTGTACAATGTAACAATTCTCAATGGCTTGATTTACAAGGAAGAGGAAACACTTCAGCAGTGAGGATAACGCGTTTTTTTTTTTTTACCTTGCCATTTAAACGATTGAAAACTATTCCATTGCACACTTGTGAACGTGGAAGGAATGCTGCACAACAAAATGGCAAATCAGCACTATGGATTCATTTTTTGCTCCAGTGCAAACAAATGTACATAGGGAAGTACGCCAAACAACAGATTCAGGTGTCTCCACTGTTCAAGCTCATTCACACCTGAACGCAGGGAGGGACACCCGCATTCTGTGTGCATTCAAAATACAACAGGCGTGCAATATGCTGCAGATGTCAATATATTCCAAATGACAACCCAAACGTAGATTGCAAACGCAGTGCGTTGGCCTGCACCGAAGTACCGCAGTATCTTGCAATTATGTGCAGTGCATTTTATAAAAAGTAGTGCATGCAGTACTTTTTGTGCGATCCAGTGTGATGTCACCGCATTCAAATTAATGGGGTGAAAATTGTACTGGACTGAGTCACACAGGTGTGAACAGTCTTAAGCCCTGGTTCACATTGGTGCGTTTTGACATGTCAAATTTAATGTCAAATTGGCAGCAATTGCATCGTCCTAATCGGTGCGATGTTGTATTTGCGATTTCAAAAAGTAGTTTCTGTACTACTTTTTGCGATTTCTGGGTGCGATTTCCATTGCAGAAACCCGCACAGATGTCTGTTTAATCGCCGCCGAAATCGGGACTGACATGTGGGAGTGAAATGGCTCCCGCAGCTCAGTGTGAACCTGGGCTCAATCAGGTTCACATGGGACACCTGAGACTGTTGATCAGCGTACTTCCCTATGTACATTTGTTTGCACTGCAGCGGAAAATAAAACCATTGTGGAGTTGTAGGGTTTAGGCCGGCCATAGACAGTTCGAATGCTGTACTGCCCGAGATTCAAACTGTGTGTGGGCAGACTGACTGTACCCAGTTGATCGATCGATCAACTTGGGTACAACCAGCCTGCTATAGCTGCTAGTAATAATCACTGTCTTCTCCCAGCGGGGATGGCGTCACCATTTTTTGCCATTTGTGTGATGGCATAAACGACCCCTCCCCCTGCAGCATTCCCATTAAGGCTGGGTTCACACCATCGCCTAATCTGGCTCACAGCAGGGGTCCGGTGCATAGAGTTGCCACCTCATTCCTTTAAACCCGAACACATATTGATTACACAGGTTCTGTGGCTGATTAAGTTGGCAATTAAACTCACTTGGTGCTTTATCCGCATTTAATTAGCCTCAGAACCTGTGTAATGCATATGTGTTCGGGTTTAAAGGGATGAGGTGGCAACTCTACCGGTGCATCCTGGTTCACCCTTTCAGGACCTGAAACAGACCAAAAGGCGCACAGTGTTTTTATGCAAAACGCACCGGACCTGCTGCAGAGATATGTGAACCGGCTCCATAGAGAGCCGGTCACAATCTCCTGCTATTACAAATTGAGACCATACGATCCATACGGCTTCTTTAGGCTGGGTTCACATTCACTGGTTTCACACGGTCAAACCGTGTGAACCCAGTGTATCTGAACCCAGCCTACAGAAGCCCATTTGGCTGTCAAAAAACACACAGGCATTTAGACAGCAGTATCACATTCTGAATGCTGGTCAGCCACCCCTTACCATTTTGTAAAAGGTGAACCACCACAGATCACTTTTCACAGATAACGCAAATGTAAACAAACACCAGTGCACACTCATAAACATGCCAACTTTTATATCCCTGCTTAATTAGCACCGCCTGCAACAAATAAAAGTGGAGCATGCCAAGTTCTTAATATATTGTATGGTGGTGGAGTTCTGTTCACTACAGTATTTACACCACTCTGGTAATGGTGTATATTTTAGGACTGTTTGCAACTTAGAACATTGGCACAAGGGTTTGATTATTTTGGTGCAAGCAGTTGTACATTTATAGAAACTGTCGCAAAGCACTTTCTGTGTGATTTGGAACGGCTGGTGGAACTCCACATAGAAGTTACAAGAAAACGGCGCCCGTCTGCGCTCAGTGCTGGCACATTGTGAACTCATCAGTTAGCCCTCGTTCATATTGAATGTGGCTTTGAAATCGTGCAACTTCATCTGAAATCGCACAATTTCAAAGCCGCATGTCAGTGTTACACCTGAAATCGCCAAAAGTAGTGCAGGGACTACTTTTTCAAATCAATGTGGCTCCACAAAGTCGGCGTCTCACCCATTTGAACATAGTCATTACCAACAATACGGTGAGACTTGTCATGTGATTTGACCTGTCAGTTGCTCCAGTGTGAACAGGGACTGAATCAAAGAAGTGTAAATAGCTTCAGTTCTCCGCGTCAAAACAAGTATCTTTAACATCGGATTTTTCTTCCAGCTCATGGTACAAAGATCCAAAGTAGATAGAAGTATTTAAGGATAAGTTCACCTTTCTAAAATAAACAAAATAATCAATGCACATGTTTTTGCAGGTAAAAAAAAATGTGCATTTATTTATTTAACCACTTACAGACCGGAAGATTTTCCCCCTTAATGATCAGGCCATTTTTTGCGATATGGCACTGCGTCGCTTTAACTGACATTTGCGGCAGTTTTTATTTTTATTGTACCCAAACAAAATTTTTTCCCATAAATAGAGATTTCTTTTGGTGGTATTTGATCACCTCTGTGGTTTTTATTTTTGCGCTATAAACAAAAAAAAGTGTGACAATTTGGAAAAGAAAACAATATTTTTTACTTTTTGCTATAATAAATATCCCAAAAAAAAAAAAAGTAAACAAAACTAATTTATTCATCAGTTTCGGTCAATATATATTCTTCTACATATTTTTGGTAAAAAATAAATAAATAAAAATCGCAAAAAGCGTATATTGGATTGGTTTGCGCAAAAGTTATAGCATCTATAAAATAGGGAATAGATTTATGGCTTTTTTTTTTTCTTTTTTTTACTGGTAATGGTGGCGATCTGCGATTTTTAGCGGGACTGCAACATTGCGGCGGACAGATCGGACACTTTTTTGGGACCATTGACATTTATACAGCAATCAGTGCTATAAAAAAATGCACTGAAAATGTCACTGGCAGGGAAGGGGTTAACACTAGGAGGCGATCAAGGGGTTAAAGGGGTTGTAAAGGTAAACATTTTTTCACCTTAATGCATTCTATGCATTAAGGTGAAAAAACTACTAACAATACCGCCGTCCCCAGCCCCCCCCGTTTTACTTACCTGACCCCTCGAAATTTGGCTGCTCATTCACGTCCTCGATTCCGCTGCTCAGCCTGGCCGCTGATTGGCTACAGTGGATGGATTGGAAGCAGCGCAGCCATTGGCTCGCGCTGCTGTCAATCACATCCAATGACGCGGCGCGCTGGGGGCGGGGCCGAGTGATACAGCGAGCGGCTATAGCCGCCGGCTGTATCACGGGAGCGCGCCCGCAATAACTAACCACCATGCGAGGGAGCTCGCATTAAGGTGGTTAATTATTGCGGGGAGGAGCTGAGACAGCTGCCGAGGGACCCCAGAAGAGCAGGTTCGGGGCCACTCTGTGCAGAACGAGCTGCACAGTGAAGGTAAGTATAACATGTTTGTTATTTTTAAAAAATAAAAAAAATACCTTTACAACCCCTTTAAATGTGTTCCCTGGGAGGTGTTTCTAACTGTGGGGAGGGGACTGAGTGGAGGAGAAGAGAGATCACTGTTCCTGATCACTAGGAACAGCAGATCTCTCTCTCCTCCCCTGTCAGAATGGGGACCTGTCTATTTACATTCACAGATCCCTGTTCTGGTTCTCTTTCCTGCAATTGCGGGTGGGCGGCGGACATGGGGTCCCCCGCTGTGCAGGGGGCGCGTGCCTGCTATGACTCTTAAAGGAGCCAATGTACAGCTACGGCGATTCGCGGGTAAGAGCCGACCTGCCGCAGTATAATGATGCCGGCTGCTCGGCAAGTGGTTACGGAGCCTGTAAAGAATTGCACCCACAATCAGCAGATCACAGGTGCAATCTCAGGATCCTGCAGACTGTCAGTGTATTTCTCTGCTTGTACCTCATACGAGCAGGCAGTTGCACAATGACAGGAAGATCAATGAACTACCTAGAGCGCTCAACAGCGCCCTGGTAGTTCATTGAGATCTTCAAGCCGTCAGGCGCAAAGGCTGTTGGTACTTGTAGTTCATTCATAGATCTATACAAATGAATGACACGGCCGCGTTCTTTTCAAATGGTGACAGAACTGATGAAACATGTTCCCAAAAAGTGAACTTATCCTTTAACTAAGCCTGTGTGCATGAAAGCTAAGGAGTTTGTAGGATCAAAACTATATTTTTGTTTTGGGTAGAGCAGGGAATGTTTTTTGTTTTTTTCAATGGGGAGATTTCCCTTCATTTTTTGTTCCAGAGACACAGCAGGAATTGAGAGGACAGCCTGTCTGATGCACTACCTGGTTTTTGGTAGATCTTAAAGGGATTGAAATATCGGATTGTATAGTGAACTTTAGGGCCACCATACATATTACGATCTGGCCATACAATCTTTGAAGAATCAACTTTAGAGTTTTTTTTTTTTTTTACAAAATTGTTTTTTATTTGTTTTGATAGAAAGTAGTTTACAGGTTCAGATAGTACAAATGCATCCATAAACAAATCTCTTTTACAAAATATAAAAGAAAGTGCAATAACCCAACGGGGGCCAACTGTTATAGTTATACATCATATTTACCAAATTCCTCAACGGAGGAATGAAGTATACCACTGGTCACATAAGGGTAATGAGTGTGGACCTCATAGGGCACCACAATGCTATATACAGCAGGGATATTTCCATGAACACAACATCCACACCATACATGCACCCATCTATACTCATTCACACAAAAAGGCAAGCCTTGTCCCACCCCGCCTCCACCACACCGTCCCTCCAGGTACACAAACGACCCACCATCCAAAGGTTACAGCCTCCCTTAGACGTAAAAAAAAAAACCAAACAAACATCAAGGGGAGGCCGGATATAGTTATTGTTGTGAGAGTGGAGTGTCCTTCCAAAAGGAGTTTGCTATATCAAGCCAGGGCTGCCAGATCTTAGCAAATGTTTTTGGGCAGGCCCTACCCTTATAAACCAGTTTAAAAATTGGTATAACTTTATTCATCATACGATACAAAACTTGAATATCTGTGGCAGTTGCATTCTTCCATTGCATCAAAATTAATTTTCTGGCATAAAACAGTATTATACGGACAAGAGTTCGAGTATGAGTCCTGTGTATGAAATCGTTCAGCACACCCAATAGTCCAACCTCCGGGGTGCAGGGCACCTTTATTTGTAGTGTGTTTTCAAAAAAGGAAAATAAGTCCCTCCAAAAGGTGGACAGGACAGGGCAGGACCAAAACATATGCATGTATCCAGCTTCTGAGAAGCCACACCTAACACAAATCAACTTTAGAGTTACCTAAACTATGTAATACGTATTTGATCAGACTTTTTGCTGGTTTTTGGTTCCATAGACTTCAAATCTGCAAAATGCAAAAAGCACTAAAAATGCATAAGTGTGAATCAGGCCTGAGGCTGGATTCACACCTATGCAGTTTTAGTGCTCTTTGCATATTTGCACTACAGAACGTGTTCCATAGGAAACCATGTTAAATGGACTGCAGTGCAAATCTGCAAAATGCAAAAAGCACTAAAACTGCATAGGTGTGAATCCAGCCTAAAGTAGAGAAAATTGCTTAATTCCCCCATTAACACAGTCAGTGTTAATTAGGGAATTTCTCTCACAGTACTATTGTGTTATGCTGCCAGGTAGCCTTCCCCTCCAGCAGAATACAAAGATCACTGCTGACAGCTATAGCCGCCAGCAGTGATTGGGTGAAAAAAAAAAACAGGCTGTACTGAAGTTGATCAATGTATCGACTTCAGTACAACCAGCCTGCCCATAGACTGATTGAAATTTGACCAGTTCCTTCTGAACCAGCCAAATTTTGATTGGTCTGTTTTGATTCCTCTATGACCCTCTGTATTCAGGTTTACATGCACTTGATAGATAAGTTTATTAGTTCTTACCTTTTGCAGCAGTTTGGCTGTATGTGTGCTGAGAACCCCCCAGGTGTGACATGACAAGGTCAGCTGATCTCTATGTCTCAAGTGCTCATCATTATCTGAAGGTCTGGTGTTCCCTCACCTGCTGAAGCTACACAGCTGAATGTTAATGTCTGCAATTTTATTACAGATCAAGAGTAAGGATGAGCTCCGGCGTGTTTGCATGCTGCACATGCCGAGCCCGCCAGGAAGTCAGCACGGCGCAGCGCTAATCACAGGCAGTGAGACATTTCCTGATCTCTGCAGCCGCACATCGGGAAATGTCTCAATGCTTGTGATTAGCGCTGCACCGTGTCAACTTCCTGGTGGGCTCGGCACATGCAGCATGCGAACACACCGGAGCTCATCCTTAATCAAGAGAAAGAAATTGTCCATAAGCCTGGATTCACACTTGTGCAGTGCGGGACACTGCATGTGATTCACACACGAATCACACCGCATTCCCGTGCAAATCACATGTGATGTCTGTGTGGCGCGATTTGAGCCGTTCATTTTGTATGGCTCAAATTGCATTGCATGTGCACCAAAATGGTGCAGGATCTTTTTTTTTTTGCTGTACCTGAATCGCATGAAGGTAAAAAACCTTGAGCCTTTACAACCACTTTAGGTTCTAAATAAATATTGTATATTAAGAATATTTATTATAACTTTTTTCAGAAAGAACAGTTAAAACAACAGAAGGAGTACGCCAAAATTATTCGGGAACACAACAGGAATAAACCGATGAAAGCTTGTGAAATGCCGATCGTACAAGATGAAGACAACAACAAAGGAACAAGGCAAAAGGTAATGGGAACTCTGCTTGAAAGTATTCCACTGAAGGTCCTGTGTATCTGCTCTGGGTAAGGATGAGCTCCGGCATGTTCACACACTCCACGTGCAGAGCCCGCCAGGAAGTCAGCACGGTGCTGCGCTAATCACAGGCAGTGAGACATTTCCCGATCTCTACAGTCGCACATCGGGAAAATGTCTCACTGCCTGTGATTAGCACATCGCCGTGACGATTTCCTGGCGGGCTCCGCATGTGAAGTGTGCGAACACGCCGGAGCTCATCCTTAGCTCTGGGATAAGGATGAACTCTGGCGTGTTCGAATGCTGCACGCGCCGAGCCCGCCAGGAAGTCGGCATGGCGCAGCGTTATTCACAGGCAGTGAGACATTTCCCGATCTCTGCAGCCGCACATCGGGAAATGTCTCACTGCTTGTGATTAGCGATGTGCCAAGCCAACTTCGTGCCGGGCTCGGCACGTGCACCATGCGAACACGCCGGAGCTCATCCTTACTCTGGGATATGGCACAACGCCATTGTTTTTAATATATATTTTAAACGCAACAAAAACAAATCCCCTAGCAAAGATGCATCTGCAACATCATATACTGATACATACACGTATATAGAAAAACAAAATCAGATGTATATAATTGCCTAGCGGACACCCCCACAGGTCACTTGGCATGCATTAAAAAAACACTAAAAGCAACCCTGTATCTCCAAACCCATACCACCAGCTCCAAATAGGTAAGGTATAACCAACCAGTCTTAGGACTCGCCAAACGTCCCCGACTGATGTGACCCAGGTCATAAAATTAACAACATCTAGAGAAGGGAAGGCCTGTGGATGTGGTGTATCTGGATTTTGCACAAGCATTCAATACAGTTCCCCATAAAAGCTTAATCTATAAGCTGAGGTCTGCAGGCATGGACTATAGAGTTTTTTCATGGATAGAAAACTGGTTACAGGGGCACGTAGGGTTGCCACCTGTCCGGGATTCACCCGGACAGTACGGGTTTTGAAACATGTGCCCGGGTCTCTGCCCGCCTGAGACCCGGGCACATTATTCATCTCAGACCCGTGGCTCCCTGTGCCGAAGCTGTGTCATCAGTGCGGCCGTGGAGTTCCGTTCCGTAGCGCCGCCTTAGCGCTGCTTGATTTCTGCTCCTGCTCAGCTGTCTGAGTGCAGGACGGGCACGCCCAAAGGGTGGCGATAAATAACATGTACTCAGACTGGTCTAGAGTGGTACCCCAAGGCTCTGTCTTGGGACCAGTTCTGTTAAAATTACGTATAAATGATATAGAGCAGGGTTAGGCAACCTTAAATAGATGATCTACTTGAACAACAATGATGAAGCCAAAGATCACCGGACACAGTGTCCTGTTGTTAGGGCTGGTTCACACCAGACTGCGACGCCAGAAAGGCATGTCCCATGTGTGTTTCCTGCATAATGTTCAAAACACACTGTCTTTGTGATCTACTGTGGATGATGATACATTGTTAACCCCAAAATAAATCCCAAACGCAGTGGACAAAAAAAAGTACTACAAGAGAATGCAGGCTTAAGGAGTGCGTTATGCTCAGAATGCAGGGTTAAGGAGTGCATTGCGCTCAGAATGCAGAGATCAGGAGTGCATTACGTTCAGAATGCAGGGATCAGAGATCAGGAGTATATGACATGTGAAGGACTTAACCCCCAGTCTTCAAATTACCCCTTAACCATAACTCTCAACCCTCCAAATCCTTCCCACAAATGACTTGACAAAGTATTGGAGTAAATGGCCTTGACGGCCTTTTATTAAAAATTAACATAAAACTAAATAAATAACATTTTTAAAATAACTTTTAATAAACGTTCAGTATTTTCTTGGGTTCTTGGAGGGGAACACACACCACTGGTCACTGAGATAAACTTCGAATAAACTTTAGGCCTCCAGTCGCAACCCCCGGACTGCGAGACAGTACCAAACTTTCGCAGTGACCTAACTCTACCCCTTCCTAGTTAACCCCTCGTAACCGGAAGGTACCAGATAAACCCCATATTACATATGGGTACCAACCATGTTATACCTCCATATAACATACATCTCCTCCTCCTCACTGACCCAAACCACTGCCTAGGCTCTCACTGTAGCCCCCTTCCTAATTACACCTAAACCAGGGAGGGTGGGTGGGAATCTTTACTCCTCGCCGCTCACCACTGACGTCACTTCCCCTTTCCTCCCAATACTTTTTTCCTGAGCGCCTCCCTAGCCACAGCCACTACCCTTACCTTAAAGGGGAACTAACTAACAGTGTGACTGTGCAGTCCGCACATGTCATGCTGTCCCTGCGCTGATCCCTTCGCTCTTCTGCTCCAGGACTCACTTTACGCTCAGAATACAGGGATCAGGAGTGTGTTACGGTCAGAATGCAGGGATCAGGGTTTATGAGTGGGTTATGCTAAGAATGCAGGGATCAGGAGTGTGTTACGCTCAGAATGCAGGGATCAGGAGTGCATTGTGCTCAGAATGCAGGGGTCAGGAGTGCGGTATGCTCAGAATCCAGGGATCAGAGATCAGGACTGTGTTGCGCTCAGAATGCAGAGATCAGGACTGTGTTGCGCTCAGAATGCAGAGATCAGGACTGTGTTGCGCTCAGAATGCAGGGATCAGGAGTGCGTTACACTCAAAATGCAGGGATCAGGAGTGCGTTACACTTAAAATGCAGGGATCAGGAGTGTGTTACACTCAAAATGCAGGGATCAGGAGTGTGTTACGCTCAAAATGCAGGGATCTGGAGTGTGTTACGCTCAAAATGCAGGGATCTGGAGTGTGTTACGCTCAAAATGCAGGGATCAGGAGTGTGTTACGCTCAAAATGCAGGGATCAGGAGTGTATTGCGCTCAAAATGCAGGGATCAGGAGTGTGTTGTGCTCAGAATGCAGGGATCAGGAGTGCGTTGTGCTCAGAATGCAGAGATCAGGAGTGTGTTGTGCTCAGAATGCAGGGAGCAGGGATCAGGAGTGTGTTACGCTCAGAATGCAGGGATCAGGAGTGTGTTACGCTCAGAATGCAGGGATCAGGAGTGCGTTACGCTCAGAATGCAGGGATCAGGAGTGCGTTACGCTCAGAATGCAGGGATCAGAGTGCGTTACGCTCAGAATGCAGGGATCAGAGTGCGTTACGCTCAGAATGCAGGGATCAGGAGTATGTTACACTCAGAATGTAGGGATCAGGAGTGCTTTGTGCTCAGAATGCAGGGATCAGGAGTGCTTTGTGCTCAGAATGCAGGGATCAGGAGTGTGTTGTGCTCAGAATGCAGGGATCAGGAGTGCGCTGTGCTCAGAATGCAGGGATCAGGAGTGCGCTGTGCTCAGAATGCAGGGATCAGGAGTGCGCTGTGCTCAGAATGCAGGGATCAGGAGTGCGCTGTGCTCAGAATGCAGGGATCAGGAGTGCGATGTGCTCAGAATACAGGGATCAAGAGTGCATTACGCTTAGAATACAGGGTTTGGGGGGGTGATGTGAAGTGTGGCAGAGGACACTATACTATGCTATGGGGGTGGTCCTTTACAACTACCAAAGCCGCCAGAATATTAGCATGCATAAAAAAGTGAATTTACTCCAGAGATAAAACTATAATCCTGCCACTTTATAAAACTCTGGTTCGGCCACATCTGGAGTATTCCATCCAGTTCTGGTCACCAGTCCACAGAAGGGATGTGCTGGAGATGAAGAGTCCAGAGAAGGGCAACCAAAATAATAAGCAGACTGGAGGACTTAAATTACGAGGAACGACTACAAGCACTAAATTTATTCTCCCTTGAGAAGAGACGTTTGAGAGGAGATATGATAGTGATATACAAATACCTTAATAGTGATCCCAGCATAGGAAGAAATCTTTTAAGTCTCAGGGCTTGTAAGAGCACACGGGGCCACACAATGAGATTAGGGGAGAAGCAGTTTAACCTTAAGCTGCGCAGGGATATTTTCACTGTTAGGGCAATGAGGATGTGGAACTCTCTTCCACAATTGGTGGCGTCAGTGGGAAGTACTGATATTTTTAAAATACTTTTGGATATGCATCTTAGTGAACACAACATACAGGGATATGGGAAATGATTATCGACATTGACACACGTACGCCTACACAGATTGAACTGGATGGACCATTGTCTTTATTCAACCTTACTATGAAATTATAAACCAAAAGCAAAGGACATATATTAGCAACAGACATGTATGTAAAATAATAATTAACAGTGCAATAAAGTGATATGGTATGTTAATGTTGACAAACCTAAATACCAATTAAAAACAATCCTGTCCTAATGGTACAAGGGTACTGATCAAACCTGCAAGTCATGAGAGGAGTGGTGCAACCCTCTGCTCAGCTGATACAGTGGGGCAAAAAAGGTAAAGTGGTTGTAAACCCTTACATATACCCAGTGAAGTGACTGGCCTCAGGTGATACACAGAGATGAAACAAATCCTCCTACATAAGTTGTACCTGTTTATCTGTAGTCTTCTCTTCTCTACAGCCATTCAGCCAAGTGCTGAATTTATAAAGCTTGTCTGAGATGTCAGAAGAAAGGGGGGATAGAGAGCTGAAGTTACACTTGGCAGAGCTTAGTGAGGAGAGGCCTGAGAGCTGATTGGAGGAAAGAGACACTACCCCTTCACACAGCACACAGGAACAGAGCTGCGGCTGTCACTCTGCTGGAGCTCCCTCCCCTGTCGCCATTTTTCTCTTGGTGTCAGGAAAACTTGTCCTAAGTGATTCATGTTGATAGCAGAGGAACAAAGCAGCAGATAGAAATGACGCTTAGGGGGGGGATTTATCAAAGCTGGTGCACACCAAATCTGGTGCAGCTATGCATAGTAACCAAGCAGCTTATAACTTTAGATTGTTCAGTTTAGGGTTGACAATGAGGCTATGTTCACATTGATTCAACACGGAAGTTGCACAACTTCCGATCCGATTTTATCCTGCGACTTCAGGTCTGATTTCCATACGGCTTCAAAGAATGGGATCCAACTTTGAGAGGATTGAGACTTGTTAGTTGACCAATCAAAACAATTCCTTTGCTTCTTAAATGGATAAAACCTCACGCCAAATTTATCAAACAAAAAAACGGCATGGGCTCCCCCTCAATTCATACCAGGCTCTTTTGAGTCAGGTATGGATCTTGAGTGAAAACCCAAAGCCAAATTTAAAAAAAAAAGGTGTGGGGTCCCCCCAAGACCAGGCCAAACCCTTAGGTCTGGTATGGATTTTATGAAAAAAAAAAAAACTACTTGCCCCCACTAAAAATCCATACCAGACCCTTATCTGAGCATGCAGCCTGGCAGGTCAGGAAGGGGGGGAGACGAGCGAGCGATCCTCCCCGAACCTTACCAGGCCACATGCCCTCAACATGAGAAGGTGGGTGCTTTGGGGAAGGGGGGCTTAGCCCCCCCATAGCACCTTGTCCCCATGTTAATGGGGACAAGGGCCTCTTCCCCACAACCCTGGCTGGTGGTTGTGGGGGTCTGCGGACATAAAGACAAGTTCTTTATTAAAAATGAAGAATGTCCCCGCTGTAGCTCCAATGTTATTCACGATGTCTTCTTATTCCGGTTCCTCCACCGATGTCTTCTTTCTGCTGTTCTGCCACCAATGTCTTCTTCCTCCACCACTGCCGACCCGCTGAAAATAAAAACAATGCTCTTCTTCCGATGTTGGCTCCCGCCTTTGTGTCAGCTCTGGTGTCTGCAGTGGCGTTGCAAGGTGGGGGCGGGGGGTGCGGGCTGCACCCAGGTGACACCTGCCAGAGGGGTGACACCCGTGTATAGCGGAACCGCTGACATCGCCCGCTGCCTTGTGCCTCTCGCTCACTCTGTGTCCCCCTTGGAGTGGACTGAAGCTGCCTCCTCCTCTGTTTACATCCAGTGAGGAGGAGGAGCCCGAGTGACACACACCTCTGTGTGTATATGTCCGCGGCCACGCTGTTCTGAGGTCTGTACACTCTAAGTAGATTAGTAGATGGACATGTGCAGGGGGGGGCGCTATGGGAGGGGAGAGGGGTACTTATACTGATGGGGGGCCTGCACTAAGGGTAATTCTATACTGATGGGGGTCTGCACTAAGAGGGAGTGTCTATATTGATGGGGGGTCTGTACTAAGGGGGTATTCTATACTGATGGGGGGTCTGCACTAAGGGGAGGTTATATACTGATGGGGGTCTGCACTAGGAAGGGGATTCTATACTGATGTGAGGTCTGCACTAAGGGGGGATTCTATACTGATGGGGGTCTGTACTAAGGGGGTATTCTATACTGATGGGGGGTCTGCACTAAGGGGAGGTTATATACTGATGGGGGGTCTGCACTAGGAAGAGGATTCTATACTGATGTGGGGTCTGCACTAAGGGGGGATTCTATACTGATGGGGGTCTGCACTAAGGGGAATGCTATACTGATGGGGGGTCTGCACTAAGGCGGGATTCTATATTGATTGGGGGTCTGCACTAAGGCGGGATTCTATACTGATGAGGGGTCTGCACTAAGGGTGAATTCTATACTGATGGGGGGTCTGCACTAAAGGGGGGTGTCTATACTGATGGGGGTCTGCACTAAGGGGGATTCTATACTGATGGGGGTTGCACTAAGAGGGTGGATTCTACCCTGATGGGGGGGTCTGCACTGAGGTTGGAGGTCTATACTGATGGAGGGGTGTCTGTACTGATGGGGGGGTCTGCGCTGAGGTTGGAGGTCTATACTGATGAGGGGTGTCTGTAGTGATGGGGGGGTCTGCACTGAGGGTGGAGGTCTGTTCTTAGTGAAGGTAATCTATACTGAGGGAGGGGGATCTGTAGTTAGCGGAGGGGGGTCTGTACTGAGGGGGGACTATATTTGGTGGAGGGCGGGGGGGAGGGGGGTGACACCAATTTTTTTCAGCACCGGGTGACACCAACCCTAATGACGCCACTGGGTGTCTGTCAGTTCTTATATAGTTATGGGGCATGGCCATCAGGTGACGTCACCCTGAGACTCTGCCCTCTTGTGACGGGGTGTACAAAGCATGGGGTTCAGAGGATATCCAGGTAGGGTGGTACTTTAGGTATTACAATAAAACAAATATATCGGTAAATCACAATGGTTAATATTACATTTTATTCTTCAACTGGTATGGGACAAGAAAACATTCACCTAATTGCACAGAACAAAATGGCAAATGATTTCAGCTAGGCATAGAGGAATAGAATGAATGACTGGGTAAGGAATAGTTCCGGGTAAGTGTTAAAGCCCAACTCTGGGAAATCTGAAAATTCCTCCTGGCAATGGCACTGCATCTGCACAGCATGGGTTAACTGCTTGTTTAATTCTAGAGGAGAGAAAAGTATTTTACTTTAAAGTGGAGTTCCACCCACTTTTACAACTCTTCAGCATCCCTCACTAAACTGTGCACTGTAAACAAATTGGATATTTTTGTATTTTTTTTCTCAGCACCTACTATATATCTGCTGTATTCATTTTTCACTTCCTTCTCCCTGGCCGTGGCCCATCGCATCATTTCCTGTTTGCAATGCCATCTGGAAAGGGGCGGCTACTTCCTCTGACACTGCCGTTGCTATGGAAACCTGACGTGAAACCTATTACACTGCTTGTGCTGCACTGAGCATGTGCGAGATCTGCAAGGATGAGATCCAGAAAGAAATACAGTCTGGTTTCAGATGCCCACACTTAAGATGGCCACGGCCTGCTGTAAGTTTATTGAATAACAAACTACTGCTATAAACTAACAAAACCGACCTTAGTTTACAGACTAACTTTACTAGAATACATCAAGCTTGTGTATTATAGGGGTATTTTTATTAAAAAACTATAATTTAGGCCGGAACACCACTTTAACTGATCCTATGCTAAACCTGCCAGCAGACAGCGTCCCCCCATGCTCCAGTGGTGGATTCTCACTTAGTCCCCTTTCACACTTATATGACTTGTCCCACAATTTTGTACTGAAAAATCGTATGACAAGTCATTCTCCATGATTTTCAATGACTACCATTCATACTGGCACAACTTTAAGTCGTGCCGACTTCAAAGTAGTCCCTGCACTACTTTGGTCCAACTTCCATGCGAGTTGATGTCTATAGACCTCAATGTTAAACCCTCAAGTAGCATGCAAATCGTACCTGAATAATAAAGACACGATTTCAGTACGACTTTGTAAGCACACACAACAAACCAAGTTTAGCGCTGTCCCCACTATACCTATTCCAACAGTAAACAGTCTGTATGTATATTTCTCGCTTACGGTGTTGCAGCTCTCCCAAAAGTCCACTGGGTGGTAGACATGATTCTGAAAATATATAAAAACAAGAGAGAGCGCATGCCAGCCCTAGTGTGTTATCGTTTAATAGATGAAGATAAGTGTATAAAAAACGAGGGTTGCACAAAAAGCTCCATAATATTGCATAAACAGCTCCATAATAGCCTCCTCTCCTGGTCTGTAGGGATCAGTTAGCTCACAGCAACTAGCAGCGTGGTAAAGTATTCCAGTAAGCACACACCGCCCAAAGCACTCGCACGGACCAGCCGGCGCTGCCTGACGTCACTCGTGGCCAGGGAGGGATTGCACAGTGATGCAGCTGACTCCTCTCGTAAGCTTCATGCAATTGCTAGGACAACAAGTTTTCGGAGGCGTGGCCTCCTTCTTCAGGTCTTACCTGAATAATAAAGACACGATTTCAGTACGACTTTGTAAGCACAAGCTGAGAATGGTTAATGCCAAAGTTGTGTCAAAGTCGTACAAAGTAGTACTGCTCCCAAATCGCGGCACAATCGTGCAAAAACTTGATAAAATCATGGCAAAATCGCGGCCGTAAAATCGCGTGACTTTGAAGTCACACAAGTGTGAAAGGGGCCTTAGTCCCCTTTCACACTTATACGACTTGTCCCACGATTTTGTACTGCAAAGTCGTATGACGAGTCATTCTCCATGATTTTCAATGACTACCATTCATATTGGCATGAGATGATCCGAGATGATCCGCCCCGTGAACATCCGCTTGCTCAGTGGATTGCTCCGTGGATCCCCGCTGAGCAGGCAGATGACAGGTCCATCACTGCACACTGTGCAGCGACGGACCTGTCACAGCGCCACTCTCCCCTATGGGGGATCGGATGATGACAGACCGTAGAGTCCGTCGTCACCTGATCCAATCCGAAAACGGATGGAAAAGTTGGTTTTTCCTCCGTTACACTTTTTCGGATCGGAGCGGGTCGGATGTCAGCGGACATGTCACCGCTGACATCCGACGCTCCATAGAGGTCTATGGAGGGTCCGTTTAGGTCCGCCTAAAAAACTGACAGGCGGACCTGAACGGATCATTCGTCTGAAAGAGGCCTAAGTCGTGCCGACTTCAAAGTAGTCCCTGCACAACTTTGGTCCAACTTCCATGCGAGTTGTACTCTATAGACCTCAATGTTAAACCCTCAAGTAGCATGCAAATCATACATGAATAATATAGACATGATTTCAGTACGACTTTGTAAGCACAAGCTGTAAGCACAAGCCTCACACCATGTAGGTTTTCATTTGTTAATGCCAAAGTTGTGGCAAAGTCGTACAAAGTAGCACTGCTCCCAAATCTACGTAAAATCGCGACCGCGAAATCTCGGTAAAATCACACAACTTTGAAGTCACACAAGTGTATAAGGGTCATCACATGCAGTGCAGGGCTATGCATTGGTCTTGATGACATCAAGAGCTTGGACCACTGGAGTGTGGTAGAGAAAATGCAGTGGGAACCAGTCTAGCAGCGTGGAGGAGCAGAGGATCAGGTAAGGAAATCTTCTTTTTTATGCCCCCTAGACCTAAATAAGTGGTTGAGCCTTGCAGTGCAGCTCCACTTCAAGGAGGAATTGTCTATTTTTTTTGAGTTGGGCTTTAAAGTGGCAGGCTGCACAGTAGTGTAGTGGGTAGCACTTTCGCCTAGCAGCAAAAAGGTTCACTGATTCAAATCCACGACACCATCTGCCTGGAGTTTGCATGTTCTCTGTGTGCCTGCGTGGGTTTCCTCCAGGTACTCCGGTTTCCTCCCACACTCCAAAGACATGTTGGTAGGTTAATTAGTATAAATTGGCCCTAGTATGAATGTGAGTTGGGGACCTTAGATTGTAAGCTCCTTGAGGGTAGGGACTGATGTGAATGCACAATGTATATGTAAAGCGCTGTGTAAATTGACGGCGCTATATAAGTACCTGAAATAAATAAAGTGGTTGTAAACCCTTACATATAAAGTGACTGTGCATCCCTTCAAAGTGCTGAATTTTTAGGCTTGTCTGAGAGATCAGAAAAAAAGGGGGCAGAGAGCTGAAGTTACACTCTGTAGAGCTCAGTGAGGAATGATCTGACAGCTGATTGGATGATTGGAGGGAAGAGACACGACCCCCCATCACACAAGACACAGGAACAGAGCTGAGACTGTCAACTAACTGTAGGTCTGTACACCCCCCCCCCCATCACCATTTTTTTCTTGGTGTCAGGAAAACTTGTCAGAAGTGATTCATGATGATACAGCAGTAAGCAGCAGCAGACAGAAATTACACTAATGCCCCGTACAGACGGTTGGATTTTCCGACAGAAGCCTTTTGTCGAAAATTCCGACCGTGTGAAGGCTCCATCGGACAGTTTCCATCTGAATTTCCGTCGCACAAAATTTGAGATCCGGTTCTCATATTATCCGACAACAAAATCCATTTGCGCAAATTCCGATCGTGTGTACACAATTCCGACGCACAAAGTGCCACGCATGCTCAGAATCAAGCAGAAGAGCAGCACTGGCAATTGAACTTCATTTTTCTCGGCTCATCGTACGTGTTGTACGTCACCGTGTTCTTGACGTTGGGAATTTCCGACAAGATTTGTGTGACCGTGTGTATGCAAGACAAGTTTGAGCCAACATACGTCGGAAAAAAAACATTGATTTTGTTGTTGGAATGTCCAATCGTGTGTACGAGGCATTAGTGCTCTTAATTGAGACAAGTACACACTATAGAGGGATATGCTTTGTGCATATCTTATGTCTGCGGTTTACAATCACTTTAAATAAGTGAAAAACAAGATAGTAAAAAAAAGTTGTCTTATCTGGTTGATGCTGCATACTCATTTTAACAGGAAGGTGCTGAAGGGACACTGCAAACTGCTTGCAAGATCATTCTGGAAAGGTGATAGGAGACTGGCGAAGATTTGGAAAGTTATGTATGTGTTACAGTTGAATTTTGTTAATACTATTTATGGAATTGTTCATTTTTGTCAAATAAAAGGGCTGCTGTAGTTGATTTGAATCTGTTTTGTACAGTCTAGGTGTTTCATTTTTTTGGTTACAAGGGGAGTGAAGCATTGACAAAGCAATCAGCTATGACTTCAAAAAAATGTAAGAGAAGTTGACATTGTTGATTTGGTGTTCTGTAATTCCTATATGTTGTCCCTATTGTCTGTTTCCAGAGCCTGGAATACGCTAGGAGAATTCCACGGCCACAACAATCACCCAAAGCATCCAGCGAGAAGCAGTCTGATGGCGGTATGAGACGAGCGATGAGTTATGATACCCTCCTCCCGCACAACAAACTTCTGGAAGATCTGAAGGCCCGTCATGAACAAGAGAAGGTGGCAGTGGCCGCTCTCGGTGCGCTCCACATTATATGACCGTGCATGTAACAGGTCTTTCACACCCAGGCATTTGTTAGACGTATTAATTGAAGCTTATAGTGTTAGTGTAGTACACAACTGTGTTATCCAACTTCTAGGGAATTTAAATATCTTGCATATTCCTTAGTGTACAACATGACCTGTAAGGCCCATACTGGAGATAAATCAAGGTTGAAGGTCACATGGAATCAAGGCTACTGTTAGGGGGATAAAGGCAATATTGCCATGCCAGGTCCAGGCCCTATTGGATCAGCAAAGGAGAGAACTTTACCACTAGCTATGATGTGGCCAATTCATGGCGAGCCTGTCCACCATGGCCATTTTTGGTATACTGTCTGCCCATCTCTGCTTCCACCCACAGTCCTGCAAACGTTCCAAAACAAAACCTGATGCCCCATCACCAACTCACGAATAACATGAGCGTTCACCTTGGTTGGATATCATGCAATATATTTTGACCTGTGATGTTGGATAACATGCGGTTTATTTTGTCCAGTGGGTGGTGGCCCTCTTAGGTAGGCTACAGGAACCCATGATTTCCAATGGTGGCCCTGTATGCAGTACACAAGGAGAATTCTGTAGAAACTGCTGTAACCCTGCAAAGGAAGGTCTTCGCAAAGGAGGGTGTGTCAGTCCACTCCAACCAATCAGATGTCATTCTACACCTTATTTTTTATGAAGTTATTTCATATTTGACCTCAGCTCACTGTGTTTGACCAGTTGTTGAACTTTCAGGTGCTTGTATTGTATTGTCATCATATTTAAGAATATTTGCTAATTTTGTAATAAAAACGTAAATATAAGCAATGAGTCCAATCTACATTCTGATAGATTCTGAAACGTTCCTGACATTGTTATTCCTATATCAGTAATTTAACTGTTTAGGAGCTTTACCTTCGTTTTAGCGGCGCTTTTCGGCCAGGGGCTGAAAAACAGTTAAAAGCGCCCTGGCAAAGCGGGGCTGCAGTGGCGCTGCCCATTGAATTCTAATGGGCAGGGGCGCTTTTGGAGCAGTGTATACACTGCTCCTAAAGCACCTCAAAGAAGCTGCTTACAGGACTTTTCTTGATGTCCTGCCAGCGCACCGCTCCAATGTGAAAGCATTGGAGTGAAAGGAAAGGCGCTTTGCAGGCGCTATTTTTAGTGCAATAGCGCCTGAAAAGTGCCTTAGTGTGAAAGGGATGGGTGATGTCCCTGTTGAAATGCTAAAATATTTAAAAACAATCTCACATACCCTTTAACATCTTAAAGTCATATTCAATCCTTTTAAATCTGCAGCTCTCATTAGAATAATCCCTGGTGATCCTGCCATGAAGGCCCTTGTTCATGCACTTCCTGTTATAGGGTGGTGGTCACACAGGCTTACAATGGTGACAAGTTGCTGTTTCTATGCACATTACACAGACATGTTTCATCATTAGGAAATCTGCTTCAAGAAATGCCATGAAACCACTGTGAGCAGGTCCAACTTCACCCTGCACGCGGGGGTACTTTTTGCATGGAGCGTGCTCATCAGAGCCCAGGATCAGGCAGAGACTGCGGTCATGCAAAAAATATAACATTAAAAGAGAAATATGGCTTTCTAAAAAAACAAATAATATTATATTCACCTACAGTAGGTATAATCACTATCCGATTGGTGCTGTATCTGTCCCATGCCAGCTCTGTAGGGAGAACGGAGCGATCCAACACCGCTGATCACTCAGTTCTCCCCTCCACTCTGAGCAGAGAGCTGGGACTGTCAGTCTCTGGCTCTCCCCTATGCCCCCCACCATGCTCACTGGAGCACTGGGCTATGGAGGGGGCAGGAGGGGCTGGCTCAGGCTCTCGGCGGATTGTTGAGAAGCTGAGCCAGGTGCCGGTTCAGGATTCTGGGTATGGTCGGAATCTTTTCAGAGCCTGGTCCGGCTCTATGACGTCAGCCGACAAAGGACTTCTCCATAGTATAAGCATAGCCAAAAAAACTTTGGTTATACTTTTCCTTTAAAGCAGTTCCCCAACTTAGGGGTGAGCCTTTACACGCTGTGCAGTAAAAATATAGAGTTCCTCTGAAAAGCGACTTGTTCCATGTCACTACACACTGTAACTTGTATGTTGCATTAGGAGTGACGTTCTAAGCCTGCGCCCACTCCACCAGTCCAGCGTACCTCTGTTACCTCACTCCAAGTGACAGAATGGGGTTCAGCCAAACACCTAACGTAGACCTCATGTGTGCAGTTGTTAACTCTCTCACTTCTGTACCTATTGTATGTGACCAGGCCATAGATCTCCGTAGCGCGGGTTCAGTTTCTAGTTACTACTGGAAACCGATCGCTAAGGAATAAGCCAGACATCGACCCCCTTGCTACCAGAGGATCTGTCACCTTTACCAGGTATCACGCCTAACAACTGGTTGCTTTGTGTCTTGAACTTGTGCTTGGTTACTCTTAGCAACTACACTCTTCTTCCTTGTCTAGCAGAGTTAACCCCATTTGTAGTGGTGTTGCTTCATACCCCTTTGTGTTTTACAGACCTTGGGTCTTTTGATATGCCATAACCCACATGTACCCCTTTAAAAACTTCAGACCAGGCTCAGAACAGTTGCTCCAACTTTACTAAAGAGATTCTAACGTTATAGTCCAATATGAGCAGAATCCAAACTCTAATCCTAACTATAGTTGTGTGGCTGCCCAGGCATACCTCTGCGAGGTGGTAGTATTAATGCTGATATTCTCCATGACTTGGGTGTTATCTGGAACCCCAGTGTCTCAAACGAACTTCAAGGCGCAGCAGTCCCAAAACCACAAGTCAAGCTGAGAGCAGGACCCTGGACCTTAGCCCTCCACCTTTTTATATAACAGGTGGGCTGGCCCGGACCAAAAAGCCCAGGAGCTGAACACACCAGTGGCGGCTGCTGCATTTTTTGGGGGCGTTGCAAACAAACAAATCGCCACCCCCCCATCTTGGTCGGTCTTTCCGTCAGGCAAACCCCCCCCCCGTCGCTCTTTAAACCAAACATCACCCCCCCTTCACTCGCCCGTCTACCCACCAGCCCTGCACTTACCCCATCTGGCTAAGCTTCAGGTTCCCCTTGTGTCTCCTTCTCCTCGGCAGCCAATACGGTTGCTTCTCCTCTCGGCCAATCAGGTCTTAGTACCCGCTTCCTGATTGGCCAGGAGGAGAAGCAGGAAGACAATAGCGATTATTCGCTGTTGTTACACAACTGGGTGGGCTCAGGGCGCAGTGCTCTGATCCCCGAGCCCACCCTTTTTTGAAGCCAATTAGAGCCTCAGGCTCTAATCATGTTCTTCAAAAAAGAAAAAAAAAAACCCTATTGAAATCCATACGTCTGGCACCCTGCATGAAGATTAGGGGCTGGGCGCATGGATTAGGTTGGTGGCGCCCCTGCACCCCTAATGGAGCGGCCGCCACTAGAACACACATAGCTTAACCCTTTCCCCCAGCTTGGGCGAGCCTCTAACTCAATAAGACAGACATATTACAACCTGCCTACACCAACACTGGAGTACATGTAGACATGAAGGGGCTGCAAAGAGGCTGCGGATAATCGGCAGCACTATGAAGGAAAAAAGTCAAAAACAAGGATTTTATTTAAAAAAAAAAAAAAACATGCCCATGGTCTATTATACACTATTCACAGAAAAAATGTTAATAACATCTGGTCAGGGTCTATATCTACTTTAAATCTGGTTTACTCACATACCATAGCTGATCACCTTTAAATGAATGCCCTTTCTATGACCCATCGGTAGAATCACGCTGTGTCCTCTGCCTGACCATTCCGGGGGAGGGTTTTTTCTATACAAACAGGCTCTGAGATGCGGTACAGTATAAAGAGTCATATACTTGATATATAATAACATTTAGCTGGCTGCAGCTGCTGCAGATGTGTTCATGCTTCCATCATACACTGCGCAGGAAAACACATTGGTGAGAAGGACATTGATGAGCCCAGTGACCGAGAACTCCCCATGTGTATTCAGTGCTGGAATTATACATAGGCCCTAAAAAATTGCTGCAAATTCACAGGAATGATTCAAGTGAAATTAAAAATCTTCCATTTCCCTGCAAGTGAAACTTTTATTTAAATATATTCATCACAAGCCCCAAAAGATTTAAAAAAATCACTTTTTGTGCGCCCAACCCAGATATTACCTTGTAAAAGTAGCAGTGACATTATCACTGTGCTGTATGTAGCGCTACCCTCGAAGGAGCCGCTTGAGCATTTTTTGGTCCGTACTCCGCCTCTCAACCCCAAGAATAGTCTCACCCCTCTGACACATCTGGCAGTAGTGTAAGTGCAAGGACCAATAAAACACAGAAGTTGTCTTTACTGCAATATTTCTGTGGAAAAGAGTAACAGACAGTAACAGTATACTTTCAAGTAATTCCTGCTTGACAAAGTGTAACTGTGGTTTGCTGACAGTATCCGAATAGCAAGGCGGACACTGTAACTGCTTAACCACTTTAAGACCGGGCCTATTTTCAAACTTGTTGTTTACAAGTTAAAATCTTTTTTTTTTTTTGCTAGAAAATTACTTAGAACTCCCAAACATTATATATTTTTTTTTTCTAACACCCTAGCTTAGAGAAAAAAATGGTGGTTGTTGCAACACTTTCTGCCACACCGTATTTGCGCAGCGGTCTTACAAGCACACTTTTTTGGGAAAAAATACGCTTATTTAAATAAAAAAATAAGACAACAGTAAAGTTAGCCCAATTTTTATTTATTGTGAAAGATGATGTTACACCGAGTAAATTGATACCAAACATGTTACGCTTCAAAATTGTACCTGCGTGTGGAATGGCGACAACCTTTTATCCTTAAAAATCTCCATATGCAACGTTTAAAATTTTTTACAGGTTGCATGTTTTGAGTTACAGAGGAGGTCCAGAGCTAGAATTATTGCTCTCGCTCTAACAATCGCTGTGATACCTCACATGTGTGGTTTAAACACCGTTTTCATATGCGGAAGTTACTTACGTATGCTTTTGCTTCTGCACGCGAGCTTGGCGGGACTGGGCGCATTAAAAAATGTATTTTTTTTTTTATTTATTTTTCTCCTTATTTTTTATTTTTACACTGTTCTTTAAAAAAAAAAATGTGTCACTTATATTCCTATTACAAGACATCCCTTGTAATAGAAAAAAAGCATGATAGGACCTCTTAAATATGAGATCTGGGGTCAAAAATACCTCAGATCTCATATTTACACTAAAATGCAATAAAAAAAAACAAAAAATAAAAAAAATATTGTTTGAAATAAATAAATAAATAAATGTCCCTTTAAGAGCTATGGGCGGAAGTGATGTTTTGACATCGCTTCCACCCTCCAATGGTATGGAGCCAGGTGGGGGCCATCTTCCCCTCACTCAACTCCATACCACAGAGGGGACTGGGTCCGATCGACTCCGCCGCAGCCGGCGGCTCCGGTAAGAGGCGGAAGGCACCGGAACGCAGGGAATAAAAGTGATCTTCCGGCGAATCCACCACTGAGACCACTTTTATCTGAAAGCGGACCACCTGCTGAAGCTATCTGCTGCCATAGCAACGATATTCCACTTTAAAGTGCCGCCGTATAATAACAGCGGGTGGTCCGTAAGTAGTTAACAGGCTGTTAACAAGACCCAGGTTATAGTGAGTATGGGCAAAAGGGAATTAACTCTGTCTATGTCCTTGTTTCCGGCGGATGGTCAAGTGCCCTCTCACCAATCCTGCAGTCAAGGCCCAAAGGAACGTCCTGGAACAGCCAGGCTCTTCTGTTGACCCGACTGGTCACCTTACACTGGAACGCTTCACACTGTTGGTGCAGGTGTGCCTGGTTATGCACCTGGGATCCCCCTCACTCAGACTGGATGCCTCCAACTGGTCGTGGATACCTGGAACAATGCGGTGTACTGACCTGGAAGGCAACACCTCTCCTCCTGGGTTCAGTCTCTTCTCCTGCCTAGTGGTAACTGAACTCCCTCAGGAAAACAAGATGGAGACAAAATTCCCCCTCAGGGGCTGACAAGCACTTTCTCCCTCAGGGCAGTGGCCAGCTCTACAAGGCCGCGAGAGATGTGGGGGACCTGTCCTTGACCTGGTACATGCTTTTTAGAATATACTCGGAAGGAAACAGGAAAACAGCCATTTACATCTTCACAAGAACCTTTTAGAGGAACCTCCCACCAATTAACATAGGAAGGAAGGTTGTCCTGCCCACAGGCCACCCTTTATAGGGATGTGCCAAGGGGTGAGTCAGGGTTGCCCTTCACCAAAGCGGCGGTGAACAGGTCAGGCATGTCAAGAGTCCCTTGAGGGGTGAGGACATCTTCTTCGGATAGCTTGCTCAACACGTCACAGGTCGGTCTCTTGAAATGGGAAATGACTCTTCGTTTCCTCTGTTCCACTGGCTGTGGCACAGTAGGCTCACTAGCCTCTTCTTCCTGTTTAACTGCTTCTGCCTCCTGCAGGTCAGTTTTTTCCTCTTCTGCTGTGGATCCTTCTTCGTCCACTGTGGAAGAGGGAGACACTTCTGGCCCTCCTACAGACACTGAAGATAAAGGATCACATCTGGGGACAACAGGGGCTAACAGCCACGTCACCAGATCTTTGTTGGTCCCTACAATCAACAAACTTCCTGTAGCCCCTGGCAGCCAAGGACACACAATGGCCAGTGTCTCAAAATTCTGAGGCTTTCCAACCCTCAATGGATCACACGATAACTGGATCCGCAGGTACCCATCACAAGAGTACTCCTCTATTTGACTACACTGGATCTCTACATCTTCCAACTTTTGCAGGGGCATGTACAACAAACACCTCTCGTAAAAGTCTCTGGTCAGCAAAGTTACCTGACCACCCAAATCAAGACTGGCTCTTGTATAAATTCCCTCCACCAAAACAGGCAATACAGGCAGAGGGCCTATCAACTGGGCAGAAGGCTTGGTGGAAGCATCTGGAACAGCAGGTTTGCTTGACTGGACTCGTGCTTTCTTTGGCTTCCGGTGTTGAGAATGCTGTTTCTGGCGATGTTTTGGAGGCCGATAGGCATTCCTCACTGAAGTGGCATAAACTGCAGGTGTCCTCAATTGTTCTCTTGCAGGATCAGTAAAGGTTCTTCTTGAAGACCCAGGCCTTCTCTCCATCTTTGGGTCACCTGTATGCGGTCCATGCCAGCCTTCTGTCCTCCTCAGAGGGCCAGGACATTCTAGCTGGTAGTGACCTACACCTCCACAGTTTAAACAAACGTCCTGAATCATCGACTCTTTTCCAGGTACTGTAGATGAAGCTGGATGCACATTAGGCCCTGTGCCCCCCTCACTGGACAACTCAGTGAATTTTGCTGCCAGCATGTGGATCATTTCCATCATCTGGGATACCTGCGTCTTCAAAGTGGCTATCTCAGACTTGAGATCCGACGATTCTGCTTCTTTGCATAATCTGGGGGTGGCAAGGGTGTCCAATTTTGTGACTGGACTCAACGAGCCGGTTATCCTTTCCATCAGTTGTGACACATTGAGGAACTCAACCTCTGAGGCGCCACCATCTACACTGTACAACAAAATCAGGTGCCTGCTGGAGCCCCTATGAAAGAAAGTATTGTTAGTCCACCGAGTCTTAGCTTCTAGGGATCACTTCTGGGAAGGAGAGGAAATTGGTGCAGGGCTTCAGAAAAGTTCCTTAAGCACTTAGACTCTGGTATCAGCTGATACCAGAGTCTAAGTACTTAAGGAACTTTTCTGTAGCCCTGCAATATCTACACTGGCCACTCTGACCCTGACATCTACTTCTTACTTCTTGTTCTCCAACATGTCCCCCTCCTCCTGCACAATCCAGATCAGATCTGGATACTTCAAAATGCCACCATCTTGTTGGGTTCTTAGTAGAATGGTGATGGGGTCAAATGGCTGGGCACCCCGCAAAACTTGGTGTGCATGGAACACATCCACTTCCCAGGGGTCCAAACCCTTCTTCAAGAGTTGATGCAAAATCTTATCCAGACGTCTCATATAATCTGATCATTTCTCCCCTTTGTTCTGGTAAGTATTCTCAAACCGATACAGGAGGTCGGAGGCCTTTTCAGTGCCCCCAAATACATCCTGCAGAATATTCAGGTAGTCTTGAGCAACACAATCTTTCTTGCTGAGCCTCAGATTGCGGATAGCCTCTGATGCTGGATCCCTTAGACTCTCTGTAATTCTCTGCTTCTTGTGGGTCTCAGGGATATCCCATTCATTCAGCAATCAACCACGCCTTCTGGTCTGGAATCAATGTCTTCACCTCCTGCCTGATCTGTTCTTTAGTCCAGGTATCCCCAGGAAGCTCAATCACTACGATTGACTCTGGGTGAGCGCCTTCTTCATCACAGTACTGGGCCGCAGTGGCGGGGTCCATCTTGGCATTTGTAGGGCTTCTGTCTAGAGGAGTTGATTGCAGGGTAGTGGTATTATCCTGGACGAACCCCCACGTGTAGCGGTACCCCCAAAATAGCTGATTGAGTATATTTGTGTCTGTACTCTGCCTCTCAATCCCAAGAATAGTCTCAGCCCTTCTGGCACACCTGGCAAAAGTGTAAGTGCAAGCACCAATAACACACACACATTATGATAAAAAACAGAAATAGTCTTTACTGCAATATTTCTGTGGAAAACAGACAGTAAAAGTATATTTATAAGTAACTCAACTAGAGAGCAATAACTGAGATCAAGAGCAATATAGCTCAATACTATATTCAGGCTGCTTTCAGGGGATTCCAAACCTGGGAATAACCCCAAGAGCAGGGGGAAAATGCTTTAACAATATAATCATTGATGGCAACTTATATCAGATTGGTTACTTCCACTTAAATTGGCTATATGAATCCAGGCAGAAGGAGAGCAGAAGAACGACCCTCTCATGTGTCAGAACTCTCTCTTCTGTCCCCTGACAATAGCCAACTACAAACACTGTACCCAAATCAATTTAGTGGCTTCACTCCCAAGTCAGACTATCCCACACACTCACTACACACACAGAGCCCTGAGTATGTTTGTGCATGCCAATATGGCATCAGTAACTTCAGTCCCTTGGAAGAAAGATGGGGCCTTGAATCTTAGGCTAACCACTTTAGTCGGTGCACTTAAATTCCTGATTGACAAAGTGTAACTGTGGTATGCTGACAGTATCCGTATAGCAAGACAAACACTGTAACTGCTTAACAGGCTGTTAACAAGACCCAGAGTAGTATGGGCAACAGTGAATTAACTCTGTTTATGCGCAGTGTCCTTGTTTCCGGCAGATGGGCAAGTGCCCTCACACCAGTCCTGCTGTCAAGGCCCAAACGAATGTCCTGGAACAGGCAGGCTCTTCTTATGACCCGACTGGTCACCTCACACTGGAACGCTTCACACTCTCAGTGCAGGTGCGCCTGGGTATGCACCTGGGATCCCCCTCACTCAGACAGTATGCCCCTGACTGGTTGTGGATACCTGGAACAATGCGGTGGACTGACCTGGGTGGCAACACCTCTCCTCCTGGGTCCAGTCTCTTCTCCGGCCTTTTGGTAACTAAACTCCCTCAGGAAAACAAGATGGAGTCCTTTCCTTTCTTTAATCCTGAGGGCAGCTGGTCTGTGTAGTTCTGTGTACATAGAAAGCTATGGGGCCATTTTAGATGGGGACTACATGTCCCAGAATTCCTTGCTGCAATCCAGGTGGCTGTCTATTGGCTCCATCCTCCCTGCTAGTGTGAAAGCAGGGGAGGATGCAGAGTGTGCAGGGGCTGACAAGCACTTTCTCCCCCAGGAGAGCTTGGGTACATGGCGGTAGCCAGCTTGACAAGGCTGCAGGAGATGCGGGGCACACACTACATGTACATGGCTTGTGCAGAAAGCAGAGAAATGGGAGTAACAGAACAGGTCAGGTTCCACCCACCACAGGCTGCATCACTTCTTGTAACATCATGTGATCGTCCAGGAAACTTCATATCCCATTATACACTGCCCTACTGCATCACAGAATAGGGCATGTTTTACTTCTATGGACCACGCCTCCCTCATTGCTGAACAACCTCTTTTTTATATTCACATACTTTCCTACTTCTTCCTTGTTCTAAAGTGGCCATACACCATGCAATATGATAGTACAATCTCCTTTAGATGAAAATATGGGGGGGGGGGGGACTTTAAATGAGGCACAATTAAGTGCCTTCATCCCGGTAATTGGTAAATACAAAAGGGAAGTTGGGACTTTGAATGAAGCGCTTGGGTAGTGGAGATAAAATAGTACCATATTTGAATTGCATTATGAAATGTTTATTGGTTATAATAAATAACAGACAATAAAAAGAGTATTCATTTCATATACAGTGGAAAATATATTGTTTCATATATGTATAAGAAGTGTACACATAGCGTGAACATGGTAAAAAATATATACACGTGGTTTGATGTTGGAAGTAAAAAGGCATAGTATTACTAGCAGACACATGCCTGATACCGATAGGTGCATCTATATGGTTAATGTGCATTTACTAGATAAGGAAGAATTGATATAATTGAAAAAAACAGATGGTATAAATAAGTATAATTCCATATAGGATGTAGCTGGGGCATCAAAAACAAAGCTTGACGCGTTTCGTGGGTGTTTCCCCACTCATCAGGAGCTGATGTGACCAAAATTCCTATAAAATACATATAGAGATATAATGAACCATATTGTTCATAAAAAGAGTAAAAAATATGTAAATAAATGAACATTTAATATATACAGATGGTTTGACCAAACGCATTCACCAACTCAGACAGCAAGTGCGGTGCGCAGTGGTGGGCGTAGGGCGGGCCAAAAACATAGCCTCTCCACGGGAGCCGAGGCGGCATAAGTATAGATGCAACATTGGGCAGGGTGAAAGAGAGCAAGATGGGGCAAAGTGTATCCATGAACAGGAGTGTGTTGTGGTGGGAACAAACGTATCTGGGAACAAAATATTATAATAGGTATATATATATAATTTGCATTAGTATTTTGCAAATAAAAATGGTCAAATAATGAATAGTGAACCCAGTGAACTCCAAAAGAGATGATATGAATAAAGAGGTGAGAGTTTAAGAGATCTATACTTACATATAAATGTGGAGTAGCCAAGATAAGATAAGACGTGGTAGCAATTTGTGCAAGAAGGGTTACAGATGAGGAAAAGTGACAAGATAAAACAGGGTCACCAAAGAAGTAGACACCTAGATCAAGAAGAAACAGCCGAAACAAAAAGGAAAAAGAGGAAAGAGAAAACAACAACCTACCCAATTGTGGCATCTTGAAGCACCCCCAGCCAAACGTGAAAAGTAGGGCTGGTGTGCAGTCACCCCAGAAAGAGACAAGCCGTGTCAACAGCTAGCTCCAAGTGGGGGGTATAAGTATGCCGCCAATGCCACGTGGGTGACGCAAAGGAGGAGCCGCCGCACCTGAGCCGAGTATGCACTCAGCACTCGGCGTGAAGGAACTCCTCCATGGGGACACCGAGAAGTAAACACCAAACGTCGGCGCAGTGACGCCAGGGGCTGACGTCACACGCACGACGTAGGATACGTGGCGCCGATGCGCAGAGGGGCGTCCGCCCAAGTCTCCCGTCACTAGGTGAATGGGGAGAAAGGGAGGACCCACTGGCACATCGCAGCTCCCGCAGAGAGGAAGACTAGCACCGCCCAAACGTCCAAACACCGCACACAGGCACAAACACTGACCAGGTGCAGGATGTGCCTAGAATACCTAAAAGGAAAGAGCCATGTGGGGCAAAAAATCGGTAACAGAGATGCAGTTATACGTGTATATATTTTTTACCATGTTCACGCTATGTGTACACTTCACTTCTTATACATATATGAAATTAATATATTTTCTACTGTATATGAAATGAATACTCTTTTTATTGTCTGTTATTTATTATAACCAATAAACATTTCATAATGCAATTCAAATATGGTACTATTTTACCTCCACTGCCCAAGCGCTTCATTCAAAGTCCCAACTTCCCTTTTGTATTTACCAATTACCGGGATGGAGGCACTTAATTGTGCCTCATTTAAAGTCCCAAACCCCCCCATATTTTCATATATTACCGGGATGGAAGCAATTGGTTATATGTTATATGTAGTGTTCCCCTACCTTCCCTGTGTGAGTTTTGCCCTTATTTATAGGGTACCATTATGTATAGCATATTGCTCTATGTACATTTTTTATTCTTAATGCAGTTATAGACATGCTATTGTTTATTTGTATTTTTATCTTATTTTTCAACTTTTATAGGCAGCATCTCTGTTACCGATTTTTTGCCCCACATGGCTCTTTCCTTTTAGGTATTCTAGGCACATCCTCCACCTGGCCAGTGTTTGTGCCTGTGTGCGGTGTTTGGACGTTTGGGCGGTGCTGGTCTTCCTCTCTGCGGGAGCTGCGATGCGCCAGTGGGTCCTCCCTTTCTCCCCATTCACCTAGTGACGGGAGACTTGGGCGGACGCCCCTCTGCGCATCGGCGCCACGTATCCTACGTCGTGCATGTGACGTCAGTCCCTGGCGTCACTGCGCCGACGTTTAGTGTGTACTTCTCGGTGTCCCCATGGAGGAGTTTCTTCGCGCCGACTGCTGAGTGGATACTCGGCTCAGGTGCAGCGGCTCCTCCTTTGCGTCATTCAAAGTCCCAACTTCCCTTTTGTATTTACCAATCTCCTTTAGATCTACCATCAACTATGTAGTGCAAGGGTCTGCCTGATTGGATACAAATTAAATTGATTGTTCAGGTAAGTTCTCCTATTACATATTTTTCATAAATCTAAGTGCCGGTTCACACAGGGGCGGCACGACTTGCAGGTCGCCTCAGCGAGGCGACCTGCAAACGACTTCCGAGGCGACTTGCAAAACGACTTCTGTATAGAAGTCTATGCAAGTCGCCCCAAGTCGCCCCCAAAGTAGTACAGGAACCTTTTTCTAAGTCGGAGCGACTTGCGTCGCTCCTATTAGAACGGTTCCGTAGCACAGAACGGGAGGCGACTTGTCAGGCGACTAGGTCGCCTGACAAGTCGCCCCTATGTGAACCGAGCCTAAAGGAAATTGTACAGAGTTTGTGCAATCTGACTGCATAGTGCATAGCTCCCAACTGTCCCTGATTTCGAGGAACTGTCCATGATTTGGAACAAATTCCCTCTGTCCCTCTTTCCTCCTCATCTATCCTTCATTTTGGTCTGATCTATTTAGTTATGTACAAAATGCACTTTTTAACTTCAAAAGTGTTTTCCAGTGCTAAAACACTGTAATTGTGATTCATGCATCTGGCGTCCTGAAAGGGGTATGGATAGGGGGAGGCAGCGATGACTGGGGGGGGGGCGGCGCACACTCTGCCAAAAGAACAATCTATGCAAGAAGAAGGTACAAAACAATTGATGGCTGTGTATAGAGGGACAACAGTGCTCACTGACACTGCCTGCATTGGAAAAGCATGATGCTACAGAGGTTGGTGGGATCAATTTCCTGGAGGTGGAGGGCAGGGATGTGTGTTTCAATTAGGTCAGCTGGTAAACTACGTCTGCTGAGATAAGGACCGTCCTAGAATAATAGGGATGCTTTTTCTTTTCTGCAACAGTGGTACATTAATACTTCAATACAGGGCATTTTCACCCGCTTCCTGCCCAGGCCAGTTTTCAGTTTTCAGCGCTGTCACATTTTGAATGACAATTGCGCGGACATGCAACACTGTACCCAAATGAAATTTTATAATTTTTTTCCCATAAACAGAGCTTTCTTTTAGTGGTATTTGATCATCTCTGTGGTTTTTATTTTTTGCGCTATAAACAAAAGAAGAGCGAAAAGTTTGAAAAAAAACACAATATTTTTTGCTTTTTGCTATAATAAATAACCCAATTTAAAAAAAATAAATAAATAAAAATTTTCCTCAGTTTAGGCCGATATGTATTCTTCTACATATTTTTGGTAAAAAAAAAATCATAATAAGACTTATATTGATTGGTTTGCACAAAAGTCATAGTGATAGTTATGGCATTTTCATTATTATTATTTTTTTTTACTAGTAATGGCGACGATTTGCGTTTTTTATCGTGACTGTGACATTGCGGTGGACATATCGGACACTTTTGATTTGGGACCATTCACATTTAGACAGCGATAAGTGCTATAAAAATGCACTGATTACTGTATAAATGTCACTGGCAGGGAAGGGGTTAACAGTAGGGGGCGATCAAGGGGTTAAATGTGTTATCTAGGGAGTGATACTAACTGTAGGGGGAGGGGACTCACAAGGGGAGTTGACCGATTGGTGTTCCTCTGTACTGGGAACACACCATTGGTCTCCTCTCACTTGACAGGACGTTGATCTGTGTGTTTGCACACACAGATCCACAGACCTGCTCTGTTATCGGGCAATAGTGGGTGCCCGGTGGACATCGCGGCCGCCGGGCACGCGCATCAGCTCCTGAGTGACACGGCGTGCGCGCCCCCCAGATGGCCAGGAAGTCCAGGAGATCCCTCCTGTGGACTTCATGTGAATATGGGCGGGATGTGAAGTGGTTAAATCTCGGTTCACATATATGCGATACGGGAACCAGAACAATTCCTGTGTGGGTTCTCGCATCGAATGTCACTCGCAGGCAGTTAACACTGCCCGCTGCAAACCGCTGCAGGTGTCAATAGAAGGTTAATGACACCCCCAGATCAGATTGCAGTGCAAACTGTCAAATGGTACAGGAATCGGATCGCATGGGTGTGAATACCAATGGGATCCGATTCCAGTGTGGACCAAAAAGAGGGTCCTGCACCATTTTGGGTTTTTTTTTAGGCTTTCATCTGGTGATCCAGCCTGCAGTCTGTTGTATTTCATGGCACAAACTCTCCAACAGAATGTATCCGTTTACATGTATGAGATAAACCACTTAACACTGGCAGGGGTGATTACAATGATCAGCTTTTATTTATTCATGTGTAGCACGGCCCCTTTGAGGACTGCTTGGACTTACCTGTTCATCTGCATCGCCATGACCCTTGTTAACATTCCAACCCACCTGACACTCTGGGTTCAGACATATTTTACAGCACCTTTAAATGACGTCACACAAGTCAAATAGGTTTATATTATCTCAGCTTTTACTGGAGTAAGCAATGTGGTATTTATATACAAAACAGGGTAATTGGTCAACCAAACTCAGGAGAATTCCCTGAACAAGACAGTTTAGAAACAGTTCCACAGCACAAGACACAATATACATATATGTACAATGAAATACCACCTGGAGCATGATGACCTGTAAGACAGTAAAGGGTTAACTATTTAATGCAGGCAGTCACACACTAAAGGGGAACCCCAGGCAGGTCTATTCAACCTTTATATACTAATGAGAGATCAGACAGAATAGGGATAGGATAAGGCCCTTTAAATAGTAACAACAGTAATGTCCAAGATGCAGGCCTGATAGTCTTCACCAGCAGTTGGAGCTCATTAGATTATATCCAATAAGGCACAGTGATTTGATAGCAAGCTGAATGGCTTAAACAGGCTAGTGGTACTCCTTGAAGTGGTTTTAGGTAAAGGTGTCTATGTACAGTGTTCAAATAGAAGCGCAGTAAAGTGTTCCCAAAGTAAAGGTACACAGTGTTCAAATACGTAACCAAGGAAGGATTGCAAAAGATGGGCAATTGCCCTCTCACCAACAACCAGACCGGCAAGGCGCCTTGCAGACAGCGACCCGGGAAGAGACGTATTTCAGTAAAGCGATCAGCTATGACCCACGGCTGCTGACTAACAGCAAGCAGAGTTAGGCCCTCCGGGGCTGGGTTGAGATCACTCGATCACTGCGTGGTAGGCCGCAGCCTCTCTCTCCGCCACAGAGAGATGTGCACACGGCAAGGCCCAGGAAGAAGAGAGCGCGAGGCGGATCTCCTGACTCTTTTATAGTTCCTCCCAGAAGTCTCCCCGGGTTGTAGTAAGGATCTCTGGGATGTGTAGTCCAGATGTAATGTCACGCAACGGAATCACCAGTCTGAAAGACTGCTAGTCTTACAATGCATTTGGTTGGGCTCACAGATATGATGACAGTCACTGGCGCCCAGCACTAGAAGGATATAACTATAGATGAAGAATGAGGGGAAAATTGCACAAAATTATATCTGTAGTTCACCATCGCTACATCCTTCCCCCATTTGAAAGTCTTTGGTCCCCAAAGACAGAACACAACCTGTGAAATCACTTTACTGTATCTTAAGAAAGTAAATAATTACCGTATTTATCGGCGTATAACACGCACAGGGGTATAACACGCACATTCATTTTAAGAGGGAAGTTTCAGGAAACTTTGAAGCAAAATAACAGTCAGTTCCCATCTGCAGCCTGATCATTGCCATCAATGCAGCCTGATCAATGCCCATCTGCAGCCTCACAAGTGCCATCAATGCAGCCTCACCATTGCCATCAATGCAGCAGCCTCACCATTGCCATCAATGCAGCAGCCTCACCATTGCCATCATTGCAGCAGCCTCACCATTGTCATCAATGCAGCAGCCTCACCATTGTCATCAATGCAGCAGCCTCACCATTGCCATCAATGCAGCAGCCTCACCATTGTCATCAATGCAGCAGCCTCACCATTGCCTTCAATGCAGCAGCCTCACCATTGCCATCAGTGCAGCCTGATCGAACAGAACAGTGGTCCCATGGCGGCCCAAGAGACGGGGCTTCCTATTACAGAGGCTGCCAAGTAAACAGGAGATTCTCACTGAATGTAATCTGACGGTGCTTATCCCGCCCCGCTCCCTGTCCCCTCTGAAGCAGCTGAAATTGAAGTATTGGCGTGTAACACGCACACGCTATTTGCACCCAATTTTTATGGTGAAAAAGTGAGTGTTATACGCCAATAAATACAGTAGTTATGTCACAAACCAGAAGCTGCAACAGTCAACAACTGATCCAAAGAAGGATTCTCTAGCACCAAATTATTTACATTTTCAGGCAAAGTCATATCAATTTTTGTGACAGGCCACTAGTAAATTAGTGGCCCACCCAGTAGTGTCAGGAGGTCAAGATCAAGGTCATCCTCTATCAAAGGTTCGATAAAGGAGGCAAGTGCTTGACTAGAACATTGAGCGGTAGTGATATATTCATCAGAGTTTTCCCCAAAGGTGTCATAAGTCAATCTCTTGGGAGGGCAGATTTTTTGTCTCAACCTAGAATAGATGCTTTCCAATGGTTCAGGATCTGTTCCCCAGAAACTACGTCATCCGGGTTCTGGTTCAAAGTCTGACTCAGGTTCTGGATCAGGTTCTGGCTCAGGTTCAGGCTCCTCCTGAGTTTCAGGAACACTCTCACTTTCTACTTCATTATTAGGTGGAGCAGGAGTTTCCACCACATCAGGCACCTCTAAACGGTCATTGGGCTCCATCTTAACTTCCTCATTTCCTCTTACAGGGTGGAGCCCCAGCCCTTCAACTTCAGGCAGAAGAAGTCGGGTCTTCCTCCCAAAGGACGCTTCCTTACTGTTTCCCCCCTGAAGTCTGAGAAGTGGTAGGATTGTCTTCAGAGGTGGGAACCCATAATCAATCAAGGGTTAGTTCTTCCTCATCACTCTCCTCCTCTGGAGGTGTGAATCCACGGCCCCGACAAATTCTAGACCTTAGCATAGGAGAATGTTAGGCCTCTGGGCAAGGGGTTGGAAGCACTTGGACAGCCTCGGATATAGGCAGCGAATTGTTTCGATGCCAAGTTTTTAGGGGGCAAGTCTTTCCTTCAGGGCAGATCTGATACACAGGAAGCCCAGGTAATCGTTTGCAGATAATATAGGTCTGGGAGCACCATTAATCAGCCAGCTTATGCTTTCCAGGCACTGCTAGGTTGCGCAACAGCACCTGATCCCCAGGTTGCAGGTCTTGAACCCTTATTTTGAGATCAAAATTTTTCTTGTTTCTCTGTTCCCTGGTGGTAGATGCCTCCTTAGCTTTCTCATAGGAAGTCTTTAAACTCTTTCGAAGCCTGTCGACGTACCCTCAGTAAAAGCCTGCAATGTGTGATCTAATGACGTTCTGAAAGCCAGATCCACTGGCAAGCGAGCTTCCCTTCCAAACATCAACCACTTTGGGGAGTACCCAGTAGAGTCATTCGCTGTGTTATTGTAAGCGTGAACCATTGCAGCCATGTTATCTCCCCAATGTTGCTTCTTCTCCAAAGGAAGGGTTCCTAACATATTTAACAGAGTACGATTGAAACACTCAGGTTGTGGATCCCCTTGGGGATGGTAAGGAGTGGTTCTTGATTTTTGGATACTCAAAAGTTCACACAATCTTCGGATTAGCTTACTCTTAAAGTCCCTACCTTGATACGAGTGCAGCCACTGTGCCCATCATGTCCAGCCACTGTGCCCACCAAATACAGTCACTGTGCCCATCATGTGCAGCCACTGTGCCCAACAAATACAGGCACTGTGCCCATCATGTGCAGCCACTGTGCCCACCAAATACAGTCACTGTGCCCATCAAATACAGCCCCTGTGCCCATCATATGCAGCCACTGTGCCCACTGACCCCCCCCACTCGCGGCTCTGACAGCACCCCCAACCCCCCCATGTGGGGCTCTGACAGCACCCCCAACCCCCCCTACGTGTGGCTCTAACAGACCCCTGGCACTTACCGCCAGGCAGCAGCTCCTCTCCAAGTGCACCAGAGTGGCGGCGACCTCCACTCCAGCATGTGTCTCCTCCGCTCCTCTTCCTAAGCGCCAGGCATCCAATAGGGTGGCCTGGCACTTTGGCCAATCAGGAAACAGGAAATAGACGCCCTGCCTCCTGATTGGCGGGGTGGAAGGTTAGTGTGAAAATAGAGAAAATGAATTTGATATCGTCACACAATTGAGTGGGATCAGGGTGCATTCTCTGCGCCCCGAGCCCACCCTATTTTGAAGCCTATTAGAGCCTCTGGCTCTAATCAGGTGCTTCAAAAAGTACCACCCCCACCATAGGAATCCATGCGTCCAGCATCCTGAAATGGACCTGGCGCATGGATGGGGAGGCAGTGCCCATGCGCCCAAAATGCACGGGCTGCCACTGGGGCAAAGGGACCCAGCTCTTCTGACCAGTATCCATGGCGTAAGGTCTTGGGGAAAGAACATCAGCATCTCGGTTTCCCACCCCTGGCCGATATTTTATACTGAACCGGAACTCAGACAGAGCGGCCAACCACCGATGTCCAGTGGCATCCAGTTTGGTCATTGACAGCAAGTAAGTCAGAGGGTTATTATCCGTTTTCACCACAAACGTGGCCCCATATAGGTAATCCTGTAGCTTGTCTACTACAGCCCACTTGAGGGCAAGGAACTCCAATTTGTGTATTGGATAATTCTTCTCAGAGGCAGTGAGACTGTGACTCACATAAGCCACCGGACAAAGTTTTCTTTTCGACTCCTGATATGACACTTCCCATAAGCCATCTCTGCTAGCATCCATGTGTAATTCATAAGGTTTGGAGGGATCAGCATAGGCTAACACAGGCACTTCAATAAGGCTTCCCTTCAGAGGCTCAAAGGCTCTTTCACACTTCACTGTCCATTGCTCTTAAATAAACTCACAGGGCTTCCTTGGACCTCCAGTGTGAGATTTACAGCTGGTGACTCTATAGTTTGGGCCCTAATCAGCTTCTTTGAGGGTGGTGGAGTCTGTTTAACAACTTGATCAGAAAGGTGTGCATTGATTTCCAATGTCCGTCTTTCCTTTCCTGGGGGTCCAGGTTTCTTTTTAACAGGCAAGGAAGGGGAAGAGGTAGCAGACGACTTTCATTTTTTTTCTTCTTTGATTCTTACCTAGCTTTGGAGTGCAGTTTTCCCTTGGGACTCTCAAATAGCTCCTTCACTGAGGTCTCTTGAAGCTTCCCACTGACTTTTGGAAAAGCAGCTTCTGTAAAGCTTTTAAAACCAGTGAGTAATTGTGGGCTGATTCCAGCCTTGAGGCACTCAACCTGGAAGTGTCCAACTTCTCTACATCCATAACATTTCTTTTTCTCGCCCTTGGGAAAGCGTTGGCCCGCCTTGGTGAAGTCCTTGTTCTTGGACCTTTGCTTGAGTTTCCATTACTCGCATTAGAGCATGATACAGCTGAGTTTGGGCCTGAGCTACCTGGGTCATCAGCTCAGCTGGTCCGAGCTCACCCACCGGCTTGTTGGTATCAGGAATGGTCAGCCCAGCCTGTTCTGACTCAGTTTCACTGTCCCCATCTGAGACACCTGCTTCAACAAGGAAAGTTCAGGCAACTACTTTCACCTTCTTAGTAGTAATAGAGCTCAATTCTCTCGTTCCTTGACTCTTTTCTTCCAATAGAGCTTCCTCTTCCCACACATCTCTTATCAATTCAGGATACATGGGTACCACCTTGGTTCTTTTCAGCAATAACTTTAAGACAATGGGATGTTTGGCCAGGCCCCTTGCAAGACTCGATCTAAATGTGCTTGATCAGCATCCTTGGGATCGATACCCCTTTTAACCACTTCAGCCTCGGAAGGATTTACCCCCCCTCCTGACCAGAGCACTTTTTACAATTTGGCACTGCGCTGCTTTAACTGGTAATTGCGCAGTCATGCAATGCTGTACCCAAACAAAATTTGCGTCCTTTTTTCCCCACAAATAGAGCTTTCTTTTGGTGGAATTTGATCACATCTGCGGTTTTTATTTTTTGCAATCTAAACGAAAAAATACCTAAAATTTTGAAAAAGAAATGACATTTTCTACTTTTTGCTATAAAAAATACAATAAACTCAATTTTAGTCATACATTTAGGCCAAAAAGCATTCAGCCACATGTCTCGGGTAAAAAAAAAAATTAAATAAGCGTATATTTATTGGTTTTCGCAAAAGTTACAGCGTCTACAAACTAGGGTACATTTTGGCAGTACAATATGACATGGCTACCTAAAAGGTAGCCATGTCAGATGGTGCCCCCTGTGTGAGGAAGTTTAATGTTGGGGGTGAACGCGATTTCTTGTATGGAAGACAGAGCTGGTTTTGTGTTTACCTGTCTCCCATCTGAATACCCAGACTAAAAAAAAAACTTATCAGAACTTTCCTGTTTACCTTTTGTCTATGTTAATTCTTTGATGAGACTGATTTTGAATAAGGCATATGAGAAATAGAAATGGAAACTGTATATTGTGTATGATTATAGATGTGGGATTAGTTGCATCCTGCAATGTGTGGGTTTTGTAAGCAACTGCATGTTTGTGGCCATGCACGGGGGAGGGGCAGCCAGGCTCGCTGTCCCATGGTTGTTACATTAGGATATGTATGTGGAAAGGGCTACTCCCTGTGCACAATAGGAAGAGGGAGGCTTTCTTTTTGTTTTTGAGATGAAAAGACCATGCAAGCATTCACTGTGGGAGGGATGGTCTCAGGATCCCAGGAACGCCATTTGTATTTCTGAGATGTTTTTTTCTGTGAAAGCTGATGCCAGAAGAAGGATTGAACTTTCTTTGAGAAAAGTGGGTATGTTTGAGCTGTGTTATATTGTGGCGTTGTTGTTTCATTGTAAAGCATGTGTTACTAAGTGTGCACTCTCAATTGTGCGGCGAGATTACATACTATTCAGTGGAACTGTTCCTAAACTGTGTTTCTATGGTTAAGTGTGCATTTACAAATGTGTAGTCAGTCTTTGTGGAGAAAGATTCTAATGAAATCTGATTTAGCAGGATCAACAATTGCATTTCATGTGTTGGTGTTTTAGTGTGCCCTTTTTCTCATTGGCCATTTTGTGGTCACCGTGAGACTGTGGCTCGATGTTGAGAGCCTGTAATTTGAGGCCTGCCAGGGTCCCTAGTGATATGCAGAATGAAATGTTTGTAAGTGTTCATTTAGTATCTCAAATGTGTAATTTTGTAGGGAGAAATTTTAGTTTTGGCTGGAAAATGCGCCATTTTGTTGTGGCCTGGCCTTCCTCTGCCATTTCCTTTTGTTGTTACCATGTGACTGTGCTGTGGTTTTCATCGGCCGTCTTGCTGTAGTCTACCATGTGGTCGTGGCCTGGCTTTCGTTTGTGCTGTTTGGCCTGTGGGTCATCCTATAGGGGAAGGTGCAGCCACCATTCCTTTGTGTGTGAAACCATGTGATATGAGCCACCATTTTGTTTCTAGGCATTATTTCTGTTTTAAGTGAATGTAAGCTTTTGTAGGTGTTCTATGTTTGTACTTTTTGTCAACTCTTCAGTAGAAGAGTGGCGATTTTTGTATTGGATTTCTGTTTTGGTGGGAAAATGCACCATTTTGTTGTGGCCTGGCTTTTGTTGTAGTCACCATGAGGCCATGGTCGGCGGCCATTTTGAGAAGTGCAGTTTAAGGATTTTGTGCTTTTTAGCCTGTAAATCATCCCAGAGGGGAAGCTGCTCCAATTCCTTTGTATGGGTGTAGCCATCCAGTCTACTTTGCATCGAATTTAATCGCTTCAACTGAGTTTTTGTACTTTTAGCGGTGCGTGTTTTTAAAATATTTTTGGAGTTCTTCAGAGGGCAATTCATTGTTTTGAAACTTGTATTGTATATCCTGCAAGAGTTTAGGAAGGGGACAATTTATTCTTAGATATCTCTATGCAGTTATGGTTAGGGAGCAGGATGTTTGGTCAACTCTGGGAGTGGCAGACAGAAGAGATGTACTGTGTGGACTATTAGAGGAGAGATATGCTGTGTGTACTGTGGGGGGTGAGTCTGGCGGATATCATCAGACTCAGAGATCAAACTTTTTTATTTAAACAAAAAAAAACAATTTGGAGATAATAGGGAACTTCTTGGTCAAGGGATTTGTCAGACAGTGTATGTGGTTTTCGTTCAGAAATTACATTGATTTTAAAAACAGAATGTTAAAAACAAGTTAAAATTTCAAACATTTTTTTTTCATTCAGCGAAGGTACAAAGATTTTTTGTCTGAATATTCCTGTCTGAAAATTGATCTGTGTGGCCAGCATGAGGCTCGGTGCACGCCTATGCAGTTTGTTTTTTTATCTATTTCTGCAGTGCTTTTTGCTGTGCGTTTTCGATTTTCTTGCACGTGATTTTGCTGCAATTTGCGTTTTTGTTTTTTCTGGCCAGGTTGTTGTAGGTCAGATTGGAGGACACAGGTTGCTGCAGGGGTGCATTGTATGTTTTTCTGCAGCTTCTCCCTTGGAGTGTATTGAACAGAAGAGGCGCTGTTTTGCATTAAGGAGGGAGTCTCCGACCCTTTCCAAATATGCTGGGGGGGGGGCTAGGATGTGAACGTGTCTCATGGGAGGCCATGTGAATGAACTGTAGTGTGTTTCTGCAAAAGGCACCAGAAAAGCACATAGATGTGAACCAGGTCTAAGACGTTTATTAACATAATGGGGTTGAGAAGGTTAGGGTTGGCCCTTTGTGGTGCAGGGGGGAGCAGATAGTCACTACTGTAAGGGGTTCATTTTTTACTGTAGAACAGTGAAAGTTATATTTACGTTTGCGATTGTTTGCTCTTTTTGTACTATAGAGGGCTCATTTTGTTTTTGTTTTTTAACCTCCATTGTGTTACCGGACGATTGATTGATTGTGAAGGTAGTAGTCGAATGATTTTGTGGTCGATTGGTTGTAGATTAGTCGATTAGTTGTTTCAGCCCTAGTATGGATCTGTCTCTTTGTAAACGACTAACTGTGGATGGTGAGCTTTGTAATTAGACCTGTATACACTGGCTATATTGTAAACTGATACCAATCATATTGAAATTAGGTGTGCATCAGTTAACTGCCTCCTGTACTACAAGCACCCATAGGGTCCTGATTATCCAAGTTTATGTTAATCATTATGGAGATAACAGAAGTAATAGCCCTTCGTTAAGCATTTCCTTTAGAATATCTCTAAAAAGTCCACGGGGGAGATTGAACTATTATAGTTTGGAAAATCTCCAGGCTATTTTTTTTTTGAAGGACTATAGTCAGAACAGGGAACATTAGGAGTAGTACGCTAGCAGCCCGCTCAGGCCGTGTAAAATAATCGGAATGCGGGGGCCGGTTATCGTGATAAAGGCGCAAACCATAACCGCTCCGAAAGTAAAGCGCGGGGTTCTCTGTACGCAGAGTCCGGAAAAAAATTGTTCTGACAAGTAGTGAAAAAAAAAAAATCGGCAAGGGTGACAGGGGCGGTACCTGTCAACCCAATTCTTGGTCAGAGAGTAGCTACCTCTGAAGTACAGGGGGTCCCCGGGTTACAAACAAGTTAGGGACTATAGGTTTGTTCTTAAGTCGAATCTGTTTGTAAGTCGGAACAGGTACATTTTTTAAGTGTAGCTCCAGCCAAAAAAACTATTTTTAAGCTTTTTGGATAGCATAGGGAAGGGTCAACACCGCTGTAAGGTTTGTTTTGCTGTCTGTGCCTCTGTTCAGAAGATTTCACCTCACTTTCTGTCCCAATGACAATTGGATTTTGAAAATTTTGGGTTGTTGTGGAAACAAGCCTTGGTGTTAAAGCATCAGTGGAGGTACCTTTTCCCCAAAATAGCTCTTACAGGAGAGAATTTCCCTTCCTGGGGGTAGATTTCCTCTCACTTCCTGTTGTCTGCCTCCGTTTGTAAGTAGGAGTCGTTTGTAAGTCGGATGTTTGTAACTAGGGGACCCCCTGTAAAGGCAACCTGTAAAAAGGTTGGGGAATCAGTTCAAGGTCCGGAGTCCGTAAAGGATGGGTAATCTAATCACTTCAAAGAGGGGGTCTGAATGGGGTAAACCCTATCAAATGACCCCAAGGGAAGAGATGATAGATAGATATGGACCTTGGGTTGTGAAATATTTGCAAGATTGGGATCGTTGGACTGGGAAGAAGTATTTTAAAAGAGGTACTTTTAAGCCAAAAGCTTGGGAAAATCTGTATCTTGCTCACCACAGAAAGATGGCACGGCCATATGAAAAAAATACATTATTTATATGGATGCTGGAGTCAGCAAATAAAACAGAGGAAGTGAATGTTATTACTATGGGATTCAAGGAGAAATCATTCCAAACTCCTGAGAATGCGTCCATACAGCTGAGAAGGGGCTAATGAAATGGGATGGATCTCTGAAAGAATTTTAACCTTACCAAACAGATGTTATGGGTTTAAGAAGAAGTACAGGGTATTATAGAAAACATGCTGATGTGTGATGTCTAGAGGTCATCTTTAACCTAGCCAATTGTGAGTGTGTGTGGAGTATGTAATATATGTTGTGTTGTGTGACGTTTGTTCTCAGCTGCTGACAGCCCACCCAAATGACCCCCCTTCTTTCTCACCAGGTCTGTGAAAAGGTGCAGCGAACTGTATTGACATGCAAATGACCTGAGCCAAGATAATTATCTGTACTAGTGAATTGAAAGATACATGTACTAAAATGACTTTGTTTTTCAGGAAAACAGTACTGGAGAGGTTCTTTGTGATGAGGTATTATGATCTGTTGACAAATGGTACTGCTAAAAGGTTTTTTTACGGATTGCTAATTTTCTTTTCAACCATGGTGAATACATTTTTTTTGGGGGGAATTATTGGTATACCATAAAACAAAAAATCCACGTGGTATTAATGTGTATTAAGTAATACATATTAATGATAAGTTGAGCTCAACAATTTTTTGGTATCTAAAAAAAAAAGTGCACTGTTTATGTAATGTAATGTATATTTGTGTTTCATATGCTAATGTCTTGTTACAGGTATATAACCATTGGATTATTTTGTTTCTAGGAGGAAAATGGAATATTTATTACTAAATTTTATTGATGTTTTATTTCTCAGATTCGATAATTGGGTTTCCTGGCTTTAAAGGGCACATCGGTCGGCTCGTGTACCCACTACTGTTCAGTGATCCCGGCGCCTCAGTGCTGCAAGGGATATTTCTTTGCCCTTTGGCCAGTTGTGTTTGGTAGCAGAAGTTCCTCGAGTTGGATACACATTATGCAATTTTTGTTTTCCAATTTCCTTCAGATTTACCTTCAGATGTGTATGAGGGCCTGCCTGATGGCATACAAGTTGATAGTGTATAGTTTTGGGAGTGCCTGGCGAAGAGTTATGCAGGAAGATTGTGTATATTGCACTCTGTGTTCTGGATGGAGAGGTCATTGCTGGGAAGGAAGCACCTGGGTATTATTTGGGACATAGATGAGTTTGTTTCTGTGTCCTAAGGAATACCAATGTAACGTTAACCAGGGAACTAGAGGGTTCCTTGAACCTAACCATAGGTAGAGGTGCATTGTATACCCTGGGCATGGTCTCTGAAATCCAGGCACAGGGATGGAGTTGTGTGGGCACGCTGTATTCTCCTCAGTGGATACCCATAGGTGTCCTTCCTGTCCTAGACTCCTTGCGTACCTTAACTAGTGGTCTGTGTCCTGCATGACAGGAAGACCAGTGCCCCATAAGGTGTGCAGCCTCTATAAAGAAACTTGTGTACCTGGTGGCAGGTGGTTTTCAATCCGGGTATTCTGACTATTTCCCATCCTTAGGAAAGAGAGGCTTAATGGAGACTGTCTTTGGAGCTGGAGGTGGGGCACTGGGTACCTTAAAACACTATGGAGCTGGAGATATTCAGGATCACATTGGGGGGGTCTTGTGCTACATATCAGGGAAGGGGTTAGGAAAGCCAACTTGCTCTGTCCAGCATCACTTTGCAAGGACAAACGGGGGGGGGTAGTATCCAGGTTGCCTATGAGTCGTAATAGATTGGTGGATGACTCAGTTCCAGGATCATCAAAAATCTTACTTGCACTGTTCTCATCCCTAATGGCAGGGATGGAACATTGTGCAGATATCACGGTCAATCTGGGTACTATCCTATCAGACTCTACTGGATTACACCCTGGAGTCCATCTTGTTCCGATGGTTTGAGTCTGGACAGCCTCAGATGACTGGTACTGATGAGTGCTAAAGGAAGGTAAGGGTTGTGCTATGGGAAAAGGCAATAATGCTGGCACAGGGGGGGGGTCATGTCTAATGGATGCCGGGGTAGTGTCCCAACTGGTCCTAAACAAAGTTAAAACTACTTGAGACTGGAGACCAGGGTACTGGTGCTAGTATCACATGTCTAATGATGCACTGTTTTCAGCATCAGGTTAAATGGTACTCAGCAGGGTACACTACCTCGGGGAGTCTATAGTACACCTCCTCTGGCCCGTGGCATAGATATAGCAGGAACACCGAGTTGTACTCCGATCACCCCTGAAGAAAGGTTTTATAGCAAACCTGACATCCCCTTACACCTACAGAAACTTCCTCTGGGATTTGGGGCTGAGTTAAAAGCTTGGCTGATGGATTTCGGACAACAGGATGAAATATTAAATGTACTAGGAGATGCTGAAAAACAAGCCACCATACGACTCACCCATGATCAAATTAGACTGATCCAAGTATCCCACGCTTTAGACGCAGATGCTAAGATTTCCTGGTGGGAAAGTTTATTTGGGTATAGTCCGAACGCTACAGCTTTCCTAAACATTTTGCTCCACCCGGTTGTTGTCCTAACCTGTGCAGCCTTATTGCTTTTCCTGATGCAGGTAATAATGTGCGTTACTATCAGGAGAATGAATGCCAAAGCTATGAGAATGTGTGCACCTCAACAAGGTATCTTCTCTCAAGGAACAGAAAGGCCACTAACTCAGAAACAAATCTCTGAGGAAGCCATATCCAATCCAGACCAGTACAAAGAAGTTGCGCATTTAAGAGAGGACCCTAGAACTATATTTTTCTTGTTCCAGGGATAAGCCTCTTCAATTTTTAGTAATAAAGTGCAGTCAGGTTTACCTAAATTCCAAAAGTTTCAATCATTTTTTTATTATTATTTTTTTTTATTTTTTTTTTTCTCTCCCTTTTGTTGTTAATATCTGTGTACCTGACCTGCAAAAATACTGTTAATGGGAGAGGAGTTTTTTTTTTTTTTTGAAAAACATTTGTTTTGTTCTTTTGTTTTTATTTTTTATTATGTTTTTTTAACCAATGTATTAATTTTTTTTTAAATACAGATTCAAGGCTCTTTAACAGTCTTGGTTGGAGCAGCGTTCAATCTGTAGTTTTTTCCGTTTTTTGTTCTTTTTTTCATTATTATTCCCACTATTTTTCCTGTTCATTTTCATTACTCACCTCTCTTCTATTCCTTTTTCTTCTTTAATATTATGCTCTCTAAGTTTTTCCTTTGGTTTCTATCATTTATCTTCTCAAGATAATGTAACTAAGACATCAGTCATATCATTTTTCTTTAAAAAAAGACTTTGCCTGCCCGCAAGTACCATATTTTAACTAAAGTATCCCTGGACATCCAGTTTTATGTCTTAATGTAATTCCACCTCCCCTAGTCTACCTACTGCCTTAACCTGAGCCCCGTGAGCAGGTGTGGTGAACCCAGGGACCTGGCAATAACAGACAGTATTGACTATCCCTACCATCAAGGGCCATGGATGATACTGGCTGTTGCTCAGACTCTACCCTGTGGGGAACCCACTCTGCTCGTCCACATTACACCCTTTAGGAGTATTTAGTCTTAATGGCCAACACTCTGCTCCTGTCCAGCATTTCTCCAATATCTGTACACTAACGGTCTCCTCTCTCTTTTTGTATTCATGCACGACTGTCTGGAGGCCCACCCGACCCTACCTGAAGAAGCAGCGACCACCAAGTTATTTCTTGAGATAAATGTGTCACGAATAAGACTTTCCTGGTCTTTCCTTCACCATGCTGAAAAGTGCTGTCTCGCGGTCCGATCCAATCGTTGCAACCATTACATGGTCTTACAAAGATACAGGACTAGATATGCCAGGATCCCGCCATCAATGTTGGAGTTCCGCTCCTCCAAGGCAGAGGAGCGATGAAACATTGCAATACAGACACTCATGGTTTGGATGTGAAGTCTCCAAAGGACCAGGATTTCTTTGCTATCTTAAGCCTACCTTGAGGAGTTCCAGCGTGTTCAAGAAAGGAAGAGGAGGCCGCAGTGGTGGTGGGGAAGGGTCAGGGCTTCTGGGCTGTTGTGGGTGGGTACAGAATCATTGAAGGAGGACATAAGTTCAAGAATGAACTTCAGGGGGGACTGTGGTGGAGATTTGGGCTCTGAAGGTGATGGACTTTATTATTAATGATACTTGCAGTGACTTTTCAATGACTATAGTTTGAGAACCCTAGTTTGGAATCAGAGACATCTTGCCCTGCTGTGGAATGTTATCTGGAGTGGCTATCTGACCATTTGATAGTACAGTGTCACTTCAAAGGAGGTAGGAGGTGTGAAGGGAACAGGAATAACCTGGTCAGGATATGGTAGCTGGTAAGAGAGCCCCCCACCCCCATTGACTCAATGTAGCAGTTTTGGCATATGGAAGGAAGGGGGGTTTACAAGTGTATATATTGCAGCACAGATCACTGCCCATTCTCTTGTGCTGACGGTCTACTCTAGATGAAGGATGGTTACGTAAGACTTCTCTATACAATGTATCTCTATTATCTTCTGTCTCTTTTCTTTCCTGTAACCTTTTCTATCGTAGGATTTGGCCTTAATACCTTATTAATCTCTTGATAGCATGGGTATGACCATTATGGCAATATTTATTATCATTGGTAACATTGTTGTTTTTAAGGTTGTATCATTTATGTTATAGTTGCTAATCTCATATTACCACAAGTTTCTTTTCTGTACAATAGTAAGTTTAAATAAATTAGATTGTTACCCTTTTCGAACAGATATCATTCGTTCTTAATTTCATGGATTGATTCATATATAGATAAAAGGTTTTAATCACTTATGTATCATTAAATAAGTGAGGTATGTATAAAGGTAGCCATGTCAAATACCCCCCTCAAATGACCCAATTTTGGAAAGTAGACACCCAAAGGAATTTGCTGAGAGACTTGTTGAGCACATTGAATATTTCATTTTTTGTCAAAAGTGATTGAAAATTGACAAAAAAAATAAATACATTTTTACACAAAGGGTCGGTTCACACTGGGGCGACTTGGGATCCGACTTGTACGCCCTCAAGTCGCCCCAAGTCGCCCCAAGTCGCTTTGCATTTAGGTTAACATGGTAGGCAATGGGAGCGTCTTAATTGACACTACTGAAGTCGCTCCGACTTCAGAAAAGACTCCTGTACTACTTCTATCCGACTTGTAGGCGACTTGTACCCATTCAACTCAATGTAAGTCGCCTGCAAGTCGGATCTCTCTGTAAAGTCAAGCGACTTTGCAGAGAAAACCCCTCCCTCCCCCCCTCCCTCCCAGAGAGGTGATTGGCCACAGGCGAAGTCGCCTGTCATGGAGGCGACTTCAAGTCGCCTCGTAATTTACCGAAGTCGCGCTGAAGTCGCGCTAAAGTCGCGCTGAAGCCGCGTTGAAGTCGCGGTACAAAGTCGCGCTAAAGTCGTGTTGCCCATGTGTGAACCGACCCAAAGTTGTCACTGAAATTATATATTGCTCAAACATGCCATGGGCATATGTGAAATTACACCCCAAAATACATTCTGCTGCTTCTCCTGAGTACGGAGATACCACATGTGTGGGACTTTTTGGCAGTCTAGCCGCGTACAGGACCCCAAAAAAACAATCACCGCCTTTAAGATTTCTAAGGGTGTAAATTTTTGATTTCACTCCTCACAACCTATAACAGTTTTGGAGGCCATGAAATGCCCAGATAGCACAACCCCCCCCCCAAATGACCCAATTTTGGAAAGTAGACACCCAAAGCTATTTACTGAGAGGCACGTTGAGTCCATGGAATATTATATATTTTGCCACAAGTTTTGGAAAAAATGACAATCATTTGTTGTGATTGTATTATGTATAATCCATATTTGCTCCCACTTCCGGGCATAGATAGCCGCAGTATCCACGGATATCTATGCTATAACCGGCACCTCCTCCTCCCCCCCCCCCTGCTGTCTTCTGGGAGACACACAGGTCCCAGAAGACAGCAGGGACCAGTGAAATCACGCAGCGTGACTCGCGCACGCGCAGTAGGGAACCAGGCTGTGAAGCCGCAAAGCTTCACTTCCTGATTCCCTTACCAAAGATGGCGGTGCCTCCACCCAAAAGCTGAGGGACAGATCAGCTTCGGGTGCCGACATCGCGGGTGCCCTGGACAGGTAAGTGTCCATATTTTAAAAGTCAGCAGCTGCAGTATTTGTAGCTGCTGACTTTTAAAAAAAAAATTTGGCGGAACTCTGGTTTAAGGAAGGATACAGTTCATCCTGACACTTTATATAGCACATAAGCATTCAGGAGAGCCAATTGGAATAAGTATGCAGACACTTTTTTATACCAGCGTCTGGCCTTACGGGCAATTGAGTATGAGGCCATCAACTGGTCGTTGAGGTCCACCCCTCCCATATTAAGGTTGTTTTCGTGGACACAGAGGGGTTTCTTCACAACACTAGTCGCCATTTGAATTTGGACCGTCATGTCTGCGTGAAGGGAGGACAGAACAAAAACATTCCGTGAATTCCTCCACTTCACTGCAAGCAAATTATTACTTCTCAAGTAGGCTCTCTCCCCCAGCCTAAGACTGAAATCTACAAGCCTCTGGGGTAAGCCCCGGCGATTAGATCGCACAGTGCCACATGCGCCAATTCCACGATCAAACAAGTGACTAAAAAGTGACACGCTTGTGTAATAATTGTACACCTCCAAGTGGTACCCCTTTCCGAATAAGGGTGAAACCAAGTCCCACACAATCTTACCAGCGCTCCCTATGTAGTTTGGGCAGTTCTCCTGCTCCACGTGACTATCTTTTCCCTCGTAAACCATAAAACTATATGTATAGCCTGTTGCCCTGTCACAGAGCTTATACATCTTGACCCCGTATCTGGCACACTTGCTGGGAAGATACTGTTTGAATGACAAGCGGCCAGAAAACTTAATCAGGGACTCATCAATACAGACAACTTGATCAGGAGTAAACAAGGCTGCAAACTGTTGGTTGAAGTGGTTTACGAGGGGCTGAATTTTGTGGAGCCGATCGTATTCAGGGTCACCCCAAGGACGACAGAGTTCATTGTCGTTGAAGTGCATAAATCGCAAGATCTACTCGTATCTAGCCCTGGTCATGGAGGCAGAGACCTCGGGCATATGGTGAATTGGGTCAGTGGACCAATATGACCGCAACTCACTTTTTTTAGTTATGCCCATGAGGAGGGATAGGCCCAGAAAGGTCTTAAATTCAGAGACCGTGATAGGTCTCCAATCTCTGGCAAGTGCCAACTGGGGATTAGCGGCGATGAATTGACCAGCATACAAATTGCTTTGGTCCACAATAGATTTATAGAGATCTTTTGTGAAAAACAGCGCAAAAAAATCAAGTGATGTAAAGTCAACTGTTTCCACCTGAATTCTGGGTTGGCCAGTGAATGGGGGAAATACGGGTGCTGCAGAAGTGGTGGGCTCCCAATTTGGATTGGCAAATGCAGCAGGAAGGACCTGTCTTTGTCTTCTTGGTGGCTGCGGGACACTAGTTGTTCTAGCCACCTCACCAGCTTGAACTGCACTTATGGGACTCACCACATCACCATGTGATACTGCAGTGCTGATTTGACTACGATCGGGGTGTAGTAGGCCACTGGTGCTTGCCAGTTCACCAGAAGGATAAGCGGCACTCGTACTGGCTCTCTGCTCCATATGAGAGCCCTGCGGTTCTTGCACCTCAACAACAGCAAAAGAACGGGTCGAGTACGAATGACCTTGACAGGGACCACTACTCCTTTGTCAGAGCTATCTGTCAGGGTGCCGCTTCTGTCTACAGGATTGTATTCTGAGCCTGAATCTGACAGATGGATGACTTCCTCTTAACTGTGTACCTTCATGCTCAGAAACGTGTAGGCCTCTTCACTAGTGTACCTTCGAGTGGACATTGTGGCCTCTAAATTTACTGGTACAACTAGTGAATCTCACAGGAAAAAAGAGCACCTGACTGTCAGCGACTGCTTCAAACTCTACCAAAAAAATGGTTAGTGTTCGCAGGGATCAGGCCTGTCTCTGCAAGAGCTGTAGTTATGTGTTTTGTGTTTTGTAAGTGACAGTAATTGATTGATACTGCACTTGGGTGGGCTGGGCTGGGCTGGGCGGAGGGGCTAAACGCAGGTGCTAGCAGGTATCTGGGCTGATCCCACTAACGCTGCGTTTTTGGGAACCCTAAACTACTGGGGACACTAGTATAGATCTGATCAGATATTGATCCATTCAGACACTATACTACTAAGGGAGGTGTATGGTGCGTGCATGGGTGTTAGCGATACTGGCACTAATCTGACGCTGCCTGGGGCGACGCAGACCCTGACTGACACTAAAACCTAACTGATGTCACCCGCTGGGTGATCAGGGGGTTAAACCTTTATTAGGTAATATATGAGCGTCACACACATGCCACTAATACGGTGATCACTGGTGACAGGGGGTGAAAGGTTAACTGTGGGGGCAATCAGGGAGTTAAATCTTTATTAGGGGGGTTTGGGGGTACCCTAGACCTAACAGGGCCTACTAATAATTGAACTAACACTGATTAGAGTCACAAGTGACACCAATGCAGTGATCAGTGAAAAATCTGAAAACTGCAATTGGTGACACAGTGGCAGGGAGTGAAGGAATAACTGGGGGGTGATCGGGGGGTGACAAGTGTACCTACGTGTACTGGTGTTAGTGTAGTGTTGTGCAACTCATGATAAGATGTTCTCTCTCCTCTGTCTGGAATGGAAAAGAGTTCCACAAGGGGAGATGACATGACTTCCTCTATCTCTGTTTACACTTACAGACAGGGGAAGCATTTTCATTCGCCAGAACCAGTTAGCAGGTCCAGGCCAGAAATCATTGGCCTGGACCTGAAGACTGATCGGTTCTGCTATGAATTCAATCGTCGCAGGCACGGGGGGGGGCGCGAGCAACGTAAGGGTACGTGATTATGCACACCCATCCTGTCTACTCGGGAGATGTACCCAGAGAGGCTCTCTCCCTTTTTTTGATGAGTGTGATTAAATTTGTACATTAGATCTGCAGTTTTTTCAACTCTTCCGAATACAGCATACAAAGCATCTATGTAGTCCATGGCAATATAAGTTCTCTTTCCCATTCTCAAGTTACGGATTACATCGGCAGCAAGGCCTTGAAGACTCTCACTGAGCCACTGTCATTTCACAGCCTCTGAAACACTCCATTCCTCCATAGCCTGAATGGCCGGACTCATCCAGGTCTCAAACTCATCTTCTCCGATAGGGGGTCGGCAACTGCCCTGAGAAAAATTTGAGTCTCCAATAGCTCTGATTTGCATTTCCAGATCCATTCTTCACTAAGCTATCAACTAGCCGGCTCATATCAGTGTAGAAAGAAACAGGTGGGGCACTGGCCCCATGAGAGTCTGTCCCAACTGATCCTAAGCCCCTCTCCTGGGCCCTCGACGATGGCTGCATCTCAACAGTCTCTCCCCCCACTTTCAGTGGGTTCACCCTGGCAGTTACCCCTTCAGTAGGGATGAGCTTCGAGTTCGAGTCGAACATTAGCTGTTCGCAAGTTCGCCGAACACCGAACAATTTGGGGTGTTCGCGGCAAATTCGAATGCCGCGGAACACCCTTTAAAAGTCTATGGGAGAAATCAAAAGTGCTAATTTTAAAGGCTTATATGCAAGTTATTGTCATAAAAAGTGTTTGGGGACCTGGGTCCTGCCCCAGGGGACATGGATCAATGCAAAAAAAAGTTTTAAAAACGGCCGTTTTTTCAGGAGCAGTGATTTTAATAATGCTTAAAGTCAATCAATAAAAGTGTAATATCCCTTTAAATTTCGTACCTGGGGGGTGTCTATAGTATGCCTGTAAAGGGGCGCATGTTTCCCGTGTTTAGAACAGTCTGACAGCAAAATGACATTTGGAAGGAAAAAACACATTTAAAACTACCCGCGGCTATTGCATTGCCGACAATACACATAGAAGTTCATTGATAAAAACAGCATGGGAATTCCCCCCAGGGAAACCCCGAACCAAAATTTAAAAAAAAAAAAATGACGTGGGGGGTCCCCCTAAATTCCATACCAGGCCCTTCAGGTCTGGTATGGATATTAAGGGGAACCCCTGCCAAAATTAAAAAAAAAAAATGACGTGGGGTTCCCCCTAAATTCCATACCAGACCCTTCAGGTCTGGTATGGATTTTAAGGGGAACCCCGCGCCAAAAAAAAAAAAAAAAACGGCGTGGGGTTCCCCCAAAAATTCATACCAGACCCTTATCCGAGCACGCAACCTGGCAGGCCGCAGGAAAAGAGGGGGGGACGAGAGTGCGGCCCCCCCCCCTCCTGAACCGTACCAGGCCACATGCCCTCAACATTGGGAGGGTGCTTTGGGGTAGCCCCCCAAAACACCTTGTCCCCATGTTGATGAGGACAAGGGCCTCATCCCCACAACCGTGGCCGGTGGTTGTGGGGGTCTGCGGGCGGGGGGCTTATCGGAATCTGGAAGCCCCCTTTAACAAGGGGACCCCCAGATCCCGGCCCCCCCCGTGTGAAATGGTAAGGGGGTACTTACCCCTACCATTTCACTAAAAAACTGTCAAAATAGTTAAAAATGACAAGAGACAGTTTTTGACAATTCCTTTATTTAAATGCTTCTTCTATCTTCCTTCATCTTCTTCTTCTTCTGGTTCTTCTGGCTCTTCTGGTTCTTCCTCCGGCGTTCTCGTCCAGCATCTTCTCCGCAGCGTCTTCTATCTTCTTCTCCTCGGGCCGCTCCGCACCCATGGCATGAGGGGAGGCTCCCGCTCTTCTCTTCATCTTCTTCTTCATCCTCTTCTCTTCTTCATCTTCTTCATCTTCATCTTCTCTTTTTTTCTTCTGCGGGCCGCTCCGCATCCATGCATGAAGGGAGGCTCCCGCTGTGTGACGGCGTCTCCTCGTCTGACGGTTCTTAAATAACGGGGGGCGGGCCACCCGGTGACCCCGCCCCCCTCTGACGCACGGGACATGACGGGACTTCCCTGTGGCATTCCCCGTGACGTCACAGGGAAGTCCCGTCAAGTCACCGTGCGTCAGAGGGGGGCGGGGTCACCGGGTGGCCCCGCCCCCGTTATTTAAGAACCGTCAGACGAGGAGACGCCGTCACACAGCGGGAGCCTCCCTCCATGCATGGATGCGGAGCGGCCCGGAGAAGAAAAGAAGAGAAGATGAAGATGAAGAAGATGAAGAAGATGAAGAAGAGAAGAGGATGAAGAAGAAGATGAAGAGAAGAGCGGGAGCCTCCCCTCATGCCATGGGTGCGGAGCGGCCCGAGGAGAAGAAGATTCTTCCTCCGGCGTTCTCGTCCAGCATCTTCTCCGCGGCATCTTCTATCTTCTTCTCCTCGGGCCGCTCCGCACCCATGGCATGAGGGGAGGCTCCCGCTCTTCTCTTCATCTTCTTCTTCATCCTCTTCTCTTCTTCATCTTCTTCATCTTCTTCATCTTCATCTTCTCTTCTTTTCTTCTCCGGGCCGCTCCGCATCCATGCATGGAGGGAGGCTCCCGCTGCGTGACGGCGTCTCCTCGTCTGACGGTTCTTAAATAACGGGGGGCGGGGCCACCCGATGACCCCGCCCCCCTCTGACGCACGGTGACTTGACGGGACTTCCCTGTGACGTCACGGGGAATGCCACAGGGAAGTCCCGTCATGTCCCGTGCGTCAGAGGGGGGCGGGGTCACCGGGTGGCCCCGCCCCCCGTTATTTAAGAACCGTCAGACGAGGAGACGCCGTCACACCGCGGGAGCCTCCCTTCATGCATGGATGCGGAGCGGCCCGCAGAAGAAAAAAAAAGAAGATGAAGATGAAGAAGATGAAGAAGAGAAGAGGATGAAGAAGAAGATGAAGAGAAGAGCGGGAGCCTCCCCTCATGCCATGGGTGCGGAGCGGCCCGAGGAGAAGAAGATAGAAGACGCTGCGGAGAAGATGCTGGACGAGAACGCCGGAGGAAGAACCAGAAGAGCCAGAAGAACCAGAAGAAGAAGAAGATGAAGGAAGATAGAAGAAGCATTTAAATAAAGGAATTGTCAAAAACTGTCTCTTGTCATTTTTAACTATTTTGACAGTTTTTTAGTGAAATGGTAGGGGTAAGTACCCCCTTACCATTTCACACAGGGGGGGGGCCGGGATCTGGGGGTCCCCTTGTTAAAGGGGGCTTCCAGATTCCGATAAGCCCCCCGCCCGCAGACCCCCACAACCACCGGCCACGGTTGTGGGGATGAGGCCCTTGTCCTCATCAACATGGGGACAAGGTGTTTTGGGGGGCTACCCCAAAGCACCCTCCCAATGTTGAGGGCATGTGGCCTGGTACGGTTCAGGAGGGGGGGGGCCGCACTCTCGTCCCCCCCTCTTTTCCTGCGGCCTGCCAGGTTGCGTGCTCGGATAAGGGTCTGGTATGGATTTTTGGGGGGACCCCACGCCGTTTTTTTTTTTTTTTTTGGCGCGGGGTTCCCCTTAAAATCCATACCAGACCTGAAGGGTCTGGTATGGAATTTAGGGGGAACCCCACGTCATTTTTTTTTTAAATTTTGGCCGGGGTTCCCCTTAATATCCATACCAGACCTGAAGGGCCTGGTATGGAATTTAGGGGGACCCCCCCACGTCATTTTTTTCTTTTTTAATTTTGGTTCGGGGTTTCCCTGGGGGGAATTCCCATGCCGTTTTTATCAATGAACTTCTATGTGTATTGTCGGCAATGCAATAGCCGCGGGTAGTTTTAAATGTGTTTTTTCCTTCCAAATGTCATTTTGCTGTCAGACTGTTCTAAACACGGGAAACATGCGTCCCTTTACAGGCATACTATAGACACCCCCCAGGTACGAAATTTAAAGGGATATTACACTTTTATTGTTTGACTTTAAGCATTATTAAAATCACTGCTCCTGAAAAAACGGCCGTTTTTAAAACTTTTTTTTGCATTGATCCATGTCCCCTGGGGCAGGACCCAGGTCCCCAAACACTTTTTATGACAATAACTTGCATATAAGCCTTTAAAATTAGCACTTTTGATTATTCATGTTCGTGTCCCATAGACTTTAACGGTGTTCGCGTGTTCGAGCAAACTTTTTTCCTGTTCGCATATTCTGGTGCGAACCGAACAGGGGGGTGTTCGGCTCATCCCTACCCTTCAGCTAGGTGTACCCCTTCTTCCTGAAAGCACACAGGTATCTCTTCCTGCCATTCCAACAGTACCATGACTTGGTCCATGTCGTACTCAACCTCCACATCCACAATGTAGGCCTCCTGTCCTGGGGCTACACTGTTGAATCTCCTTCTCAGTGCATTCACTTCCTGAGATCTCTAGAACAGTGCTTCACTCCACTTGAGCTCCCATGGCTCTGCCCCATGCAAATGCAGCCATAGAAGCTGTCTCCCACGAGGATCATGGCTCTTGTCTAGGTTGGCTAGGGCCGGCTGCAGAACATATCCCAGATGAGCCCCCAAATGTAGCACGGCCCCCTTGAGGACTGCTTGGATTTACCTGTTCATCTGTATCGCCATGCCCCTGTGAACATTCCAACCCATCTGACACTCTGGGTTCAGACATCTTTTACATCACTTTTATATGACACGTCACACAAGTCAAATAGGTTTATATTATCTCAGCTTTTATGGGAGTAAGCAATGTGGTATTTATATACAAAGGGTGGTAATAGGTCAACCGAGTTTCGGGTAACAGCCCAAACTCAGGAGAAGAATTCCCTGAACAAGACAGCTTAGAAACAGTTCCACAGTACAAGAGCACAATATATATATATGTGCAATGGAATGCCACCTGGAGCATGACCTGTAAGACAGTAAAGGGTTAACTATTGGCAGGCAGTCACACACTAAAGGGGAACCCCAGGCTGGCCTATTTAACCTTTATATCCTTATGAGAGATCAGACATAATAGGGATAGGATAGGGCCCTTTAAATAGTAACAACAGCAATGTCCAAGATGCAGGCCTGATAGTCTTCACTGGCAGTTGGAGCTCATTAGATTATATCCAATAAGGCACAGTGATTTGATAGCAAGCTGAATGGTTTAAACGGGCTAGTGGTAATCCTCGAAGTGGTTTTAGGTAAAGGTGTCTATGTACACTGTTCAAATAGAAACGCAGTAAAATGTTCCCAAGGTAAAGTGTTCACTATGTACACAGTGTGCAAATAAAGTAACCAGGGAAGGATTGCAAAGGCGGATCTCCTGACTCTTTTATAGTTCCTCCCAGATGTCTCCTCGGGTTGTAGCAAGGATCCCTGGAATTTTGATTTTAGGTGATGTGGATGTTGTGGAAGAAGAAACTCATTTCAGATCATGGTGTGCAATCGGGATTTACAGAAGATCAAGGAAGACATCAATGATGTTGAAAAAAGACTCAAAAACATCATTGATGTTTTAGGCAGAATCTAAAACACACCTAAATTCTTTCATTTGTTGCTATTTTTAAAATTTTTTAATCTTTTTTTGAAGTATATTGAAAGCCAAATTTTGAACATGCACACAGTGGGGGTTATTTATGAAAGGCAAATCCACTTTGCACTGCAAGTGCACTTGAAAGTGCACTGAAAGTGCCCAAAAACATCACACAAAGGTTAGATAACGAAGTTTACACCAGACTTAATCCATCATGTAAAAACCTCCAAAAGTTAGCCAAATTAGCCAACAAACAGAAACAATAGGTGATTCAATTAACTCAATTAACAATGGGAATTCACACCTGAAGGGGGTGTGGAATGGGAGAGACACAAATGACATAAACTGTGATCCCACCCTACCTCAGACTGGCTGGCAAAAGCCTACAACAGTCTATGAAACAAATTCATGCAATGTTTCAGTAGTCTGAAAAGGTGGAATTAATGTATCTTCTTATTTTTTTTGAGGGATATTGCCAAATTACTCTGCAGGAGGGTCCCCATATTCCCTCTGACTGTCCAAGATTAATATTATACCTTTCCATCCACTCCAGAAGGGAAGCCTTATTGTCTTTATTCAGAGAATTAATCCAAGCCTTACTCTCAGCGTTCATCATGTTGCCCTACATCATTGGAGAATGATCTGCTCTCTCCATGGGCCATAATCAGAAGGCTTGCCCCTAGTCCCCTCTAAAAGCCAGTTGGGTCTGTCACATGCGGGCTCGATATTAAGGTCCACCCATCCTGCCCCTGCATACATACAGGCGACTGGTGGAGGTGTAGTCAAACTTTATTGTGGCAGAATCCATGACAGAATAATTGAGGGATGTTAGGATATTATTATTATTTTTATATACACCTCTTGGTATGCTACTTAAAGGCCCATTATGCCGCATACACACAATAGGACTTTACGGCATACTTGGTCCGGCGTACCGGATTTCGTCGGACAATTCGATCGTGTGTGGGCTCCAGCGGACTTTGTTTTCTCAAAAGTTTGACGGACTTGGATTTGAAACATGTTTCAAATCTGTCCGATGGACTCGAGTCCGGTCGAAAAGTCCACTCGTCTGTATGCTAGTCCGACAGACAAAAACCGACGCTAGGGCAGCTATTGGCTACTGGCTATGAACTTCCTTGTTTTAGTCCGGTTGTACGTCATCACGTACGAATCCGTCGGATTTTGGTTGATTGTGTGAAGGCAAGTCCGTTCAATCGGAAAGTCCGTCGTAAAGTCCGTTGAAAAGTATGCCAGACAAAGTCTGCCGTAAAGTCCGCTCGTGTGTACGCGCCATTAGAAAATATGAGTTATATATATATTATTCTATAATCAAAACTTACTGTTTTTAAACAATTTGAGAGCATATACCACACATTACAGATCGACCATTTGAGAAAACCAGTAAGAAACCCCAAACTCACTTAATGAGACCATAGAGAGACTTATGAAGAGAGGATGAATCTTTAGTTAATGTTTTACAGTGTTTCTAAAGTATTTTTCTTTAAAAATACAATGATAAACATTTTATACCTACCTGCTCTGTGCAATGGTATTGCACAGAGTGGCCCTGAACCTTCTCTTCTGGGGTCCCTCACCAGCATTCCCTGCACCTCCTCTTCTAACCGCTTGCTATGGGGGCAGATGTGCAGTCTCGATCCTGAGCTGGGCTGTGTGCCTCCAAAGACACACACAGCACGGCCCCTCCACCCACTCCCTGCTCACAGTATTTTATTGACAGCAGCAGGAGCCACTACTGCCTCAGTCTCTGTAAGTTTAGGGAAGAAATCCAGAGGTGCAGAGCTCTGGATTGAGTGAGGCCCCAGGTAAATACTTAGGGAAGCGAGGGAGCACAGCAAGTTGTAAAACATTTATGACCCTATTGCAGGTAAAGCAGTAAAGTGATGCTAAACAGAGAAGTGTTAATGGCCATAATTTATTCACATAAATCATATACTGTATATCATGCCACTGAATCTTGTTTTGTTTTTTTAAATAGAAATCCTCTAAGTTTCTCTCTTTGGTATCTGCAAGGAAAGATCTTTGGGAAAGTCTTCTATTGCTCTGCTAATGTGTGCCCTCTACAGCGGGGGTCCACAACCACCCCGGGCCGCGAAATGGTGCCGGTCCGCAGCCTCTCTGCAGCCAGGCCACGAAGGCTGCTCTGTCACAGGTGCTGTGGGCGGGCGAGCAGAGAGATGACGTCATCTCTTACTGCCTGCCCTGCATCACCGCAGTTCTGCCCTCACAGCCGCAAAGGCTGCTCTATTAGATGTACAGCCGCAGTCGAGCAGAGAGAATACATCATCTCTCACCGCCTACCCTCACTCTGGGACCCAGCTATCGCACATGTTCCAGTTTCCCGCTCGGACGCTGTAATGCTGGGGAGAGACTGCCCGAAGCCTCTTTCTCTGCTGTCACTATAAGTCTTTCACTGTTAAAAAAACGTACAAATCGGTTTACATTTAAAAAGTGACAAGCTGCATCTGGTATTTTCTGGCGGCTGCCAACAGTGGGAAGCTTCAGCTGGTGGCAGAATAGTGACAATCCGCATCTGGTGGCAGGTGACATGGCAAGTGACAATCCGCATCTGGTGGCAGGCAACATGGCAAGTGACAAGCTGTATCTGGTGGCAGGTGACGTGGCAAGTGACAATCCGCATCTGGTGGCAGGCGACATGACAAGTGACAATTTACATCTGGTGGCAGGCAACATGACAAGTGACAAGCTGCATCTGGTGGCAGGTGATGTGGCAAGTGACAATCCGCATCTGGTGGCAGGCGACATGGCAAGTGACAAGCTGCATCTGAAGGTAGGTGAAGATGATGTGACAAGCTGCATCTGAAGGCAGGTGACAGGACAAGCTGCATCTCTTGGCAGGTGACGTGACAAGCTGCATCTGGTGGCAGGTGACGTGGCAAGTGACAAGCTGCATCTGAAGGTAGGTGAAGATGATGTGACAAGCTGCATCTGGTGGCAGGTGACGTGACAAGCTGCATCTGGTGGCAGGTGATGTGGCAAGTGACACACTCAGTGTTCTTTCTGATTATGCATTAGACTGTTGTGCAGAGGGGCTCACAGGAGGAGTCCGGTGCGTCCCTGTTCACCGTTTTATGTCTGATTTCTGAAATGGACCAGAAGACACACAGATCTCCTGACATGTGAATTGGAATGCGGGGAAACCCGCATCCAATTCGCAAAAGTGTGAACCCATCCTCATGGTGAGTTGAACTATTTCATTTTATATTACAATATAATAATATAAAAAATGTGCTTCAATCATCTTGACACCATACCAACCATGGTGCAGTGATGATTGTGGCACCAACACCAGCCATTGCACCAACAAATTGCCAGCGAAAAACCGCATCGCACCCCCCCCCCAACTTTCATTTTGTTCAAAAGGCATCTGCATCCAAGGCTCTTTTTTACTTTACAGATATTAGCAATCGCATTAAATATATTTAATACTGATTTATATTAAAACTAAGCATTTTGTCTCTTAGTGAATGTAATCAATCAGCATACTTTATCCGGCCCCCATAGTGTTTAGCAATAGGAGGACATGGAGGAGGAAGGATGGGAGGGAGTGTCATTTGCCACTGTGTGTACAATCACATGTGTGAATCTATACTTATGTGGGCTGCACAGATAGGAAAAAGGATAAAATCAAGGGCTTAGAAGGGAACTCAATTATGAGCATGCTCAGTGGTGGACACTAGCTGGTCTACAGAATCTCAACCTGCAATGGGGGCACAGAAAAGATGGGAGGGACGGCTAAAAGCAGGAACGGCCGGGCATATTTCACTCTACACAAAACTAATGCTTTAGTGATTTTCTGAGTATGAACACTACGTTATATAGCATGTAATGAGAGTTTTTCATAGTCTGGGTTTAATGACACTTTAAGGTAAAAAAAAAAAGAGGTTTAGCTTTAGAACCACTTTAAAAAATATATATTTTTTATAAGAAATACAGCATATGTTTTAAAGTGTGTCACTGTTGATTTCATAAAGTGTTGAAAAGATGTGAGTGCCTCACTAGTACAGTCCTTTAGAGTATTTGATTTTGCAAAACATCACATTTCGGGGGCTCAACATTCCCCCTTCAGCAGGGCTAAAATCTACTCCTGTCCCTAGAAAGTGAAACATGCACTTCACTCATTTCTCTCTTCCTGTGTCTCTTTTTTGGACCCCCCAAGACACGTTGGATACTCTTTGGATTGCCCCCCTGACTTTTATTGGAATAAATTTACATCTGGACATCAGTGATGTGGTGCTTCATACATACCAATACAAGCCAACAAGACCGTGGAGCTCCTCTGGGGTGTAGAACCCACCTGCCCAGACACCAGATTACTTCCATCAACATCAATACTTTAAAGAGTAACATTCCCCTGTGGGTGATCCATGTACATTGCAGGGATTTTAACAAACTTTGTTGCAGATTCCTATCTTTTGTTATTCTGAAGAAATCCCTGTGTTTTTGTCTGTGAGTGGCCAGGAGTGGTTTCTTAATTATCAACCAGCTGCTGCACCTGCAGAGCTCTAATGGGGAAAGCTGCTGGGTCTGCATCCCTTTAGACATTATTTCCTATTGGCAGTATCTCACCAAAAATGAAATTTTTGTTGCAGGGAATGCCTGATATCTGACTTGTATCTAAGGCAGGCCATACACGGGTCGAATTTTGAAAGAATTTTCTTTCGAAAATCTTATCTAAGAATTTTCGTTCATATTTCGCACCATTAGTGGGCGGCAGCAACAGCCAATTTTCATGCGACCATCGAATTTGAGTAATCGGACATGTTGGAATTTTTTTGAAAAACAAATGATTTTCTAATCAATGATGGGAGAATCGTGTGAGAAATGTAATTTGAAAAAGAAATGCGCATGTGCAAGAAAAGAAAATTCACAGAAAGAAAAGAAGATTCCCAGCCACGAAAATTCTTTTCTGTAGCAACAGGGGGTGAAATTGAAGGCTTGGTTGGTCGAATTTCGAAATCAATGGTGGCACCATCGGATCACAAAATCAAAAGAAAATTCTCTCCAAATTCGACCATGTGTGGCCTGCCTTAGATAAGATTTTCGAAAGAAAATTCTTTCAAAATTCGACCCATGTATGACTGGCATTAGGCCGACCATACATGGGTCGAATTTCGAAAAAAAATTCTTTCAAAAATCTTAACTAAGAATTTTCCTTCAAATTTCACACCATTAGTGGGCTGCAGCAATGGCCGATTTTCAGCCATCGAATTTGGCCAATCGGGCATGATTTTTCGAAATCAATGGTGGCATCATCGGATCACAAAATGAGCTAAAAATTTCGGACTGGGAAAATAAGTGAGCCAATCACATAAGCAGGAAATGGTGTTTCTGGGGGGAGTTCTGTACATATTCTGTGCACAGAACATCTCCAGGTGCTGCAGATTGAAAAGGAAAGGCAATTTTTATAATATTCAATTATAATATGACTTGAGTCGCAATTGTATATGCTATTTTATTTCTCTTTCTTTGCTTTTCTTTTTCCATGAAAATGGAGTTACCCTTTAACCACTTGCCGATCGCTTTCCGCATATATACTGCGGCAAGGCGGCTCGGCTGCGCAAACCGACGTACCTGCACGTCGGTCTCTGCATGACATATAGTGGGCGCGCGCAATTGCTGGCCACCCTCGATCGCGGTATAGAGAGGCAGAACGGGGATCTGCCTATGTTAACAAGGCAGATCTCCGTTCTGACAGAGGACAACACTGAGATCTGCTGTTCCTAGTGATCAGGAATGGAGATCTCTGTGTTGTCCCAGTGAGCCCATCCCCCTGACAGTTAGAACACATCCAGGTAACACAGTTAACCCCTTGATCGCCCCCTAGTGTTAACCCCTTCCCTGCCAGTGACATTTAGACATTGATCAGTGCATTTTTTAGCACTGATCATTGTAATGTCACTGGCCCCCAAAAAGTGTCACTTGGGGTCAGATTTGTCCTCCGCAATGTTGCAGTCCCGCTAAAAATCGCAGATCGCCGCCATTACCAGTAAAAACAATAAACAAATAATAAAAAGTCGCTATAACCATTGCGCAAACCAATCAATATACACTTATTGCGATTTTTTTTACCAAAAATAGGTAGAAGAATACATATCGACCTAAACTGATGAATATATATATATATATATATATATATATATATATTTATTTATTTATTTTTTTTTTTTTTATTATTATTATTATTATTATTATTAATTTTTTTTTATATATGTATTATAGCAAAAAAAGTTAAAAAAAAATAGTTTTCTTTTTAAAATTGTCAGTCTTTTTTTGTTTATAGCGCAAAAAAAGAATAAAAAAGCAGAGGTGATCAAATACCACCAAAAGAAAGCAGTATTTGTGGGAAAATGTTATTTATGTACAGCGTTGCACAACTGCGCAATAGTCAGTTAAAACGACGCAGTGCCGTATCGCAAAAAATGGCCTGGTCAATAAGGGGCTAAATCCTTCCAGGGGTGAAGTTAGGTATTCCAGACAGGTATCCAAATCAAATCTCAGCATGCTCCTGTGGTTCACCTAGGAATTCAAGATTCCTTGTAAGTCTATATTTTATACAATTATGCTTAAATGATGTTGAGCATGGATGCATACATACTTAAAGTGGTTGTAAACCCTTTACAACCACTTTTTACTACAGGCAAGCCTATAATTAGGCTTACCTGTAGCTACACTAGATATATCCTAAACCTGCACGGTTTAGGAGATATCCCTGTATTTGCATATGCCGATGTGATCGGCACATGCGCTCTTAAGCAAACTGAAGCAACGGCACACAGGTGCCATTGCATCAGTTAGACTGCGCCGTTACCGGCAGCTCCCGCGCGCTTGCGTGGGAGTGACGTCATTGCGGCTCTGGCCAATTACGGCACCGGAGACACGATACCCGGAAGCAACCCCCGGGAGCGATGTCGGCCGCCGGAGCGGTAAATGAGGACCGCTGCGGGGGCTTCGATCTCTGGTAAGTAATTCATAATAAGCTAGTATGCTATGCATACTAACTCATTATGTCTTGCAGGTTTTTTGGGGGGAGATTTTTTTTTTTTTTACAGTTTACAACCACTTTAAGTACAATTTTGAATATCTTATATATAGCTTGGACCCTATATCCCCTCTATGGTCGTCTCTTCCAGATTTTTACTGTATGGGTATCAATTATCATCAAGTAATTACAGGTATGCAAAAATAAATATAATGATCATGAATCTGTCAATATTCTGCTGGATGCAACAACACAATGAAATATTTTGTTTATAATTGATCTTTGTATAAAATAACTAAATAATTGTGTATGTATTGTTTTATAAAAAAAAAGTTCGATTATGTAAAATTAGTATAAATGTCCTAATAATTTTCTACTGCTTTTTAGATTGATGCATATACTCCTGAAGAAACTGTGTAACAAATTTGGCAAAACATGTCAAGTGGAAGCATCAATTGTCACTTGAAATGTGATATATGTGTTTGTTGAAACCCATTATTTTACCAAATTAATTTTAATGACGTAAATTAAATATTCAAATATTTTTTAACATGTTCTGTGTTTACTTGCACCTTTAGAGTCCCCCAAATTTTCTATATTTTCTCCTCTCGGCTGAAGTGGTTAAGATAACAATACCAATAAGATAACCTTACTGGTCCAGTGCTATTTTTCTACTTTCTTCAACTAATTGTTTTGGTGGTGACCCTTTAATTAGTGTGATAATAAATGTAGCCACAATAAATCTCTGTATACACTCTACATACTGGACTAGTGGTGTAAAGTCACTGACCATATGCAGTAACTTTTTTGTAATATTGTAAAACTAATAAAAACTCTCCGATTGCAGAGAACTGCTTTTATTTTATTTTTTTTTAATCATGACAGGGTCTCTTTAATATCTTAAAGCTTATAAAAGCATTGAACGATTTGGTTTAGATCCACTTTAATGTAAATTTTAGTTAAGTTCACAAATTAGAACATGGAGCCCGGTGTCTGCTCGTCAGAGCGGTATGAGATATCTCCAGCCTCTGTTCCTATCTAATCTAATTTTGATGGTTAATTCACAACGTAAAATAATATTATTGAAAGCGCCTTGTAATTGCCTCAAATTGTTAATGGCCTAATTTTAAACTGCCATTTAAGTCTCAGCGTACGACTTGGAAGGTAATGGAGTCCTGCTGGTCTGCAGCCATTTTAGCGACATGCTGGAGATCGTTTTTTAATCCTGAGCCGGCAGGAGCCGCGCTCTCCCAGGGCTAATGCAAAATGCATTAACAATTAAAGGCCAGTGGACCGGCTTGCAACTGCCACATTGTCAGCTTCCCATTGAAAAAGGCAATGCTTGCGCGACTTTATTTGTCACACTTGGGGAAAAAAGGTAAAAGCATTCTTTCTGCTTGTCACGTCAGAAATTGTATACAAGCAATGGAGTTCTCGTTCCTTACACGCGCGCCGCGGGAACAAACGTACGATAGATTGTGTTTTACCATTAAACGGCGAAAAAATGCTTTTCTGCTTTTCTTATCCAACAAAAACTTGACATTTTGTTTTACAATCTGGGAAATTAAAGAAATACATTAGGAAATATTTGTGTGTAAAACGATCTCTAAACAAAAACGAAATAATACTTTACAAGTCTTTCTGTAAAAAGTTTTTTTTTTGTTTGCTTTTTATTTTTATATCTCTTTTTATAATATCTCCGCACCGCCCAGGTACATGAGCAGAGATTAACATTTTTACTTCTCTGTGCAGGCCTTCCTCCGTCTCTTTGAGGTACAGGCATAAGAGGAGCTAGATCTGTTTTTTCCAATGCTCCCCCCCCCCCCCCCCCCCATATATTAAGGTGACCATATTTTTAAAATGCAATCCGGGGACATTTTTTTTTTATTATTATTATTGGAAAATTTCCCTCAAATTATATATGCAGTGTATTGTGGTATGTGTTTATGGAATGATTGTATGATATATACATTATTTCTCACATTTCGTCCATGAGATTAAAAAAAAAGATACTCCTTAGAATTTTTTTGGGATATGACTACCAAATATTACGTTTTTTGGTTCAAAAATAACAATATAAATTAACAATTCAGGACAGTAAAAGATTGCATGGTAGCAACACGTTCACATATGACACTTTATTTATTTATTATTTATTTTTTTCACACAAATAGAGCTTTCTTTTGGTGGTATTTAATTGTCACTGGGTTTTTTATTTTTTGCTAAACAAACGAAAAAAGACAGAAAATTTTGAAAATAAAAAAGTTTTTCTTTTCTGTTTCTGTTATAAAATTTTCGAAATAAGTAATTTTTCTCCTTCACTGATGTGCGCTGATGAGGCTATACTGATGGGCACTGATCTGCGGCAATGATGGCCACAGATAGGTGGCACTGATATGTGACAATGATGGGCGCTGATAGGCAGCACTGATATGCGGCAATGATGGGCACTGATATGCAGCACTGATATGCGGCATTGATGGGCACTGATAGGCAGCGCTGATATACGGCAATGCTGGGCACTGATAGGCGGCAATGCTGGCCACTGATAGGCAGCACTGATATGCGGCAATAATGGACACTGATAGACGGCAATGATGGGCACTGATATGTGGTAATGATGGGCACTGATAGGCGGCACTGATATGCGGCAATGATGGGCACTGATAGGCAGCAATGATGGCCACTGATAGGCGGCACTGATATGTGGCAATGATGGGCACTGGTAGGCAGCACTGATGGGCACTGATAGGTGGCACTGATATGTGGCAATGATGGTCACTGATAGGCAGCACTGATGGGCACTGGTAGGTGGCACTGATGGGCACTGATTGACGGCAATGATGGGCACTGATAGGTGGCAATGATGTGCACTGATAGGTGGCACTGATGGCATGGGTAGGCAGCACTGATGAGCACTGATAGGTGGAACTGATATGTGGAAATGATGGGCACTGATCGAGAGCCACGTACCTGATGTGAGACCGAAGTAGTGGGGAGGCCTCCCTTGCACCTTGGGTCCTTGAAGCCTCTGGAGATGGAGACAGAGACTTGGTGGACACCGAGTGGCAGGGGTGCGGAGCAAGCCTTAGTCCGAGATCCGAGCCGAGGTCAAGTCCAGTTGGGCAACGAAGTATAAAAGGGTTAAAGAATGGTAGAATGGTTAAGGAACAAATTTGAGGTCAATGGCAAGCAGCAATCGAGAGTAGTCAAATAGGTTTCCAGGTCGCAACGAGTTCAGACAGATCACACACTAGCACAGGAACAAGAGGGGACTGAAGATAATCCAGCAATTTAGCAGTGTCTGGGCTGGGCTTATATAGGGAAGTTTGAGAGGTCACTTCCTGTGTGCCTCCTGGGCACTTACCCGCCTTTTTTCATCAGGTTGAAGTCATTTCCTGTGCACGTCCTGGGCATTTTCCTGCCTTTTTCCATCAAGTCTTCTGTGCAGGTGCGGGTTGGTGCACTGAGGAGTCTTTGGCGCATGCTCAGTTGCCCCTCCGAAGGGATGAAGCTTGCTGAAAGAACTGATGGAGAAGATCTGGAGCGTGGATATGCGACTCGGGTTCCTAGGAATTCTCTTCAGGGCTGTAACCCCTCCACTGTACCAGCAATTGGCATCCGTGTCCCCTTCTATGGCAGTTCAGGATGGCCTCCACCTCGTACTCCTCAATCTCTTTAATCATAGAGGCAGGCAAAGGATGGGCCTCACGTTCGCCAAAGGGGTTCGGGCCCACAGGCTTCAGGAGGGAGGCATGGAAGACAGGGTGGATCCGGTAAGTTGAGGGCAGTTTGAGTTTGTAGACAACAGGGTTGAATCGAGACAGGACAAGGAAGGGCCCAATGAACTTAGGGCCCAATTTCTTGGAGAGACAGGCCAACTTCAAATGCCTGGTAAACAGCCAAACCTTGTCTCCCGGTTGAAGATCCAGGTCTTCCCGCCGCCTTCGATCAAAGATGGTCTTGTAATCCAGCTGTGCCTTGGCCATGGTATCCTTTAGGAGCTCTAAGTTGTTGTGTAGAAACTCCACTTTGTTCAAGACAGCCGGGACCAAATCGGAAGCGAGTAGGACAGGGGAAAAAGAAATGTGATACCCCAGGTTGGCATAGAACGGTGATTGCTTAGTGGTAGAATGTATTGTGTTGTTGTACGCAAATTTTGCGCAAGGAAGTAGGGACGCCCAATTGTCTTGGACAAAGGTGGAGAAACAACGAAGGTACTGGTGCATTCCGTTTGTCTATTGGTCTGAGTGTGGTAGGCCGAAGAGAAGTGGTTCTCGATGTCTAGAGCAAGACAGAGCTCCTTCCAGAATTTAGAGGTGAATTGGACCCTACGATCCGATACAATATTGCTGGGGACCCCATGGAGGCGTATGATCTCCTTGATAAAAGTCTGAGCTGTTTCTGGGGCGGAAGGAGTGACAATCATAGGAATAAAATGAGCCATTTCTATAAGGCGGTCCACAACAACAAGTATGGATGTAAACCCATCAGAGGGTGGTAGCTCCACTATGTAATCCATGCTGATCTGTTCCCAGGGTCTGGAGGGAAGAGGCAGGGGGCGTAGGAAACCCTATGATTTATTCTTTTCCGTTTTGCTGTGATTGCATACCGGGCAGGAATTGACGTAAGCGTGGCAGTCTACCTTGAGGGTAGGCCACCAAAAGGTTCGCGAAAGCAGATTGGTGATCCGTTGTGGGTCATTATAGAGCAGTGCCATAGCATCGAAGAAAGAAGACAGTGAGTGCAGTATAGGACTCTCCAATAGCTGATGAGCCCATGCTTGAGGTTCTTCTGTAAATAAGGCTACTATGAATCTGACCTTTGTATCCTCTGAAGAGAAGGTCCTAGGCTGTAAGTTAAAGTATAGCCGACAGGCGTTCCTGAAAGCCCGGAACTTGTGGCGAACCCCTGGAAAGCGTTCCGCCATAGGAACCCGTGGTTCAGGAGCTGGAGTAGAGATGGGCTGCTCCATAGCCATAACAGGTGGTTCCACAGGGCTCAGAACTGAGGGATTGGCCATTGCAGTCAGCCGACCTTCCAGTTGAAAGTACCCCTCTTGTATGGACGTCAGGGCCTGAGACACAGAGGCCACTTGTTGGCACAGGGCCTCGAAGGCAGAAGCACTCCCCTCAGTCTCAGACATGGCTGGATTATTCTGTCACAAGAGCCACGTACCTGATGTGAGACCGAAGTAGTGGGGAGGCCTCCCTTGCACCTCGGGTCCTTGAAGCCTCTGGAGATGGAGACAGAGACTTGGCGGACACCGAGTGGCATGGGTGCCAGGGGTGCAGAGCACTGTGCAAGCCTTAGTCCGAGATCCGAGCCGAGGTAAAGTCCAGTTGGGCAACTAAGTATAAAAGGGTTAATCAGAAGAAAAATGGTCGAGATCCAAGCCGGGGTTGGTTCCAATCTGGCAGCTGACTACAAAAGGGGCAAAGAAGTAGAATGGTTAAGGAACAAATCCAAGGTCAATGGCAAGCAGCAATCAAGAGTAGTCAAATAGGTTTCCAGGTCAAAACAAGTTCAGACAGATCACACACTAGCACAGGAACAAGGGGGGACTGAAGGCGATCCAGCAATTTGGCAGTGTCTGGGCTGGGCTTTTATAGGGAAGTTTGAGGTCACTTCCTGTGCGCCTCCTGGGCATTTTCCCGCCTTTTCCCATCAGGTTGAGGTCACTTCCTGTGCACCTCTTGGGCATTTTCCCGCCTATTTCCATCAGGTTGAGCTTACTTCCTGTGAGCGTCCTGGGCATTCTCCTGCCTTTTTCCATCAGGTTGAGGTCACTTCCTGTGTGCCTCCTGGGCATTTTCCCGCCTTTTCCCATCAGGTTGAGGTCACTTCCTCTGCACGTCCTGGGCATTTTCCTGCCTTTTTCCATCAAGTCTTCTGCGCAGGTGCGAGTTGGCGTACTGAGGCATCTTTGGCGCATGCTCAGTTGGCACGGATTTCCTCTTGCGGCAACGCGCCATTGGTGCATGCGTAGTAAGCCCTGGACTCTTACATCAGGGCTTGATCTGACCATTTAAATTTATAACTGGACTTCAGTGATCTCAACACATCATTAGAAACTGATATTCCCATAGCCTCTGATTTCCAAAGATTAATCCAAAAGAAAGATGAGGCACCATATATCTCCATTTCATGAAAGAAATTAGAAAGAGATATTGTCGGATTAATCAGTGAAAAAAGCATATCGCTGGCATAAGGCGAAACCTTATACTGCGTTCTTTCAAATGTCAGTCCCTGATTGTCTGGGTTTGATCGGATCTTACAAAGAAAAGGCTCCAGGGAAAGTGCAAAAAGGAGGGACGACAATGAGCATTCCTGCCTAGTCCCATTAGTGACCCTAAAGGAGGGGGACAAGACTCCATTTACCTTAACCTGTGTGGCTGGTGAAGTATAAATACTTGAGATCCACCGGAACATATTGTCTCTCACCCCTATATGCGGCAAAATCGAGAATATAAACTGCCAATTAACCTGATCAAAAGCCTTCTCTGCATCCGTCCCCAGAAATGCACATGGGGTCTTTGATGAGTTAACCACGTGAATTAAGTTCAGAGTCTTAGTAGTGTAGTCCTGTGCTTCCCGCATCTGGACAAACCCCACTTGATCCAGATGAATCAGAGGAGGCAGTTGTTACATTTTATTGCTGTCAAAAGGAATGTAAACATCCTTGTGACAGAAATAGGCATGTGACAGGTACTCTTTATGGAGAGATATTGGGTCTATAAGACCCCACATTCCTCCTCTTAAAAGCATTCAAAACACCAAAATCTGTGTTTTTGAATGGTCTTGGTTTTTAAAAACTGGCACAGATGGTTTCCGAGTAAACCAGAAGTGATGTCTTGTCATTGCTTCTGGTTTACAGTCCATCTCGGCTTTACTTGGCTGTCCAGCCGGTGGAACGGGCGAGCCCAAGAAAGCCGTGGAAGGTGGCAGGAGAAGGGGGACGTCCCCTCCTGCTGCTTGTAATAGCAATCAAGTGGCTAGTAAGCCCAGGTCCACATCTTGGCCCCTTTTTATGGTACTCTTTATGGAGAGATATTAGGTCTATAAGACCCCAAATCCCTCCCCTGCACTTAAAAGCATTCAAAACACCAAAATCTGTGTTTTTGAATGGTTTAGATTTTTAAAAACTGGCACCGATGGTTTCCGAGTAAACCGGAAGTGATGTCACATCATTGCTTCTGGTTTACAGTCCATCTCAGCTTTGCTTGGCTGTCCAGCCGGTGGGACGGAAGAGCCCAAGAGAGCCATGAAAGGTGGCAGGAGAGGGGGGACGTCCCCTCCTGCTGCTTGTAATAGCAATCGAGTGGCTAGTATGCCCAGGTTCACATCTTGGCCCCTTTTCCTGCCAATGCTGTGCCCTGGGATCACATTGTAGGGATCTGCTGCCCTCTACTGTCTGGCTGTGTTGCTTAATGTACACAAAGATTATTTATGTACATCACTTCCTGTCTCTGTGTGGTTGGGTTGACAACTCCAGAAGAAGGAAGTAAAGAATGAGAGTCACTGTATCCCCATGGAAGCACTGTTGCTAAGCCAGATCAGAAACTTAGATATTAGGCAAGTTATTTAATTTTTAATAGTTTACTATGGTTTCTCATAGCTTATGGGCTTAAAGACCAGTGACAGAGTATATCTACCCCCTTTTTTTAATATAACATGCACTTTACCAAATAGCTGAGTCTGTGATATGGTGTGCGTTAGACTTGTGCACAACGGAAAATTTTGTTTAGTTTCGGTTCGTTGTCATTCGTAAAATACATCATTTTGTTCTGTTATATTTGTTATGTTACGTTAATTCGTTTTCGGATAATTCGTTATTTCTGTAGAGTGTCGATATTCGTTATACTGAATCTCGAATCATGTCGAATTCATTCGTTATATCCGCTAAAATTTCTTTCGTATTGGTTGAGATTCGATATTTATGTATGTATATATATTCATGATAGTGATTCGTAGTTTGGAAAGTCGTTTGTTTATTGAATCTATTAACACACACAATGACAATATCTCTTCTCCTCTGCTCAAATACAATACAACACCCTTATCATGCAGTTCACAGGAATGCACTTTGCCAGTAATCCAACCTCCAGCACAAAATTAATCAGCTGATTGGACTGTAAGATTTACTTTGAGTTGACCTTTTTTGTTTTATTAGATCTTTAATGAATTACAGAATCATGTCAAATTCATTTGTTATATCTGCTATCATTTCTTTCGTATTAGTTGAAATTATTTTTTTTTTTATATTCAGACATTTAGATGCAAAATTCGGCTGGTTTGGGATTCTTTAGCTAGTTTTTTTCCTCAGGGCTCAATAACTAACATAGGCTAGAGCCAGCTGGTAGTTAGAGGTCCAGTTGCATGACAAATTAGAATCTACTAGGGACTAAGACAAAGAGTAAGGCAACCCTGAGTTCTAGTGCCACACCACAGCCTCTTCTGTGTTCCAGGCTGCTTGGATAATGGTTGGAGGATCTCCTCATCACCACTGATCTCATTTACAGGTCTCTGACACAAAGACAGTGTAAGAAAAGCCCAGTATGAGAACAAGAAGACTTTTGCATGCTCCGCACTGGCACAATGGCCAAACGGCCTATTTAAGCTGGATTGTGACATGAAATGATTGCTAAGTGGTCTTTAGCAAGTTTCTGCTTTACCTGTGCCTTGCTTACCTGCTATATTTGCCCTCTAATGCATGACCAGGCTTGCCTCTGACCTGTCTCTTGATTCTTGCTTACCTGTTGTGACTTTGGCTCGTACCCTGACTCCGCTTCTGCCTTACGTTCGCTTGTATCCTGTCTCTGCCTGATGTTCCTGTACCTTTTTGCCCGGCTGTTAATGACCATTTGGCTTGTGTCCTAGCTTTACTCTTGTCTACTGATAGAGTGTCATTGTGTTCCAGTCTCTGGTCCCTGTCTCGTGATCCACGGTCATCTGCATCCTGCAACCAACAGTTGGCACTGCCGTTACATCAGCCACTCTGTGTCCACTCCTCACATCTCCAGTCATCACTACCAGGAGTGTTGGACAAGAGGTGCAAGATAAGCTCAATCTCCACCAGGTACTTTAAACATAACGAAAATAACTTTTATCTATATAAGATTATAATGGCTGGGTTAACATTCTACTTTAAGAAACTGGGGACTTGATCTCCCTTCCAAAATCTTGCTGTTCCAAATGTCTAGGCCTGCATATTTTTGTACATCAACCCACAGCCACAGGTAAGCAGTTGATGGTCCTGAGGACATCAGAGGTCTCCAGTGCAAAGTAAGTGGTATATGTATTGGCTGTGAAGGTTGAACATTCCAGCTGGAGGAATGTAAAGGTTAGGGTATGGATTAACAACATTACTAATTCCCAGTAAGTGAGTGTATTGATTACCAGGCATCTGTGTGTTACATGCACCCTTTACAATAATCGATAGAGCACAGCTGTAAGACATGAAGAATCTGCATTAAACAACAGACGCCAAACTCTTATTTCTTCTCATTTAATACAACAATGCCCGCCTGAATGGCCATTGTACCCACGTATTAGTGTTCGGCTCCCTTCCAGCAAGCCCTGGCGAGTCCATCCAGCCAGTGGTTGAATGGCACACACAGTCACTCAGAAGATAGGAGACGGAGGAAGGATAATGAATACGCGAAATTGTAAGGCCACTAGCTTTTAGAAATCAATGAATACACGAACAGCAATCCTGAACGAGGTCTTCAAGGGTCTAGTTAAGGTGAAGAGGACAAATTTACTCATTGTGCTCATATACTAAGTGCCCGTCTTCCAGATGGATCATTCTGTACACACATACACAAACGTTGTTTGCTCTCTGCAGGAGCAAACTGTTCCTGCAGAGTTTTCAGCGAGTGTTGGGGAGTTATTCCTTCTAAAGTTAAAGTTACTGCCTGTTCTGAATGGGGCTTTCGTTTTTTACTCATTTGCTCTGTCATAATGTAATCATTATTATTTTGTTTTGTCAGTGCTCCTTTTATATGGCGTCTGTACGCCATACAGCATAAATAAATAAATCATGTCCTGCGCTATCCCCTTAGTGATCTGCTGAACCTGAAGCAAAAAAACAAACTTACAACCACAAGTTTTCCACGCTCACAGACAGATCAGGTGTGCAGCCTCCCCTGAATCGCACCTCCAATAGGGGGTGGGATAAGGTATTCAAATATAAAGGGATAGGGGTGTGTGGCGCTACCTGTACCGGGGTAATCTGTAAAGTATCTGTGCTATACCTCTGCAAATAAACCTGATATACCCTCCTACAGATTAATTCATAAAACTGTGTGAAAAACTATATAAAACACATCCCATCTTCATATAAAGTGATTAAACCTTCTATTATCAGTGGGAGGGATAGTACCATCAGAGTCTCCCCTAATGTACCACAATATATAACATAACAGTTTAAAAACACCCTGTAGGATACCTAGTGAAGTGATAAGTGTCCCACAGAAAAAATAAGTGTACTATCACAATAATCTAAAGTCCATTGTGATCAACAGTCCCATATATTCAAAATATAAAAAGTGAAAAAAAATGAACAAAAATGAAAAAATGTTTTTTTCTTGAATAAAATATATGTGAAGCTCCAAAATGGCAAAGTGTTCTTATAATTAGTGACTCTCGTGGTGAAAGATGATGATATCCGGTGACTTTCCTGCTCCCCCTCAAGGAACCCCACTCACCAGCTCCTCACACCCCTGCAGGGGTAATAGGCATGTGTCAGCAGAAGATGAAGGGCTTCCCAGATCCAGTGCAGGCGTCAACACGTGTCTCTTCTGTGACCCAGCTTCAAAAAGTGGATGGCACAACAACTCCTTTCATCTCATCCTCATAGGGAAAAAACAGGGCTCCCATAGTGTAATAGTTTTATAAAAAGGATTTTATTTAAAAAACACACAATAAAACCACTCTAGACTCCCCATGCAAGGGCAGCCAGTACTCAGACTAGCGGGACTCAGAGGGAGCTATGGAAGAGACACATCAGCCGAGCGGCGTGTGCCTCAGCTGCATTCCAAGCTCTCTCTGGTTTCCGGGTATGACGTAGATGCGTAGCTCCGTCTTACGTGTTTCGTCATCAACGTTGTCAAAGGCGTGACGGACGCACTACATCCTACTCTATTTATACGGCAAGCGGGCATACGAGATCCTATTCCTGCTCCTCCTATGGGCGGCCTCCCGAAATTTAAATGCAGAAACCCTCCCTCGTATTTACCAATTGGGATGAACATGTAGCAGGGAAAGTCCCAGGGACTGCTTACGAGAACCGGAACAGTGTATCCCCGCTCTCCGATTTACAAGGCAGACATAAGCAAAACATAACTGGATATATAGCCTGAAAAAACTCTCACGATTAGTGCTAAAAGATGCATCTCCCTATACACAATAATATCTAATCGTACAATAAACATGTGATAGTAGTGGGTATTGCCACAAATATCGGTACTTGGAGTGGACAGAACTCCCCCTGGTGGTAAGCATGAAAAATGCTGATCCAATTGAAAAGGAATAGGCTTCCATCCACCATGGGTGCTATTTTGTCCCAGCACCAAGTATCTGATAGAGAATGTCATAAAAAATAATAAAATAAAATAAATAAACTCCAAGGGGGTGGGTGGTTCCAGATCCTTGTCTACAACCCAAGGGCCAACTTAAAGTAGGTGTCAGCCTTAGGTCTCCCATACCCAGGTTGTTGCCCAACGAGAAGGATAATTATATACTAAATAGTGTATAGTAAAATTGCTACTAAAACCCTTAGCGGCACCTGTTCAAGCCGGGGAATAAAAGGCCGCATATACTGATACCCAGGGGCCCACGTCACTAGATTAAAGAAGAAGACTAAAAATTTTTTTTCATATCCCCCACCTAGGGAACAAAATTAGATGCTAGTTAAAGACCCTAAATGTAGGGTCCATGATGAGGTAAAAATGTATCTAATGTGCATATACACATAGTACCGCTCAAAATGTGTCCATACACAGTGTATATCATAGCATAACATACTAAACCTCACTAAGTGGGGAGACACAGCCTGTTGTACATGGGATGAAATAGGAAAAAGGAACCGGGGGGAGGGGTGGGGGGTTTCCCCCATTGGCTCAACATCCAAACATCCACCACCATGTAGCTTAAACCTAGGCCTACAGGCCCTACCAGACCTATACCCCCTTATATATCAGATATGGGTACCAAAGAATCTACCCCAATTTGAGGATTATGTAATATGTAGGTCCCTACTCCAGAGGGCTCCCACCTAGCCAACTATTACCAGTCACTCAGACATCCCACAGGGTCCCAGATCCATTCACCCATCTAATCAGCATGTGTATTACTCTAAAGGTGATAACTGAGGTGCAAGGCCGCAACCTGGCGCTAGGGGTTGGCTATAAAGCAGTTTAGATCCATATCTAAGTTTAATCCCCTAGGGGCAAGGGACTTTAATCGATATATCCACTCAGTTTCGTTCTGAGAGATGAGTGTAAGCTTATTGTTCCCTCTCCAGTGGTCTTCAACATGATCTATACCGTAGAAGACAAGCCCCGTGGGGTCTCTATGATGTACTTCAGCAAAGTGTCTAGATAGATGATGCTTGGGGAACCCTTTCTTGATGTTATTAATATGTTCCCGTATTCTTACAGCTAGGGGGCGGGTAGTTCTTCCCACATACTGGAGGTGACATGGGCACTCTATAATGTAGGTAACGTGCGTGCTCTGACATGTAATTAATGTTTTTATTTGGTATTGTTTCTGATCCACTGTGGACTTAAATACTACTTTTTTCCTCGGCTTTCCTGGTTTACTGACCCTACACGGTAGGCATCTTCGACACTTGTAAAACCCTTTCAGATTTGAGCAGATTTTTACTGGTTTGGGGGGGTCTATAACGTTGTGTACAAGATAGTTCCGGAGGCTAGGTGCCCGCCTGTACACAAGGATTTTGGACAATACTCTGTCCTCTTGTAAAATGGGCCAATACTTTTTTATGATGCGTTCCGACATCTTTATATTGGTTATTATACCCTGTGATGAACATCAAATCTGCTTGTTCTTTCCTGATCTTCTTACTATTGTTGAGTAGGGTGTTTCTGTCCATTTTCATAATCTCCAGTTTAAGTTTAGCCAAGGTGTTTGCTGCATATCCCTTCTCTTGGCATCTATGGATTAACACATCTGCTTGTATTTCAAAATCCGCAATTGAATCGCAGTTCCTGCGTAAACGTAGTAGTTGGCCCTTTGGGATGTTACCTTTCCACCTAGGGTGGTGGCAGCTGGAAGTGGGTATGTACCCATTGCGGTCGGTGTCCTTAAAAAAGGTACGAGTACAGAGGGATTCCCCTACCTTAAAGATTTCCAGATCTAAGTAATCTATCTTCTGGAGATTCCATTTTCCTGTGAACGTAATCCCGTAGTTATTGTCGTTCAATTGACCAAGGAATTGCTCAAAAGTGTCAGGTGTCCCATCCCATAAGATGATCAGGTCATCAATATAGTGCCTGTACATCTTAATTTGGGGGATCTTCCTACCATAAATATACTCCTCCTCCCACATATTCATGAATAGGTTCGCTACACTGGGGGCATAACGTGCCCCCATGGCTACACCTTTGGTTTGTACATAATAGTTCTTATTGTACCAAAAGTAGTTACATTCCATGGCTAGTTTGAGCCCCTCCAGAATATAATTGATCTGCTGCTGTTTCATCCCTGTGTTTTCATGCAAAGCTTTTTTTACTCCAGCTAGCCCATCCTTTTGTACAATGCTGGTATACAACGAATTAACATCTATCGTTGCCAGCACCCAGTTACCAACATCCTTATAGTCTTGGAGCTCCTGGATGAGCTGTAGGCTATCACGTAGGTATGATTTACCTTGCTGTACCAACGGCTTCAGGTATTTGTCCAGGTATTCCCCTAGTCGCGAGAATACCAAGTTGATCCCACTTATAATGGGCCTTACTGGTGGTTTATGCAGCCTTTTGTGTATTTTTGGTGTGTAGTAAATGACTGGAGTTTTAGTAGATTTGGAAATCAAGTATTCAGCTTCCTTCGGGTTCAAAATCCTCATATTCTTCCCCTTCTCAACGTATTTCTTCAATTTCTTCTCATATTTTTTTGGGGGGTTTTCCTTTAGCTTCTTGTAGGTGTTTTCCACCATAAGAAGTTTTCCATCTCCTCCTGATAGTCCCTCTTATCCAGAATGACTAGTCCCCCCCCCCTTGTCCGCTGGTCTTATGACTACTTCATGTCGATTTCCTATTTTCTTAATAGTTTCCCATTTCTGTCTTTCCTTCGTAGGTTTCTCAGGTCTTCTTCAACCATTTTCTTAAATGCATTCAAGCATTGACTCCCTGGTGTTTTGGAGTTGAAGATGGAGTTGTTTCTAAGATTAGTTTGTATATATTCCGGCTCAGTCTGAGTTTGTTCTTCTTTATTTAGGGCAAAATGTTTCTTGAGGTTGAGTTTCCTCATAAACTTCTGGAGGTCAATATAGGCCTCAAATTTGTCCAGCGTTTTTTCTGGAGCAAACTTGAGTCCCAAGTCCAGCACTTTGAGTTCTTCATCTGTGAAAGTGGAGCTGCTAAGGTTAAAGATTCCTTTCCCTAATACACTCTCCTTTTTCTTTCTGCCTCCTCTCCTTCCTCTTGTCTGCTTCTTCTTTCTGGATTTCTTGGTGTTATTCCCCTGTCTCTCTTTCCTGGGTATGTTCCCACCCATTGTAGGGGTGCATCCTCTCTCCAGGCCCCTGAGTCCCAATGGGGGTAGGGTCTTCCGGTCTTCTTCTCTGTCCTCCTCTCGGAGGTTCCCCCCCCATTCCCATGCTGTCCTCTCCATCTTGGAGTCCTGTATGGGATACGGGTCCTCCATCTCCCAGGGGGCCTGTCCCGATGTCCTTCCCTGGAAAAATCTCTCTGCTCCCCATATTGTCTCCCATATGAGGAATGGGAATTATATTGGTGTCCTAAGGGAGAGAATCTATTATAAGTGGGAACATTATAGCCTCTATTTCTAGATGTTCCTTTTTCTGAGGGTTCCCAATAGCTAACCCTCCTATGGTTGGATCTATCCTCATAGCGGTTAGGTGTTATAGGTCTCCCCCGATTAGGTATAATGGGGTACACTGGCGATCCTGGTATGGGGGTGTTATCCACTAACCCCAGCATTCTGGCCTCAATGGCTCCCTCAGGGTTATCATCCATTAGTGTATCCTCCATATCATTACTCCCATTATCCCCCATTGAGGATTGCCATTTGTAAACTCTGTTGTTTTAATAATCAAGGACATCTCTCTTAAATTTTTTCTTTTTTTTTGCCTGGACTTCACCATCATATTTTTTAATAATCTCTTGCAGTTCTTTCTCTTTGTCTTTGTAGTCCCTCTGGTTGGCAAAAGGCACTAACAGGCTTTTTATTTCTGTTATGTTGGTTTCTATCATCCTCAATTTAAATTGTCTCCTTTTAACAATGTTTTGAAGCAACTTCCCTTCACATTTGTTGAAGACGGAAAACCATTCTTCCATAAGTGCAGTGTCATTGATATTATCATTAGGGTGTATATCCCATCTGAGCCTTCTGGGTGTCATTTTCTCCCTAATATATGTTTCTAAGGTGGCAATATCCCACCACACTCCTAACTGCTTCTCCAAAGTGTGTCTGAGTTGCTTCATTAAACTGTGCATGTCCTGTGCATTAGTAACCTGTTCTTGACAGAAAATCCCCCCCAAATCTATGTTCCTGTTAGTCATATAGCCAAAGATGTCCATAGCTGCAGAAAGAATCACACCTTCCGGTGATCACAATACTAACAACCACAAATTTTCCACGCTCACAGACAGACCAGGTGTGCAGCCTCCCCTGAATCGCACCTCCAATAGGGGGGGTGGGATAAGGTATTAAAATATAAAAGGATAGGGGTGTGTGGTGCTACCTGTACCGGGGTAATCTGTAAAGTATCTGTGCTATACCTCTGCAAATAAACCTGATATACCCTCTTACAGATTAATTCATAAAACTGTGAAAAACTATATAAAACACATCCCATCTTCATATAAAGTTATTAAACCTTCTATTACCATTGGGAGAGATAGTACCATCAGAGTCTCCCCTAATGTACCACAATATATAACATAACAGTTTAAAAACACCTTGTAGGATACCTAGTGAAGTGATAAGTGTCCCACAGAAAAAATAAGTGTACTATCACAATAATCTAAAGTCCATTGTGATCAACAGTCCCATATATTCAAAATATAAAAAGTGAAAAAAAAAGAAAAAAAAATGAAAAAAAAATTTTTTTTTGAATAAAATATAATAAATTAAATAAATGTAGCGCTAAAAAAACATGTATAAGTGATCTCTGTGCACATACACATAATGTCCCAAAAGTGCCGTGTTGCTGAAACACAAAAGTCCACAATCAATGTAAGTGATCCGTATGGCAATACATTCAGCTTCTCAACGGTGTGCTCAGATGTCTTCAAAGTAAGTGAAAAGATGGAATACGCTTACCGGATGGGTTGGATTCTACTGCCGTAAGTATAGAATCGGTAAAGCTTTGTGCCACCAAGGGCAGGAATGTGGAGTGATGGAGGCAAGGGTAGAGCCTCTATCCAGTATGGATGTCCCTCACGGTCCACTGGAACTGGGTCAAAGATGGTGTCCACAGGTAAGTAGTTCCTCGGATTCTGGCTGAGTCTCCTGTCTGTCTTTGGATGTGCTGTCCTGGCTCCCCTGCTATGCTGTGTACTTCTGTGGGTTTGACTGGATAGAGGCTCTACCCTTGCCTCCATCACTCCACATTCCTGCCCTTGGTGGCACAAAGCTTTACCGATTCTATGCTTACGGCAGTAGAATCCAACCCATCCGGTAAGCGTATTCCATCTTTTCACTTACTTTGAAGACATCTGAGCACACCGTTGAGAAGCTGAATGTATTGCCATACGGATCACTTACATTGATTGTGGACTTTTGTGTTTCAGCAACATGGCACTTTTGGGACATTATGTGTATGTGCACAGAGATCACTTATACATGTTTTTTTAGCGCTACATTTATTTAATTTATGGTATTCATTCTTGTCACATGGTTTGTATCAGCTTACTCACTATTACCCATCTTCATTTTCCAGGGTAGCGCATTAATCATCTCCCCCCCTTGAATAAAATATATGTGAAGCTCCAAAATGGCAAAGTGTTCTTATAATTAGTGACTCTCGTGGTGAAAGATGATGATATCCAGTGACTTTCGTGCTCCCCCTCAAGGATCCCCACTCCCCAGCTCCTCACACCCCTGCAGGGGTAATAGGCATGTGTCAGCAGAAGATGAAGGGCTTCCCAGATCCAGTGCAGGTGTCAACACGTGTCTCCTCTGTGACCCAGCTTCAAATAGTGGATGGTACAACTCCTTTCATCTCATCCTCATAGGGAAAAAACAGGGCTCCCATAGTGTAGTAGTTTTATAAAAGGATTTTATTTAAAAAACACACAATAGAACCACTCTAGACTCCAAAGGAGCAATGACCAAGTCTGATGGGTGCCAGCAGACTGACTGCCAAGTCTGACAGGTACCAACAGAATGATGGCAAATTCTGATAGCTGCTAAAAAAGTTATTGTCAAGCCTTCTACGTGCCAGAAGAATGATGACCAAGTCTAAGAGGTAACAGAAGAGCGATGACCGAATCTATCAGATGGGTACCAGCAGAATGATGGCCGATTCTGGTAGCTACTGTCAGGGTGATGGCCAAGCTACTGCCAGAGGGATGGCCAAGTCTTGAGGTACCAGAAGAGAGATGCCAAAGTCTGATAGGTACCAGCAGAGTGATTGCCAAGTCTTATAGGTACAGACATACTGGTAGGTAGTATCAGAGTAATCGGAAATCCTATAGGTACAAGAAGAGTGATGACCAAAACTGTTAGGTACTAGTGGAGTTATAAGCAAGTCTGATAAGTAACAAGGAGTGATGATATAAAAGAAACTCCTGCGCTAAGATCAACCAAAACAGAAAAAATGAATAAAGTTAATTAACTGGACTGCTGCAGCCTACATAATCCAGACTTTGGGCCAATATTTAATCCAAAACAAAAATAGTGCACTGTCCCTTTAAATAATAAATAATTCACTTAAATCAGTTCATGACAGCAAAGTGCAAAAATGTTAAAGGAATTGTGCAAATTACTGTAGTATATGGACCTAGGGTGTCCCACATGTACAATTTAAGACAGTGATAACAAACGTATATATACAAGATAAATATAATAACAATCAGTGAAAACAACTTTTGTTAATAAAAGTCCACATGAGTGAAGGTGATGAAGGTGCTCAGTGTGCAATATTTTCTCAAAAAGTACTGGAGTGCTCAAAAGTGCTCCTTTAAAGAAGATGACCACTTACCAAAGGAAGTTGATCTCGAATTACAGGGATCATAAAAGCATGATATCCATCTCCAGATTGGCAGTTTCCATATAAAACTGAATTTTAGCAATATACTCCAAAATGGATAAGACCAGATCATACAGGATCAGCCCTCATAGCCTCATTGGATCGCTCTTAATAGGACCAAGTGTAGGAAGCAAGCAGGGAGAGACTCATAGCGTAATACAACAGAATATATTAAAAAAAAGAGAATTTCACTTACATTAGGCAGTGAATATTGGGCTTCAAACATAAAATCACGCCGGCCGCGGTGTCTCCCAACCCGCTGGCAAGCGGTGATGTCTCCCACTCTCCGCCCAATGCGTTTCACCAAAGCTGGCGTCCTCCAATCCCATTCCACTTACTTAAATGTAAGTGGAATCTCTTATGCCCTGTACACACGATCGGACATTGATCGGACATTCCGACAACAAAATCCATGGATTTTTTCTGACAGATGTTGACTCAAACTTGTTTTGCATACACACGGTAGCACAAAGTTGTCGGAATAGGTACCAGTAGAGTGATGGCCAAGTCTAATAGGTACCAGTGCAGTAATGCCCAATCCTGATAGGTATCAGCAGAGTGATGGCCAGATATGATAGGTACCAACAGAACATGAATTGCAAAGACTGATGGGTACTAGAAGATTGATAGACAAGTCTGATAAGTATGGAAGGTCTGGACAGATGCTGACAAATGATATCAATGTATGTGCTTGTGTGACAGCTGACCACATATGACAATGCAGCTCTCAAGTGAATGTATCATCAATGTGACCAATGTGGTTGGTCCTGTATGAAGTCGAATACTATTAACATAGTAGATGTAAACCCTAAATGACTGACACCTGGTTTGCTAAAGCATTGTCTATCATAACCAATTGTCATTTTTATTTATAAATTTCTTGTTTAAAACTTGTTTTCATTTTTTTATGCATCTTAGCGCTGATGATCTCCTGAAGTGTTTTTGCAGCCATGTTCTGTCTGCATACACTCCAGCGATGGCTACCTGGCCTTTCTTAGGGGAATGTTTCCTGATGTGGCAACAGTGGAATATGCCTCTGTAATGTGTGTTGAAATGGCCAATGTAGGCTCCTTTAGAATCCCATGTTACCGGGTGACGACACAGGAGCATGAATTGGAGAAAAAACAGAGAGTAGTCACCCTATACCAGGAACAAGGACTTTTAAGGCAGGATCACATGGGATTATTTTAATAAAAGTTTGTATAAATCCAAATGCATTGTCAGTCATATAAACAGTTCTATCTCTGCAGCTTCAACCATGATTGTCATAGCTCAACAGATGGAGGTTATATTGATGATGAACCTTCAGTCTTTTGTACTCGTCTCCTTTAAATAATCACGACTATCAAATGAGATCAAATGGTTCATTTTTTTCATTAAAAAAGAAAGAAAAAAATCAATTAACACACATTGAACATGCTTAGCCGGAAAGAGCTGCGTTGGGTCAGAGTTGGGGGGGGGAGACTTCTTTTTGTTGCGGAGGATTATTATGTTACAATATGTAAATAGGGAACACTGACGCATTGTAAAGGCTCTCCTAATTGAAACATATGATGAGGAACAATGTATGTCGCGGAGAGGGCAGAGCTTGTACACAAGAGGCTAAGGTGATCAATTAAGAAATTAAGTATTCTTTCACCACATGGGAGAACATCCATTTTATTTTAATAATAGTGCCATCAGCTCATTTTCAGGGATTCTGTAGCCACTTTAGCCTGGTCCTCACATCAAAGGATTCTGGGCCAGCTCGGATTCGGAGGCAGAAAAGGCCCTGCTAATTTAGACCCCTTAATGTGTTTTGCTAAAAAGACGACTTCAATTAAATGAATTCTATAGCCTGGGAGAAATAAAAGGGGAACAAGTATGTGTCTGGCAGGAATAATTTCTCATTAAATCAATAGCTGACATTCATTCCATCTTACATCTGCGCCTAAATGTTCAGAAGGAGGATTGGATGAGGGAGACGGGGAGAGGGAAAAATCCGCCATCAAAGAGGGGGGAATGGGTTAAATTGAGGCAGAGGTTTAATTAAAATATTAGAGGGGAGAAAATAGGTCTTTGATATACTGCTAAACATTTGGTTGAACATGCCACTTGTGAAATTGAGAGTGATTATGATTTCATTAAGGAGAGCTGTAATTAGAGCAGATTTAGATGAAATAGTTGTAAAACGATATGCCGAGATGTGAGGTTTAGTGGGTCGCTCACCAATTTCAGGATATGTCAGATAGTGATAAGTGAACTGAGCAAAGTTCGGTTTGAGGGGTGATCACTAAACACTTAAAAAAATGTGTAAACCCTGAACATAGCACTAAACCCCATTGAAGTCTATGGGAGCTGAAACTTAAATTTTCAGGGTCTATTTGCAGGTTTTTTGTAAAACAAGGGCTTGGGTAGTTGAGCACTGCCATGCGGGACAAGTGACTATGCAAAATATAAATTGAACTAAATTACTGTTCAGTGGGGAGTGGGTTCTTTGATTAATTGCTTAAAGGGCAACATAAAAAAAAAAAATCACAATTCCTTTAAATAACATTACCTGAGAGATGCCTTAGGCCCTGTTTACACTTGTACGATTTAACCTGCATTGCCCAACGAGTGGTTCATGCCCAACAAGAGGATTTCCATTTTTTGATAAGGATCCCACTTATACCAGCATTGCCATGTGTTGCGTTTTTGGCCCCATAGGCTTCTATAGCGCACTAAAAATGCATGAGAACGCAAGAAAATAAATGAAAAATGCATGAAAAAATGTTCAAAAAAAGTGCACAGAAACGATCAGCGGCCGTTTACCGTGATCCGTGATGCGCCGGGTCCTCGGGACCCGGCGGTCACGGAAGTTCTCGGGTGCGCGCCCCAGGGGGCGCGCGAGAGCAGTATTCTGGGAGGACGTCCATGGACGTCCACCCAGAACTAGCCGACCGCGCTGTTGCCGTCTTTTGGCTATGGCCCGGTCGGCAAGTGGTTAAAGTGGAACAATTGGGGGGGGGGGGGGTGTCAGGTCTCACCTTTTTTTGGATATTTGTTTCCCCCTTTCCCTTTAGCTTGATTCTCTTTCCCATATTTTTACTACCAATACATAGACTGCTTTTTGCAGAACTGAATATTTGTTGGTTGCCATTTGCTCTACCTAGATATTGGTGCTATTATGTTGCTTAACGGTTCCTTAGCTACTGATTTTAAATGTGTTCCTTTGCTGAATGGTCTATGCTTGACAGACCTGCTGCCATGACGTCTCCCAGTGTCCTATTTCTAATCCTTTGTGTACTCCTGCAGTACATTTGTCCCGTATCTCTTCTTACAAAATATCAATAAAAATTGTCAGTTTTCAAAAAATATATATATATATTGCCGCTAATTGACAGTTCCAATGCTGGCCTGTTTCAGTTTGTAAACAAGGCGGATGAGGGTCAATTATGTCAGCCAACATTCCTGTTCACATTCAGCAGCAGGCTGGGGAACTGTAATTTGAAGCTAACATCCTTTGCTGATTTGTTCACATTCTTCCATTTTCGGCGCAAGTCTTACCAAAGAGGATTGTTGGCATGGGGCATCATGTCTGTGTTCAGATTGATGTATTGAACAGTGCTCCCTGAGATGTTAAAAAATTGGGATATTTTTTGATAACCTAACCCTGCTTTAAACTTCTCCACAACTTTATCCCTGATCTGTCTGATGTGTTCCTTGGCCTTCATGATGCTGTTTCTTCACTAAGGTTCTCTAACAAACCTCTGAGGGCTTCACAGAACAGCTGTATTTATACTGAGATTAAATTACACACAGGTGGATTCTATTTACAAATTAGGTGACTTCTGAAGGCAATTGGTTCCACTAGATTTTAGTTAGGGGTATCAGAGTAAATGGAGCTGAATACAAATGCACGCCGCACTTTTCAGATATTTATTTGGAAAAAATTTTGAAAACCATTTATCATTTTCTTTCCACTTCAAAACTATGTGCCTCTTTGTGTTGGCCTATCACATCCCAATAAATTAATTTACATTTTTGGTTGTAAGATGACAAAATGTGGAAAATGCCAAGGGGTATGAATACTTTTTAAAGGTGGACTTGTGCAATATTGAACAAATTATGCATATGAGTTAAAGGAGAAGTATAGCCAAAGATTTTTGGCTGTGCTTCTCCTATGGATCATAGGATTGCAGTTTGTTCTGCAGTCCTGTGATCCGTTTATAGCTGACTGCTAAAGCCCGTCATCCGTTGACGTCACAGAGCCACTGCAGGCTCTGAAAAGATCCTAACCATATGGTTGAGATCTGCCCACATGCCTGGATTGGCAGCTGGCTCAGCCTCTCAGTGAGCTGCTGAGAGCCTGAGCCAGCCACTCCCACTCCCTCCACCCCCTCCACAGCCCAGCGCTCCAGTGAGCGCTGGAGGGGCAGAGCAGGGAGCTGGTGGCAGGGGACAGATGCAGCATCGGAACAATGCTACATCCACCTAGGTGAGTATAATACTTTTTTTTTAACGAATCCCGAACTTCTTTTTTAATAATCTAAATTGCACAGTACTTATTACAGGCTTTTGCAAAAATCCCTCTGAAGCACTACTCAACAAATCAGAATCCACCCTGAAAGAGCACTTATCCTCCATATTTTTACTACCATCAGAATGAAGAAAACACCTAACTTACCAAGAGAACCCTGCAAAAGATGATGAACCTGTAACCCTAGTGGTCCCCGGGCTAATTTTTTGCAAGATGTCTCCAGTTAGTAGCCCTTAGGATCACACAACCAGGAACAGGGTGGCTACAATGGACAGGGTAATCAGTCTCCAGGCAGAGGTCGAAGAAGGCAGCAGGCTGGGGTAGGTGGTGTTCAGGCAAACAAGGTAGCTGGGAAGATTTCACAGCACTGGCCAGCATAAGACCCCTTTCACACTGGGGTGTTTTTCAGAAGCCTCATCTGCAATCCCAATGTGAAAGCCCGAGTGCTTTCACACTGAGACCCCTTTCGCACCGGGGCGTTTTTCAGGCGTTTTTCAGGCGCTTCAGCGTTAAAAAAAGCACCTGTAAAGCGCCTGAAAGAAGCCTCATCTGCAATCCCATTGTGAAAGCCCGAGTGCTTTCACACTGGGGCGCTGCGCTGGCAGGGCATCAAAAAAAGATCTGCAAGCAGCTTCTTTGCAGCGCTTTCCTGTTTTTGCCACCGGGCTGGGTGTGCCGATGGCCCGAGCCCTTTCACACTGCCAGCGCCTGAAATACGCCTGAAATACGCCTGAAAAACGCCCCAGTGTGAAAAGGGTCCCAAGCGGCGCTTTACCAGCATTTTTCGGGAGCTGGCAGTGTGAAAGGGCTCGGGCTTTCACATTGGGATTGCAGATGAGGCTTCTTTCAGGCACTTTACAGGCCCTTTTTTTAACGCTAAAGCACCTGAAAAACGCCTGAAAAACGCCCCAGTGTAAAGGGGTTAAATATTTTCCAAGACATGTATGTATGTTCAGCCCAAGAGATGCATGCTATAATGTGCATACCATCAGTGCACTGTGTACATGCTTTCACATGTACCCAACATAGCCAAAAAGCATGCTCTAACGTGCATGTGATACCTGGAATGGGAACAGGCCCCTGGATCCATCTGCATCTGTACAGGCCCCTGAATGTACAACTGCAGACCCTAGAAGTACTGTAACACCTGCAATTCTCAACTTCAACCTGGAGCTGCCCCCGCAGTACCTCTTCCCAGCCACAAGATGTCCTCAGTCTTTGTCATTCAACCAGAAAAAAGGAGGACAAAATATGAATAAAAGGGTGTTGCCTACATGCCCTTTATTCATAGTTTACTTATGCATCATAGTTTATTTTTACATTATCACGCCACTCTCAGCAATCAAGCGAAAATATCACGTGACACTCACTCAATCATGCAACAATGCACCCCAATTATTTTTATATAATTTTTGAGACAAAACAAGCTTTCTTTTGGTGGTATTTAATAGCCAGTTTTTAATTAAAAAAAAAGAAAAAAACAACCTTCAAATAAAAATGCCAGGGCAGTACCAACACCCCCAAAAGGAAACCTTTTTAGAAAAAGGAAGTATTTTGGCCACTTTTTTGGGGAATGAAACAATATGTTAATATTGAGGTGGGTAAGGTGGTCCTAACCTTAAAGCCATCCAAATCACCTGCTGAAGCCAAATGCAAGTCTTCTGTAATTAGTGAAGGAAAGTTCCTAGGAGGATCCTAAACATTGTCGCTTTGCTAGGCACGCACAGCAAAAACAAAAGGACATTTTAAAATGTGAGAATAACCACTCCCCCTGGCAGACGTTTTCATGGAATGGTTTAATGGGGAGGTGGGTAAAGGAGCTTACACAGCCTTCAGGGGTTATTAAAAGCTCATTGCACCCTTAAATCCCATTTCTGGGTTGCAAAGGTTAATTGCACTTTTAGGCTGCATTCACACCTGAGCGTAGCATCTTTGATCGATTACCTGCACGTTTTTGGCACATTTTTTATGAAGCATTTTTGAAAGTTGGCATTTTTTATTAGCCAATAGAGAAAACTATTATCTGTTGTATCATTTGTTGCTAGGTATTTCAGCTTTTTTAGCTTTTCTATTAGCTTTTATTACTTTTTTTGTATTATTATTATCATTATTTATTTATTTATTTTTCGTTAGGGTAAGGGGTTAGATTTAAGGTTAGGTTTAGGATTAGGAGTTAGGATTAGGGTTATTTATTATTTATTTGTATTTTTTTGTTGGAGTTAAGGTGTTAATACTACTACTACTACAACTACTACTACTACTTATAATAATAATAATAATATTAATAATAATAATAAATGAATTAATAAATAAATGTAAAATAAATTCAAGCCCCTATCCTTAACCCCTAACCCTTAATTTTTTTTAGTAAAATAATAATAATATTTGGGTTTGGGTGTTTATTTAATATTAATAATAATAATAATAATTTTATTTAATTTTTTTAAGGTTAGGAGTTAATTATTATTTATGCATTTATTGTTACATATTATTCATTTATTTTATTTATTTATGATGATTTTTAGTTATTTGTGTATTTATTTTACATTTATTTAGTCATATATTATTACTATTTCATTTTTTACATTTTTTCATTTGAGCCGAAAATCGTGTGACAAAATGCACGAATGCGCACAAAGACACGCAAATGGTTCGTTTCCACTCATTTCTATGGGAAAATAAAAAAAAGCGTTAAAAACGCTCAAATCTGCCCGATTCGAGCCACAAAAAAAGCTCCAGAACTTCTTTGAGCCTCAGGCGTTTGGCTTCAGGCGACTTGTAGTGGAGATGTGAACCTTCTCCATAGAGAATAATCGATTTTTTTCTCCTCCAGCGTTTTGGAGCTTCGAGCTTCAAGCTACAAAACACTGAGGTGTGAATGGGGCCTTAGGCCAAGGGGAGAGTAAAAGCAGTCCACTCCCCTGCCATCGTATACAAAGCAAAGTTACGGACCCTGCATTGGTCGTGATGACATCAGAACCCTAGACCATGGAGCATAGGGAAGAATAAGTTGTATGGACTAGTCTAGCAGCATGGAGTAGCAGAGGATCAGTAAGTCAGTCTTCTTTTCTATGCCCCCTAGATCTAAATGAGCAGTTATCCTTGCAGTGTGAGCGCAGCCCCACAGCAGGGGAGAAAACAGCGGGTGTTATTTTTTCTATAGATTTACTGAACAGGAAATAGGCTGTGTGCTGCAAAATATATTCCCCCAACCCATCACTCAGCACCTTAATTATACATGTCTTCCAGTAGCTGTACTGCTGACTTCTGCATTGTGCATTATACACTACTGACCTCTACATTTTGCATTACATACTACTGACCCCTGCACTCTGTGTTACAAACTACTGACCTCTGCACCCTGCATTACTTACTCCTGACCCCTGCACTCTGAGTTGCTTACTCCTGACCCCTGCTCTTTGTATTACATACCACTGACCTATGTACTCTGCATTGCATACCACTGACCTGTGCACTATGCTAGTGACCTGTGAAAGGGAGATGGGTACTCGATATAGAGAATATCGGGTAAAGGGGTTACTTTAGTAACAAAACTGATCAGATTATTTAATAGTATAAAAATCAATTTATTGTATTCTCAAATAGATAGTTTAAACATGTGGTGTAATTCATAAAGGACAAAAACAGAACATTCCATAGCTCAACTCACCAACCAGTCTGCCAACCGACCAAATTAACCTGTCCAACAGTCTGCGTTAAAAACAGGGGTTTAGTTAGCACGCATTTGCAAACGCATGCATAAGCTGCAAGGCCTCTTCACAGCACCCTGTGTATGCTTGCAGTCCTAACGTTACTGAATTTATAAGTGTCTCCACAATGGAAGCACATGCATTAAATGGATAGATGAGAGCAGGTGGGCCTGGAGGCAGCCCAATCCCCCTTAAAGGAACAGGAGCACACTGGACACCCAGCGAGAGCACAATGGCAGCAAAGGTGTACAGTGTGTCCCCGGACCAATATACATCAGAAAGGGGGATTGGGCTGCCTCCAGGCCCACCTGCTCTCATCTATCCATTTAATGCATGTGCTTCCATTGTGGAGACACTTATAAATTCAGTAGTGTTAGGACTGCAAGCATACACAGGGTGCCGTGAAGAGGCCTTGTAGCTTATGCATGCGTTTGCAAATGCGTGCTAACTAAACCCCTGTTTTTAACGCAGACTGTTGGACAGGTTAATTTGGTCGGTTGGCAGACTGGTTGGTGAGTTGAGCTATGGAATGTTCTGTTTTTGTCTTTCATGAGATTGCCCTTCCATGTGCTCCTTGCTGTGAAGGCCAGTTATAGATGGGGGCAGGGGCCATTTGTTTGTGTAATTCATAAATCAAGCATATTGTAGCTAATAAATGGTAACCATTCTTGTTACATACAAAAAACAGGACAAAAAACATTCAAAAACACAGTACAAAACAACACTGAACACGGTCCGGACGTTTTTATGGTGGTCAGCGGCAATACCAAATCAATATGTGGAAAATATTCCTATAGGGGATCACATCATCAACAGCGCTGTCACACTCCACGACGGTACAGGAGGTGAATGGCAGGAAGAAACAAGACGCTTGTTAAAGCATGCTGAAACAGCCATAGCTAATTACGAGACTGGTGAGGCCGGCGGCAGAATAAAATAGCAACGAGCCGGACATACGGCCATGGAGAAGTAACGTTGGTGTCACAACGAGCTGTGAGATTCCATAGCTATCAGAGATACTTTGGTTACGCCACCTAGCTTCCTCCCCTATACATCGGGTGGTAATGTATGGATAAGACCAATGTAGTGCCTAATCGATGAACTTTATCTTCATGCCTACACTTTGACCTATGATACATTGGTTTCTATTATCCAGCACCACATGTTACATTCAAGTAATGTTTTCAACATTCAGTGAATTTTAGTGACAGCATGATGGTGTTGTTACTATGAACCAGGAGCCATGCACTGTTCACTAACTGGGTAAAAGGGATATTCCACTATGATCATCATCATTCATCCACTTTATGCAAGGACCTGACCAATTTTGTGACATTTGCACTTTAATGGCTGCCTGAGAATCCGTGGCAGCCTATATGGTCCTGATCTTGATACCCCATACCCTTAGTATACATGCCTGGTCATTCCATAGACGCTGGTTCTGTTATCTACCACATACCGGTCTTTATCCTATCTGTCTCCTTACCAACCCTGCCCCCCCCCCTCCCCCCATTTATGTTGATCAGCGGCTAAACATCCCCAAAATAAAAACTTAGGTGATCCTTTGTGATCCCCTACAGCAGGGATATGCAATTAGCAGACCTCCAGCTGTTGCAGAACTACAAGTTCCATGAGGCATTGCAAGGCTCTGACCGCCGCAAGCATGACACCCAGAGGCAGAGGCATGATGCGACTTGTAGTTTTGCAACATCTGGAGGTCCGCTAATTGCACATCCCTGACCTATAGGAATATTTTCCACATATTGATTTGGTATTGCCGCTGACCACCATAAAAACGTCCGGACCGTGTTCAGTGTTGTTTTGTACTGTGTTTTTGAATGTTTTTTGTCCTGTCTGTTGTATGTAACAAGAATGGTTACCATTTATTAGCTACAATATGCTTGTTTTATGAATTACACCACATGTTTAAACTATCTATTTGAGAATACAATAAATTGATTTTTATACTATTAAATAATCTGATCAGTTTTGTTGCTAAAGTAACCCCTTTCCCCTTTACCCGCTATTCTCTATATCGAGTACCCATCTACTTTTCCAGTATGTATTTGGTTACAGCAACAACGCCATAATTGGTGTAGGATCAGCGATTGGCCGGTTAATTAATCGACCTATTACCTGTGTATGGCTTGCCTTATTTTCTCATTTCCCCTACCCCCTTCCTAATAGTGACCTGTGAACTCTGTGTTACATGCAAATAACCCCTGCATTCTGCGTTATTACTCCTGACCCTTACACGTTACTTACTCTTGACACCTGCACTCTATGTTACATACTATATTGACCTCTGAATTCTGAACTCTGAAATCAATCAGCTGCTGCACCTGCAGGGCTCTAATGAGGAAAATTGCAGGGTCTGCATCCCTTTAGCTGTGATTTCCTATTGGGAGTATCTCACCAAAAATTCTATTTTTGTTGCAGGGGATGCCTGATATCTGACTTGTATCTTAGTGTAGACTTAATAATGTATTGGTATACTTATTGAATACAAATGCGCGCCACACTTTTCACATATTTATTTGTAAAAAAATGTTGAAAACCATTTATAATTTTCCTTCCACTTCCCAATTATGTGCCACTTTGTGTTGGTTTATCACATAAAATCCCAATAAAATACATTTACGTTTTTGGTTGTAACAAAATGTGGAACATTTTAAGGCAGGCGTAGACAACCCCCGGCACTGGTGTCCGCAAGGCTTTTGCTGGCATTCGACTCCCTCCCCATCAGCTGAGCAGGGCAGGGAAGTGTCAGTGAGACAATAATGCATTCCAATCTCAGAATTCCCCACGCCGTGCCTGCACTTTGTGGGAAGCACTGTACCCCCACACATTGTATTAGATAGGAAACATTGTTTGGTTCTCTAACTTTGCTGTAGCTGTGATCGTCAGCTTTTGTGATGGGGAAGAGATTGGGTGCAGTTCTGCTGGGGGGGGGGGGTTCCTGTTTCCAGGAGGAGGAGGACTGTCTTGGCCACTGCTAAAGCCAATCACAGTCCTGCTAGCCCCGCCCACCATCTGGAGGAAGATAACTCGCTTGGTTGCCACTACCAATCTCCGAATGAAGAGATTTCACTGTGATTGAGAAAACCCCAATCAGGTGACAGTTTGTGGAATTACTGTTGAGCTTCTGGGAACTTTGTTGAAATTATTCCTGAACCTTTACTTACTACTGAACCCCGGCACTCTGTGTCCCTTTAAGCCAGAGCCAGTATTTAACGCAATGAAAATCACACCCAACATATGATCCTGCACAGGGGCCCACTGCTTTCAGAAAATATCCCTGACCTGAGCTCACCATTGCGCATCCATTTCAGATGCTTGTATGTGACATCACATACATTATATACATCACATACATCACATACAAGCACATGGGCTGGATGTGAGAGGTGGATCAGCAGGATGAGTGTACCAGGACAGGTAGACGTGTCTCATCTCTGCTTCCTTTCACCACTCTGCATATTGCGCATATCATAGATGAGAAGTGAGGGTACAGCGGTGGAGTAGATGAGCAGGAGGGTACAGCGGTGGGGAAAATGAGCAGGAGGGGTTCAGAGGTGGGACAGAAGAGCAGGATGGTAGAGCGGTGGGGCAGATGTGCAGGGAGGTACAGTGGTGGAAGAGATGAGAAGAGGGTTCAGCAGTGGGACAGAAGAGCAGTGGGTTACAGTGTTGGGCCAGATGAGAAGTGGGTTACAGTGGTGGGACAGATGAGCTGGGGGGTTCAGTGTTGGGGCAGATCAGAAGGGGGTTCAGGGTTGGGGCAGATCAGAAAGGGGGTTCAGGGTTGGGGCAGATCAGAAGGGGGTTCAATGGTGGGACAGAAAAGCAGGGGGGTAGAGCAGTGGGGCAGATGTGAAAGGAGGTGTATTGGTGGGACAGATGAGCAGGAAGTTACAGTGGTGAGGCAGGAGAGCAGGGGGAACAGAGGTGGGGCAGAAGAGCAGGGGGGACAGAGGTGAGACAGATGTGCAGGAGGTACATTGGTGGGGCAGATGAGAAAGCGGGTTACAGTGGTGGGGCAGATGAGCAGATGGGTTCAGTGTTAGGACAGATGAGAAGGTGATTCAGTAGCAAGACAGAAGTGCATGGGAATACAGCAGATATGCAGGGAGGTACAGTGCTGGGGCAGATGTGAAAAAGGGTTACATTGATGAGGAGATGAACAGGGGGGTTACAGTGGTGGGACAGAAGAGCAAGGGGGTACAGTGGTGGGAGGGATGAGAAGGGGGTTCAGCAGTGGGACAGAAAAGCAGGGGGGTACAGTGATGGGACAGATGAATGGGCAGGTTCAGTGTTGGGCCAGATGAGAAGGGGGTTACGGTGGTGGAAAGATGAGCCGGGGGGGTTCAGCGTTAGGGCAGATGAGAAGGGGGTTCAGCGGTGGGACAGAAGAGCAGGGGGGTACAGTAATGTGACAGATGAATGGGTGGTTTCAGTGTTGGGCCAGATGAGAAGGGGGTTACAGTGGTGGAAAGATGAGCGGGGGGGTTCAGCGTTGGGGCAGATGAGAAGGGGGTTAAGTGGTGGGACAGAAGAGCAGGGGGGTACAGCGGTGGGACAGATGTGAAAGGAGGTGCATTGGTGGGACAGATGAGCAGGGGGTTACAGTGGTTGGACATAAGAGCAGGGGGATACAGAGGTGGGGCAGATGTACAGGAGGTACAGTGACAGGGCAGAGGAGAAAGGAGGTACATTGGTGGGACAGATGTGCAGCAGGTACAGTGGTGGGGCAGATGAGAAAGGGGGTTACAGTGGTGGGGCAGATGAGAAAGGGGGTTACAGTGGTGGGGCAGATGAGCAGATAAGTTCAGTGTTAGGACAGATGAGAAGAAGGTTCGATGGTGAGACAGAAGAGCACGGGGGTATGGCAGTGGAACAGATGTGCAGGGAGGTACAGTGGTGGGACAGATGAGATAGGGGATTACATTGATGGGGCAGAAGATCAGGGTGGTACAGTGGTGGGTCAGATGTACAGGGGGTCACAGTGTTGGGACAGATGAGCAGGGGGGTACAGAGTAGGACAGTAGGACAATGATCCAAAACACACCAGTAAGTCCACCTCTGAATGACTCAAAAAAATACATTTAAGGTTTTGGAGTGGCCTAGTCAAACTCCGGACTTAAATTCGACTGAAATGCTGTGGCGTGACCTTAAACAAGCTGTTCATGCTCGAAAACCCAACGTGGCTGAATTAAAACAATTCTGCAAAGAAGAGTGGGCCAAAATTCCTCCACAGCATTGTGAAAGACTCATTGCCAGTCATTGCAAATGCTCAATTGCAGTTGTTGCTGCCAAGGGTGGTACAACCAGTTATTAGGTTTAGGCTTCAATTACTTTTTCACAAATGGCCAGGCAGGTTTGGACAGCTTATTTCCCTTAATAAATGAAATCATCATTTAAAAACTGAATTTTGTGTTTTTGTGTAACATTAAAATTTGTTTGTTGGTCTGAACAATTTAAGTGTGATAAATATGCAAAAAATTAGGAAGGGGCAAATACTTTTTCACAGCACTGTATATTGAAGATAGCTTCTCTTGAAAGTATATGTAAGTCTAATCATTAGAATCTTATATATGTGTTAACATGTTACTGTAATTCAAAAAGGTATTTTTTTATATATTGTATTTACTTCAACATCTTTCATTAAGAAGATCCCTGGTAATCTTGTCAAGAAAGTTATTTTTCAGATTCTTCCTATTATAGGGTGACAATGCTTTGTCCATGTCTTCTCACTGTGACCTAGTTTTCCCACTCTGTCACATGGGCTTCTGATGGAGACTACAAGAAGCCATTTAAACATACATTACACAGACATGGTCCACTGTTATCGCCATCAGATAACCCACCCTGAGAAATGCCATGCAGCCATCACTGGAGAGTAAATAAACAGGAAGTGTCTACAGAAAAATACTTGATCTTGACAGAAATCCAGTGCCTGTGCCCTGTTGATTCTACAACTGCTGCACCCTCATCAGTTACATTCTGCCCAGCTGTCTCTGTGAACTACAATCCTTTCCCAGGGTGATGATGCTGCTTCTCCATAAATACAGTATAGTGATTGAGCGTTGCCACCCTAGTACAGGAAGTGTTTTAATGGCAGGAAGTAAAAAAAAAGGAAAAGCTCCTACAAGCATTGCCCATGCCGTTCCGTCTTTTAGTGACCACTGTTTCCGTGGCTGTGGCCATCAGGGTGATGTAGTACATATATGGTGGACGTGCTCTAGACTAATTAGTTTCTGGTAACATGTATTTGGCCTCCTATTTATCTTGTTCCACCTCCCCATACCAAAAGAAGCCAAGTTTGCCTTATGGGCATTGTCCTTTCCTTATCAGCAGAAGCTCGCTTCCTATCTATTTTTGTCAGCCAAAAAAATTGCCCAAGCCTGGAATAAAACCAACTGTCCCTTTTCAGGGGGTGAGAGATCACATAACTGTGTTGATGCTTAACAAACATATATCCAGCATCCGCAACGACTACCATGCTAAGTTCCTTAAAGTTTGGGAACCATGGCTGTCATATACCTTTTCTACTCTCCCCCCATCTAGCTTGGGCCGCCTATGATGGACAGTCCCAATGCTCCCGAGCCCTTAGCTTTGCCCCTTCTCTCAGCCTCTAACCCCTGGCCCATCTTCGTCTTTTGCTTCCCTTAGCCTTTCGGTGGATTACCTTTCTTCTGATTTCCAATCTGCCTCTCTCTTTAGACCTGTATAGGCTGTATATGGCACTATTGCATGGGTATTGGCGAGCCCAGGGGATGCCCCATTGTTTTAGGGAACCTCCTTAGGACCTCTCAGGCCCTGATAGCTTTATGAAACAAGCCTATTTTCTGTTGCTATTTTAGCTTTCATTTTGTCCTTTTTCTTCTCGTGTTTACATTGCCTCTTTTTGGCTGTCTCTATAAGCTAACCCTTTGTGATAACTGTCATTGCTAGCCCCTGCGTGGGCAGAATTGTAGCAGGTTAGCTACTTGTTAAACTTGAATTATAATGACTGAAACGGAAAATAAAGGAAAATAGCCTGAAACAAGTAAGCAGACACCAAATCTAAGGACTGGTAATCTGTAATATATCATATTTTTGTTCGTGGGTTTAGACACGTTTTAATTATAAATGTACTATGATAATAAAGGACAGCAGATTATCTGAGAATTGGAAAAGTGATTAGTTGCTATACTGTTTTTTCTTCCACAGCACTGTGATCTACCTTCACGTTGGATACAGTCACTTAAAAAAAAGAATACTACGGAGACATATTTCTCCAGGGAACACCTTGTGTTTTTTGATCATTTTAGCTGTGAATCCGTATGTGGAGGGCCTGCGAAGCTGTTGTCAGGATAGTAATTTTCCACCCTTAGATGAAATAATAACAATAATTATATATATTACAGAGTCATTAGGGAAGGTCAGAGCCGATCTTGATACCGCCACTTCAGTGGATTCCTGTCTGGAGGAAGTGTAAAGAGACTGGAATTATCTCTCCAGGTAATTGGATACTTACAGGCTGTGAAATCTGTCTTCACACTCGGGAGGTTGGGAGATTTTCTACTTTGTGTCAATACGGCAAAAGCGTACACCGCGTTCGCAGATACAACCATCATCACCAAGATACCTCCTGTTTATAAAGATACAGTTTACAAAAATCCATTTCTATATTTTATTATTTGTTTTTCGTTGGTTTATTTACAGATTTGTATTACAGTTGTAAAAGGTTGATCTGCTTGAAAATATATAAGTTATAGGTTCAGTCTGCTGATCATATGGTCATTGCATAAAACAAATAAAAAAATCCAACAAAAACCCATTATACTGGTTATCACAAGGTGCAACCTTGAAAACACAAGTCTGAAGATTTTACTTTCCGGCATTAACGAAATGCTACAATATCAGTTATGGGTGGACTGACCCTTTAAACGGAAGATGTAATCAACCCATACAGAGCAGAGAAGCAGATTAGTGTTAATGTTGGCCCACAAATGACTTATACTTGCCTTTCTTTCACTTGCCTGCCACTGGCATTGAAGAAATATACCCAAGACTTCTATTTATGGTGTATATTCTGTACTTACTACCCACTGTCTTACCCTTCGCACTGTTCTTCTGCACATTCTGTCATTGTTATGCCCTCCACCCTCCTCTCCTACACATACTGACCCTCCATCATACCCTCCACACTCTTCTCCTAAATATACCACCCACTATCATACCTTCCATACTGTTCTCCTGCACATAATGTCTACTGTCATACCCTCCTCTCTTACACATACTGCCCACTGTTGTACCTTCCGCACTCCTCTCCTACATATACAGCCCACTATCATATCTTCCACATTCTTCTCCTGCACATAATCACCCAATAATACCTCCTGCACATCTCTCTTTCACATACTTCCCACTGTCATACCCTTTACACTCCTCTCCTGAACGTATTCTGCCATCAAACTATCCACACTCCTCTCCTGAACGTACTGCTATCTGTCATACCCTCCACACTCCTCTCCTGAATGTACTGCTATCTGTCATACCCTCCACACTCCTCTCCTGAATGTACTGCTATCTGTCATACCCTCCACACTCCCCTCCTGAATGTACTCTGCTATCAAACACTCCACATTCCTCTCCTGAACATACTGCCTTCTGTCATATCCTCCACACTCCTCTCCTGAACATATTGCCTTCTGTCATATCCTCCACACTCCTCTCCTGAACATACTGCCTTCTGTCATACCCTCCACACTCCTCTCCTGAACATACTGCCTTCTGTCATACCCTCCACACTCCTCTCCTGAACATACTCTGCCTTTAAACTCTCCACACTCCTCTCCTGGATGTATTGCCTTCTGTCATACCCTCCACACTCCTCTCCTGAACATACTGCCCTCTGTCATACCCTCCACACTCCTCTCCTGAACATACTCTGCCATTAAACGCTCCACGCTCCTCTCCTGGACACACTGCCTTCTGTCATACCCTTCACACTCCTTTCCTACACATACTGCCCACTGTTATACCTTCCATACTCCTCTCCTGCACATACTACCTGCAGTCGTATTCTCTCCAACTCTCTTCTGCACAGACTGCCCACTGTTATACTCTCTGAACTCCTCTCCTGCACATCTGGCCCACTGTTACACCCACTGAGCTCCTCTCCTACACATATTGCCCTCTGTCATATCCAGTACACTCCTCTACTACACATAATAGCTTCTGCATTTCTCTCCCGCACAGCTTGCCTGCCATATTAACCTCTGCACTCCTCTCCTGCATATACTACCCCTGTCATACCCTCCTCAGTCCTCTACTCCACATACTACCCACAGTCGTACTCACTCGACCTGCACAAAAGGCCTATTTACTCTGTTCAAAATAACATCAACAATTTACGTGCACCGACATCTTCTGCAGCGCTGTGCAGAGTGAAAACAAACAGAGGGATAACAAGGACATAAAGACAAATACATAAAATAGTAGAAATGAGACCTTCACCCAACAGATCTTTCAATTTAAAAGAAGAAAGAACACAATAGATAAAGAGATTTGTCATCGAAAAGCAGTTAAGAAAAACCATGTGGATTTAGAGTCTGTGGATGCAGAGATGGATTTTTGGGTTATAGTTACAGTATGTGTGTGAGTGTGAGTTAGGGACCTTAGATTGTAAGCTCCTTGAGGGCAGGGACTGATGTGAATGTGCAATATATATATATATATATATTTATGAAAATTGTCTGCACTATATAAATACCTGTAATAAAAAAAAAAATTGCATGGTTGGTGAATCTTTGATGATAACTGGAAGGAGTGGCAGAAAAAGAGAGCAGAATTTTGAAGCTGCGGGTGAGATGTGGTGACCAGGGAGAAAGGTCTAGCTGGCCGTACACCTGGAAACTAAAGAGGAGCTATACGAAGGTAATTTTTGTAGTCTCTGTGTTTTAGAACTAGGACTGTATATTGTATGAGAGGCACACAAGTGATGTAGCTGCATTTATACTAAATCAGAATCGGGTTAGCCTATTACTCGAGGGCAGCTAGAGAGGAGTTAATCCAATCACTTCATATTCCAGCCAAATCCATGAAACACTGACGTAGATGTGGAACCCTTTTTTTAACATAATTTTTTAATGCTAAATACAAAAAAAGATTAGCCAATATAAAACACTTTTCACAAAGTTTGTGTGTGGTATATCTAGATATGTTTTATATTTAATATTTTTACCTATTTCTGATCAAAGCTGATCAACTGATTTGATAGATTTTTTCTGTTCTTATAATTCTTTGGGAAGGTGTTTTGTAGTCTTTTTCATGCACACAAACATCAATATACACATATATATATATATGTGTATATATATATATATATATATATATATATATATATATATATATATATATATATCCTAGGTAGAGGAAAGGTATTTTACAATATTTTTTTTTTCCATTGTTCATAAGCTACAGTTTAGAATCATGGCCATTTATTTACAATTTTCACACTTACTAGGTGGTTTAAACATATTATTATTATTATTATTATACATTATTCTAATAAAATGATTACTCAGTAATGTTTTCTCTTTTCTCTTAATATAACAAAATATTCATATCACAATATTATAATATCTATCTATCTATCTATCTATCTATCTATCTATCTATCTATCTATCTATCTATCTTATTTTTAGATCAGTTTCTTTCTTTTTCTTTCTTTCTTTTTTTTTTTTTTTTTTGCATATATCTCCTTTCTCCCCTCATTAATCTCTTCCATCTATCTATCTATCTATCTATCTATCTATCTATCTATCTATCTATCTATCTATCTATCTATCTATCTATCTATCTATCTATCTATCTATCTATCTATCTATCTATCCAGTATATATCTAGATATATCTATATATATATATATATCTATATCTATCTATCTATCTATAGATATATCTATAGATAGATAGATAGATTTTGATTTAAGGTAGAGCATTATTCTATTAAAATGATTACTCAGTAATGTTTTCTCTTAATATAACTTAATATAACTTAATATAACTATATATATATATATATATATATATATATATATATATATATATATATATATATTGATTTAATGTAGAGTATAGTAGAAACATTCTGGAGTAAAAAGAATTTGAATTACATTAATTTGTTTTGGGATTTATTTATTTTTTATTAAAGAAGAAAAACCTACTGCACCTTGTAAACAAATAGTAAATGCCACCAACAAAAAATAAAATACATTTTTGTTAATCCTATTATCTTTATTGTTGAAAGCCAATTCAATTGTCGTGGAATGTGTTAATAAAAAACACTGACAAAAAAATAACACTATCAGAAAATTATATATATATATATATATATATATATATATATATATATATATATATATATATATATATATATTTTTTTTTTTTTTTTTTGCAAAGAACTCTACAGACTCATCAATTCAAAATAGATTTATTTAAATAAAATCATGTATTCCAACAAGATATATCATCTGTAAACATTTCATAAAATTAGAAAAACAACAACGTGAATTCTGAAGGTTCATGTCTGAGAGACAATGACAGCAATTGTAACATTGTATTATGTCCACGGAACATACAACATAAAATGCAAAACGAATTGAGCTTGTCGTGTTCAAGCGTGAAAACAGAAGCCTAATCCCGCACTGCGAATAATCCTGTTGCTGAAGTTAGCGTAAAGGGAAAAATTAATCCATGGGAACGTCTCTAAATCAGGGAATTAATTCCATTGTCCATTGACATGGCAATTAAATAAATTGGTGTTTTATTAAATACATTATTAGAAAAAAAAAGAAGTTAATCATTATTTGGGGTGTACATTTTAGCCTTTAGTCCACGGTCAGATTAACACAACATTGCCTTTCAACTGATGGGAAGGTACAAGATTTTAAGATTTAACAAGATGAAACTTGCAGTTCCCTCAGATGTCACGAATACCCTTTTATACAATTCTCAGTTGAATCGGATCCTCCATATCCCAGATTCCCAAACTATCATTTCAAAATCGACACCTTGAAATGTAATATATATCCACAAAACCTGCACAACATATTCATTAATCCCGTTTTATAAAGGACAACCTCTTAGAATGTGTAGAATATTTATTTCAGAGAACAATGATATTAGTGTGGCTTAGCTCAGGTAATGCAGATGGACGCCCTTGCTTTATACAATGTATACCAAGGACAAGAATGTCATGTACTCAAAAGTATAGAGAAAGCTACCAATATTTCTATTCTTAAAACAATGAAATAAATGTAGACTTACACATGATTGTTGCAGTCATGCCACATGTGTACAATATCATGAAAAGGAGAGGTGTTGGGTGTATTTTAATCCAGCCTCGCCTGTCTTATTTTTTAGTGCAAGTAAATCAGCTTGAAATCACAGTATTAGCACAGGGCATGAGAAAGAGAGGGAATGAGGTGGAAAAAATGGAAATATAAAGAGCAATAAATTATGAGGGTGGCAGAAATGAGAGGGAGAGAGAGACAGTATGAAGGAGATGGAAGAGAGAGTGCCGGAACAAGAGAGTGAGAGAGAGAAAAAGATGAAAGAAGAAGAATGTTTGAGAATGAGAGAAGAGAGGGTCACAAGGAGAGGGAGAAATATGAAAGGTAAAAAAGTATGAGAGTGAGAGTTAGAAAGAGAGAGAGAGAGAAAGATGAAAGATAAAGAATGTATAAATGTGAGAGAATGGAGACAAATATGAATGCTAAAGAGATAGAATGTATGAAGGTGAGGGAAAAAAGAGAGAGAATATATTAGAGTGAGGGGCAGGGGATTCAGAGAAAGAAAGAGAGAGACAGAGAGAACAAAATTATGAAAGATGATGAAGAAGAATGTATGAGGGTATGAGAAGAGGAGGGGTCAGAGAGAGAAGGAAAATGGAGGCCAAAAGGTTGAGGCAATATTAAGATACTTTGAGAAGAAAGAAAGAAAGAAAGAAAGAAAGAAAGAAAGAAAGAAAGAAAGAAAGAAAGAAAGAAAGAAAGAAAGAAAGAAAGAAAGAAAGAAAGAAAATATTAAATAAAATTACAGAAAGAAAGAAAAAGAAAATAATAAAAATAAGGAAGGGATTGATAAAGGGAAAAAGGAGGGAGAAGAAATAAAGAAACTGATAGGAAAAAAAAGGAATAGATAGATAGATAGATAGATAGATAGATAGATAGATAGATAGATAGATAGATAGATAAATGAGAAAGGTAAATAGACGAAGGAAGGAAGGAAGGAAGGAAGGAAGGAAGGAAGGAAGGAAGGAAGGAAGGAAGGAAGGAAGGAAGGAAGGAAGGAAGGAAGGAAGGAAGGAAGGAAGGAAGGAAAAGGAAAGGAAAGGAAAGGAGAGGAGGAAGGAAAGAATAAAGACTAAATGAAGACAGGAGTTCAGAAAAAGATTACATCATTTTCATCTAAAAATTAGTGTTAAAAATAATTTACTAATGATTTACTAAAGGAGTTGAGAATCTTCCCTCAATAAATTGTAGCTGTGTTCACTTTAAATATCCAATCATGTGCAAATGAAATAATAAATAAATATACAGCAATTTGCTTTTCATGTGATTGGATAACTGAAGTAAATATTTAAAGATTCTCAACTCCTTTAGAAAAACAGCCTAAACATGTCAACAGAGAATCATTCTCAAACTACAGCTGGGGGAACCATATATATATATATATATATATATATATATATATATATATATATATATATATATATATATATATTCGGTGTAGTAAGCATTGTTCAGTAGAAAATGGACAGTTATTCGCACACGTGGAAGGGATTTTTACAACCATTGACAAATAACACATAGCATGGAGAAATGAAAGTGCACAAGGGAAATGGGGAAATCGTGGGTCTTCTCTGATGAAGTCACAACAGGTGTATAATACCATGATATACTATTAGGCTCCAGCATCTTGTTGATGGGGCGCTGAGGTCCTCTCCTGTCCATGTGATTTGCTGGGTTTATCAGTAGTAGAGTTAGGGGAACTGTCCAAGAAAACTGGGGGAGGGTCATATAAAGACTTTGATTTGAGGTGTTGTATGAGTTTATTAACACCCGTCTCTGATAACAGAGCCCCCCCCACTCAAGAGTGTGTGCTGTACAGCAGTCTTGGGGTCCCCCCTGTTCATGTCATGGTGGTTATGGGTGCATATTCCATGAAAGGCCCCCAAGCTCTAGGTGTCCTTTATATCCGGCTGTTATAGCAGATGGGGGGGACACATATCATCCTCTATGATATCCACCTCATCGTCTGGTTCATCTCTCAGGTACCGACTCTGGCTGTTTGGGTCCTTGTCTATATCGGCTCCAGAATTGTCCCCGAGTTCTGTGTCACTGGAGCCATGGTCTAGGGGTCCATCACTGGATGGGGCTTTACTGTCATCCTGTGTCTTTCTCAGCTGCTTTTTGTGCTTCATCCTCCGGTTTTGGAACCAGGTTTTCACCTGCAGAATGGCCAAAAAACATCTTTTTGAGAATACAAACACAGAACCCTTCACAAGAGGAATATTAATTCAAGCTCCATGGTAAATCTCTGGATTATCTCCAGAGTAACCCACAACCCTGCATAGATAGTTAAATGGGATAGATAGATAGATAGATAGATAGATAGATAGATAGATAGATAGATAGATAGATAGATAGATAGATAGAGACATTATAGATGGTTACCTGTGTCTCTGATAGGCTGAGTGCAGTGGCTAGCTCTACTCTCTCTGGGGTGGACAAGTAACGCTGTAACTCAAAACGTTTCTCCAAACCCGATAACTGTGAATCTGAGAACACGGTGCGAGCTTTCCTCCTCCGACAGTGCTTCCCCGGCAGCTCACTGTGATGAGGAAATAGGGCAGGCATGGGGAGACCTGGAGGGAGGTTGCCACAATTATATAGTCATCAGATATACCTTAACCAGCCAGTCTCTAAATAACTGTGTGCAGACTCTATTAATCTGCAAGACATTTTCTTCATTCATTTCTGCATATATTTTGGAAATTTCCTTTGCTATTCTCTGCATATATTTATATTTATATATTTGGACATTTTGTTCATCAATCTCTAGATATTACATTATATTGCAGAGCAACTATAAGTTATATTACAACTGTACATTATAATATTCAGTTCTATGCATATAACTCCTGGATATTACACTAATCAATCTCTATATATATTTTATAAACTGAAACCATCAATTATCTGTCCAAACCTTGTAACGTGGTATTATTTAAATATTTTATATATTTATACTATTTATATATACATGTATCTATATATATATTTATATAAACTTTTACTACACCAACAATATTTATGAGTATTTTATGTATTATTATTATTGTGTATATTTCTTGTACAGTATATCACAATCGGTTTTATATATATGAATATATATATATATACTGTATATATATATATATATATATATATATATATATATTACATATAGTCTATCTGCTGGTAATCACAACTTGTTTAGCCTAGCCCCTCTACAATTCAACCTTCCGTTCTCTGTATCAAATATTTACATTATAAAAAACAATTGTTTAAACCAGTATCATCAGTTATTTGCATATATAGTCATACATGATTACACATTTCATGTAAATACATGTTTTATATTATATTATTTTTTATTATTTTTATAAACACTAGGCATCAAAATGATCAGTCCTTTGTATGTTTGTAGTTTTGTACAGTATATGACACTTCTGTTATTTATGAAATCATTACTCATATGTATGCCTAATGTATCAAAAATGATTTATACATGGTCATATGCAGCATTGACATATAGAGGTAATGATAATCTGCACATTCCCAAATCTATGTCTGACTAGTATATGATAGTTAATTTATACATGGCTCAATTTTTCATGTATGCTCCCCATGTTCTATGTACATTGGAACATTTGTTTATTTTTTATTATTCCAATAATTATATATTATTATAATAATAGAACAGTTTATGAACTTCAGATATCAAACCCTATCCTACATGATCAAATATAAAAATATATAGTATTTTGTTGATGTTGCCTTACATAAAATACAAATCAGGAAAACATTGTGATTCAAGAACAAAGTCTAAAAATCTAAATTCATAAATAGTATGACAACACTGAGAAACTACCAAAACAAGTTATAGCCCTAGTCCATTATCCAGTCTTCTGTGTGTTGTGGTGTAAAAAGAAAAAACACACAATAAAATGATAATACAAATTTAGAAAGAATTGCAAAACATAACTTGTAAATACAAGATTGTAGAGGGTAGGCTCAGAAAGGTTATTGATTTCTGTCTAACGATCTTCCTAAATTATTTTCCCCTTTATTTAAATTTACGACTAAATAACAAAAATATAAAATTAATGTACTTTACAAAATAATATAGTGGTTGAACTTGACACAATATACACCCAGTCCTTTCTCATTTTAGATGGTTTAAATAGATATACAGTATATTGTTTTATATTTTATTTTTATTATATTATTTATTTATTTACATATTATTTAAAATTAGATAATACAGTAGCCAGCATTTATAAAATCACAATTGTGTGTTATTCTGTATTTATGTGATTTGTTTCTAGGAAAATGACTTGACTGAAGATTTAACAAAGTGCAACAAGTGCATATATTCTAGTGTTTAAAAAAATAACTTCTACAGCTTACATTTATGTAAAATGCTATAACATATACAAGATTTTAGAATTACTTTGATGTAGCATTACATATTGAATATTTAGTTTTAACAAATTAATTATTTTTTTAAACTTTTATTTATGATTTTTTTTTTTTTTTTTTGCCTGGTTCTACTTTTCTGGTTCCTTTAGATTTTTTTAAGACCAAAGTCATGCTGAAATAAATAATTAAGTCTACCTGAACTGGAAGGCCAATCTTACAACAGTCAGGACTGACCCAATTGCAATGACCCCCAACTGCATATGTAAGTTGAGTGCTACTCACCGGATGTGGCTAGGAAAAACGGGTGGTGGTCCGCCTTGTGCAAAGGGTGGTGGGGATGGGGTGCTAGGATGGTGGGAGTTGGCATTAAAGGGTAGCCATAATCAAAGAGGGGAACTCGAGAGGCAAAGCTACTGCTGAAGTGACTGCTGCTGGACTCTCTTAGTGGCTTGGGCTTGTGCAGTAGGATATCCTCTATGAAGAAGGATGTGGGTCTCTGGGTGGACACCTGATGAATTGGAGAGGTGAAGTTTAAATTCATGGTGCCACAGGATGGCCACTTGCTGCTGTGGAAGAGGTCTCAGTTGTGACTCAGAGATGTCAGCGAGCATTCAGCCAGCAGAGAAGGAGGACAAGGATGAAGAAGGGGCTCTCTTCTATCAGGAGGACAGGTCTTCTTCTAGGGGCTTGAGAGACTCTCCAGAGAGCCAATCAGAGGCCAGGGCGGAGGGTGGGAGCTGTCAGCCACTGCAGCTCTCTCTGCCAGTCATGGAGCGCTGCTGTCCAAGGTGCTGAAACTCACATTAATCAGCACTAGATTACCCTGTGAGGGGCGCCTGAGAGGCCATTAACTCCATCTACTACTAATCGCCTCATGGAAATGGGCTAATTTATTAGCACACAAACAAACAGCACACCGACAACACAACCCCAACAATGCAACCCTATATACACACACAGGTATATATGTACTAACACAACCCCAACAATGCAACCCTATATACACACACAGGTATATATGTACTAACACAACCCCAACAATGCAACCCTATATACACATACACACACACACACACACACACAGATATATATGTACTAACACAACCCAAAAGTTAGAGCTTTATCTAACTTTATCTAACAACAGCTTTACAATTCCTCCACAAGTCACTTAGGGTTCTATTTCTGGCTTTTTTTCTCATTTATAGTAATAGATGTGGTAATAGTAATCAAGTATATGTATATAACAGTCTTTTTTATCTATCTGATCTAATAGTAATCAAGTATATGTATATAACAGTCTTTTTATCTATCTGATCTAGCTATCTATTTATCTATCCTTTTTTTTTTTTTTTTTTTTTTTTTTAGATCAGTTTCTTTCTTCTTTTTTTTTTTTTTTTTTTTGGCATATATCTCATTTCTCCCTTACTTATAATAATATCTTCCTTCTTTTTTATCTTATTTTCCTTCCTTCCTGCAAATCTCATATTTATCTATCTATCTATCTATCTATCTATCTATCTATCTATCTATCTATCTATCTATCTATCTATCTATCTATCTATCTATCTATCTATCTATCTATCTATCCTCTATCTATCTATCCTCTATCTATTCATCTATGTATCTCATATTTATCTGCCAATTATCTATCTATCCTACCTATCTATACCTATACAGACCATACATTTTTCCATACTTCTCTCTCATCCATCCCCCCTCTTCTATACCACTCACTTTTTCTTTTTCTCTCTATAGATTTCTATATACATAGTATAAATTTGTTGACATTATCACATTCTCTGTTACTTGTGTTCCTGTGCTGCCTTTGTGTTTTCTGTTTTTTTTTTTTTTTTTCCTAATGTACAACACTTCCCCGAAGTCAATTTTGCCAAATTAGCGTCACATCGAACATCAGAGGCGGCTAATTTTGCCTAGCAAATTGCTCTAATTGTGGATGTTAAACTGGCGGATATTAAACCGAGGACTTTGATTCCACCTACTTTCATTTCTGGAAATCGAGTCATGATCATTACAATTCCAATCACTGCGGTTAATAGTTAAAAGTGTTTTAATAGAGCTGGATTCCTCGCTGGCCCATGCTATTAGATAATTAAAGGAGTCTAGTGCTAATCTCTCTGTTCACCGCCGCCATGGCTCTGTGCTTCAGCAGGTAGGACAAATTAATTACCAGAATCAATTAGGCCTTAAAGGAAGGGGGGAAGAAAAGAGAAGAAGGAGTACGAGGCGGTGTAGTGTCGGAGCGGAGGAACCATGCTTTCCATATGTATGAGATGTTAAATTGTAAATAAATGGAAAAACCTTTCAAAGAATTGAAATGGCAATCAGACTTTTAATGAAGGAAGACGGAGCTGGACTGCAAGCTATCCTCTGGGCCTTTGTGTCCAGCTTCTCCTGCATACACGGCCTAAAGTGGATTAATAAGAGGGGGTCTCAAGCCGGGTGGTTTCAGTATCACGCCAATCCACAAGGGGAATCCCCCCCCCCACATTGTATGTAATATACGAGTCCCAGGTCTCAGTGGATCCCCCTGTTTCAGGCTGCACCATGGAGGTGGTGGCGGGGGGGGGGGGGGGTTGTAGATGTGGTTAAATACATGCATTATAAATGTGCTTGCTGTGTGTGATGTCATTCATATGTATTACAATTTACTACCTTCATCTTGTCACACTTGTAGCTATGTCAGGATGGAGTTTTATTACTAGTAGTAGCAATCTCTAAAGTGTATATAAACGGTAACAAAGAACTTTGCTTATTTTATTTTTTTTACTCTGCTAAAAAATAGCGCTGAACATATATTTTTTTTTTTTATATATGTATAAGTACAAAAAATACTGATTGAACCTGCTAAAAAAACAGTGCTGAAGAATGTAGAATGAATGAGAGCACCACAAAACTGATATGATAGGTCTTTACTGGGTATAATAAGAGAAAATACCAACGCGTTTCAGGAATTGAAGACTTCGACTTCATCAGGGCTGGGGATCAGGAGAACAGGATAACATATGAAAAGAAAGAAAAAAAGAGCGCACCAGCCTAGTGCATTATCCTTTACAGATTTATTAATTAAAAACAAGATAAAATCTACTCACAAAGGTTGAAGAAACAAATCGCATTTGTGAAATGCCACAGCGGTGATTAATCCAGTGGTAGCAGTTTTACAGATCCCAGGAAGGAGGCGTACGGACTACTGCTGGCTAACGCGTTTCGAAGGTTACCCTTCTTCATCAGAGCCGGATAACATAGCCTTTCCAGAAGGTCTTTATTTTGTAAAGCAAAAGAAAAATCGACAACGTTTCGGGGGCTCAAAACTCCCCTTCATCATGGGCTTAGTGGTTAGCACTTCTGCCTGGAAGCATTAGGGTCATCAGTTCAAATCCAACCACAACACTACCTGAATGGAGATATAAAGTATTATAGTGTAGTAACTTATTTAACCACTTGCCGACCAGCCGCCGTCGTTATACGGCGGCAGGTTGGCTCTCCTGCACGAATCGCCTTAGCTGGACTCAATGTCCGCTGGCAACCCGCAATCGCCTAGAACAGAGGCAGAACGGGGATCTGCCTATGTAAACAAGTGGATCCTCGTTCTGACGGGGGCATGACAGATCTACTGTTCCCTGTCATCCGGAGCAGTGATCTCTGTCATGTCCCTGGCAGTCCATCCCCCCCTACAGTTAGAACACACCTAGGGAACACACTTAACCTCTTGATCGCCACCTAGTGTTAACCCCTTCCCTGCCAGTGTCATTTTTACATTGATCAATGCATTTTTATAGCACTTATCAATGTAATAATGTCACTGGTCCCCAAATGACGGTCATTTGGGGTCAGATTTGTCTGTCACAATGTCGCAGTCCTGCTAAAAATCGCAGATTGCCGCCATTACTAGTAAAAACAATAAAAAAATAAATAAAAGTCCCTAAATCTATACCATAGGTTGTAGATGCGATAACTTTTGCGCAAACCAATCAATATACGCCTATTGCAATTTTTTTACCAAAAATATGTAGAATAATATATATCGGCCTAAACTGATGAATACATTTGTTTGTTTTTTTTCTTGTATATGTATTATAGCAAAAAGTTAAAAAAAAAGTTGTTTTTTTTTTTTAATTGTCGCTCTTTGTTTACAGCGCAAAAAATAAAACTGCAGAGGTGATCAAATACCACCAAAAGAAAGCTCTATTTGTGGGGAAAAAAAAGCCATCAATATTGTTTAGCTACAACGTAGCACGACCGCGCAACTGTCAGTTAAAGCGACGCAGTGCCGAATTGCAAAAAAATGACCTGGTTATTAAGGGGCAAATCCTTCCGAGTCTAAAGTTGTTAAAATAGTTTGGTTACACTGACATTTATGGGTGCCTGAAAGCCGGCACCAGCATATACAGCGTGCAGGCATGAGATGTCACCACCGCACCCAGCATGGAGTCTGCGTGCGCTCGAAGCCTCGTTCTCAGATCCCCGGCCTGGATGTGATGTCACACAGGACCCAAAAGTGACAGTTCAACACTACGCCGTATGTTTCGCTTGAATTCACTTTCTTTTGACCCCTGTAAAAAGGAGTAAAACATCACTGGTGGACATCCATAATTTGAGCACAATCGGTGAAGGATTTTTGAAAATTGCGTTGGAAGATTGACTTTGGTGTTGGGAAATGATCACACTGGACTATAAGACTATATAATTACTTATATTATTTGTATTTTATTTTTTATATTATGTTATAAATAATGTGCTGCCACATGTCACTTCTATCATTATTTAGAACCAAGTGCCATACCTTTACTATGTATATGTTGTATGTGCCATATAAATACCCGTAACAAATAACATAACATTACATAAGTGGTCTTACTTCCCAGCCCTGATGAAGGGAAAGTTTTGAGCCCCTGAAACGCGTTATTTTTTTTTAAACTGTGTTATGCAAAATAAAGACCTACTGGACTCATTGGGGAACACGAGCGATACCCCAATTGACAAACAGTTGCCTTTTGACATTGGATCTCAAGCACTGTCCTCAGCCCTGCCCAGTTCACTTCTGTGGTCTACAGAACACCCCCCACCCATGTTTTTTTATTGCAGATATTTATATAGCACCAACAAGTTATATACCATGAATACTCACCAGTCCCTACCCACAAGGAGCTTACAATCTACAGTCCTTTTCTAACAAGTCCACCAATTTCGACAGGAGCTAATTAACCTATGTCTTTAGAATGTGGGAGGAAACCCACACAAGCACAAGGAAACATGCTAACTCCATGCAGATAGTATGCTGACCAGGATTCAAACCAGGGACGTCGGTGCTGCAAGGCAGAAGTGCTAAGCATTAAGCCATAGGGCTTGATTTACTTAAGGCAAATAGACTGTGCACTTTGCAAAGTGCAGTTGCTTCAGAGCTTAGCAAATGAGCAGATGCCCTGCTGACTTCCATTATCCAATCATGTGCATGCAAAAATGCATTTCTTTTTACTTTTCTTGCATGTGATTGGGTACTTTTTGCAAAGTGAAGCTTTACTTAATTTACTAAGCTCTGGAGAAAATGCACCTGCAGAGTGCAACTGCACAGTTTATTTGCCTTTATTAAATCAACTCCACACTGTTCTGTATTCCTTAAAGAGGGGGTCCCTCGAAATTTTTTTTTTTAAAGTCAGCAGCTACAAATACTGCAGCTGCTGACTTTTAAAATAAGGACACTTACCTGTCCCAGGGTCCAGTGATGTCGACACCCGAGGCCGAACCGTCCCTCGGTCCTCGAATGCTGCCGCCACCATCTTCGGTATGGGAATCAGGAAATGAAGCCTTGCGGCTTCACTTCCCGGTTCCCTACTGCGCATGCGCGAGTCGCGCAGCGCAATCTGAATGGTCCGTGCTGTCTCTGGGACCTGTGTGTGTCCCAGCAGACAGCGCGGCGGGACAGGAAGAGGCATAGACTCCCGTGGGAGTCTATGCCCGGAAGTGGGTGCAAATACGTGTCTTAGACAGGTATCTGCACCCCCCTCCCCCCTGAAAGGTGCCAAATGTGACACCGGAGGAGGGTTCCGAAAAGCGGAGGTTCAATTTTTGTGTGAACCTCCGCTTTAATGTACACAGGACGTTTTGAAACCCCTCCTGAATGATTTAACCTGACAGATGGTAACTGATGTTTAAAAACGTCCGTCTTGGTGCGTTTACATGCTGCGTTTAGCTGCGTTTTCATTCAGGAGTGTTTTTTTTTTCTTTTTTTAAACAGTCAAAAATGTATCTCCATTAAAAACGCCTGTGAACGGAATGCGGCTAAACGCGAGTTACCGCGTTTACAAGCTGTTACAGGCATTTGGCGTTTCCAATGCCTCTGAACATCTGTCCTGAATGTATTTTTTTGCTTTCCAAAAAATGCTTCTAAACTCAACTGCCTAGAAAAGACTATAAACGACCCTGTGTACTGTACTGATGAGATAACATAGAGGAGAGTTCAGGGGCAGCTGAAAAAAAACCAAAAACGCTCAACTGCTCCTAAACGTTCGTTTACCAGCAGCAGTGTACATGAAGCCTAACATCAGGCTTTTTCTGTCCTAGCGGGATAACCCTGTTCCTCCATAGACAGACATTATAGTAAGTGAGCAGTAATCTTAAAAAAATGAAAACTAATGCAGCCACCACACCCACAGAAAAAAAAAATGGTTAGCCGTAATATATTACATTTTTGTTTTTGGATTTAGATATGCTTTATTTATGTCCCCTCTGCTGGCCAGCAGGTTGGATTCCTGTGAATTTTTTTTTTTGCTAATTCTTTTTATCACAGTTTTACTATCCTGGGGAATTTTTGCATTGTGTGTCTCACACAGCTTCTTTACTTCTTATACGTTAACTGAGCGGTTGCCATTTTCTTTTTCTTCTAACACACTGACTAGCTCTTTTCTCCTCGGGTCTATGAATAATAATAAGTGGTCTTGATGTACAGTTACGGACCACTGAGCGGAAAATTGCCCGCTATTCATGGAACCGCGCCACAATGAAGTAGCCGTAACTGAACTGTTGTCTGTGTCTAATCCACACACAGACTGAACAATTGACTTCTTGAAAGGGCAAACATGTCCTTTGTCTTCCCCTTGCCCTGGTCATCGAGTTAATTACTGTGTCACAGAGCGCGTGGTCCCAGCGCGGGCTGCGGTAGCCGATACGTAGCGACAACCTGCTTAAGACCGCTGGAGCGGAATACAAGTCACGTAAACTTCCTTTCATGTGCACTGACGTGCATTTTGGATATGTTAAGGGAATTATTTTAATTTGTTTTCTGCACAGCAATGCAGTGCTACAGCAATTTCAATGATAGTCATTAGTCCGGAATTACCTTAATTGTGTATCTATACCCAGGCACTAAAATCACATATAAACTTTAATATGTAATGTCATGTCAAAAGTTGTGTTCAGTTTTTTTTCCAGCCTGCAGCTTTCACTAAAATAATCCCGCCATGATGATCCTTCATGTTCTAGGATAACTGGCTCACAATTGTGCTCCTGTGTTTGCACCCTGCTACATGCGTCCTTGTTAGAAAGTACAAGCGGCTGTGCCAACACACATTTCTCGGGCATGGTGTGCCATTGTCACTATCATGGAGTCGGTCCAAAGGAACGATCTGCAGCACTGCTGGTGGGAGCGCATGTAGAGAAGAAGTGGAAGAAAGAGGCCGCAGGAGATCAACACTACTGAGATGGGGAAAAAAGTATTAACCACTTGCTTACTGGGCACTTTAAACCCCCCTCCTGCCCAGACCAATTTTCAGCTTTCAGCGCTGACACACTTTGAATGACAATTGTGCGGTCATACAACACTGGACCCAAATTACATTTTTATCATATTTTTCCCACAAATAGAGCTTTCTTTTGGTGGTATTTAATCACAGCTGGGGTTTTTATTTTTTGCTAAACAAACAAAAAAAGATGGAAAATTTTGAAAAAAAAAAATGGCAAACAGGTAATTTTTCTCCTTCATTGATATGACCTGATGAGGCAGCACTGGTGGGCACTGATAGGCTGCACTGGCGGGCACTTATAGGCTGCACTGGTGGGCATTGATAGGCACAGATAAGGTGGCAATGATAGGCACAGATAAGGCGGTACTGATAGGCACAGATAAGGCGGCACTGATGGCCACTGATAAGATGGCACTGATGGGCCCTGATGGGTGGCACTGAGGGGCACTGATAGGTGTTACTGATGGGTACCACTGATAGATGGTACTGATGGGCACTGATAGGTGGCACTGATGGGCACTGGTAGGTGACACTGATGGGCAGCACTGTTGATGAAGCACTGACTGGTGACACTGATAGGTAGCACTGTGGGCACTGATAGGTGGCACTGTGGGCACTGGTAGGTGCCGCTGGTGAGCACTGGTAGGCGGCACTGTTGTGCACTGGTAACTGGCACTGGCAAGTGGCACAGATGACCTGGCGGCAGCTCTCCTTGATCAGGACCAATGTCCCTCTGACAGCAGCCGGTGATCGGATTTTTTTTTCTCCTCACGCTATCAGCGCGAGGAGAAAAAATAAGCGATTACCGGCTCTGTTTACATCACATGATCAGCTGTCTTTGGCTGACAGCGGATCACGTGGTAAGGGGTTGGGCCAGTGTCCACAGTGCCACCTTATTAGTGCCCACAGCGCCACCTATCAGTGTCACCAATCAGTGCCTCATCAACAGTGCTGCCCATCAGTGTCTCCTACCAGTGCCCATCAGTGCCACCTATCTCATAGACTCGCTGATCACAGAGCGCGCTGCGCATGCCCTTCAGGGGGTGCACAGGCCAATCAGGCACGGGAGGACGTCTATTGACGCCCTCCCGGCAAAGTAGGTCCACCCTGTAGCCGTCATTCGGCTATAGCGCAGATCTGAAGAAGTTAAAAGGCAAAAACAGTATTTTCTGACAGTTAAAAAAAAAGATAATTGTACACAGAGCAAAGTAAATGTTACCTGGTCAGGGTTTACATCAACTAGAATGTGCATATACCATAGGCGTGTGCACAGGGTGCGCCAGATGTGCCTGGGCACACCCTAACCACCCTGTGTGGCTCATATTCCCCCTCTTTAGACCCCTGATATTTCACCAAATTAAAAAAAATCTCCTTTTTTTCTTTTTGCTAAAACAATCTTACAAAAAAAAATTAAAATAAAATAAAATTGTAAAAAATACCCTACTGACACCAATTTCTGCCCTTATGACACCATCCACTGCTTTCATCGTCCACTGCTCTATTGACACTATCGGTATATATACACATGCATACAGTATGTGTTTGAGCTTTGGGGTGGACACCCTAATGCAATAGTCTGCGCACACCAATGGTATATATATATATGGACAAAATCTAAAATCATATATTCATTTCCACATTGAATTTCAATTATTTCTAGCCTACTCCTACCAATCTGAACAGTTTTGAACTTTGTAAACTTTTACTTTTTAAACATCCCCACACAGTTACTTCCTTGAATGCTGTGTCACATAGTCACTGTGATAGGCACTGCCATGTCACACGTTTCACAGAGCTTGCTTTCTGAACTACAGAGGTGATGAGAGGAGGAGTTTCAGGAGGCGGAGTCAGCACAGGAATCACAGCTTGCTGATAGCAAGGTACCATGGGATATGTAGTCCTTGGAAGTTGAAAGTAAACAGCAGAGGGGAATCTGCAAAGCATGCAGGGAAAATCCAGGAAGTTGTGGAAAGAGATGGCCAATAGACAGGAAGAACTCACAACATGAACAGAGATTTTTCAAGTAAGCTTACGGTATACTGGATTGTCAGAAATAACTATTGTTTGTGTTACTGTTACAATACTATAAAAAAAAAAATGAAAGTGTATGCTCTGACTAGGGATGAGCTCTTAGTTCAAGAACTTGGCTTGTTCTGCCGTTCATCAGTCAGTTTGGCAGGAGCCAAACATCATATTTAGTAGCAGGTTTTTCTCCCGCTTCTATATATATATGACAGATTCCTATTTTTTTAAATTAAGGTTGTTAAGACAAACGGGGGTGCCGGCACCTACCTCGTCCTTAGCTACTAGAGACGTCATCTGGCCCCATAATTGTCACCCCTTATGTGAAGTCACAAAAAAGTAAAAAATAAATAACAAACACGCATAGTTTTTGAAAATTCTCACAATGTTAACCACATTGTTCAGACCCACGTCAGTCATGATCAATGATGCTCCCTGACCCGCCAAAAGAAAAAGACCTGCCAACAGGTTTCTCCCCTGATGACTGATTACCCACAAAGGACAGCTCTTGCAGATGACGGCTATGTATAAACAAAGGGGAGGGGTCTCTCAGGTGACGTCATTGATCAATCATGGTCACCTATAAAATAACATGGCGGCTGCTCAGTTCTGTGCAGATGCTTCAATTTACCTTGGCATGTCATGTTTGGCACGTGGTGCAGCTTGCTAAATGCGCTCATTGAAGTCAATGGGACAGCACCATAGGCATGTGCAAAGCATTTGGCATGTGGTTGTAATGCAGTATTGCAATGCAAAAATCTCCCTTTGCTTTATGTAAAATAAATAAAAAACATGTGTTTTCAATAGAAATCAATGGAAATGCATCAAAATGCATGTCAGTGTGTGTTTTCAATTGCATAATTTTCAAGTGCATATATGTGATTTGATGTGCATCATGATGCATTTATGAGTCAATATGGATCATGGTGTTCACTGATACATGTCTTAACACATGCGTTGTGATTTGTGCTTATATTGATTTAAATGGAAAACACAGCAGGCACAAATGAAAATGTGGGATCCAAGCTGGTAGGCTTTAGCCCTCATTCACATTGGAGTGATTTGTCATAAGTCGCACCCTATTGTCGACAATGGCCATTGTGGTGCTGCATCGATTTGAAAAAACAAGTTCCTGCACTACATTTGGCAATTTCAAGTGCAACTTGCATAGACATCCACACATGAAGCCGCACAGATGTCTTCAAAGTTGCAATTGAAGTCGCACTGACATGCAGCTATAAAATCATGCGATTTCAGATGAAGTTGCACGATTTCAAAGCTGCATTCAATGTGAACGAGGGCTTAATATGTTACATTTTTGTCCTTGGGCTTTGATATGGTTATAAACAAACGTATGCTTTGCCCGATCAGTGTTGCCACCTCATCCCTTTAAACCCGAGCACATATGAATTACACAGGTTCCGAAGCTAATTTAATGCAGGTAAGGAACCAAGTGAGTTTAATTACCACCTTAAATTTAGGGAAGAAAGGTGGAGAGCTAATGAAGGCTCTAAATCGGACTTTATAGGCAAGATGGAGTATGGTAAAATTGGTACTTTATTTAATAATGAATCATATCAGACAAGTCAAGTAGAAAAATGTAAAAAACATACAGTAAACACATGATGGTTGTAAATATATGATGTGAACAGAAGGTTGACACCAAATAGACAGCAGTGAGCCCCTGTGCGTCAATGCGTTTCACTATTTTGCTTCATCAGGACACACTTGGGGGTACTCCCCCCAATGATTCCGGTTTCCACAGTTTACCCCCCGTGAAGTGTATGAAGTGATATTTATGTCTATATTTCTGTGCTACCAGGTATGTTTTTGTATATACCTTTATCATTGTCAATTTTGAATATGGATGTTCGATACTAATTTAGACCAATATGCTAATCATTACAGCCCAATACGCGGTTGCTAGCATTGGTAGAATCTGCCTCCCTATCTACACTGTGATTCTTTGGTGATCATCTGGGAGATCTCCATATGGGGATACTCTTATGCCGACAAGATAGTTATGTATGTGTGTTATATGTATGTCCTCTGGATATGACAACGGCTGAAAGCTTTTATTACGTGTTATTCTTATACAATGTTTGACTGATCTGTTTTATCTTAGATAGTGAGACCTGTTCCTTTCAACTATCCCCAAGTGTGTCCTGATGAAGCAAAATAGCGAAACGCGTTGAGGCACAGGGGCTCACTGCTGTCTATTTGGTGTCAACCCTCTGTTCACATCATATATTTATGACCATCATGTGTTTACTGTATGTTTTTTAATTCTTTTTCTACTTGTCTTGTCTGATATGATTCATTGTTAAATTAGGTACCAATTTTACTATACTGTCGTCCATCTTGCCTATAAAGTCAGATTTAGAGCCTTCATTGGCTCTCCACCTTTCTTCTCGAAAATCAAGTTTATACGGATGTGGCTTCAGGAGTGTTACTTAAATTTTTTCAATTAACACCTTAATCAGCCACAGAACCTGTGTAATCAGTATGTGTTCGGGTTTAAAGGGTTGGCAAACCTAGCTTATACCCGCTCTCCCTCCCCAGCATAAAGCTACCTTTCCTTCTGACATTTCTACTTCTATGGAAGTCCGCCGAGACAAAAAAGATATTTAAAGAATTGAAATTTCCATTTTCAAATTGGTCTTAAAATGTTACTTATAGGGATGAGTGAATAAATATTGGCAAAATAAAATTCTTTGCAAAATTACAAATTTTTCAGGGGCAGCAAAGTCTTCCCATTTCACTTAGGCGCCGTTCACACCAGTGCGCCCTGTCATGCGATGTGACAGGTCACATCGCATGACAAGTCGCACTCAATGGGACTGTTTGAATCGGTGTGACACCGACTTTGCGGTGCTGCACTGATGTGAAAAAGCAGTTCCTGCACTACTTTTGGCAATTTTCTGGTGCAACCGGCATAGACATCTGTGCATGAAGTCGCATAGATCTCAGCCAAGTCGCACCTGAAGTTGCACTGACATATGGCTTTAAAATTGCGCGATTTCAAAGCCACATTCAGTGTGAACCTAGGCTTACTAAACTTCTCAGACGTTTTTTTTTTCCTTTTTTAAACACTCTTTTCCTTCTTTATTTGAAGGATGTGTTTTTTTCAGGTGAATGTGTCCTCCAGGTGATAGAGCTGGGCCAATCAGTGCTGTCACATGGGGAGTCCATTGCCCTGAGTAATTTATGACGTCAGCAATTCTTAGCTTGCACAGGAATTTTATTCGCTTTTGGAAGTTGAAGGGAATGGAGGCGGAAGGAAAGTAGGGAAATGTATGCTGTGTGGGCAAAGCACAGGTTCACTTTACATATGGTGGCCAGAAACAACAGACAAACACAAGGCTATTCCCAGAAATGGTGATAATAACAAACAGCTTCACATCTTCGCATCAATCGAGTAACACAACTCTTGTATTAACTTTCCAGTTACGAGTAATGACAAGTGAACAAGCGGTCATTGTCCTGTGTAAATTGGCCTTCAATAGAGTAATGATTATAGAATTGATCTGATTTGTGTCTTTGTAAAAGGAGCCGAGTGTCAGGATGATCACAGCAGATTGGATTGTCATTTCATTATACGAAATTACTTCTGTGTAATGCTTTAAGCCACGGCTCTCTCCGTAAGCAGCGCGTGCTTTCTAAGAGGCTTTCCGGAGTCACACCTGCCCTCCAAAATTTCCAGAACCCCTAGGGCCACTTTCACACATGTGGACCGCTTGTCCTTCCGGTAACAAATGAAAAACGGACATCAGTGCATCTTTATGGAAAATCGGATGTAAACGGATGCTCACTCGTTTACATCCGCTTCTGTCAACATCCGTTTTTTGGAACGTATCAAAGCCATATTTTTCTTCTGTTACAAGAACAGATCAGACAAAAAAAGGATGTAAATGCACAAACGGTCCATTTTTGCATGAAAAAAAAGGTTCCAGCACTCAAGTGGTTAAGGACTCCAGCTGGCAGATATAAAAAAACAGATGACAAACCAGGGTGGATATAAATTGATGATTTTTTAAAATAAATTTAAAAAAATCTGATTTTTAAAAAAAATTTAAATCAGATTTTTTTTATTTTTATCAAATGTATTAAATAAAAATGCTTTTGGAGTAGAAATCTATCTAAAGATAGTTTTCTATTTAAGATACATTAAGAATTTAGTTTATTCAGCATAAAATGGAGCTTAGTTATGCAGCAAGAGGCTGTATATTCTGCAATATTTAAATTTTGTGTAAACTCATTCAATTAATTCAAGGTGAGATAATTGATGCATTCACACAATTTCACAGAAACCATGAGATATGTTCAGGAATATTCCTTTATCCCATTGTTTTGCAAATCTATGTACACTACAAACTGTATGATTGAATCGGTTCTGATATCGCTGTTTTACTAACCTGACAGCTTATTATTCTAAATAGGAAACCTTCATTTTGTTTGCAAATATTAAAGATTCTAACTACCAGCAGAAATAAGTCCTTATATTTAAAGAGCACCTGTCCTTTCAGATCCATCATGGCAGCGCCTGTTAGCGGGCATCAACTCACCTGCATGTCCCTCATCTTGTTGTGTCACTGCCACATCACCAGCCGTCCCATTAAAGTGAATGGGACTGTCGGTGAGTCAACAGCAGGTTAGAGGAGGAGGAGCTGCGGGACAGAGATGACAGTTGCTCTTTAAAAATGATGATTTAAATTGAGTTGATTTAAATCAAGCCTTTTTACTAGTGATTTAAATCATGATTTAAATTGTGACAAACAGGAGGACTGAGGGTGGGGATTTTAGTTGAAGCAAGCAGGTGTAGAAAATTTAAATTTATTGGAAATCATGAGTAGACATAGATAACCAATGCAATTCATTCAGTAGATATACATACAGTAATTACAAATTGCCACTTAGTAATACAAATAGCATAATACAAGTAATGATTTGGTCAGGTAAAACATATAATTAGACATAAAAACACGGCATATAATAGCTCTATGCATTTTGTGGATTCATCCACTCTTCGGGAGCATGCACTGGATAAATGAATACTGTAGTATAGTACTAAAAAGAATATCTACCGTATATGGTCTAACCCTGTCAAGGAAAAGAGATTAAGATGGGATAAATAGGAGGTAAAATTACCTAGGAAAAACCATCCCAAACCACTCTCAAAAGTACTTACATTCTATGTATTTATGCAGTAGGAGTGTACCAACATGAATCAGAGAACCCCTAGGGGTATCACTGGTGGGAGCTGAAGTGGTTAGGGCGACCTGGGAATCAACAAGAATGATTTCCAAGAAAGGAAATTCCAAAAGATGAAAATAGTCATAAATGACCATAAGTGCTTAAACCAAAGATAAAAAATATAAAAAAATATACTGGGAACTCATATATTGTAATATATTGGGTCATATATCCCATACTTGGTAAATGATAGGGTAATGAGATGCTAATGAGTGTGTAGATAGAGTTCAGTTAGTGAGAGTAATGCCCCGTACACACGGTCGGCTTTCCGACGGAATATGTGCGATCGGATTGTGTTGTCGGAAATTCCGACCGTGTGTGGGCTCCATCTGACTTTTTCCATCGGAATTTCCGACACACAAAGTTTGAGAGCAGGATATAAAATTTTCCGACAACAAAATCCGTTCGCGTAAATTCCGACCGTGTGTGGACAATTCCGATGCACAAAGTGTCACGCATGCTCAGAATAAATTAAGACGAAAACCATTGGCTACTGCCCCGTTTATAGTCCCGACGTACGTGTTTTATACCACCGCGTTCAGAACGATCGGATTTTCTGACAACTTTGTGCGACCGTGTGTATGCAAGACAAGTTTGAGCCAACATCCGTCGGAAAAAATCCATGGATTTGTTGTTGGAATGTCCGATCAATGTCCGATCGTGTGTACAGGGCATTAGAGTGGCAGGTGATAAAATGGTGAAATACATGAAAAAATAGGAAACAATGTCACCAGAAAGATTGGATGAGATGAAACCCAAACGTGCCAAGTAAAATAATAATAGTTAAGAGTGAAAGTCAGATTACCTAATACAAACTTAAGTTCTAAGTGATCCAGAGAGTGTCCAAGTGAGAAGATGGGACCACCATGTGAGTCAAACGCCCCAGAATGACCTATAAGGGCAAGTCCGCCACACCCACCAATGTCACGCCGGTGTGCATTGTGGAGAGGAGGCGCCTGCAGCTGGGCGGACAGGCGGCCCAAAAACGGAGCCAAGATCATCCCTCCACCTGGCCGCTAGATGTAAAAGGCGGTGAAGAGTGTCAACGCCATGGGCGTGGCATAGCAGCTCCATCGCATGGAGCATGACGTCGATGCGTAGTACAGGGCAGTCCACCCACCCTATAGGAAGGGGAGGAGGAAGACCCGTAGCACACACCTATTTAGATAGGGATGGAGGCAATTGACCTTACCAAGTCCCTGCATCATTTAAAGTCCCAGCGTTCTCTTTTTCTTCATGATTTAAATTGTGATTTAAATCAACTTGATTTAAATAAAATCCACCGTGTGAAAAACAGATGTAAACTTCATCCATTTTTTAATTTGAAAAAACATGGCTGAACTGAAATATCGAATCATTCGCATGTGTGAAAGGGATGTGTGAAATCAATGTACTTCAAAAATTAGCAATAATAGATAACTAAAATGCTGGTGCTGCAAAGGCTCTCCATTTCACTCATTGAGCTTCTTATAAGGAGAATTAAAAAAAAACAAAAAACAACACTTTTTTGATTCTTTATATCAGGGTTTCGCAATTAGGGTTCCCGCAGAGGTTGCTCGGGGTTCCTTGAACAACGAGCAATTTCTGCCTCTTAAATAAGTTATCTGTAAGGGGGTAATTCTTCCCAATGACCTGTAAAGGCCCGTACACACAATAAGAAAATCGGACGAAAAATACCACTTTCAAAGTGATCATATTATAATCTGATCGATAGTACACAGCTTCATCCAATATTGTCCGATGGAACAAGCACGAAAATATTTCTCGTACAATACCAGATCATGCGATTTTCGTTTAATCAGTACAATTGTCGTTTGAAAATACAATACAAATACACTACAACACATTACATCACTTCCGAATTTTTATTCTGTCGTACGAGAATTTTTGTAACTTTAGTAAACTAAAATTTCAAGGGTTCCTCTATGTTTAAAAGGTTGAGAAAGTCTGCTTTATATGGAGGGTGTGTTTTTTCGATTGTAATTGGACAGTTTAAAATTATTTGCATTTGTGTTTTTTTTCTTTTTATGTATAATAATAAATGGTTTATTTGACCTTTTTCCACTTTTTTGCTGTTTTTTTTTTTTTCTTAGCTTGTTTTGTGTATTTTAATTAATGCGGGGTTGCTTTTATTTTTATCTCACATTAACTACCGGTACTGCCTGTTTAATTTTTTATTTTTGTGAAAAAAGTGTAAACTAATGGGGTTAATAAGGGGCCATTTTTGACATAGAAAAAATTTAGAACAAGAATCTCTGGTAACCCTCAGGAATCAATTAAAGTCCATTGCACCTTAAAAAAACTGTTAACTCCACCTTCCTCACTAACTGCAAAGCATTTTGCCAAAATAGAAAATTGCCACTGAAATCTCCTGATTTTTGGCCAAGTTTTGTAGAAATGAAATCTACTAATGTCACTCATCCCTGATCAGCTTCGAAAGAAACATTGAAGCAAGAAGCTGATTATATAGCAATGATAAACATGTCTTTATTTGAGTCTAATTGCTTCTCCACAAAACAGGGCCCCCCAAAAGATAGGGGAAACCCAATTTGAGAAAAGTACATGTAATTGCAACAACAAAAATAAAGCACCAAACAACTGTCTTAATTTTATTATATTCATAGATGATAAAGAGATAGCCAACACTTTTGGGGGTCAGAGAGTCCCCCTTCTTCAGGGCTTAAAAAAAAGGTATCAAAATGTCTAATGGATTAAAGTGATATTAAAGTCAAGTTTTTTTTCTTTTCAAAATAACAAACATGTTATACTTACCTGCTCTGTTCAATGGTTTTGCACAGATCTGCCTCAATCCTCACTTCTCAGGTCCCCTGCCGCCACCATCCTGCCAAGTGCCCCCAGAGCAAAAAGCTCGCTCCTGAGCCACTACTCTACATGTTCATTTTGGCAATGGCTCCCAACTCTCAGCCAATAAGGAGGGAGAGTCCTCGGAGAGCCAGGACTTTCATGCACATCGCTAGATTGCGATGGGCGCGGGTAAGTATTTGGGGGGGCTGCTGTACACAGTTTTTTACCTTCATACATAGAATGCATGCGGTAAAAAGCCTTGAGCCTTTAGAACCACTTTAAAACAGGTCCTGGACAAATAGGTCATAGCCAGGGAGTAAAATAGTGAATGTTTCTGTCATTAGCAGCAGTGTAGTATGCAGTACTGCTAATGACTCTCAAGATGGTTGTTTGGCCCTTTTTTTGGTACAGCATCTAAACTCAGCCAGGTAACCGGTCAGATTATATTGCGGAGACCAAAGGGAGTCCAAAGGCCATTGCTAGACATGCAGCAAAATTCACCACCAATACTGCTTAAAGCAGAAGGTATTTATTATTTCCAAAATAAATCCTCAAAAAGGAAGAGTTTATCCCTCATCCTACAATGTGGAATAACAGACTGAGCCATGCAGAACATTGCTTTGGAGCAACTATTCTCAGTCAAGATTCCGTGGAACCCTTGAGTTCCTTCAAAGGTTGCTAGGGGTTCCTTGAGCTGTGGGTGATTGACCTCACATTTTATCGTCTTTGCCGGTGTCAGTGCTAATTGTCAGAGCCAGTTTCATTACATCAATGATCTTTTTGGCTATCTATAAGGGTGGCACTCTGGCTACCACTGTAAGGGGGGCATTTTTCCCACTGACCTTGCAATTAACTGGTTTTAGCGGGGATTCTCCCAAGACTTGAAGATTGTTTCAATTGTTCTTCTAGGGTGGGGAGGTTGAGAATGGCCGCTTTGGAGCCTACATAATTACTGATTTCACGCTCCATTTATTCTAGCTCATATAAAACTTCTCAAATCTGCTGTTATTGGTCAGCACAAAATATGGAAACTCCAGTGTCATCTAAAGCTGGGTATACATGTACTGAAATTCAGTTGGTTCAGCAGGAACCAGCCAAATTTCAGTATGTGTGTACCTCTGTTCAACAGAACTGCTGATCTGTGTAGTCTGATGGGGGGAGGGGGGGCAAGGAGGGACTCCTGGATACTCCCAAGATCAACACAGATCCACAGTGGAACTTATTATAACCCTCCATTCCTGTAAGTATGTTCTGGAAGGGGACTGATAACAATGTGAGAGTTTTAGAGCCCTTAGTACTGCTGTTTCCTGGTCGGTTCTCAGTGTTACTGTGCAGAAATTTTCAGGAAGCTCACATAAAACTAACATCAGGTAATTATAATAGTTGTGTGTAAAACACATTTAAAGTGTATCTCTAGGAAAAACTTTTTTATGTAGTTTTGGAAAGAGGGGGAAATAGTTGTCTGGGCCCCCCCTGGGGAGATTCACCTCTCAGTTTGTATGTAAAAAAAATTAGGGGAAATCCAAAATGTCGGAGTTGCCCCCAGAACATGAAGTAAGGCAATGGCTTTGAATTGAGACACCTGTTTGGGTAACTTTTTAACTTCTTGTTGCGTCTCTGGGACAGGAAGTGAATGAAAATGTCCCCAGTAGAGCACAGACAGCAAAAAACAACCTGGCAGGCGTTTTAATCATTCCATTCTATTCAGAAACAAAAAATTATAATCTGTCTAGACGTACACTTTAATGATTTTTCTGGTGTATATATAATTAAAGCCTAGCTAAACCCAAGAACAATTCTTAGATGTGGTTTCTGTTTTATTTTCCAGGCTTTTTTTTCTTTATTTGCATCTTTTGATCCTGCCAGTAACACTCTTCTTGTCCTAAAGGTGACAACGCTCACTCACTGTACTGTATTCTATGGTGGGGCATTGGACATTTTTCCTGATGGTGTCAACAGTGGATCATGCCTGTGTACCATGTGCTGAAACAGCCACTTGTAGGATCCATCGGAAATCCATGTGACAGGGTAGCAATGAATGAGCACAACTGGGAGGCATGAACAGAGTGTTGTCACCCTATAACAAGAAATGCCTGGACAAGAACCTTCTTGGCAGGATCACCAGGGATTATTTTGATGAAAGATGCAGATTAGAAAATACTAGAAATGAGTTTTGAAATGACAATAATGTGTGGAAGCCCATATGAGAATTTAGCGGTTTGTACATACACTTTAGGGATGAGTCTTTACTTTATGGGGGCCTGCAGTCGTGGCAAAGTTATGTACAATAATTGAAGAATGTGAGTGATTTTTATAACCCACCCCCTACTGTGCCTTCTATCTGCTTAGCAAAGATCTAGCAAGGAATGGAACAAAGGCAGTTTCCCTTTTAATAGAGACAGCCCTTTTACCACTAATCTCCTGGAGTCTTTTATAGCAGAAATCCATCGCAGCTGTCGGCCTTTTAATCAATGGGCTCATTTAGGCTGATAGGAAAAAAAAGACATCAGCTGTCCTTAATAGGAATTTGTTAGGTAACCTTTCAAATAATAGACCATTAACTGTTTCTTAGTGGAAACAATATTTAAGTAAGGGCCAGCCCTTCACAGGGAGGCCTTATAATGTTCACATTTACACATTCAGCTGAATACCCTACATGCTCTGTATAATCACAGAAATGATGGATTTTGTTGGAAGAATGTTCTAAGAAAACATTTGCCAACAAGGCACCTTGAGTCACAGTTTGGGTAATTACCAAGCCAAAAAAACTGAACACAACGCCTTTGCAAGGGTAAAGAAATCCTGAAAAACAGGACCTGTTAAAAGTACTTGATAAATGGTCTTAAGAATACCCTTTCTAAGATCTGGTTGGCTAGAGAAGTCTTTCTTAATCTTTTTGCTCCAGAGGAAGCCTTGAAATAATTTTCAGGTCCCAGGGAACCCCAGCTAAAATTAATTAATTGGAGGTCAATGGGAAGAATGTTCCTTATATTGGTGATCAGTAGGAAGAATGCTCCTTACATTGGTGGTTAGTGGAAAGAATGCGTCTTACATTGGGGGTCAGTGCAAAGAATGTTCCTTACATTGGAGATAAGTGAGAAGAATGCCCCGTACATGGAGGTCAGTGGGAGAAATGGTCCTTACATGGAGGTCAGTGGGAGGAATGGTCCTTACATGGAGGTCAGTGGGAGGAATGGTACTTACATGGAGGTCAGTGGGAAGAATGGTCCTTACAGGGAGGTCAGTGGGAAGAACGGTCCTTACAGGGAGGTCGGTGGGAAGAATGCCCCCCTTACATTGGTCATCAGTGGGTAGAATGGTCCTTACATTGGTGGTCAGTGGGAAGAATGGTCCTTACATTGGTCATCAGTATTAAGAATGCTCCTTACATTGGTGGTCAGAGTAAAGAATGCTGCTTACATTGGAGATCAGTGGGAAGTATGTCCTCTTTACAGTGGTGGTCAGAATGCTACACTTACAGCCAGCTATACATTTAATTAGTGTACTGCTTCTGGCTCTGTGACCTGGAACTATCTAGGCACCATGAGATGAGAGGTCAGTTAGTCACTGCCCAAGGAACCCCCAGCAGTGTTGCCAACCTACCAGATTGAAATTTACTGACACAACACCCAACATTTTCTGGCACAGCCAAGTTTTTACTGGCATTTCCAAAAGTTACAAAATTACAGTTTTAAGTGGAAATGAGAGTATTTAGGCTACAAACAAATACAATATGCAATTAGCAATATGATTTAAGGCAAAAAAACATATTTCTTATTTTATTTTCGATATAGTAAGTAAGTGGCTCAGGGACAGGACTCAGGAGTGCAAGAAATTAGAATGGGCACACACACATAAAATTGACTCTCACAGCGACACTGACAGCAGTGTGCAGCAGCACAGATTATGGTGACACCTCACCGACACAACACATCCCCTCCTGAGTCACAGTGACAGTCTCTGTCCAAGCCAAGAGGTCCCTCCAGTCCACTCCAGTCTACACAGCACTGATGGTCCCGGTCCCAGCCTGCCTTGCTCCCATACCGCAGACCCGCACATGAGGCTCTGGCCGCTCTGTTTGGCTCCATTGCACCATGACATCACACGACATGCTCAGGCATCGCCTCCACCAGAGCCGCCAGATCACATGGTAGCAGGCACTCGGATGGTCTCAGCCAGACCAAGCCGAGCGTCACAGCCATATTTTTTACTGGCAACCTTTTACTTTTACTGGCATTTACTGGCAGGAGGGAATTGCCTGTTTTTTACTGGCTGCCAGTAAAAATACTGACGGTTGGCAACACTGACCCCCAGCAATCTCTGCGGTAACCATACAGAACATTGGCTGCAAATGGCTGGAAGTAAGTCAAATTCTGTGTATGCCCTAAGCCTCAAATTGGAAAAACAGGAAGCAAAAGAAATCCAAGTGCGCAATAGACCCTTTTTAAGGTGTTCCCAGAGCTCTAAAGTGTACTTGTATAATGCAAAATCCAACGAAAAATCCCTTTCAGACAGATGTTCAGATGGATAGCGACTCAAGCACTATGGATTAAATAAAGTAAATTATATGACTCGGTTTAATAGTACTGCAGCACTGTCTGAACAGACAGGAAAGGTCCACAATTGCATAAAACATAAAACAAATGGGGCACATCTTAGAATATAAATGTATTACATCTCTTTTAATGTTTAAAAACAAAATGATTACACTCACAAATATTATTGCACTGGGCCTGTCACAAGTCTGTACACCCATTCCTCCAATTCTGAAAGATGGAGAGAAATCTCCTGAGCGGAGTTCATTGGTTTCATGTCAAGAACTTGTCAAACTGGGGAAGATACAATTAATAGGTCTACACCTGTTGAAACCTATAACTGTACAGTGGCTATCAATAAAGAATATGCTTTAAAAAATCAAAAATTAAAAATACATTTTCGGCAGTGCTACTATCTCTGTTTCATGAATCAAAAATTGTGTCCACTCTACGAATAAACTAATAAACAACTGTGTCATCAACCTAAGCAAGTTTATGACAGATCTGAATTGATGATGCAGTTGTTTATTAGTTTATTCATAGATAGAATGGTCACAATTTTTGATTCATGACACAGAGATAGTAGCGCTGTCATAATTTTGTTTTAATTATGCACTGGGATATCTGTTAAAACCTGGTAGTTAAGGCCTCCCCCCTTTACTATCAATTTTTAACCGACTACCATCCATCCTGGTGCTCACTGTGACTCTAGGCCAGTGATGGCGAACCTTGGCACCCCAGATGTTTTGGAACTACATTTCCCATGATGCTCATCAACAGTACAGAGTGTGTGAGCATCATGGGAAATGTAGTTTCAAAACATCTGGGGTGCCAAGGTTCGCAATCACTGCTCTAGGTCCTGTTCTACTAGTTTACTTTTGAACCTTACCTAAACTGTATCTTGTCATTTTCAATTTTTCTTTGGCCAAATGTTGCGGCCTCTGATTTTGTTTAATGTGTTCTCACCTAAAATATATAAAAATATATATATATATATATACATTGGGAAAGATGGCCAAAGAGCTGCAAGCTGGCAGAGGGTCCTTTTTTTAAATGAGGGTTGCTGGTGTTCAGGTCATATTCCCTACCATGACAATATTCTAGTCACAGCACCCCAAGTCCAGCCGGAGGAGAGTCCAGTTTTTCTTCAATCTCTGATAGCTTGGAGAATCAGGTGTATGGACTTGTGACAAGTCCATTTTATAATGTGATACTGTGACTGTTTTATTTTTTAAACTATATAACTTTTAAATGATCTTCTGTGCAATCCAGTGAGCTTTGGTTTTGTCTTTTATCCTACTGTAGGATCACACTGACTGCGGGTTAGAAATTGGGCAATATCAAACCAGCAATGCAGTCCGACATCGGCAGTGGTTTGACAGACATCTGTGAGGCTTCATGCACAGATGTCTATTGAAATCGCCCCCGAAGTCGCTAAAAATAGTACAGAAACTACTTTTGGGAATTGGTGCGGCGCCGCAAAGTCGGCGTCGCACCGATTTGGACAGTGCCTTTGCCAGCAATAGCCGCTGAATTGGCATGTGATTAAATTGCATGCCAAATCGGCCTTATGTGAACGTGGGCTTAATATCCTGACTCTGTTCTTGCACACCTACAAATCTTGCTAACATACTCAATCTAAGCATTATCCTGTGAAAGAGAAAAATGACTGAAGTTGTATGCAAAAGAGAAGTATCAGAATCCTTTTTTTTTTTTTTTTTAAATCATACTTCTCTAGCTAAATGCAGCATCAGTCCAGTGCTACACCTGGTCCCTGCCAGCTCTAAGACTGAGAACCAAGCGATCTAACACCCCTGGATCGCTCATTCTCACAGCTCCCTGAGCAGAGAGCTCAGGGAGCTGCCATGTCTGGCAGCTCTCTGCTCTACCCCCTGTGCTCACTGTGGAAGGGAGCAGAGGTGGCTAGGTCAGCCTCTCAGTGGCTCGCTGAGAGGCTGAGCCGGGTGCCGGTCCAGGCATGTGGGCGGATCCCGACTTAATTGTCGTGATCTTGCCCGAGCCTAGACCGGTTCTGTGATGTCAGCAGACAGCGGACTTCAGCGCGCTGTCTGCTGAAAACAGGAGTGCAAAATTATCTGCACTCCTGTGATCCACAGTGAACCCAGCCTTAATGTACTGTACAGAGATGTGCTGTATTTTTGTTTATTTTTCCCAGACATACACTTCATTTATATATTTCCTGTAAGGAGTGCCTTGTCAACAGCTTTAAATACACACATGGGCAGGGAGGAGGCTGGTGACATTATTGACCTAATATGGCCACATAATCATATTAGTTCAATTATGTCAGGAGCATCTGTGTTCCTTTGTGTATATGAAGCTGTAAGGAGGGGTATCCCCCACCTGTAGCTTATTGGCCCGTTGCTGACAGCTCCTTTCTGAACTTGGCTGAACCCGGTTTCAGACGAACCTAAGCTTATTCCTAATAGAAGGCAAGGTAAATCCTGATGGCTGCATCCCAACAATCCATTTTATTCGGTATAAACATTAAAACCAAATAACAAATAGAACAAGTACAGTGGGGGACAAGCAGGTAGAAGCGTTTCACACTAAAGTCAATGCTTAATCATTACCCAGTCTGGGTAATGTTTAAGCGCTGACTTAAAGAGGTTGTATTCCCTCCTGTATACTTTGTACCTATAATTAAGCCAGTCCAGATGATCTCTGCCTTCACCCTGGTCACATCTCTAGAGACGCTTGCCTGTGTTCCTGTTAAAGACTTGCTTGGCTGACATTCCTTCTGGTTCCAGATCCTGCTTGCTGTTCTACTATGCTCATCTCTGGCTCCCTGAGGTTTTGGCTTGTCTGACTATCCATTTCTGGTTCATGAACTCTGGCTATGTTTTGACTACGTTTACTTTGTTTAACTTTTGCTAATATTATTAAACAAGTGTGATTTAACTGTACTTCTGTCAGTCTAATTCATGGTTTCTTTTTTTTTTAAAGGTTAACTTTTTTATTGTTTTATAAACACAACAAATATCAGTTACACAGGTGTATAATTAGAGTGAACATCGCTTTAGTCATAGTGCAATACACTTATCAGGTATACAGGTATACATCATGAAACAACATACAAATGTGTCATCAATCAGCACAATTTACTCCATTCAGTCCCTGGTATTCCCCAATCTGTAATGTCCCTATTATCTTCTGTATCCTAAGGGGCAGGTGGTATGGTGCTATCTGAGTTGACCCAGGAGTTCCATATTTTAGAGAACTTTTTTGGGCATCCTCTATCTTCGTATGTTAATTTATATAGTGGTATTGCTTGGTTGATAATGGTAAGCCAGAACTATAGTAGGTAGGGATTGAGATTTCCAATGCATGGTTATCATTTTTTTAGCGTAAAACATCACTATACGTATAAATGATTGTACATTTTTGAATAATTCTCCACGTCAATGTATCCTAGCAGACATCTAAGAGGATTGCAAATGTTAGGTATCTTAGCTACAGAGCTTATGAAGGCCGTAACTTCTGACCAGAACTTCCTTATTGGAGCACATTCCCACATTCGATGAAAGAATGTGCCATCGGCCATTCTACATTGGGAGCATAAGGGAGAGGATAATGTCTTCAATCTATATAACAAACACGGTGTAAAATAGGACCTATATAGTAGTTTAGTCTGGATCACCTTGTCCCTTGAGGAGATGATGGAGGGAACCTGTAGGGGAAGAACCTCCCCCCATATCTCCCCTGTCAGCTCAGGAATGTCAGAGCGCCATCTATGTTCAATGGTGGTAAGCTTATTAGTCGTAGAATGGAGTAGAGTTTTATAGTAAGACGAAACCAGTTTGGTGTGGGAGGGGTCAGTCAATAGGTGTTCAAGTAGGGAAGTTTGCATCTCTATATTGTGAAGACCAAATTGTGTAGCAGTAGTGTGTCTTATCTGTAGGTATTGAAATTAGGTCGTGCGTGGGAGACCATAGTCTCTTTGGAATTCCGCAAAAGAGCGGAACGTGTTATCTGCAAATAAGTGTGATATTGTTTTTACCCCTTTCTTAAACCAGTAGCCCCCGTCAGTTCTCTGGTAAAATTCTGGTAGGCATGGGTTTCCCCATAGTGGGGCATTGGGAGAGTGTATGGTATGGGTACTGGGTGGTAACAGCTTAGAAATTCTAAAGATCCACAAGGCAATGGCCAGGACATTCCCCCCTTCCCTCCCCCTAAGCGACATACGGTGTATGAGGGTCTGGAGAGATTCATATGAGGTGAGGATAGCCGCCTCCAGGGTAGTAGCTGCATCGTTGGCCTCAGGATGAAACCACCAATGAGCCTGCGCCAGTTGCAAGGTGATATAGTACGTTTGGAGACAGGGAAGTGCCAGGCCCCCTTCCAAAGTAGGTAACTGTAGGGTTTGTTTAGCGATCCTCACCACACCGCCCCTCCAGATGAAGTTGGTGATTATGGAGTCTATCTCTTTAAATTTTGCTTTGGTAATGTATATTGGTGAATTGCTCAGGACGTATAGAAATCGTGGGAGATAGATCATTTTGAAAATATTTATTTTTCCTAGATGGGAATCTATGCGCTCTCTCAATGGCAAACAGTGCTGAAAAGGTATTGGTGCCAAATGTGGATGTCAGCCAATGTTCCATGAACACTTCTGGATCCTTGCCCCCTGAACATTCAGGGAAGCCTAGGAAGCAGAGGTTATTGCGTCTCAGGCGGTCCTCCACGTCTGTGAGCTTATCAGATGTGTAATCTTGGGCCTGGCGCAGCTCCCTGACAGAGCCCTGCAAGGGACGTGTTTCATCTGCTAAATCCCCTATGCGTTGTTCAGCATTTTGTACTCTGTGCCTCAGGTTCTGTACATCATGCTTTAGAAAGGATAAGTCAGTTTTAATAGAGTCCAGCTGTGTGGTAAGGGAAGCATGGCTGTGCTGTATAGCCTCCATGATTTGTGATAGAGAGGGCACTGCAGGGCCTGTGGTTGTATTAGCAGCATGAGGGGAAGCTGGATCAGTGTCCTCTGGGGGGGAGAAAAGGAGGGGGTCTTCAGGGCTGCAGGCAGGGGCATGCTGTGACTTACCCTTTCCACGATGTTGCTGTGCTTGCAGGGAGGTGGATGGATGGCTGAGCTTCAGTGGATGGAGTCCGCCGGCGCCATTTTGGTGCGGCTGGCATGGCGGCGCTGGCGGCGCAAATCCTGGGGCATCCTCCATGGCTGGGCCGTATTTGACCATCTCCTGGCATGCACAGGGGTCTCGGGGGTCTGTTGAGGCTGGAGAGACCTTCGGATGGCGGTCGGACTAGGAGGATTGCTGCAGTATCTAAGCGGCATGGACGGAGCTTAGGCGCCTCACGTCCTCACATCCCGGTCCTTGGCCACTCCCCCGATTCATGGTTCCTAGTAGACAAAGACCATGAATTCAGAAGATGCCGTCAATCCACTTGTTGGTAATATTTTTTCCAGATTGGATGAGCAGGATCACCGCATGGCAAAGGAAAGTAGGTTTCGTGATATCTTTGCTTTCTGAGAGAGCCTTGGCCTGGGCAAACCCTCTATGGGAAACGCAAAAACCTGTTGTCTTGAGTTACCCTGAGTTTGTGACTTCTTTTAAAAAGGTATTTGACATTCCCGCTCCACTTCTGCTGCCGAGTGCCTCATGTCCATCAAACAGAGTACGAGAACTGTTGCCGATTGCGCCATTGAATTCCGTACTCTGGCAGCAGAGCTAGCTTGGAACAATAAGGCCCTCGTGGCTTCTTTTTCTCATGTTCTCTTGGATACCATCAAGGATGAGATAGCAGCCCGAGATATACCCACTGAGTTGGAGAGGTTGATCACGTTTTGCTATCCTCACTGACTCCACACTCAGAGAAAGACTCCCTTTTAAGGAGCGCTTGCGGAAGCCTCCTATACATTTGTCTCCGAACTTTGCAGTCCCACCCTTGCCTCCCTCACCTCCCATGCCTCCTGGTACCGAGTCAGTCTGTGAAGATGAACCCATGCACTTGGGCTTCACGCGTCTCTCTGCAGATGAGAGCACCCTTAGGAGGAGGGAGAAATTGTGCCTTTATTGTGGCCAGGCAGGTCACTTTTTGAAGTCTTGTCCTACCTGTCCAGGGAACGCCCGAACCTTGAGGTCCTGTCACGGACAGACCTTAGGTGGCGTTGTTTCATCCCCAGTTATCCAGAAGGATAAGCCCCTGGTTTTGGTTACCCTTTCTTGGGCTGAGTCGTCCTTCGAGATACAGGCTCTAATCAACTTTGGGGCTGGAGGCCTATTCATTGATGCTGCCTTTGTATCGATTCTGCTGCAGCTGCGTGACACTCCTCTTGCCATTGAAGCTCTTGACGGAAGACCTCTACAGCCTGCCCATGTGACTCATGAGACGTTGTCCATGGCCGTAGGGGCTCTTCACCATGAGATAATCCAATTCCAAGTTATTGCCACACCTAAGATTCCGCTGGTTATTGGTTACTCTTGGTTACAGAGGCACTTTTGATTGGCTCCGTCCTGAGGTTCTCTCCTGGTTGCCACAATGCAGTAAGACATGCTTCCAGAAGGTAGCCAAGGTCCTGTGCACCTCTTCACTCTCCTTCTTGCCAGAGGAGTACCACGATTTTAGCGATGTCTTTGAAAAATGTCAAACCGGTAGTTTGCCTCCACACCGGTCGTATGATTGCACAATTGAACTTCAACCTGGTGCAATATCCCCTCGTGGCCGGGTTTACCCTTTGTTGGTCTTGGAGGATAAGGCCATGGAGGAGTATGTTGCATACGCACTTTCTTAAGGGTTTCATCCACAAATCTTCGTCTCCTGTTGGTGCTGGTTTCTTCTTTGTGAAGAAGAAGAGTGGTGAACTGAGACCTTGTATTGATTATAGGGGTCTCAATTGTTTCACGATTAAGAATGCCTATCCAATTCTGTTGATTACCAAGTTATTTGACCGCCACAAGGGAGCAATGGTTTTCATGAAGCTTGATTTGAGAGGAGGAGGATTAAGGAGGGCGATGAGTGGAAAACTGCATTTGATACCAGAACAGCCCATTATGAGTACCCCGTAATGCCTTTTGGCTTTTGTAACGCCCCAGAAGTTTTCCAGGAATTTATTAACGATGTCCTCTGAGATTTGTTGCAGTTATGTGTGGTGGTTTTTCTCGATGATATCCTCATATTTTCCAAGTCCCTGGAGAGCCACCACACAGATGTCTGTTGTGTGCTTCAGAAAATAAGAGAGAACAATCTCTATTGTGAATTGGAGAAGTGCGAATTCCATCGTGAACAGGTTAAATTCCTCGGTTATGTAATTTCCACTGCTGGTTTTTTGATGGACCCAGAAACACTTTCAGCAGTCCTACAGTGGCCCCGACCCGTGGGTTTACATCCTCTGCAGCATTTTCTTGGCTTTGCCAACTATTATCGGAAGTTTATTGGTAACTTCTCATCTCTGGTCAAGCCCCTAACCGATATGACCAGAAAGGACTGTAACCCACAGAGTTGGTCTCCGGAGTCCATTAAGGCCTTTAAGAGTCTCAAGGCTGCCTTTGTTTCTGCTCCTGTGTTCGCACATCCTGATCCTACGTTACCTTTTATCCTTGAGGTTGATGCTTCTGAGACTGGAGTTGGCGCCCTTCTGTCTAAACGTCCTACCTCTGAGAGCGCTTTGCATCCTTGTGGCTACTTTTCCAAGAAATTGTCACCTGCGGAGTGAAATTAGGAGATTGGTGACAGAGAGCTGTTAGCGATCATTTTAGCCCTGAAAGAATGGAGACATCTCCTTGAAGGTACCACTGTGTCGGTTCTCATTCTTACTGACCATAAGAATCTCACATTCTTGTCTGAGGCTAAAGGCCTCTCTCCCAGAATGGCACAATGAGCTCTTTTCTTGTCTAGTTTCAATTACATTGACTCATTCTTACCCAGTACTAAGACTGTAAGGGCTGACACTTTGTCACTGCAATTTTCCTCCACTTCCAATATGGAGTCGGTTCCGGTTCCTGTGATTCCTCGTGACCGTATTCTGGCTACGGTTCACACCAGTCTCACTTCTCCTTTGGGTGACAAAATTCTTGCTGCTTGGGTCTATGCTCCTCCTGAGAAACCTGGTGACCACTGCTTTGTCCCAGAGAGTCTCTGTACTGCCGTGCTCCAGACTTACCGTTCTCCCAAGGCTGCTGGCCACCCTGGGAAGAATCAACTCTTTTGGGCCATTTCCCAACAATTCTGGTGGCTTAGTCTACGTGCTGATGTAACCGCCTTCATAGCTGCCTGTTCCGTGTGTGCTCAGAGTAAGACTCCACGACACCTTCCAGTGGGCCTCCTGCAACCCATACCCAATGGAAAGAGGCCCCGGACCCACCTGTCTATGGATTTCATTGTGGAGTTACCCAACTCCCAGGGCAACACAGTTATCCTTATGGTGGTTGACCGGTTCTCGAAAATGTCACATTGTATTCCACTTAAGAAGTTGCCCACTTCTAAGGAACTGGCTTCCATTCTTGCTCGGGAGATCTTTCACTTACATGGGCTACCCAAGGTGATTGCCTCGGACAGGGGTAGTCAGTTTGTGTCCCGGTTCTGGTGAGCCTTTTGTGCACAGTTGGGAATTCAGCTTGCCTCTCTGCTTCTCCTCTGCTTATCACCCACAGCCTAATGGGGCCGTAGAACGAGCCAGTCAGTCCTTGGAGCAATTCCTACGTTTCTGACCATCTTAGCAACTGGCCAGACCTCTTACCGTGGGCGGAGTTTGCTCACAATAGTGCCTTGAATTCTGCTTCCTGATTGTCCCCATTTATGGCGAACTATGGTTTCCAACCTTCCATGTTGTCTGACTCATTTGTTCCACAGAGTATTCCTGTGTTAGAGAAGCATCTCCGTGGTCTTTGTTCCACTTGAGCACAAGCCCAGGAGGCTTTGCAACATGCTAATGATAGGTACAGACTCCATGCTGACTGCAGACGCCTGCCTGCGCCTTCCTACCAGATTGGGCACAGGGTCTGGCTGTCATCTCACAACCTCCAACTTCGCGTTGCCTCTCTGAAGTTTGCACCTCAGTTTGTTGGACCTTTCCATATTCTACGCGGGATTAACCCAGTGGCTTACGCATTAGACCTTCCTACTAATATGCATATTTCAAATGTAATTCATGTCTCCTTATTAAAACCTTTGGTCTGCAACCGCTTTCCACCTTGGTGCCTCGTTCTCACCTTGTACAGGTTGAGAACCATGAGGAGTATGAAGTACAGTCCTATGTACAGTCCATAGGTTCTGTGGGTGCATACAGTACCTGGTGCATTGGAAAGGGTACAGTCCGGAGGAACGCTCTTGGGTCTCATCCTCGGACGTACATGCCCCTGTCCTCCTCCGTGATTTCCATAGACGTTCAGCTCAGCCGTCGGCTAATTGCCAGCTCCTATCTCTCCACAGCGACTCACCTGTTGATGATATCCTACTCGTCAGTCCTGCCTACTTAAGCCATCCAGTCCAGATGATCTCTGCCTTCACCTTGGTCACACCTCTAGAGACGCTCGCCTGTGTTCCTGTTAAAGACTTGCTTGGTTGACATTCCTTCTGGCTCCAGATCCTGCTTCCTGTTCTTCTACGCTCATCTCTGGCTCCATGATGTTTTGGCTTGTCTGACTATTTGTTCCGGTTCCTGAACTCTGGATATGTTTTGACTATGTTTACCTTTTTTTTATTTTTTATTAAACAAGTTTGATTTAACTGTACTTGTGTCTCAGTCTGATTCATGGTTTCTGACAGATCCTTACACAAATCACAGCAAATCATCTCGGGAATCTGCATTTTCGCAGAGTTACAAGTGAGCTCCCATGTCCTCATAGTGCATAAATACAGTAGTAGTTTTTAGGAGCCTCTCAGCAGTTTTATTGCATTGTTTAACATACTGTAAGAGTTGCGTACACATGCGTGTATGTATTCTAGGTATAAATATATTTTTGATTAAAGTAACAAATCCCCAAACAATTTAGACTTGGACAATACTCTCCGTATACAGAGGAATAGCAATCTATATGAATAATGAACACATTGTAAGGCAGCTATGTTTAACACCGTCTTATGGGACCTCTCTACCCCCTCTCCGAAAGAAATATATATTTTTTCAGAGCAATCAAGCTGCAATAGCTTTTTATTCCTCCATATTACTTTAAATTCATAACTTAGGTGGGGATACATGGCGGATTCCATTTAACGCATCTTCGTTTTCTGAAAAATCCCCCCCCCCCCGCTTGTGGCCGTGCCTGAGAACCATTTGGCACTTGTTTAGTCTTCAGCGCGAATGCGAGACGGGCGGAAAACAAGTGTTTTATTTTATGTCACATTAATAATAAAACCTTCCACTTAAATACTTAAATGAAAGCATCGGGAAACTAATTCACTATTTGTAACCATGTGATTCAGGAAAGAGCTGCTTTAATTTACTGCGCATTTTGAGTCATTTTCAATGTACGCCTACATTAGGCCTCTCGGTGAAAAGCCCATCTCTAATCATTCTACCTGGGCTCTTCATTTGGCTCTTTGATTAAATAATTGAAATTCCTGTCACTTCCTGCACTTTGCTGGAGCATAGATTCTCTGCGCAAAGACAAATCTGCTTATCTTGAAAGCAGCCCAGCTTTCATTTATTGATAGTGCACCCTAATGTATCACTGCTCCATTCAGCTCGTCTCCGCAAATTCACTGCTCCCGTTAAGTGATTGTTCGCAGAAATTAGGAGACCATCTTGTCTAATTTGTCTGCCATCATTTGGAGGTTATTTCCGTGTAAATGCTGAAAGAACATGAAGGCCTTTTTTTTGCGCTTCTCTCTTTTACCGTTTGCAAACGCATTTATTAGTTAGAAATTAATTTACCATATAAGGCAACATAAGTGGCATTAACTCCTTGTGTGGTAGCCAAGGACAGGCGCCCCTGTAGCTCCTGTGTTATGGTTGCCAAGTGGGGCTTTAGTTTTTTATTTTTTTTTTGTTTAAGAAAGAAACAATTGAAACAACTTGTTTTTGGGATTGGTGTTTATTATGTGATGGAAACAAACATATCAGAAAAAAAGGCCTTAGTGCATCTTCTTACAAATGTAAACCTAAACACTAAAATCTCATATAATATTGAGGGCCTATTCAGTTCTTTGCAGTGCATTAAGGCACATGTGTTACAGTGTGTTATGTCGTGCATTAACATGAATTGCATTAAAGCCCAACTCGAGCCAAAGAAAAATGATCCCTTGCAATGGAGCTGTGCTTGACCTGCAAGGGTAAATTGCGCATTTTGTCTAGGGGAGAGAAGAAACACTTTTCCTTACCTGATCCCTACCCCGGATCCTCGTCATCTGCCTCCTTACAGTAAGGCCTCTGATTTCTGCCACCGGGGGAGGGGGGGGGCAGGGGGGTGACGGAAGTACGAGGGAGGGGGGTAGCTTTGTTTGCCACCCCCTCCACCCCCCAAAATATTGAGCCCCAGCCACCACTGGAGGAGATGTGTTCTGTACTTTACAGAGGTGAAGTAGGCACAGAAAATTGGAAGCTCACTGGATTTCTGGAAGGATAAGTGGGTATTTTCTGCACTTATTGAACAGCTATAACAAAACCATTTCAAATGTATATTTAGCAGACCAAAGGGAAGCAATAGAAATTAATTGTTCGAGTTTACATAAATTATAAAAAGTAAGGGGTTGGTTTAGGGGCTAGGTTGATGGTAAAATTACTTTGTCCCATTTTTAACTCAAAATTAGGTCAGCCTGCAAAAAGATGGATCAATACCATTCTCTCCCCTCATCTATGCTGCTGATCTCTACTGTCTACATGTGTGTTATAGAGAACAACAGCTTAACACAATCATGTTCATGCAAAGCCTTGTCAGTGGAGACCAAATACATAGTTACATAGTTAGTCAGGTTAAAAAAGACACAATCCCATCAATAAAAAAATAAAAACAAAAATCATACAATCCCATATACATGTAGCCAAGTCCTGGGCCTCTCCAGGCCTAATGGTGACCTCAAGAGTTAGAGACAGCTTTCATCCTTCTGTGTAGAGTGGGTTACAAGGCATGGTGGGTGCAATGTAAGGTAGATTAATGGGTGCCAGACACTTGTTGAATGCAAAGAGATTTATTTTCTCTTGAACAGAACTGTGGGAGAGAGGGTTGGGGCCAGGACACCCTTTAGTAGTAGACAGCCATGCAGGGAAAGGCGCCCAGCCGGACACCACGTTTGCATGTGTAGAAACGCTGTTTCCTATGGCAACAGTCTTGAACAGTTTCTAACAAAATTTGTAATGAACTCTTTCACTTTCTCCACAATTTCCTTTTTATATCTTCACTCAACTGAGCTCCCAGTTTATCACTTAGACCCCCTAGACCCGCTGATCCACTGGAACCCCAGAGCTCTTCCAATCTTCTCACTGAGTATCTTCCTCAATCGTCACCCCCGTGTCCAGGGCCATCTTTAGCGCAGGGCAAATGGGGCACTTGCCCTGGGCCCAATCTTTGTTGGGGGGCCCGCGCTAGCCGTGAATTGGGGCCCCGATCACAGCTTTGCAGAGTGCACAGAGGACACGGGAGGATGTATTCCTCGCTAGCCAGCTGAGAGGGGCGGGGCCGGGAGCTCCACTGATGCTCTGACCCCGCCCACGGGCAGCCTGTGTACTGGGTATAGAGCGCCTGTAGTGAGAGCCAGTGATCGGAGTGCGAGTGTCATTGGAGCTCCCGGCCCCGCCCCCTCTATACTGGCTGGTGAATACAGAGGTCTGGGGGCGGGGCCGGCAGCTCCAATGACACTCCCACTCCGATCACTGGCTCTCACTACAGGCGCTCTATTCCCAGTACACAGGCTGCACGTGGGCGGGGTCAGAGCGTCAGTGGAGCTCCCGGCCCCGCCCCTCTCAGCTGGCTAGCGAGGAATACATCCTCCCGTGTCCTCTGTGCGCTCTGCAAAGCTGTCATCGGGGCCCCAATTCACGGGTGATGTGGGCCCAGGGCCCACCCAACAAAGCATCAGTGGAGCTCCCAGCTGCTTTAGTGAGAGCAGAGAGTGGAAGCCCCGCCCACAGTCTTGAATGTATGTAGTGAGTTTGGCTGGCCAGGTATGTCCTTACAACCATAAAATGCCTGACTGTTTAAACCCTGAGCTGTGTTATTCAACTGTAAAGCTGTGCGTTGCTTAAAGTTCTCTGACCATCTCCTGTATAATGTCTGCAGTCTCTGGTAATCTCCTGCAGTATGCTGCAGTCTCTGATTGTCTCCTGCAGTATGTCCGCAGTCTCTGATTGTCTCCTGCAGTATGTCCGCAGTCTCTGATTGTCTCCTGCAGTATGTCCGCAGTCTCTGAGTGTCTCCTGCAGTATGTCCGCAGTCTCTGAGTGTCTCCTGCAGTATGTCCGCAGTCTCTGAGTGTCTCCTGCAGTATGTCCGCAGTCTCTGAGTGTCTCCTGCAGTATGTCCGCAGTCTCTGAGTGTCTCCTGCAGTATGTCCGCAGTCTCTGAGTGTCTCCTGCAGTATGTCCGCAGTCACTGGTAATCTCCTGCAGTATGTCCTCAGTCCCTGATTGTCTTCTGCAGTATGTCCGCAGTCTCTGAACCTCTCCTGTAGTATGTGTATTAATGTGCCCCTTTACTTGCTCAATTATTTGGGATTGCTCCACTGCTCAGTGAGAGGTAATGATGTGCATGAACCTCTAGCAACCAATCAGCAAACAGTAGTGATCTGCTTTAATCTCTAGCAACCAATCAGTAAGTGCTAATGATGTGCTGTAACCCCTAGCAACCAATTAGTGAGCGCTAATAATGTACATTAACCTCTAGCAACCAATCTGCAAGCAGAAATTATGTGTTGTAACCTCTAGAAACCAGCCAGTGAGCAGTAAGGATAGGCTGTAACCTCTGGCAAACAATTGCAATCGCTGCGTGATCTGCTGCAGTAAACTGATTTTGAGTCTACCTGCTATTTTTTGTATGTCTCAGAATGGAGGGGGGGCCCCAAGAAAATGTTTGCCCAGGGCCCAATCAAAATTAAAGACGGCCCTGCCCGTGTCCCTGCTGGGTCCCTAGCTTGGTACTCACAGACACTCTTCAAGCTTCACCCCACTGGCCTCCTCGGTCCCTGGCTTGGCACACAATAATGCTCTGCAAGCGTCACCTCCACTGGCTAGGTCCCTGGCTTGACATCTGCTGAAGTTTCCCAATACTTCACCGTCCCCGGTTGGTGAGAATACTGCTCAGGTACTTGCTTCAGCTACTCAGAGTGGTCCCTGGTAACAAGGTGGATGGTCCCTTAGTGGCGACAGCTTCTCCTCTACTTCCGACCACGACAGGTTCTCCAGCCGGCAGAACCGTCACTTCTGGTTGGACTGCAAGCCGCAGTCCCAACCCTACACTGCTCTCTTGCTTCTGGATTGGCCCTCAGATAGCCTAGCAACCATATGCCCCCAGGATAGGCCTCAGGTCTCTGGCCTAGTAGCCAGGGGCAACACGACAGACGTCCACCCAGACAGCCATCCAGGTGGCACAGAACCCCGATCACTTGACTTCACCCAAATAAATAGGTTGTCCCAGCAGGCCCAGGGACCCAAGTAAACCCCTGCCTATTGGCTGAGACACCCCTATTCATTCCTAATCCGTCCTTGCAATGCCCTTGTCTTATCTAATGCCACCAGATACCCAGCCACCTAGCGAAGAAGAGAAAAGTGCAGCAATTCCAGAATTAGGGTGAAATCAATTGACCCCCTAGCAATTGGCCAAGGAAACTATCACTTGGTAGATACATTTAAGAGCAACCCTGACTAAACATCAGGGTGCTACATCCTCCCCCTGCCTACAAAACGATGTCTCGGAATTTGCAGAAAAATAATTTGAGCTCTCAAGCCTGAGAGCGAATGTCCTGGCAAAAACTAGGATGGGTGGGGAAACAGGAAAGGAACAATAATAACAAATAATGCATGTGGCATACCACATGAAATAAACACATACATGAGTGAAGGGTAGCTCACACAGGGTAGATAAATATCAGACATTATATATACAATTTAACGTGTGGTGTACCACCCAAATGGTTAAGGGAAAACATAAACAGTAGCCTTATATCTTAACTATCTACCTAATATATACAGTAATAAAGAGCATGAACAATTAATGTTATCATCCATGTTGGGTCACTGTCTCTCCTTGTCCAAGGAAGACGCAATGGTGTAAGAACACCTGAAAGAGAAAATAAACAGCAATGCAAATGCATCCTATCCCTATGATAATACAGTGCAATATATACATAAGTGAACCTTAAGAAGTGGTTAATTGTCCTCAGCCAAGAACAGCATAGCAGTGTAAGTACAACCTATAATATGTCTAAACTACACACACATAAATAGAAATGGGCCCCATTCTCATCCGAGAATGCATCCCCCTTCCACAACTAGTCTACAGAAACTTTCCTTAGCATGTTCTATCAGATAAATTCATAATAGGAACAAAGGCTCACTCATGTTGACACCGCTCATGCCACCTGGTGACCAGCATAGGAAACAATCTTGGTACATTGATCAGTCCATCATTCAAAGGTAAGGTAAAAATTTGCCCCTCTGCCACAGCTCATTCTACCTAACTAGCTAAACACCCTATCAGATTACTTTTCAGAGGAAGGCACGCTGGCAGTTTCAAACACCAGCCAGCATGACTCAAGTGGGCACTCCCTGTATCTGCCTGCAGCATTCAGTCCAGCACAATCTCAGCAGTACAGCTAACAGGAATGTTCTTCCACTGGCAATAAATTTCTCTTTCCTTCTGTACAAAGGCGGAGTGGCTTCTCAGCCTAGTGTCCTAACTCCACAAGGTGCACATTTGTAATCCAAAGGTGTTTGGGAAACAGTTCAATATTCTCAACAGTAATACCTGGGGTCGGGCATGTTTAAGGCCTCTCCTTTCCCATTCACCGTAGTAATAAAGTGTTTAATGTCCTTCTTGTCTGGCTTTAGGAGGATCACGCAATCTAAGTGGATTCTGCGATCATAACCCCAGGTGTTCAGCACTGAAACATATCTCTCAGCAATCTTTGGTGACAGTTTTGGAAAATCCACCCGCAGAGGGATCCGGAGGAAGCTGCGCACAGCTTCATCTACCCATTGGGTCTCTTTATCCAGAATTTCCTCTTCTAAGTTAGCCGGTATGTAGGGGCAGGGCAGCCATCAGAAATTTTTGGGCCCCTTACAAAGCTTCAGGCCTGGGCCCCCCTGAGCCTGACCACCAACATTCCCTGGGGCTTGCCCATGGGCCATCCCTCTGAATCTACAAACCAGCCACCTCACCTGTAGGCACTCGCCCCCCCCCCCTCAATTCTGTTTATATGTCAGCCGCTCCCTCAATCCTGTATATATGTATCAGGAACCATGAATCAGACCGAGACAGAAATAAAGTAAAATCACACTTGTTTAATAATAATAATAATAAGGTAAACAGAGTAAGCGTAGTCAAAACAAGCCAGAGTTCAGTAACCGGATTGGGTGGTCAGCCAAGCAAATGTCAGAGAGCCAGAGATAAACTTAGTAGTACAGCAAGTAGGATCAGGAGCCAGAAGGAACATCAGCCGAGCAAGTCTTCAACAGGAACGCAGGAGAAAGTCTCTGTGATGTTGACAAGGCGAAGGCAGAGATCAAGTGAGCTGGACGACTTTAAGTAGGCAGGACTGACGAGCAAAATCAACAACAGCTGGGTAACTGTGGTGAGAGATGGGAGCTGGCAATTAGCCGACAGCTGAGCGGCCAGCTTAGAGAAGAAAGGGCTGAGTCCAGCCCTGACAGTACCCCCTCCTCAACGACCCCTCCCCCTCGGAGGACCACCGGGCTTGAGGGGAAAACGTCTATTGAAATCATGATGGAGAACAGGGGCATGTACGTCCGAGGATGAGAACCAAGAGCGTTCCTTCAGACCGTACCCCTTCCAATGCACCAGGTACTGTATGCACCCATGGAACCTACGGAAGTCAACAATGGACTGTACTTCATACTCCTCATGGTTCTCAACCTGTATAGGGTATCGGAGCTTGCGAGACGACAGCCAGACTCTGTCCCCAACCTGGTAGGAAGGTGCAGGCAGGCATCTGCGGTCAGCATGGAGTCTGTACCTATCGTTAGCATGTTGCAAAGCCTCCTGAACTTGTGTCCAAGTGGAACGAAGACCACGGAGATGCTCCTCTAATGCAGGAATACACTGCGGAACAAACGAGTCAGGCAACATGGAAGGTTGGAAGCCATAATTCGCCATAAATGGGGACAATCAGGAAGCAGAATTCAAGGCACTGTTGTGAGCAAACTCTGCCCACGGTAATAGGTCTGACCAGTTGTTACGAAGGTCAGAAATATAGCAACGTAAGAATTGCGCCAAGGACTGATTGGCTCGTTCTGCTGCCCCATTAGACTGCGGGTGATACGCAGAGGAGAAAGCAAGCTGAATTCCCAACTATGCACAAAAACTGACAAACTGACTAACCCTGTCCGATACAATCACCTTGGGTAGTCCATGTAAGCGAAAGATCTCCCGAGCAAAAACGGAAGCCAGTTCCTTAGGAGTGAGCAACTTCTTAAGTGGAATACAATGACACATCTTTGAGAACCGGTCTTGGGAGTTGGGTAACTCACAATGAAATCCATAGACGGGTGGGTCCAGGGCCTCTCTCCATTGGGTATGGGTTGTAGGAGGCCCACTGGAAGGTGTCGTGGAGTCTTACTCCGAGCACAGACGGAACAGGCAGCTATGAAGGCAGTTACATCAGCCCGTAGACTAGGCCACCAGAATTGTTGGGAAATGGCCCAAACAAGTTGATTCTTCCCAGGGTGGCCAGCTGCCTTGGGAGAATGGTAAGTCTGGAGCACAGCAGTACGGAGACTCTCTGGGACAAAGCAGCGGTCACAAGGTTTCTCAGGAGGAGCATGGACCTGAGCAGCAAGAATTTTGTCACCCAAAGGAGAAGTAAGACTGGTGTGAACCGTAGCCAGGATACGATCAGGAGGAATCACAGGAACCGGAACTGGCTCCAACGTGGAAGTGGAGGAAAATTGTTGTGACAAGGCGTCAGCCCTTACATTCTTAGTACCGGGTAAGAATGAGACAATGTAATTAAAACTCGAATAAGAAAAGAGCCCTGTAACGGAACGTCCCACACTCTGCTTGAGTGCTTCCATCAGTATACCACTTCCTCCTAGTCTGGATACAGGTATCAGATATTCCAACCACTCCCAAGCACAAAACAATCGAGACTTGCTTAGCTGCTAACATGGACTCATTTATTAGAACCAAAATTACAAGTCTTTATATACCATTAAAGAGGAGGTTCCCCCCTCCTGCTCATATTACTCTAACAATACAACTGTAACCTATTTAACATGAGCTAGTTTACTAAATCATTTACCCAGACTAGGTGACTCAGAGACATGACCTTTGGGCAGACTTGTGGTCACCGAGCTTCACACAGTAGTATAAACACAATAGCAGGAGCTAATTACAATTAACAATACAAACAGTGATTTTCCCCCCCTCCTCAGCCTAGTAGGCAACAAACTATAGTGGAAGTAGACTGTCCAGCTCCTAGCCAGTTCTAGAGGCCAATGTGATCAGCTCTCTCAACTAACATGTGGAGTTCAGAATCAAAGTCTTTACATATATCCTGGGAGATATTGTGGATAAATATTACTGTCCCCTTTTAAGTAGTCCAAGATATATTTTCTCACTCACCTTGTGCCAGGATAGCACAGGGTGACTTAGACATAAGAGGTGTATGGAGAGGGGAGCTGAAACAAGGGTATCCCACACTTTCCAAGGGATTCTGGGTTCCATGGGCCCTCCCGTCACAAGCCCATCGTGCCCTTCTGGGAGAGAGGTATTTAGCCTTAGACAAGAATGTGAGATTCTTATGGTCAGTAAGAATGAGAACCGGCACAGTGGTACCTTCAAGGAGATGTCTCTAGGATAAAAGGCAACGTAGGATCAGGATGTGCCAACACAGGAGCAGAAACAAAGGCAGCCTTGAGAGCCTCAAAGGCCTTAATGGGCTCCGGAGACCAACTCTGTGGGTTACCGTCCTTTCTGGTCATATCAGTCAGGGGCTTGACCAGAGATGAGAAGTTACGAATAAACTACCGATAATAGTTGGAAAAGCCCAGGAAACGCTGCAGAGGACATAAACCCATGGGTCGGGGCCACTGTAGGACTGCCGAAAGTTTCTCTGGGTCCATCAAAAAACCAGCAGTGGAAATGAAGGAATTGAATCTGTTAACGATGAACTCGCACTTCTCCAGTTTACAATAGAGATTGTTTTCTCTTAGTTTCTGAAGCACACGACAGACATCTATGTGGTGGCTCTCCAGGGACTTGGAAAATATGAGGATATCATCGAGATAAACCACCACACATAACTGCAACAAATCTCGGAGGACATCGTTATTAAATTTCTGGTAAACTGCCGGGGCGTTACAAAGGCCAAAAAGCATTACGAGGTACTCATAATGGCCTGTTCTGGTATTAAACGCAGTTTTCCACTCGTCGCCTCCTTAATCCGCATGAGATTGTATGCCCCTCTCAAATGAAGCTTTGTGAAAACCGTTGCTCCCTTGAGGCGATCAAATAACTCTGTAATCAACGGAATCGGGCAGGCATTCTTAATCGTGAAACGATTGAGACCCCTATAATCAATACAAGGTCTCAGTTCACCACTCTTCTTCTTCACAAAGAAGAAACCAGCACCAGCAGGACACGAGGATTTGCAGATGAAACCTCGAGAAAGTGTGTCTGCAACATACTCCTCCAAGACCGACAAAGGGTAAACCTGGCCACGAGGGGGTATGGCACCAGTTGAAGGTCAACTGCACAATCATAAGGCCGGTGTGGAGGCAAACTACCGGCTTGGCCTTTGTCAAAGACTTTGCTAAAATCGCGGTACTCCTCCGGCAGGTGAAGAGGTTCACAGGACCTTGGCTACCTTCTGGAAGCATGTTTCACTGCATTGTGGTGACCAGGAGAGAACCTCAGCATGGAGCCAATCAAAAGAGGGGTTGTGTCTCTGTAACCAAGGATAACCAATAACCAGCAGAAACCTAGATGGGGAAATAACTTGGAATTGGATTATCTCATGGTGAAGAGCCCCTACAGCATAGTTGCCAATAGTCCCGAATTTCCCGGGACATTGACGAATTTTGGAGCCTCGTCCCGATTTTATTGTTTCCCACTATTAGTCCCGAATTTTGCTGCTTGTCCCGAGCATCGGAAAAAAAATTTGGGCAATAAAGTGTTAATTATTATATCGCCGCAGCCTCGTATCCTCCCCTTCTCCAGAGCGTCCCCCCTTGCCTCATTTTGTCCTCCTTGTCTTCTATTGGACAAGGAGGACACATGCTCTTTCTGCCTGCCTTGATTTGCCAAGTATGGCAAGCGGGGGCATGGCTACTTACGTTACCACGCCAGCCTGCACAGACCCAGTCGGAGCACATGGATGGATGGGGGAGGAGGTGCGCCGCTGTGGCAGTGCCAGGACTCTCACTCGGAGGAGGTTCGCCTCCTCCTGTTTACACAGCACCTCAGGCTCAGCCGGGGACAAATAGCTGATGGTGGCCCAATTATATTTTTGTGTGTTTAAAAAATTAACAGGGTCACCCACCACCACTTCCCATCTACCCCCCCCCCCCATCAAGGCTGTGCTCACTGTCGCTTCCTATCACACACCCCCAAAATGGAAAAAGAAAAGGAGGGGTCCACCTTCAGCCACCCAACCCCATAAAGGCCACCTATTGCTGCTTCCTATTACCGCCCACCACCCCCTAATTTTTATTTTTTTAAATACACAAAAATCTAGGGGGTGGGGGGCGGTAATAGGAAGCGGCAGTGGGTGGCCTTTATGGGGTTGGATGGCTGAAGGTGGACCCCCTCGTTTTTCTTCTTTTTTTCACATTTTGGGTGGGTGTGATAGCATACTTACCAACTGTCACGAATTTCCCGGGACATTCCGCTGCTTTTTTCCGCTGCTAGAGGTCTGTGGCCGACGGAGACGATGTCTCCATGGGCCGCCATTTTCACAGAGGCCAAATTACTATTTAGTGACTGCCAATAGAATTTGAGCTGTGGCAACGCCTACCTCCCGCCCCACTGTGACCTGATGTGGGAAGGGGCGGCTATTGGCAGCCACCGGGCTATTTTGTCCTATTCTGCACTGCTGGGAATGCCTGACTCCATTGGGGGATGCCTGGTGTAAAGACAGGACTCTGCAGTGCAGTGCCTGATGTAAGGGGGGACTCCGCTGCAATGTCTGATGTAAGGGGGGACTCCGCTGCAATGCCTGATGTAAGGGGGAACTCCGCTGCAATGTCTGATGTAAGGGGGACTCCGCTGCAATGTCTGATGTAAGGGGGAGTCCGTTGCAATGCCTGATGTAAGGGGGGACTCCGCTGAAATGCCTGATGTAAGGGGGGACTCCGCTGCAATGTCTGATGTAAGGAGGGACTCCGCTGCAATGTCTGATGTAAGGGGGACTCCACTGCAATGTCTGATGTAAGGGGGGACTCCGCTGCAATGTCTGATTTAAGGGGGGACTCCGCTGCAATGTCTGATGTAAGGGGGAACTCCGCTGCAATGTCTGATGTAAGGGGGGACTCTGCTGGCAATGCCTGATGTAAGGGAGGACTCCGCTGGGGACACCTGATGGCATCTGGTGGCAGGCGACGTGGCTAGTGACACGCTCAGGGTTCCCACTGATTCTGCATTATGGTGAGTTAAATAATTTCATTCTATATTACAATGTAATAATAGAAATAATGCACTTCAATCATCCTGACACCATAACAACCATGGTGCCGGGATGATTGAAGCGCCAACACCAGGTTTTTGGAGTATCTTTACCTGCTGATTGTTAAACTTTCTGGAATACACATATTTCTACTGTTGTGTAGGATCTGGGCCTGCTGTCACTCCATCCCTCTTTCTTTCTCTCTTTTTCTTTCTCTCTTTCTTTTTCTTTCTCTCCCTCTTTCTTTCTTTCTCCCTCCATCCCTCATTCATCTCATACCACACCCCTTCCGAGCCACGCCCATTTAAGACACGCCCACCATTCAGTTCACGCCACGCCCATTTGTCGCCGCAGCGCTCTTCGCGCGCTGCATTTTTCTGTTACAGTATGCCCCGCCTACAAACTAATGCCACGCCCCCTAATTATAGCAGGCTCCGCCTACATGCAAAAAAGTGTCCCAAATTTTTTTTTTTTGCAATGTTGGCAACTATGCTACAGCCATGGACAACGGAACCGTCTCATGAGTCACATGGGCAGGCTGTAGAGGTCTCCCATCAAGAGCCTCAATGGCAAGTGGAGTGTCACGCAGCTGTAGCGGAATCGAGTGCTGCGATACAAAGGCAGCATCAATGAACAGGTCTGCAGCCCCAGAGTCGATTAGAGCCTGTATCTCGATGGACGACTCAGCCCAAAAAAGGGTGACCAAAACCAGGGGCATAGGCGTGCCCACGGGGTGTGCCGGGTGTGCCTGGGCACACCCTAATCTTTCCAAGCTGTCTCCAAAGATCTGCCCCAAAATGTTGCATTTAACAATGTGTAGCCTGCGCTGCTAGGTAGCACAGGCAGCAGATCGTGAAACTAACCAGAGCCGCTGCGCTGAGTGTGTGAACTAACAGTGCGGTCATGTCACTGCTTGCAGAGAGAAAGTCCATCTGTCAAAACTGAGCTGTGATTTCGGGGGTGGGCGGGCTGAAGAGCTGTCAAACACCAGCCAATGGGAAGGGGTCTGGGCGGGCTGCTTTATGTGGCTCCGCCCCTTTCTTAAGCAGCCCAATCATTGGCTGGTGGTTGTTAGCTCCTCGGCCCCGCCCACCCCCGACATCGCGGCTGTGTTGTGACAGCTGGTCTTTCTCCCATTACATGACAGTGTCACACACAAGGGCTCTAGCAAGCCTCACTACCTCTCCCCAATCAGTGCCACTCTGTGCTGCCAATCAGTGCCACTCTGTGCTGACACTGACAATCAGTTCTGCCAATCTGTGCTGCCAATCACTGCCACTCTGTGCTGCCAATCACTGCCAATCTGTGCTGCCAATCAGTGCCACTCTGTGCTGCCAATCACTGCCACTCTGTGCTGACAATCACTGCCAATCTGTGCTGCCAATCAGTGCCACTCTGTGCTGGCAATCGGTGCCAATCTGTGCTGACACTGACAATCAGTTCTGCCAATCTGTGCTGCCAATCAGTGCCACTCTGTGCTGCCAATCGGTGCCAAATTGTGCTGACACTGACAATCAGTTCTGCCAATCTGTGCTGCCAATCAGTGCCACTCTGTGCTGGCAATCAGTGACACTCTGCGCTGACAATCACTGACAATCTGTGCTGCCAATCAGTGCTACTCTGTGCTGCCAATCTGTGCCCAGTGCTGCCAATCCGTGCCCATCAGTGCTGCCAATCAGAGCCCATCAGTGCTGCCAATCAGTGGCCATCAGTGCCCAACAGTGTGGCCTATCGGTGCTGCCATAATACTGGTCTCTGTGATATGCAACTTTATATATAATACACATCAGTTTGAAAACAAGACATAATAGAAACTTAGCAGGGATGGTGGAAACCCCTCTATGGATAATTGCAATACAAATTAACTTCAAGTGCAACAACTTTTTAGCTGGGAGGTTCACACCATTATACTTTGGAATTTTTGTTTTTTAAATTGTTACACTTAACTTAACTTATATGTTTTAGTTACTATTATAATGTAAATTATTGCACTTGAAGTTAATTTTCCACCACCCTTCCTAAGTCCATGTCTTTATGGACGTTGCTTTGTGCACTGGTGCGCAGTCATGTTGGAACAGGAAGGGGCCATCCCCAAACTCCTCCCACAAAGTTGGGAGCATGAAATTGTCCAAAACTAAGGGGCCAAGCCCAACCCCTGAAAAACAACCCCACACCATAATCCCCTCCCCCCCACACCATAATCCCCCCTCCCCCAAATGATTTAGACCAGTGCACAAAACAAGATCCATAAAGACATGGATGAGCGAGTTTGGGGTGGAGGAACTTGATGTGCCTGCACAGAGTCCTGACCTCAACCTGATAGAACACCTTTGGGATGAATTCGAGTGGAGACTGCGAGTCAGGCCTTCTCATCCAACATCAGTGCCTGACCTCACAAATGCTCTTCTGGAAGAATGGTCAAACATTCCCATAGACACACTCCTAAACCTTGTGGACGGCCTTCCCAGAAGAGTTGAAGCTGTTATAGCTGCAAAGGGCGGAGCCAACTCAATATTGAACCCTACGGACTAAGACTGGGATGCCATTAAAGTTCATGTGTGTGTAAAGGCAGGTGTCCCAATACTTTTGACAATATAGTGTGTGTATCATATTATATATATACACGTATGTGTGCTTGAGCTTTGGGGTGCACACCCTAATGCAATAGGCTGCGCACGCCTATGACCAGAGGCTTATCCTTCTCGATAACTGGGGACGAAACAATGCCACCTAAGGTCTGTCCATGACAGGACCTCAAGGTTCGGGTGTTCCCTGGACGGGTAGGACCTCAAAAAATGACCTGCCTAGCCACAATAAAGGCACAATCTCTCCCTCCTCCTAAAGGCTCTCTCATCCGCAGAGAGACGCGTGAAGCCCAAGTGCATGGGTTCATCTTCACTGACCGACTTGGTACCAGGAGGCATGAGAGGTGTGGGAGGCACAGGGGTGGGACTGCAAAGCTCGGAGGCAAACGTACAGGAAGCTTCCGCAAGCGCTCCCTAAAAGAAAGTCTTTCTCTGAGTCAGGAGTCAATGAGGATGGCAAACGTGATCAACCTCTCCAGCTCAGTGGGTATATCTCGGGCTGCTATCTCATCCTTCATGGAATCCGAGAGACCATGAGATAAAGCAGCCACGAGGGCCTCATTGTTCCAAGCAACCTCTGCTGCCAAGGTACGGAATTCAATGGCGTAGTCGGCAACGGTTCTCATACTCTATTTGATGGACATGAGGCACTTGGTAGCAGAAGCGGAGCGTGCGGGAACATCAAATACCCTTTTAAAGAAGGCCACAAAGTCAGGGTAACTCAAGACAGCAGGTTTTTGCGTCTCCCATAGAGGGTTTGCCCAGGCCAAGGCTCTCTCAGAAAGCAAAGATATCACGAAATCTACTTTGCTTCTGTCCATGGGAAACGCCTGGGGCAGCACCTCAAAGTAAATCTCAACCTGGTTGAGAAACCCTCTGCATTGAACTGGATAACCCCCAAATCGCTGGGGAAGCGGAGAGGAACCAGACATACCTCTTATAGAGGTAATACTTGAGGAGGGTGCCTGCGAAGAGACTGGCGCAGCAGCAGGGATGGCCTGCAACTCAGGTTGTACCGGAGCAGCCACAGTGGGAGTTTCCAGGTGAGCCGTGTGACTCAGGAACGTTTGTAACACTATGGCAAACTGATCCATGCGGTGATCTTGCTCATCCAATCTGGAAAAAATATTACCATTAAGTGTATTGACTGTATCTTCTGAATTCATTGCCTTCCCCTACTATCAGCAACCATGAATCAGACCGAGACAGAAGTAAAGTAAAATCACACTTGTTTAATAATAATAAGGTAAACAGAGTAAGCGTAGTCAAAACAAGCCAGAGTTCAGTAACCGGATCGGGTAGTCAGCCAAGCAAATGTCAGAGAGCCAGAGATAAACGTAATAGTACAGCAAGCAGGATCAGGAGCCAGAAGGAACGTCAGCCAAGCAAGTCTTCAACAGGAACGCAGGAGAAAGTCTCTGTGATGTTGACAAGGCGAAGGCAGAGATCAAGTGAGCTGGACAACTTTAAGTAGGCAGGACTGACGAGCAGAATCAACGACAGCTGGGTAACTGTGGAGAGAGATGGGAGCTGGCAATTAGCCGACAGCTGAGCGGCCAGCTCAGAGAAGGAAGGGCTGAGTCCAGCCCTGACAGTACCCCCTCCTCAATGACCCCTCCCTCTCGGAGGACCACCAGGCTTGAGGGGAAAATGTCTATGGAAATCATGAAGGAGGACAGGGGCATGTACGTCCGAGGATGAGACCCAAGAGTGTTCCTCAAGACCGTACCCCTTCCAATGCACCAGGTACTGTATGCGCCCACGAACCTATGGGAGTCAACAATGGATTGTACTTCATACACCTCATGGTCCTCAACCTGTATAGGATCAAGTGAGCTGGACGACTTTAAGTAGGCAGGACTGACAAGCAGAATCAACAACAGCTGGGTAACTGTGGAGAGAGATAGGAGCTGGCAATTAGCCGACAGCTGAGCGGCCAGCTCAGAGAAGGAAGGGCTGAGCCCAGTCCTGACACTATGTCAGCCCCCCTCACAACTGTATGTATGTCAGCTCCCCTCACACCTGTATATATGCCAGCCCCCCTTCACACCTCTATATATGTTAGCCCCCCACCTGTATATATATGTCAGCCCCACACATACACAAATCTGTAAACACACAAGCTTCTGGCCCCTCCCTGTACACAAACAGCCCCTCCCTTTCTTTCACACCCCTCACTTGTAAAGGAAATCTATCTACCTAGTCCCAGCTCGTTTCCACAAAGCTGACATGTTGCTGACTCCGAGGAGCACAGTACAGGCAGTTCACACAAGGGGTACGTATGCACATAGTAGCCAGAGGTGGCAGTAAAGAGCTCGATGTCTGAGTTCAATGACACAGAGAGCAGCAGAAGCTGCAAGATTGTTTCTATAGTGCACAACACATATTATTCTCTAGGGCAGGGATTCCAACATTTTGAAGAGCGAGGGCCACTTTAGCGACTTGGTAACCAGGCCACAATGAGCGGAGCGGGCAGATGACAAGTCTGTGTCTACTCTGCATATGCAGAGCAGACACAGACACAGCCTGCTTTACTCTATGGGACGGATCCCCTTCTGTTTTTTTTTAAGTGGTTCAGATTGGAGATAGGCTGGTGTAAACAGGCACAAGTCTGTTTACATCTGCCACTCTATGGAGGTGAATGGGGGGCCAGATTAAGTCCAACTGAAAAACAGACAGGCGGACCCGATCGAACCGATCGTGTGAAAGGGGCTTAAGGCTGCTTTCAAACTGATGCACTGCTGTTTACCTGCACCTCAACTGATCTCTATCTTCACTTCTTCCTCAGGATTCCTGCAGGTATCGCTGGCTGCAGTTGTCCCCCATGTGGCTGGTGGCTGCTGCTGGCTGTCCTCCAGGAGCAGGTACTGCTGGTGGGTACTACTGGTGGGTCCTGCTGGCTGGTACTGCTGGTGGGTACTGCTGCCTGGTACTGCTGGTGGGTACTGCTGGCGGATACTGCTGGCTGGTACTGCTGATGGGTACTGTTGGTGGGTACTGCTGGCGGGTACTGCTGGTGGGTACTGTTGGTGGGTACTGCTGGTGAGTACTGCTGGTGGGTACTGCTGGCTGGTTCTCAACGCACCATCCCCAAACATCAGTGTGACAGGAGCTGGCGCTGTTGGAAGCATACGGCTACAGTAGAGACCAGAGCCGATGCTTACTGTACCGCTTCTGTAACAGGTGGAGTACATTCGGTAATCCTCCGCCTGTGACAGGAGCCGGTGCTATACGTGAAGCATCATCTCTGCTTCCTCTAGCGCTAGCTTCATTCTTCACACTGCTGCTCGCGGATGGCGGGTCGGAGCAGGAGATGGTGGGCCACATCAGATGGCGCTGCGGGCCACATGTGACCCGCGGGTCAGCGGTTAGACACCCCTGCTCTACGGTCTCTGCTAAAAATATATATATATTTTTTTGGGGTTCTAAGCAATTTTCGAGAAAAAAATATGGATTTGAACTTAAAAGCAACAAGTGTCAGAAAAAGGCTTAGGCATGAAGGGTTTTTTAAATATGTGAAGAGTGTGAATAGGGTTCAGGATGGCAGGATTTTCAATATGAAGCTAAGGGACATGACCTCAAACTAGCAGGAGGAAAGTTCAAAAGGAATCATTATTCTGGTATTTTTTGTAGTTGATGTTTGGAACCAGTTTCTAACAGAGAAAGAGAGTCAATCAACAGTAAGTAATCCTAAACATGCTTGAAACAATCATGGATCTATACTCACACAAAAAAAAAATGTTAAAAAGAAATTGATGGACTACTTGGTCTTTTTCTGCCACCATACTTCTATGTTTCTAAATGGCCGCTTGTAGTACCTATTAGGAGCCTGTGGGACATTGCAGGATAACAATTGGGAGACAGGGACAAAGTGTTGATACCCTATAACAGGAAGTGCCTCAAAAAGGACCTTCATGGTAGGATCACCAGTGATAATTTTATTAAAAGCTGCAGATTTAGAAATTGTGAAAATTACTTTTAAAATTACATTAACAGATTAAAAGTCCAATGAGACCTTCTACCATAGTTTTTGACATTCCCTGAAATCTGGTGGTCTGAATTTTCCACTCTTAATGTATCTTTAAACCCTAATGCTGCGTACACACGATCGGACATTCCGACAGCTCAAACTTGTCTTGCATACACACGGTTGCGCAAATTTTGTTGGAAATTCCGAAGTCTACAACACGTACGATGTACGACGAGCCGAGCAAAATTAAGTTCAATAGCCGGTGCGGCTCTTCTGCTTGATTCCGAGCATGCGTGGAAATTTGTGCGTTGGAATTGTGTACACACGATCGGAATTTCCGACAACGGATTTTGTTGTCGGAAAATTTAAGAACCAGCTTTCAAAATTTTGTTGTCGGAAATTCCGACAATAAATGTCCGATGGAGCCTACACACGGTCGGAATTTCCGACAACAAGCTCATATCAAACATTTGTTGTCGGAAATTCTGACCGTGTGTACGCGGCATGAGACTTTACCCCATTCAGGTCATCTAAAATGCATCTCTATTCATCTCAGTGAAAAACTTTCTGAGCACTCTTAAATTTCCCAGCCACTCCAGCTGTTCTTTTTAATTCTCGGTCATCGTGCTTTAGTACACAATATTAATGGTTTAAAACAATTAGGTTTTAATATCATCTTAGAGGCTTTACAAAAAAAAGAGGGCTGTTTTCTTGTCATGCAATCTACTGAAAGTCGCAGTCTTGGTACAAATGCTATTTTGAAAACTAATTTCCAGTTTAAAAGCTCTATTTGAAGATGCATTTGCTAGATGTAGGCTAGCTCCTGCCTTCAGCACACATGTCATCCACTGTTACAGTGCTTAAAATAAAGTGCCCAGATAGAAAATGTAGTTGAAACAGCAAACAAGCAATATAATACGAAATGTTATGAGTAAAGTGTGTTACTCAGGTGCTTCAAAAAATATATTTCTTAGTTTATTTGAAGGCCCCGGACTTGGCTGTTCAAGCTAATGCAAGTAATGGAACCAATTTTATTCTTTGATCCACAAAGGTTATCGCGGAGGTGAAGTGCTGCAAATTCCACATTGCTTTGTCAGAAAGAAGCCAACTTAGTTTATGAAATTAAAATACACATTTTTTTTTTCTTCTCAAGCAACTTCGAAAGTGCACATCACAGACCATTCAAATTTTAAACGCAGCAGATAAATGGTTTGTGGAGGTAGATAAAAATGAGATTCTGCTTTCGGATTTTCCATTTAACTTGCATGATATGCATGCGGGTAGTGCTGGCTTAGCTGAAATATAAAAAATGCATAAAAAGGTTTACGAATGTCTCGGGCAAGCGGTGAAAAATTTCACGATTGATGGAATAAGAGTAACCAGCTTTAAGATGTTGTTGTTAAAGATGACGTTTTGTGTCTTTTTTTTTTTTTTAAAATGGCATTGCTTTGGACAAGAGCTCCGGTGTAAACAAAAACATGTCTATAATTTTTAGCCCTCATGCACACAGGCTGTTATGAAAACGCCAGTATCTTTGCAGTGATTTTTTTTAACTTTTTTCAGCTTTTTTCAGCGTTTTTGCAATAGCGTTTTTTAGCGTTTTTGAGCGTTTTTTTTTTTTCAAATTTTTTTTTTTTTTTTTTTTTCAATGGATCAAAAACACTAAAAAATTTTGGTGAATGACGTTTTTGAGCGTTTTTCAGCGTTAGAGCTTTTTTACAGCTGAAAAACGTCTTTCAGAACCCACTGGTCCTGGGTTTTTTTTACAGCTTAAAAACGCCTATGCCACTTGCAGCTCAAAAACGCCTAGGTGGGCATGAAGCCATAGACTAACATAGACAGGCCTTTTTAAGCTGCAAAAAAAGCTCAAAAAAACAGCTGTAAAAACGTCCGTGTGCATGAGGACTAAAGTGAACCTGTGAGTAAATTTACAAGTCTGTAGGAATAAATTCCTGATGTCACAATGTACCATAACAGTATCATATCTCATTAAAGCTCCTTTTGTTTTTATTTTTTTTTAAACATTTTATTAATTTTTTCAAAAAGTTTTCTTTACAAAGACTAACATTAACAAACAAATACATTAGACATTAAAAAGAGGGAATATAATATCTATCATACAATATCAGATACCAATCAGGGGATATTATGTCATATATATATATATATATATATATATATATATATATATGCTTGTTGATAATTTCCCATCCCCAAACACATTCAGTCCCCAAAACTCCTATATATTTAGTTTACCATTAATTTCATCTTACCATCTTAAATCTCTCTTAAAGTGATTGTAAAGTCTTCTGACTTTACAACTCCTTTAATATATAAATGTGTTTCATAAATAGACAGCAATTAGAATCTAAAATGTAAAGAAAAAAATATGAACACCAATAATATTCTAGGTTTAAAACTGTATAAACACATTAAAGAGGAAGTAAAGCCTCTGAAAAAAAAAAATACCCCCTGCAAGACAAAGGCATAATGAGCTAGTAAGCATAGCATACACTGCTCCTTCACCGATCTTGCCCATTGAAATCAATAGGGCAGCGCGGCTATAACGCCAGCAAAGCGATGCTGCAGCAGCGCCTTGTGGTGGTTTGAACCCTTTCTCGGTCGCTAGCTGGGGTGGTTTTACCCCCTGCTAGCGGCTGAATACCACAGATAAAACAACGGTAAAGCAGCGCTAAAAATAGCGCCGTTTTACCACTGACGCCGCCCCTGCCCCAATGTGAATGGGGCCTTAGGTAATAACACAGATTTTTTCCTGTGCAGTTAAAGATTTCTCCATGTATAGAGCCCAGCTTTGATACCATTTCTTAAATTATTACTCCCCACTTTCACCTGTTTTAATTTATACATTTTCTAAATAAAGCAATTTTTTTTATCTCTCTATACCATTTCCAAGGTTGGAGGTAAGGTTTAAGCCATTCTCTAAGTATGCACCTACTTGCTGTTATTAAACATATATGGACCTATTCTGTATTTTTCTGACTGTACCATTGACATCCTCTCCCAATAGATAAACACTACTTGCATTGGGCCTTCCAGTGTGCTATAGCCACAGATCTTAGATGCATAATCAACTACCTGCTTCCAAAATGTATTAATGAAGGGACAATTACAAAAATAATGCACTAATGTTGTCTTTTTTTTCTCTACATTTTGGACATCTATAGCCACTTTCTGATCAGGCCTTTTTCTGACATTCTTTGTTTACAAGTAAAAATCTGTATTTTTTTCTTAAAAAATTACTTAGAACCCCCCAAACATTATATATTCATTTTTAGCAGAGGCCCTAGAGAATAAAATGACGGCAATTTTATATGTCACACAGTTTTTGCACGGCCGTTTTTCAAATGCACTTTTTTTTGCAAAAAATATAATTTAATGAATTAAAAAAACAAAACACAACATACAATGGGGACGGAAAGTATTCAGACCCCCCTTAAATTTTTCACTCTTTGTTATATTGCAGCCATTTGCTAAAATCATTTAAGTTCATTTTTTTTCCTCATTAACCACTTCAGCCCCGGAAGGTTTTACCCCCTTCCTGACCAGAGCACTTTTTACAATTAGGCACTGCGTCGCTTTAACTGCTAATTGCGCGGTCATGCAATGCTGCACCCAAACGAAATTTGCGTCCTTTTCTTCCCACAAATAGAGCTTTCTTTTGATGGTATTTGATCACCTCTGCCGTTTTTATTTTTTGCGCTATACACGGAAAAAGACCGAAAATTTTGAAAAAAAATGATATTTTCTACTTTTTGTTCTAAAAAAAATCCAATAAACTCAATTTTAGTCATACATTTAGGCCAAAATGTATTCGGCCACATGTCTTTGGTAGAAAAAATGTCAATAAGTGTATATTTATTGGTTTGCGCAAAAGTTATAGCGCCTACAAACTAGGGTACATTTTCTGGAATTTACACAGCCTTTAATTTATGACTGCCTATGTCATTTCTTGAGGTGCTAAAATGGCAGGGCAGTACAAAACCCCCACAAATGACCCCATTTTGGAAAGTAGACACCCCAAGGAAATTGCTGAGAGGCATGTTGAGCCCATTGAATATTCATTTTTTTTGTCCCAAGTGATTGAATAATGACAAAAAAAAAAAATTACAAAAAGTTGTCACTAAATGATATATTGCTCACACAGGCCATGGGCATATGTGGAATTGCACCCCAAAATACATTTAGCTGCTTCTCCTGAGTATGGGGATACCACATGTGTGGGACTTTTTGGGAGCCTAGCCGCGTACGGGGCCCCGAAAACCAATCACTGCCTTCAGGATTTCTAAGGGCGTACATTTTTGATTTTACTCCTCACTACCTATCACAGTTTTGAAGGCCATAAAATGCCCAGATGGCATAAACCCCCCCCAAATGACCCCATTTTGGAAAGTAGACACCCCAAGCTATTTGCTTTGAGGCATGTTGAGTCCATGGAATGTTTTATATTTTGACACAAGTTGCGGGAAAGTGACAAATTTTTTTTTTTTTTTTGCACAAAGTTGTCACTAAATGATATATTGCTCACACAGGCCATGGGCATATGTGGAATTGCACCCCAAAATACATTTAGCTGCTTCTCCTGAGTATGGGGATACCACATGTGTGGGACTTTTTGAGAGCCTAGCCGCGTACGGGGCCCCGAAAACCAATCACTGCCTTCAGGATTTCTAAGGGCGTACATTTTTGATTTTACTCCTCACTACCTATCACAGTTTCGGAGGCCATGGAATGCCCAGGTGGCACAAACCCCCCCCAAATGACCCCATTTTGGAAAGTAGACACCCCAAGCTATTTGCTGAGAGGCATGGTGAGTATTTTGCAGCTCTCATTTGTTTTTGAAAATAAAGAAAGACGAGAAAAAAAAATTTTTTTTTTCTTTTTTCAATTTTCAAAACTTTGTGACAAAAAGTGAGGTCTGCAAAATACTCACTATACCTCTCATCAAATAGCTTGGGGTGTCTACTTTCCAAAATGGGGTCATTTGGGGGGGTTTTTTGCCACCTGGGCATTCCATGGCCTCCGAAACTGTGATAGGCAGTGAAGAGTGAAATCAAAAATTTACGGCCTTAGAAAGCCTGAAGGCGGTGCTTGGTTTTTGGGGTCCCGTACGCGGCTAGGCTCCCAAAAAGTCTCACACATGTGGTATCCCCGTACTCAGGAGAAGCAACAGAATGTATTTTGGGGTGTAATTTCACATATTCCCATGGCATGTTTGAGCAATATATCATTTAGTGACAACGTTGCGCAAAAAAAAATAAAAAAAATTAAAAATTGTCTCTTTCCCGCAACTTGTGTCACAATATAAAATATTCCATGGACTCGACATGCCTCTCAGCAAATAGCTTGGGGTGTCTACTTTCCAAAATGGGGTCATTTGGGGGGGTTTTGAACTGTCCTGGCATTTTATGCACAACATCTAGAAGCTTATGTCACACATCACCAACTCTTCTAACCACTTGAAGACAAAGCCCTTTCTGACACTTTTTGATTACATAAAAAAATAATTTTTTTTGGCAAGAAAATTACTTTGAACCCCCAAATATTATATATTTTTTTAAAGCAAATGCCCTACAGATTAAAATGGTGGGTGTTTCATTTTTTTTTTTCACACAGTATTTGCGCAGCGATTTTTCAAACGCATTTTTTGGGGAAAAAACACACTTTTTTAAATTTTAATGCACTAAAACACACTATATTGCCCAAATGTTTGATGAAATAAAAAAGATGATCTTAGGCCGAGTACATGGATACCAAACATGACATGCTTTAAAATTGCGCACAAACGTGCAGTAGCGACAAACTAAATACATTTTTAGAAGCCTTTAAAAGCCTTTACAGGTTACCACTTTAGATTTACAGAGGAGGTCTACTGCAAAAACTACTGCCCTCGATCTGACGTTCGCGGTGATACCTCACATGCATGGTGCAATTGCTGTTTACATTTGACGCCAGACCGACGCTTGCGTTCGCCTTAGCCCGAGAGCAGGGGGGACAGGGGTGCTTTTTTTTTTTTTTTCTTTATTATTATTATTTTTTTATCTTATTTTTAAACTGTTCCTTTCATTTTTTTTTTTTTTAATAATTTTTATTGTTATCTCAGGGAATGTAAATATCCCCTATCATAGCAATAGGTAGTGACAGGTACTCTTTTTTGCAAAAATTGGGGTCTATTAGACCCTAGATTTCTCCTCTGCCCTCAAAGCATCTGACCACACCAAGATCGGTGTGATAAAATGCTTTCCCAATTTCCCAATGGCGCTGTTTACATCCGGCGAAATCTAAGTCATAAAATGCTTGTAGCTTCCGGTTTCTTAGGCCATAGAGATGTTTGGAGCCACTCTGGTCTCTGATCAGCTCTATGGTCAGCTGGCTGAATCACCGGCTGCATTCTCAGGTTCCCTGTTGAGACAGGAGAGCCAGAGAAAAACACGGAAGACGGTGGGTGGGGGGGCATTCCCTCCTACTGCTTGTAAAAGCAGTCTAGAGGCTAATTAGCTGCTAGGATTGCTTTTACATGAAAGCCGATCGCTGGCTGAAAAGAATGATACCAAGATGATACCTAAACCTGCAGGCATCATTCTGGTATAACCACTCAAAGTCGTGAATAGAATACAGTAAAAAAGAGCAGAACAATAGAGAGAGAATAGAGAGAGAAAGAACAATAAAACGACAACTATTTTTTTTTTTTTTTATATTTTTGTTTGTGTTTTTTTTTTTTTTTTTTTACACTTTTTTTTGTAACTAACTTTTATAACTGTAACCGGTTCCAGGTTCGGGTCTCTAAAAATGCGATGGCATCTTGGGAGACCCTGTGAAAGTGTGCCTAGTCTGTGCAATGCTGTACCCTACGCTAATACTCAACTAGTGAATGGTAGCGTTCAAAACATTCACCAATGCAAAGACCAGGATTGTCAGGACAGGAGGGACAATAATAGCGGGTGTCACGCCTATATCCGCGCTTGCTGCAGACACGACATCTTTTTTGGGGGGGTTCGCTGGGTAGGGGTACTCGGGAGGACATAAAGAAAATGCCTCTCATGCAGCCGACTGCATTTGGTTGGGGATGTGAATGGGGGAAGTACGGGCGCTGCAGAAGTGGTGGGTTCCCAATTAGGATTGGCGAATGCAGCAGGAAGGGCACTATGGGCACGACGGGCCTGTGTTTGTCTTTTTGGTGGCAGCGGGACACTACTTGTGCTTGCCACCTCCCCAGCTTGAACTGCACTTATGGGACTCGCCACGTCACCAAGTGTTACTGCAGTACTGGTTTGACTACGACCGGGGTGTACTAGGCCGCTGGTGCTTGCCAGTTCACCAAAACGCTACCAAAAAAACTGTTAGCGATCGCAGGGATCAGGCCTGACTCTGTGAACGCTGCAGTTATGCGTTTAGTGTTTTGTAAGTGTCAGTGATCGATCGATACTGCACTTGGGTGGGCTGGGCCGGGCGGAGGGGCAAAACGCAGGTGCTAGCAGGTATCTGGGCTGATCCCGCTAACACTGCGTGTTTGGGAACCCTAAACTGCTGGGGACACTAGTATAGATCTGATCGGATCAGATATTGATCCATACAGATACTATACCACTAAGGGAGGCGTATGTTGCGTGCGTGGGTGTTAGCGGTACTGGCACTAATCTGACGCTGCCTGGGGCGACGCATATCACCGCCGGGCGATCAGGGGGCTAAACCTTTATTCGGTAATAAACGGCGGGTGCCCTGACACTATAAAAAATAAACGAACTAACCAGCGTCACCCGTAACGGTTATACAGTGATCAGTGGTGAAAGGGTTAACTAGGGGGCAATCAAAGGGTTAAAACATTTATTAGATAGTATATGGGGGTCCCTGTCGCTATAAAACGCTGACGGCGAACCTAAATATTTACCTCCCTAACTAGCGTCACCAGCGACACTAATACAGCGATCAGAAAAATGATCGCTTAGCGACACTGGTGACAGGGGATGATCAAGGGGTTAAAACTTTATTAGGGGGGGTTAGGGGGGTATCCTAGACCTAAAGGGGGGTAATACTCACTGCCCTAACACTGTAACTGTCACAAACTGACACCATGCAGTAATCAGAAAAAAAAAAAAAAAATACTGCTTGCTGTCAGTTTGTGACAGGGGGGGGGTGATTGGGGGGGGATCGGGGGGCGATCGGGGGGGGATCGGGGGTGTAAAGTATGCCTGGCATGTTCTACTGTGTGTGTGTGTGTGTTGGTGCACTTACATGTCTTCTCTCCTCGGCGCTGGAACGGAAACTGCCGAGCCGAGGAGAGATGACATCACATCCTCTGCCTGTTTGAAACTACACACAGGCAGGGGAGGATTCCGATTGGCTGGGAGCGATCGCGAGGGGGGGGCCACGATCGGATGGTCTCCCCCTCGCCTCCCGACGCTCCCAGTCAAATGCCGACCGCCGCTGGCACCGGGGGGGGGGTCCGATCTGACCCCCCGCCCGCGGGAGGCAGATCACGTACAGGTACGTGATTCTGCCTGCCCGTGCCATTCTGCCGCCGTATATGTGCGTTAGGCGGTCGGCAAGTGGTTAATGTACACACAGCACCCCATATTGACAGAAAAACACAGAATTTTGACATTTTTGCAGATTTATTAAAAAAGAAAAACTGAAATATCACATGGTCCTAAGTATTCAAACCCTTTGGTCAGTATTTAGTAGAAGCACCCTTTTGATCTAATACAGCCATGAGTCTTTTTGGGAAAGATGCAACAAGTTTTTCACACCTGGATTTGGGGATCCTCTGCCATTCCTCCTTGCAGATCCTCTCCAGTTCTGTCAGGTTGGATGGTAAACGTTGGCGGACAGCCATTTTTAGGTCTCTCCAGAGATGCTCAATTGGGTTTAAGTCAGGGCTCTGGCTGGGCCATTCAAGAACAGTCACGGAGTTGTTGTGAAGCCATTCCTTCGTTATTTTAGCTGTGTGCTTAGGGTCATTATCTTGTTGGAAGGTAAACCTTCGGCCCAGTCTGAGGTCCTGAGCACTCTGGAGCAGGTTTTCATCCAGGATATCCCTGTACTTGGCCGCATTCATCTTTCCCTCAATTGCAACCAGTCGTCCTGTCCCTGCAGCTGAAAAACACCGCCACAGCATGATGCTGCCACCACCATGCTTCAATGTATTGGTCAGGTGATGAGCAATGCCTGGTTTTCTCCACACATACCACTTAGAATTAAGGCCAAAAAGTTCTATCTTGGTCTCATCAGACCAGAGAATCTTATTTCTCACCATCTTGGAGTCCTTCAGGTGTTTTTTTAGCAAACTCCATGCGGGCTTTCATGTGTCTTGCACTGAGGAGAGGCTTCCGTTGGGCCACACTGCCATAAAGCCCCGACTGGTGGAGGGCTGCAGTGATGGTTGACTTTCTACAACTCTCTCCCATCTCCCGACTGCATCTCTGGAGCTCAACCACAGTGATCTTTGGGTTCTTCTTTACCTCTCTCACCAAGACTCTTCTCCCCCCATTGCTCAGTTTGGCCGGACGGCCAGCTCTAGGAAGGGTTCTGGCCGTCCCAAACGTAGGATTATGGAGGCCACTGTGCTCTTGGGAACCTTAAGTGCAGCAGAAATTTTTTTGTAACCTTGGCCAGATCTGTGCCTTGCCACAATTCTGTCTCTGAGCTCTTCAGGCAGTTCCTCATGATTCTTGTTTGCTCTGACATGCACTGTGAGCTGTAAGGTCTTATTTAGACCGGTGTGTGGCTTTCCTAATCAAGTCCAATCAGTATAATCAAACACAGCTGGACTCAAATGAAGGTGTAGAACCATCTCAAGGATGATCAGAAAAAATGGACAGCATCTGAGTTAAATATATGAATGTCACAGCAAAGGGTCTGAATACTTAGGACCACGTGATATTTCAGTTTTTCTTTTTTAATAAATCTGCAAAAATGTCAACAATTCTGTGTTTTTCTGTCAATATGGGGTGCTGTGTGTACATTAATGAGGACAAAAAATGAACTTAAATGATTTTAGCAAATGGCTGCAATATAACAAAGAGTGAAAAATGTAAGGGGGGTCTGAATACTTTCCGTCCCCACTGTATACCCCAATTTTTTTGTAAAATATGAAAGATGCTTCCCTGGGGGCACCATGCGGGCTCGCTCTCGAGTCCCACTGCTCCGTCCATTGACACAGGCAACGGGACTTGGCTCTGCCCCCTGCTCTTGTGTCACCCAATTTTATTGACAGCAACAGGAACCAATCGCTCCCTCTGCTATCAATATGTTCATTAAGAGAGAGACAGCGGCGGGAGCCACTGCGCTGGTGCACATCCCTGGATCTGATGGGATTAGATAAGGAAAAGGGGGGGCTCTGGGGGGCAGCTGCAGCCCAGAAGGTTTTTCACGTTAAGGCATAGAATGCACATTATGACAGACTTACTTGTACTGGGAGCCCTCCAGCACAGCGTTGTCAAAGCTTCCAGCGCCATCTTCACCCATTCTTCCTTCTGGATTTGCAGGCTTCGGCTGTATGAGTGGTGGGGGCCGCGATGACATCACTCCCGCACATGCGTGCAGGAGCCCTCCGCTCTGGAATGGAGCTCTGAAAGTCCAGTGTGGTATGCTGTCCCTTCAGAACGCATGCACTGGTAATGTCACCGGCTGCATGTTGTGTGAATATTTCCTAAACAGTGCAAGTTTAGGAGATATTCACTGTACCTACAGGTAAGTCTTATTATAGGCTTACCTGTAGGTACAAGTCCAAAAGTGGAGTTTCCCTCCACGTTAAACACTGTATTACTACGAGATACAATCAAATTGTCCCCATGACAGCTGTACCTCTCATAAGAGAAACACAATGTCACAATAACATGTCACAACAAATCATAGATAATTAGGTGTTTGAATGGAGCTGAGGGGCTCTCAATTCCCCTACACCAAACAAATCTAAAAATAATTAGATACCTAAAATAATTATTCAGGAGGGAATGGGCCTAATGAGCCCGGATTTTATTGTGGATTAATTCCCAGGGCTATTAGGAAAAATATAAAGTCTGTTCATGGAGCAGTGTCAGAAGAGGGAAGAATTGACAGGGAACCACCAGTCAATACATTTTTATCAATGATCAGAATGTGAAAATATCAGTCTGTGAGATTATGCATTCTGCACCAGATAAATCTGATGGTTTCACTTGTGCCATATTGCAGGTAAGATTATTATTCAGGAAGTTTAGGACTGTCTGCCAGAAAGGACCATGGGGAGGTAGAGTTTGCACAAGGTTCTCTCAGCTCTTCTGGTGAGTGGAATGAAAATGGGGCCATTTCTACTGATGACACATAATTGTGTACAGTGATTAAAATATTACTCCAAAAAACAACATACTGTAGAACATAGATTCCTAGACATAGACAGGGTTAGTTCACTTTTTCAGAAAAAATAAAAAGGTGACCTATCACCCTACACTCTTTTTGAAATCCCTTCTCTTCTTGCTCTTCTTTCTGATGGGCTTTCGGGATGGATCAGATGGATAACGATTGGTCAAGGCGGTCAAGTGTCATACAGCATTTTTGCACACGTATACAGGCTTTTTAGAAGGGTAATTCAAGCATTTACATGTGTATTCTTCAGGCATTTTTGTTTTAACCAATGGAAAGCACTACAGGGAGGAGACCAATTCTTACAAGGCTAAAAATGTCTAAGAAAAGCAGAAAAAAAATAGATTCAAGCGTTTACAGACATTCCCATTGAAGACTATGGGGCCAGAAACACTCAAATTTGCCTGAAAAGTAGCTTATGTAGCTCTTGGAGCTCATATGTGAGTAGCCACCATTGAAATACATTGAATTTAGAATGTTGTGTGTTTTAGATCTTCGAGCTACAATACACTAAGATATGAATGTGGCCTAAAATAAATGAAGGGTTTCTGTTAACAAAAATAAAATAAATGAGGATATAAAAATGGTTAAGGTAGGTAGGATTTTCAGTATGAAGCTGAGAAGAAGAACACAGGGACATGACCTCAAACTAGCAGGATGAAAGTTACATAGTTACATAGTAGGTGAGGTTGAAAAAAGACACAAGTCCATCAAGTCCAACCTATGTGTGATTATATGTCAGTATTACATTGTATATCCCTGAACGTTGTGGTCGTTCGGGTACTTATCTAATAGTTTCTTGAAACTATCAATGCCCCCCGCTGAGACCACCGCCTGTGGAAGGAAATTCCACATCCTTGCCGCTCTTACAGTAAAGAACTCTCTACGTAGTTTAAGGTTAAACCTCTTTTCTTCTAATTTTAATGAGTGGCCAAGAGTCTTGTTAAAGTCCTATCTGCGAAAAAGTTTTATCCCTATTGTGGGGTCACCACCAGTATGGTATTTGTATATTGAAATCATATCCCCTCTCAAGCGTCTCTTCTCCAGAGAGAATAAGTTCAGTGCTTGCAACCTTTCTTCATAACTAATATCCTCCAGACCCTTTATTAATTTTGTTGCCCTTCTTTGTACTCGCTCCATTTCCAGTACATCATTCCTGAGGACTGGTGCCCAGAACTGGACAGCATACTCTAGGTGTGGCCGGACCAGAGTCTTGTAGAGCGGGAGATTTATCATTTTATCTCTGGAGGTGATCCCCTTTTTAATACATGCCAATATGCTGTTTGCTTTGTTAGCAGCAGCTTGGCATTGCATGTCATTGCTGAGCCTATCATCTACTAGGACCCCCAGGTCCTTTTCCATCCTAGATTCCCCCCAGAGGTTCTCCCCCCAGTGTATAGATTGCATTCATATTTTTGCCACCCAAATGCAAGTTCAAAACTAACCTTAAAGGGGTTGTAAAGGTAAAAATGTTTTCACCTTAATGCATTCTATGCATTAAGGTGAAAAAACTTTTGACAGTACCGCCGCCCCCAGGCCCCCCGTTTTACTTACCTGACGCCTCGAATCTTCGCTGCTCGCCCTCGTCATCTTCATTGCAGCTCAGCCTGGTCGCTGATTGGCTGCAGTGGATGGATTGAAAGCAGCGCAGCCATTGGCTCGCGCTGCTGTCAATCACATCCGATGACGCGGCGCGCCGGGGGGCGGGGCCGAGTGATACAGCGAGCGGCTATAGCCGCCGGCTGTATCACGGGAGCGCGCCCGCAAGCACTCACCACCGTGCGAGGGAGCTCGCATTAAGGTGGTAAATGCTTGCGGGGAGGAGCTGAAACAGCCGCCGAGGGACCCCAGAAGACGAGGTTCGGGGCCACTCTGTGCAGAACGAGCTGCACAGTGAAGGTAAGTATAACATGTTTGTTATTTTTAAAAAAAAAAAAAATTAACTTTACAACCCCTTTAACAATTATTATTTTACCGAAAGAGTATGTAATTCTTGGAACAGATTTCCAGCAGAGGTAGTGAGTCAGTCAACAGTAATCATGCTTGGGACAAACATATATCTACAAAAAAGGTAAAAAAGAAAAAAAAATTATATAAATAAAAAATATAATAAAATGGGGTAAACTTGATGGACCACTTGTTTTTTTTTTTTTTCTCTGTCGTCACTCTTCAATGTTTCTAGCGAGTCTGCCCTTTTCTTTTAAACATTTTATTGTTTATAAAATCACTAACTGTTGATTGACCCACTACCTCTTATGAAAGTCTGTTACAAGCATCAACTACTCTTTCTTTACCAAATCCCGCCTTTAGGACGTACCCATACTTGTGTTTGTAAAAAAAAAAAAAAAAAAAAAAAAAGATTGTTCTTAACATTTATCAATCCATCAGTAGCATGACATTACAGTGAAAACTTCTGCTGGAGAAAGAGTCACATTGTCTGAACCAAAACAGCGGTTCCAATAGAGTGACTTTTTATTACACTGCTCTATAATGTGATGCTGCCAATAGAGTAAAAATGTATCAAAAGCAAAAGAATAACTTTTTGCAAAACAAAACTCTCTTGCGCCAATTTTGCTATCATGTCACCCCTGTGCATTAGATAGCATACAGACATAACATTGGGAATCATTTTAGCTGTAAGCTAAGTAGTAACTCCCACTGCTGAAAATGCAAATACAGTTTGAGGATATGTAAAACAACAAAGCCTGTGATGCTAGTGTTGTATTGCCCCAGTATAAATCACCTATAGGGAAAACATCTAGCACAACCTTTTTTAAACTTTTTACGCCAGAGAAAACCTTAGGCTTCATTCCCACGAGGCGGAGCCGCTGCCACGGAGTCTGCCTCTGTCCGCCAGCTCAGCGGGAGATCTCTCCATTGATCTCTGCTGAGCCAGATGACAGGTCCCTCTCTGCTCACTGAGCGGGGAGGGGTTGTCTAGCGCCACTGGTTGCTATGGAGAGCTTGGATGAAAACGGACAGCATGTCCATTTCATCAGATCTCACCCAATCCGATCCGCCAGGGACGGATGCGAACATAGGGCCATCCGTCTGATTTTAGCGGATCGGACCGGGTTGGATGTCAGCGGACATGTCACCGCTGACATCTGTCGCTCCATAGACTAACATGGAGCGCCCGTTCAGGGACGCCAACAAAACTGACAGGCGGACCTGAACAGTCTGACAGTGTGAAAGAGGCCTTAAAATAATTTTCAGGTCTCAGGGACCCCATGCTAAATTAAAATCAATGGTGGTCAGTGGGAATGATACTCCTTACATTAGTGGTCAGTGGGAAGAATGCCCCTTACTTTGGTGGTCAGCGGGAAGAATGCTCCTTACATTGGTGATCAGTGGGAAGAATGCTCCTTACATTAGTGGTCAGTGGGAAGAATGTTCCTTGTATTAGTGGTCAGTGGGAAGAATATTCCTTATATTGGTGGTCAGTGGGAAGAATGCTCCTTACTTTGGTGGTCAATGGGAAGAATGCTCCTTACATTAGTGGTCAGTGGGAAGAATGCCCCTTACTTTGGTGGTCAGTGGGAAGAATGTTCCTTGTATTAGTGGTCAGTGGGAAGAATATTCCTTATATTGGTGGTCAGTGGGAAGAATGCTCCTTACATTAGTTGTCACTGAGAAGAATGCTCCTTACATTAGTTATCAGTGGGAAGAATGTTCCTTACATTAGTGGTCAGTGAGAAGAATGTTCCTTTATATTGGTGGTCAGTGGAAAGAGTGCTCCTTACATTGATGGTCAGCAGGAAGAATGCTCCTTACATTGGTGGTCAGTAAGAAGAATGACCCTTACATTGATGGTCAGTGGGAGGAGTGCTCCTTATATTGGTGGTCAGTAAGAAGAATGCTCCTTACATTGGTCGTCAGTGGGAGGAATGCCACTTACATTGATGGTCAGTGGGAGGAATGCCACTTACATTGACGGTCAGTAAGAAGAATGCTCCTTACATTGATGGTCAGTGGGGAAGAATGCTCCTTACATTGATGGTCAGTGGGGAAGAATGCTCCTTACATTGGGGGGTCAGTAAGGAGAAAGCTCCTTACATTGGTGGTCAGTGGGAAGAATGTTCCATACATTTTTAGTCATTGGAAGGAATGCCTTACATTGGTGGTCAGTAAGAAAAATGTCCCTTATACTGGTGGTCAGTGGGAAGAATGTTCCTTACATTGGTAGTCATTGGGAGGAATGCCCCTTCCATTGGTGTGGCATTGGGCCTGGAAATATCCAGGTACAATCAGATAGGAGGTTAGTCTATTCCAGTTCCAGCAATGTTTTGAGGAACCCTGGTTGAGAAGCGCTGATCTAGAATATAAAATATACAGTATAACTGTGCAGTTAAAAACACACTCCCTTAAGAAGAGCTGGAGAGAAAGGTGGCAACTAAATTATTAAAAAGATTGCCCCATCTTACTAAAAACAAAAAGTAAGGAAAGGTGGCTTTGCTTAGTTTTGTAATAATGATGCCCTAGAGGCGATGTAATCAATAGCTATACATACTGTATCTCCAAAGTCTTTGCAATGCTATGTCAAGTGGACGCGTTTCATCCTCTTAGACATCGCCTGGGGGGTGATGATGACGATGTCTAAGAGGACGAAACGCGTCGGGTAGGACCCCACTGCTGCCATACTTTTACAGCGCTGATTTTAAGGAATTCATGTGAGTGTATCTCTTTTTTAATAAATTTTGGTACTTGTTTTACGGAATCACACTATGTGGCCATTTTCCTCCCTATTATACTATACTACCATCCGCCTTCCAACACCATCTCGAGGGACCCACTAGCATCCTGTCTGCCCTTGGACTTTCATCCCTACTACTCTTCTGAAACATCTACCATCACCCACCACCCAAGCCTGATTTGACCCAGTTGGGCATATGCCCTCTTGGGTCTACGTGATCTGGTAAGCCTCCCTATTGTCGTGGTGGTGTGTCTCTTCTGTGTTCACTCCAGATGTCACATATTTGATATGTTCCTAACACGAAGTCACTGAAATTATATCGACCATTTTACGAGTCCTATATGCATGGAGGACTTTTCTTCCAGGGTTTTCCTTGATACCTTTCAACATCATTTGGACATTGTTTTTACGTTGAACTTTTAGCGCTACACATATTCTCTGTTTTATTACTATATGCCTTCATCATACTGGTCGTGTTAGCTGCTTATTCCTCTTTTTTGGCAGCGCAGAATTATTTGTTACCCTACTCTTCTAGGATTTTTGCCATTCTATGAGGAAAAATGGCCGCAGTTGATTTGCCTTTCTCTACTCTGAATCAGATGAGGTTAATCCTGATAAAAATAGTTCTATTTTCCATGTAGGTAGCTATGTGGCATTGAAAACACAGTACTGAAGGCTGAATGGTGAGGTCAGCTGTACACAAAAACTTTGTAGTCAGTCTTTTTGACTTGTGGAGACGCACACAGTTGTATCCCATAGAAGCCATATCCCATATAAAAAACCTTCTGTGTTCATTGCACCCCCCCTCCAGGCCCCCCTAATACTCAACTGAGCTCCCTCTCCATCCAGTAATGTGCACAAGAGATGAGCTCAGATTCTCCCAGGCCTCTCATTCTTCCTTGGCTGAGACAGCAGTGGGAGCCATCAGCTTCTGATACTGTCGATCACAGCCAGTGAGCCAATGAGGAGAGAGCGGGGGGCTGGGCCGAGCCACTGCTCTATGTGTCTTATGGACGCATAGAGCAGGGCTCAGGAGTGAGCACGCTCAAGTGCCCCCATACAAAATGGCTTGCTATTGGGGGCACTGGCTGAAGAAGAGGAGCCAGGAGCGCCAGCAGGGTACCCAAAAAGGGGAGGATCAGGGTTGCTCTGTGCAAAACCATTACACAGAGCAGATAAGTATAACATGTTTGCTATTTTTTTTTTTTTTTAAAGAAACCTTTAATGTCACTTTAATTTCTAACCTGTCCAATGGTCGTCATTATACCTATTGCAGCCGCAGGGGTCAGATAACATACATGTAATCCCCATGGTTCTCTTTGGGTTAAAATAGATATAAAATCTAAATCTATTTTTCACTTGTTTGGCCTTACTGTATACAGTTTACGTAATCAATCAATTTTTTGTTTTGCAATTTTTTTACCTGGAGACCCGGGCAGTAATTACACTTTCTGCTGCAGGCTGATAACACTTCTTTCATTCACTGGATTTCGGTTCTTTCAATTAAGGAGTCTTAAGCTGGCCATACGCCAATCAAAATTTGTCTGGTTCAGCAGGAACCAGACAAATTTTGATCAGTGTACGGCTGCCCCTGCTCATCAGAATTTGATTAACTTCTATTGAAGGGACATGTTTAAAAAAAATGTTCTCAATCAGTAGCTGCAGCCAATCAACTAGATGCCGCTGTCAGAATACAATGTCCCATTAGGAGAGGGGGATTCCTCCACCCACCTCATTTGTGGCTGGTTGAATGAAAAGAAACTGTTGACCAAACGAAAAAAGTTAACAATGTATGACCAGCTTTACTATGACATGTTTGTAGTAACTAGAGAATTCTACATGCAAATGCATCCTGTCTAGGAATGTCCACTTGTCCAAACTGATGTCCACCCATCTTGGTATTTTGATATTTGCATGCCTTCTCCTGGCTGGTTGCTCAAAGCTTAAAGTGAATGTAAACCCTCACATATACCCAGTGAAGTGGACAGCCTCCGATGATACACAGGGATGAAACAAATCCATCTACATAAGTTTTACATGTATATCTGCTGTCTTCAGCTTTATATATTGTTTAGAAAGTGCACGTAGTGTTAGGAGATTTTCTCTTCCTTTTCAACACTGCAGTGAAGCCTCGGCATACAGTCAAGACAACTGATTGGAAGAAAGGCACACACCCCCTCTTCTCATAGGTAGAGCCTTTCAGCTCTGTTCGTTGAATAGTTCAGAGCTCTCCTAATCTATTTATAGCATGCTCCCCAACACAAAACTCCGGCTGCTTTTATCATATGTGGCGGAGAACTTGTCAGGAGTTATCAGGCTGATAACAGAAGAATGGGGCAGGAGAAAGCCACAAGACATAGTGCTTCGAAGAGAGATAAGAAAACCCTGAAAATAGTGTATATGTGCCCAGCTCAAATTTCATGAATCAGGTTTACATTTACTTTAACGGTGTATGTAAAACTAACTTTTTTCTTTAATTACTCCCTTTTTTCTTTTCCTTCCTTCCTCACCTTGTTGCCTTAAAGGGCTAGTTCACCTTTTCACAAAGTATAAAAAGGCAAATTAACTCACAACACCCTTCCCACTACCCGTTTACCTACTACACTTACCCCCTTCAATGATTATCTTCCTCTGTCCATGCCAACTGGACATTAGAAAATGCAGTACATAGACCAGAGGCTGTGTAGCATTTTAATGCTTGCAATGGTAAGCGGGCATTGGTCAGCACCAGCACATGATTGCGCTCACCATCTAGACTCTCTCTGAGCTCTCAAAGAAAGAAGAGTGTAGAAGAGCCTGGTTTTCAAATTTCTGGGCCATGGCATCAGCTAGCATGGCCACTGAAAGAAAATCCTTTAAGGAGGTAAGTGCAAAGTGGACAAGAGGTGTGGAAAGGGTGCTGTGAGGTACACACCCAGCCTGGCCTTTCCAAAAGGGATAAATTATATAAAAGGAAACGCCCTGTTCATTTATGCATTTATTGATTTCTTCTAAGTGGTTATAATATATCTTTCAAATTGTTAGTATTTCTTTACTGGCTCTCAATACAAAATCCTTCTGGGTGAAAGTAGCATACAAGTGCTTGTAAATGTTTACAGATAAGAGTGTGGAATGTCAGTCTATCTGTCAGTCAGTTCTACTCTTTGAGTCATTTTTACATTTGAAAATGTACTGTTTTTCTACGTGAACATGAATATGAATGTGAATTTAGCTATAACAGCATATAGTGGTTAAAAAAGGACAAGAACGTTAAATATGTAAAGTAAATAGTTTTGGTCTTATTGCTTAGCAACGAATAGGAAACTGCTGCAAAGTCCAGACAGACACCTACGTTCAAGCTTACTGCTTTTATGGTCTTTCAGAATGTTGGAAAAAGTAAACCCACTTAACTTTTGAGAAATTAAGTTGACCAGAAAGTTGAACCTACACAATCTCAGCAATAGTTCTGTACAAAGAGTTCAAAGACATCAAGAGTACTCCGCTCTCCGAGACAGTTTGTGTTCTAAGGACATGAGTAGGAAGAACCAGACTGGGGTCACAGAATTCCTTCTCCTTGGTTTCGGGAGTCTCGGTGGGTTCCGAGTAATTTTGTTTGTACTATGTTTGTTGGTCTATGTAATGACTTTGCTAGGGAACATAACAATAATTATACTCATACTCACCAGCCAACTCTTACACTCACCGATGTACTTTTTCCTTTGCCATCTGTCCTTTTCGGATATGATGCTCACCTCGGACATCGTGCCAAATCTATTGCACATCATCTTGGAGGAAGGGCGCACAATGCCATTTATCGAATGCATTACCCAATTCCAACTCTTTGGAGCTTCCACTGGAACTGAATGTCTTCTGCTCACCGTCATGTCTTACGACCGATACCTAGCTATCTGTGATCCATTGTCTTACCTGCCAGTGATGGGCACAAAGTTGAAACAACACCTAGTTGCTTGGTCCTGGGTTCTAAGTTTTGCTATCACTTTAACCATAGCACTGTTAATGTCCAACCTGCATTTCTGTGGGCCAAACATCATTGATCATTTCTTCTGTGACTATGTACCCATCCTCCGTCTCTCTTGCTCCGATACTCGCTTGTTACAGATTGTGGATCTCATCCTAACAGCGCCGGTGACCCTTTTACCATTTATCTTGATTATTATCAGTTACATCTGCATTTCCATTGTGATTGTTAAGATCCCCAATGGAACTGGAAGGCAGAAGGCATTCTCAACCTGCAGTTCCCACCTGACAGTTGTCTGTATATTTTACTTATCTCTCATGTCTATATATCTAATTCCATCGTCCGGGAACTCTGTCACTGCACTTAAAATTCTCTCCCTACTGTACACAGTCATCACCCCATCTTTAAATCCCCTAATATACTCATTACGAAACCAAGAGATAAAAACAACCTTTATAAAAATGTTCTGCTTCAGGTACAAAATATAAGATACGCTGGTTTATGTAAAACTTGGAAAAGTAATAATAATCCTTCCTGTTCCAGAATAGTGAAAAGTCAAAAAACTGTACTTATTTTGCTATACTGAAGGCCTCTCATAAATCTCAAATCATGACGGCATGTCTTCAAAAAGGTGAGTATAAAAGCTTCTTCTTTACCAATTAAGGAGTAAAATGTCCCATAGAGTAACCAACGCTAATGGGTTTCTGTCAAAAGATGACCTTACTCATAGCTTACTATGAGCTATGAGTAAGGTTATCTCGTGATGAAAACACGTTACAGTTGGTTGCCCTATGGAACATTTTACTCCTTAAAGTGGCGTTCCACCCAAAAATGGCACTTCCGCTTTAAGTGAAGGTGACCCCCTGACATGCCACATTTGGCATGTCATTTTTTTTTGGGGGGGGGGGAGCGGATACTCTCTTTTTAGAGGGATCCAGCTCCCACTTCCTCCTGGGGCACCGCGGTGCTGGAAGGAAGTTCCCCTCTCCCTCTCGGCAATCATCTGGGACACGTCACAGGTCCCAGATGATTGCCTGGCCAGTCACAGGGTGCAGCACGGTTCGCGCATGTGCAGTGCATGTCCAGGTGTGAAGCCACAGCCGGGCGCCCACAGTGACAATGCTGGCGCCGCAGAGAGGAGGGGGAGAGGAGCGGGACTTGTACACCCGCATCGCTGGACCGTGGGACAGGTGAGTGTCCGATTAATAAAAGTCATCAGTTACACTTTTTGTAGCTGCTGACTTTTATATGGGTGGAACTCCGCTTTAATTAATAAAGAAGAAGCTTTTATACTCACCTTGTTATCGACATGTCGTGATTTGGATGTCTGTACACAAGCAGATGGAGACTGCTGTCTGGCACAGTAATGTTTAAGCCTTAGCCTGAGAGTTGTTTTTCAGGTTGCAGCACCTTAATCCCTTTTTGAACTGCTTTAAGACATAAGCGTGAGAAAGAAATACGTTGTCGAATCCATAGAGGAATTTAAGATTTAGAAGTTGAATGACCTTCCTTTGGGTCCTCAGGAAGCACAAAGCGGAAATCCAACTGGCAAATAGCAGCAGTTGAATTCAGGTAACACCTGATGGCATAAACCACATCCTAAGCATGCAAAACTTTGTCCCCCCCATCATCTAAGGATTCAGACAGAAAGATGGTAGTACAATATCCTGGTTAAGATGGAATGAAGAAACCTACTTAGGCAAAAAGGACACTAGCAAAAAACTGGATAGGGATGGATTCCTGTCTTCCCCTTTATTGCCAGTGTCTAATCACCTGAAGGTGCCAGCATAACCCTATTGTTGTGAGAAGGAAGATACTCTGTGTCCCAGGATGTACAAAAAAAAGCAGCTTTATTTATATTTTGTGTTTATTTCAGAACTTTATCAATCTGTCCTGAAGAATGCCAGAGATCCAGATGGCTAAACTCACACAGAGCACCCCCATCTGGATTCCCAGCAGACCAACACATCCCTTGCACAGTACTCCAAGGGGTACTCCCTGAGAAGCATTGCCAATTGGAATAGGGGGCTCTAAATCTGAAGATTTAAAGTGTATCTACACCCAAAAACTAACATTTAGAATATTACAGCTTCCCAATTCTTAGATGTAGTGGCTGCATTTGTTTTCTTGTTTTAGCCTTTTTTTCTCTTTCATTTTCCCCCGGTGATCTGGTTAGTAAGCCTGTTATTCATCTTCCTTTAACAAATAAAGCTGTCCAGCAAAAGTAACAGGTACAGTGGAACCTTGGTTTACGAGTAACGCGGTTAACGAGCGTTTTGAAAGACAAGCAACTTTTTTTTTTTAATTTTTACTCGGTTTGCAAGTGTTGTCTCGCAAAACAAGCAGAATTCAAGCTAATGGGGTGTGCAGTACCGCATTTGGCCAGAGGGGCGGGGGCGCCGGTGACACTCTAAACGGTTCGGAGCCGTACGGAAATACTCGGAAGCACTTGGAAATACTCGGAAACACTTGGAAATACTCAGTTCCCGAGTCTTTCTGAGTTCAGCCGAGCTGTCCCCGAGTTTTTCCGAGGCTCCTCTGCGCCCCTCCACCTCTGGCCACATGCGGTATTGCATGAAATAGAAGTCAATGCGGAACAAATTATCTTCGTTTCCATTGACTTCTATGGGGAAACTCGCTTTGATATGCGAGTGCTTTGGATTACAAGCATTCTCCTGGAACGGATTATGCTCGTAATCCAAGGTTCCACTGTATAGAGTTGAGACAAACCAGTTAAAATGTATGCAAACGATCACTTTGTAAAATAAAACATTTAGTTTAAAATATTTTCCCCCTTTTTATGTAATCACATTCCCTTTGTTCTCAGCTGCATAAGAGGTGGGGGAGGAGAAGCAGCAGGACACTGAACTTCCCAATGAAAGGCTGTGCAGGGGGGTGTCATGACAAGTCTGATCATTTGAAGAGAGCAGGCTGAATTCCCAGCACAGCTTGGAAACTGACTACCTTGTGTTCTCCTGTTTAGCGTGGTTGAGATTTTAATAGGAGAGCAGAGGGACTGGCAGGAACACAGGCCAAAGTCAGCAACGGTGGAGCAGATCAAGTTAGGCAGAAGGCAGAGTTGGATTCCACAGACAAGCTGGGGTCAGGGCAGGTGACGTTCAGACATAGTCAAAGACAAGCCGAGTCAGCAACAATGGGTCAAGACGAGAAGCAGGTTACACAGGAATGGTGTTGATCAAACAGCAATGAGTCAGTGCAGCAGCCCTGTATAAATAGTACATTTGGTGGCAGCCCTAGTGACAGGCACGTGCGTATGCATGTGTGCACGCATATGCGCACACCTGCATGGTTACCTGCTGGCTTGTGCATGTGTATGTGCCTCAGAGCACCATCCGTACTATGGGCAAGCCTTCCCTGACAGAAACTGTTGCTGTAATTAAAGTGTTAGCTGGAGCTCCGCTATAATTTTATTAGTCATTTATGTAAAGTCCATCTAAATCTACTAGTCCATCAAAAAAAAACCTCTCCACAGGGTGACAATGCTGTACTGCAAGGGTTTTCTGCACTGCTCCTCCATAGATACAGTTGAGGAGTAGGCATAGGCATCCTAAAACAGGAGGCATGTTACTGGCCAGATTATCAGGTGAAAACTAATATAGCCACCTTATTTACATTGGTAAATTGGAATATACCGTATATACTCGAGTATAAGTCGAATTTTTCAGCCCTTTTTTTGGGCTGAAAGTGTCCCCTTCGACTTATACTCGAGTCACCGCCGTCTGTCTGCATGATCAGCGTGTCATGCAGGCAGACGGCGGCCGGCGTGTGATGATAGTGTTCGGCGGCTATTCCAGCATTCAAAAGCCACGCCTCCTGCTCGTCTGTGATAGGCTGAACAGCTGTCAGTGTACAGCCTATCACGGACATTCTCTCATCCTCGTCCGTGGTATGAGAATGAGAGAATGTCCGTGATAGGCAGTCAGTGGTCAGCCTATCACAGACGAGGAGGAGGCGCGGCTTTTAAACTGTGGAATGACCGCCGAACAGTATCATCACACGCCGGCCGCCGTTTGAGGATGGAGATCGCCACAGGGAGGCTGCACAGGACACAGGTAGGCTGCACATTCACACAGGACATATGCACACAGGACATGTACAGGCCACATGCACACAGGGACACAGGAACACAGGGACACAGGACACATGTACAGGACACATATGTACAGGACACACATGTACAGGACACAGGACACATGCACAGGGTACAGGTAGGCTGCACAGGACACAGGGAGACAGGCAGCTGCAGATGGGCATTGTTGACCCTCTGCATTTCTCACCCTCGTCTTATACTCGGGTCAATAAATTTTTCCCAGTTTTTTTGTGGTAAATTAGGGGCCTCGACTTATACTCGGAACGACTTATACTCGAGTATATACGGTAATCATTTTTGTCTTTAGATACAATTTGATAAACTGCTAAGGCACTCTGGTCACTTTGGTCACATATTATCCCTGTTCACAACAGCCAAAAACCCAAGACAGGAATTGTGCTTTTCCTATTGGCAAAAGGGTTGAAAAGTACAAATCTCAAAACTTGACTTTTATTGCATTTACAGTGTCTGGAAAAAGTATTCACACCCCTTTACATTTTCCACATTTTTGTCGTGTTACAATCAAAAACGTAAATGTATTTTATTGGGATTTTATGTGATAGACCAACACAAAGTGGCACATAATTGTGAAGTGGAAGGAAAATGATAAAAGATTTTCAAAATTTTTTACAAATGTAGCACTGGTAGATTTTCAATCTACCGCTTATATGTAAATTTAGTGGGTCGTCTGTTCTGTACATAGTTCAGACTTAATCATTGGCTAAATTATCTTCTGTTCCAGCCTTGGTTGTGTTGCGTGCAGTTCCACTCCGTCGCCTGTAGATGTCGGTGTCACTACAGACCGGAGCTCTGAAAGCAACAGACTGAGGTGTATTGAGTGCTCTTCTTTCTCAGAAGTAATTCGGCAGAGGTTGTCCCCTGCGGTGCATTCTGGGAAGAGGTATTTAAGGGACAGACGCTATGTTTCTTGGTCTCTTTCTTTCCACCTGCTGGCCCTCCTGGCCGACAGGTATGTGCTAGGAGTCCTACCTCGTGGTCCTCCAGGCCGGAGGACTTCATTGCTGCAGCGTGTGGGTGGCCCAGAAGTCTGCCTGGGGCCTACTACAACTGTTGCAGAGATGGTCCTGTGCTGTCTGTCCTGCGGGAAGAAGCCGGACAATAGAGAAGAATCCAGGGGAGGACCCGTCTTGGAAGGATCATGCGGAGCGCTGGTCTGGAGAGGGGCCTGGTGACTCAATTGGAGGACGCATCTTAAGTTAACCTACCACATAGTACTGCCGGGTCGGCTTAAAGGTTCTGGTACTGTGTTGCTGTTCATCGGAAACTACTACATCCTATGGCAGAGACTTTCTGTTCGTGCTGCGCTCCGGCTGCTAGGTCAGGGAGAGAAGCCTATCCGGGCGGGCAAAGATTTAATCCTGAACTGAAGATACATTCATCCTTAAAGTGTAAGTAAACCCTCCTGTTGTTTTCAGCCAAAGAAGCTGCCATCTTTGCCTCTGTTTAATCTACAACTGCCATGATGCTGCACATGTGATCAATTATGACACCAGCCATTGGATGGTTTGACAGTTTGGTTGAGAGCACAACCAATAGGAGTGCTGCATTTCCGGCACATGCCGGAAATTAAACTGTTTTATGGCTGGGTTTACTACCGCTTTAAGATTTCAATTCCTTAGTGCTACACCAAGAAAAGGTATTTGAACTTCCCTGCAACTCTTCTTCTACCTCTTTCCTGCTACTTCTTCCAGTTATCTCCCATTAAATCATTGAAAAAGTACTAAAGTGACTGTTGCCTATATTGTCCAATAATAAGCTCAATGTGGACTCTAAGTCTGGTATTGGTGAAACTACAGGTAAACAGGTGACGGAAACAGCCCGCTATAAATCAGCAGCTCCACCGTGAGTTAGTGCTACACAAATAAATATGTGAAAAGTGTGATGTGCATTTGTATTCAGTCTCCCCGAGTCAATACTTTGTAGAACCACCTTTCGCTGCAATTACAGCTGCAAGTCTTTTGGGGTATTTCTCTACCAGCTTTGCATGATGCTGCCACCACCATGTTTCACTGTGGGGATGGTGTGTTCAGGGTGATGTGTAGTGTTATTTTTCCGGCACACATAGAGGTTCATTTAGTAAGAAAAACGGAAAGCAATGGTCCCTCTACATCTAGTTACTCCCATATAAGCCAATTAAGACTTCAACTAGGCAAACATGCGAATGAAAAGGCACGCTATTACCGGCGAACATGCCTTTGAAAATGTCAAATCGGCATATCTGCAAATTTGCAAGTGGCAATTGCTAACGAGCGTACTATATGAAACTGCACTGCAGCAATCATCCATGTATGTGAATAAAACATTCTTATGTGAGATGTGCTCTGCCTCTTGTACATCTATTTATGTATATTCCAATTAGTATTCCTAGTTAGTTTTCTTCTTTTGCTAACGAACGCAGTTATGAATGTGTATTACAGTATTACTGCTATTCTGTAAAGTTACATGTATTGAACATTTACAGTTACATATCTGTTATATGTTTTTTTTTCATGTTAATTTAGTTTTTTTATGAAACTATAAAGCAGCATTTATGTTCATTCTTTAATCATACTACACTATTATGCAGGTCTCAGTGTACTTAGCACAATGGCTTAGTGGTTTGCACTGATGTTTATAAAGCACTCAGGTTATGAGTTCAAATCCCAGCCAACCTACCACCCTCTAGCTGTGTTGCTTTTTCCAGTGCACAAGCAAATTAAAAACAAAAAAATGTAAATGAACTCCCTGCACATTAACTAGTGTGTGATTTTTGGAAGTCCACACCATAATGTTATTAAATACTTACATGCATTTGAAGAGTTAATATTATGGAATCAATCAAACCGATGTGCATCGGATAATTGGCATTTGCCTATTTTCAGCATCTGCTGCTGAGTACAATGCAAGCTTTATAGTAGGTGATACCATGTGTGGGATCTGAACCCATGGTCTGAGTCTTATCAAGGTAGGAGTGCAGCCCACTAGGCTACTGAGCTGAGCACAATCATCCATAGAAAATACATTTACCAGTGTTTGATTTTTTTAATTATATACAATAATGTTTTGAACTTGAGGCATTATATATTATGGAAGCAACTATGCTAATGCTGATGTGAGCTATAGGCCGGGCGGAAAGTGGTTAAAGAAACAGTGATTTTAATGATGCTTAAAGTTAAACAATAAAAATGAAATATTCCTTTAAATATCGTGCCTGGGGGGTCCCCTTAGTCTGCCTGTAAAATGGCGTATCTGTGCGTTGTATAGAACATGCCGCAGCAATAATGAAATTTCTAAAGGAACAAATGTAATTTAAACAAGCTCGCGGTAATCTATTGCCAGCTTCCGGCAATATAGACAAAAAAAAATGAACAAAAAGGTGTGCCCCCCCCCCCACCACCATCACTGTCCATACCAGGCCCTTCGGGTGTGGTATGGATTTTAAAGGGAACTCCATGCCAAAATGTAAAAAAAAAAATTGCCATGGGTCCCCTCCAAAATCCATACCAGACCCTTATCTGTACATGCAGCCTGGCAGGTCAGGATGGGGGGGGGCAAGCAAGCGCCCCCCCCGAACCATACCAGGCCACATGCCCTCGATATGGGGGGTGGGTGCTTTGGGGCAGGGGGCCTCTGTGCCCCCCCACCCCAAAGCACCTTGTCCCCATAATGTCCCCATAAACCCTGGACCTGGTTGTGGGGGTCTGCGGGCAAGGGGCTTATCCCCAGATCCTGGCCCCAACTCTCTATGTGAACGGGTATCGGGTACATCGTACCCCTACCCATTCACCAAAAAAAAAGTCGACATGTAAAAACCACAAGAGACAGTTTTTGACAATTCTTTTATAAAAAAAAAAGAAGTGTCCCGCGATGTCCATCCACTGTCCATCACGCCACCAACGGACCCGAAAAATTGAAAAAAATGAACAAAGCTCCGCCTTGATGGGAGGCCTCCCACCGACTGCTGTCTCTTCGTCCTGCTCAAAAGAGCTTACAATCTACAAGGTAGAAAAGCAGGGATACAAATCAAGCTAATACCAACCATGACAAACCTTTTTGGTGAACAGAACTCCTTGCCCCAAACCCCTAAAAAGTTAAACTGCAGGATCATAAGCAAAGACAGACAAAATTAATACAATATCCAAAAAGGCAGCGCACAAACAAAATCTTTTATACTTTGTCACAAGTTTCGTTAAAAAAATTACATTTTTTTTTTTGCACAAAGCTGTCACTAAATGATATATTGTTCAAACATGGCATGGTTATATGTGGAATTACACCCCAAAATGCATTCTGCTGCTTCTCCTCAGTACGGGGATACCACATGTGTGGGACTTTTTGGGAGCCTAGTCATGTACAGGACCCCAAAAACCAATCACCGCCTTCAGGATTTCTAATGCCCCGTACACACGGTCGGATTTTCCGACGGAAAATGTTCGATGTGAGCTTGTTGTCGGAAATTCCGACCATGTGTAGGCTCCATCGGACATTTTTCATCGGAATTTCTATCACACAAAATTTGAGATCTGGATCTCAAATTTTCCGACAACAAAATCCGTTGTCGTAAATTCCGATCGTGTGTACACAATTCCGATGCATAAAGTTCCACGCATGCTCGGAATCAAGCAGAACAGCTACACTGGCTACTGAACTTAATTTTTCTTGGCTCGTTGTACGTATTGTATGTCACCGCGTTCTTGACGTTCGGAATTTCCAACAAGATTTGTGTGACCGTGTGTATGCAAGACAAGTTTGAGCCAACAACCGTCGGAAAAAATCCATGGATTTTTTTGTCGGGATTTCCGAACCTGTGTACGCGGCATTAGGGTGTACATTTTTTATTTCACTCCTTACTACCTATCACAGTTTTGAAGGCCATAAAATGCCAAGATGGCACAAACCCCCCCCCAAATGACCCCATTTTGGAAAGTAGATGCCCCAAGCTATTTGCTGAGAGGCATGTTGAGTCCATGGAATATTTTATATTTTGAAATTTTTTTTTTTTGCACAAAGTTGTCACTAAATGATCTATTGTTCAAACATGCCATGGGCATATGTGAAATTACACCCCAAAATACATTCTGCTGCTTCTCCTGAGTACGGGGATACCACATGTGTGGGACTTTTTGGGAGCCTATCCGCGTATGGGACCCTGAAAACCAAGCACCGCCTTCAGGATTTCTCAGGGCGTAAAATGGTGATTTCCCTTCCTCACTACCTATCACAGTTTCGGAGGCCATGAAATGTCAAGATAGCACAACCCCCCCCCCCCCCCAAATGACCCCATTTTGGAAAGAAGGCACTTCAAGCTTTTTGCTGAGAGGCATGTTGTGTCCATGGAATATTTTATATTTTGCCACAAGTTGGGAAAATTACAATTTTTTTTTTAAACAAAGTTGTCACTAAATGATATATTGTTCAAACATGGCATGGTTAAATGTGGAATTACAGCCCAAAAAACATTCTGCTGCTTCTCCTGAGTATGGGGATACCACATGTGTGGGACTTTTTGGGAGCCTAGCCGCGTACAGGACCCCAAAAACCAATCACTGCCTTCAGGCTTTCTAAAGGCGTAAAATTGTGATTTTACTCCTCACTACCCATCACAGTTATGGAGGCCATGAAATGCCCAGATAACACACAACCCCCCCAAATGACCCCATTTTGGAAAGTAGACACCCCAAGGTATTTGCTAAGAGGCATGGTGAGTATTTTGCAGGTATCATTTATTTTTGAAAAAAAAGAAAAAAAACTTGTTTTTTTTTCTTTCCTCAATTTTCAAAACTTTGTGACAAAAAGCGAGATCTGCAAATACTCAACATACTCGACATTTTTTTTACCAAAGACATGTGGCTGTATACATTTTGGCCTAAATGTATTGAGTTGATTAAATTTTTTTAATAACAAAAAGTTGAAAATATCATTTTTTTTTTTCAAAATTTTCAGGCCTTTTTCAGTTGATATCGCAAAAAATAAAAATGGCAGAGGTACTCAAATACCATCAAAAGAAAGCTCTCTTTGTGGGGGAAAAAAGGACGCAGATTTTGTTTGGGTACAACATTGCTTGACCCCGCAATTACCAGTTAAAGCAGAATTGTAAAAAGTGCTCTGGTCATTGAGCAGCCCAATCCTCCGGGGCTAAAGTGGTTAAAATTAATTTTTTTCTCAGTTTAGGCCATATTTTTGGTAATAAAAATCTCAATAAGCGTATATTCATTGGTTTGCGCAAAAGTTATAGCGTCTACAAAATAGGGGATAGATTTATAGCATTTTTATTATTATTATTTTTCTTACTAGTAATGGTAGCGATCTGCGATTTTTATTGTGACTGCGACATTATGGCGGACACATCGGACAATTCTGACACATTTTTGGGACCATTAGCATTAATACAGTGATCAGTGCTTTAAAAATGCATTGATTTCTGTAAAAATGTCACTGGCAGTGAAGGGGTTAACACTAGGGGGCGATCAAGGGGTTAATTGTGTTCCCTAATGTGTGTTCTAACTGGAGGGGGGAGGGGACTGACTAGGGGAGATGACAGATCGCTGTTCATACGATCTGTCACTTCTCCCTTCAGAGAACCAGGATCTCTGCGCCCCTAGTGGCCACCAGAGGGAGCGACTTAACATAACGGCGATTTGCCTGCCCATTCCATTCTGCTGCAGTACAACTGCGATGGCTGATTGGCAAGCGGTTAAAAGCAGATTATCTTTAAACAATATACCACATATTTAAGAACCATTTAGGCTATCATATCATGCACTAAACATTATTTCCATGTGCAATTCCCGTGTTTCTAGCTCGACTAATGATTTAGACGGTCCCTGTTGTCTGTGACCTATAGTGAATTTGATTTTGTGAGTTTTTTTTCCCGAGCTCTATAGTGAATTTTCACGCTAATTTACCAATTTACGTATTTGCGCATTCGCATATTCGGGCTATAGTAAATCAACCCCATATTGTTTTGCTTTTAGGCCAAAAAGTTCAATTTTGGTCTCATCTGACCAGAGCACCTTCTTCCACATGTTTGCTGTGTCCCCCACATGGCTTCTCGCAAACTGCAAACAGGACTTCTTATGACTTTCTTTCAACAATGGCTTTCTTCTTGCCACTCTTCCATAAAGGCCAGATTTGTGGAGTGCACGACTAATAGTTGTCCTGTGGACAGATTCTCCCACCTGAGCTGTGGATCTCTGCAGCTCCTCCAGAGTTTCCATGGGCCTCTTGGTTTCTTCTCTGATTAATGTTCTCCTTGCCCAGCCTGTCAGTTTAGGTGGACGGCCATGTCTTGGTAGGTTTGCAGTTGTGCCATACTCTTTCCATTTTCGAATGATGGATTGAACAGTGCTCCATGAGATGTTCAAAGCTTGGGATATTTTTTCATAACCTAACCCTGCTTTAAACTTCTCCACAACTTTATCCCTGTCCTGTCTGGTGTGATCCCTGGCCTTCGTGATGCTGTTTGTTCACTAAGGTTCTCTAACAAACCTCTGAGGGCTTCACAGAACAGCTGTATTTATACTGAGATTAAATTACACACAGGTGGACTCTATTTACTAACTACGTGACTTCTGAAGGCAATTAGTTCAACTAGATTTTAGTTAGGGGTATCAGAGTAAAGGGGGCTGAATACAAATGCACACCACACTTTTCAGATATTTATTTGTAAAAAAAATTGAAAACCATTTATCATTTTCCTTAAACTTCACAATTATGTCCCACTTTGTGTTGGTCTATCACATAAAATCCCAATAAAATATATTTATGTTTTTGGTTGTAAGATGACAAAATGTGGAAAACGTGGGGTATGAATACTTTTTCGAGGCACTGTATTTTTTACATATTGCTTGTTTCATAGCTCCCAACTGTCCCCGATTTGTCCCTCTGTCCCTCTTTCCTCCTCATTTGTCCCTCATTTTGGTCTGATCTATATAGTTGTATATAAAATGCACTTTTTATCTTTCAAAAAGTGTTTCCCAGTGCTAAACTTTTCATCCAAATTCTAAATGGCTGCATTTGTACATTTTAAAAGCCAATATAAAGGAATAGTAGTGGTAAAAAAAAGCACTTGTGGATTTAATTAATTCCCCTTTAAGGGGGTGTGGCAGGGGGCGTGTCCTATGCCTACATACATTTGCTAGTAGGTGTCCCTCATTCCCATCTCCCATCAAAATGTTGGGAGGTATGCTTGTTTATCCAGTGGAAGGATTCCATGAGTGTGCTGTGTGTCTGTGAATCAGACACGAGTTGGCCGCTGAATGTCTGGATGGTTGTTTTGCCATTACTTGTAATAATAATTATTTTGCTCCTGAATGTATCGGCTGCATAGTGGGGAGGTGATTGCTTTATAAGACAGGAAACTAGTCTCAGTTAGGCCCCTTTCACACTTGGGCGGCTTGCAGGCGTTATTGCACTAAAAATACCGCCTGCAAACCGCCCCTAAACAGCCTCCGCTGTTTGTTCAGTGTGAAAGCCCGAGGGCTTTCACACTGAAGCGGTGCGCTGGCAGGAGAAGAAAAAATCTCCTGCAAGCCGCATCTTTGGAGCGGTGAAGGAGCGGTGTATTGACCGCTCCTAAACCGCTCCTGCCCATTGAAATCAATGGGGCAGCGCGGCAATACCGCGGTAATACCGTGGCTATAGCCGCGCTATACGAGGGGTTTTAACCCTTTTTTGGCCGCCAGCGGGGGGTTAAAACCGCACTGCTAGCGGCCGAATACCGCGGTAGAACAGCGCTAAAAATAGCGCTGTTTTACCGCCGACGCCCCCTACCGCCCCAGTGTGAAAGGGGCCTAAGTCATAAAGTACATGTAAACTAAATGTAAAGTGTTCATTCACACCAGACCATGGTGTGGGAAACCCACGTTCCATGCACATTTCCCACACCGTGTTCAAAACACAGTGGGTGTGTGATTTGCTGTGGGTGTAAATGTATAACTACACCCCAAATGCAGATTGCAAACGCAGTGCATTTGGCTACACCGGATTGCTTGATACTCCAGTATTTTTGAAAAATAGTGCGATCCAGAGCGATTTTAGCCCATTTAATTTAATGAATTGCACAGGAACATGGGCCACTATACTTTAGTTTTCTAAAGTACAGTATATCATAAACAGATGCCATATTTTTGTTTAAATAAAATACCATTTTCACTTTTTTTCATCTTTTGTTACATCTCTTTGCTGCTGATCTCCTGTAGCCTCTATACAGACACATTCTGTTTACTGGCACTCCATCAATGCCTGCATGGCATTTCTTATGCCGTGTACACACAGGCAGAGTTTTCGGCATCAAAGGTCCGACAGTCTTTCTGACGGACTTCCGACGGACTTTCGAATGAACGGACTTGCCTACACACGATCACACCAAAGTCCGACGGATTCGTACGTGATGACGTACGACCGGACTAGAATAAGGAAGTTGATAGCCAGTAGCCAATAGCTGCCCTAGCGTCGGTTTTTGTCCGTCGGACTAGCATACAGACGAGCCGATTTTTCGACCGGACTCGAGTCCATCGGAAAGATTTGAAACATGTTCCAAATCTAAATCCATCTGATTTTTCGACCGAAAAAGTCCACTGCAGGTCCGATGAAGCCCACACAGGGTCGAATTGTCCAACGGATTCGTTCTGTCGGACAAGTTTGGTCGAAAAGTCCGCCCGTGTGTACACGGCATTAGAGTGGGCTTTCTGATGATGGTTTAGTGGTTAGCTCTTTTGCCTTGCAGCACTGGACCAGGACATGATCTGCATGGAATTTGCACATCCCCCCTGTTCTGGCCTGGCTTTCCTCTGGGTACTTCTACCACACTCCAAAGACATTGGGGTAGGTTTATTAGCTTCTGTCCAAATTGACCATAGCGTATGTATGTGTATGCATAGGAAACAGGGACCTTGGATTGTAAGCTCCTCGAGGGCAGGGACTGATTTGAATGTGCAGTTTGTAAAGCACTGCATAATTATCTCAAAATAAATAGCTGCAGTATATTAAATAAATAGTAACAACCATGCCTGAGTAATGTGTATAAAAACAGCCACATGTAGTCTCCACTGGCAGCAGAGTGACAATGCAGGAGAACAATTGGAAGACAGGTTGTCACAGGAAGTGCCAGGAAAAGGATCTTTGTAAAGTGGAGGTCCACCCTAAAATAAAAAATGACATTAAAATTCTACAAAAAATATATAAAAAAACATTTGAAAAAAAAAATTTTTTTTTACTTACCAGAAACCCCTGTTGCTAGGCAGTCGTCCTAATCTGCCTCTTCCTATTCCGCGGCGCTGTTCTGTCACTTCCTCCACTTCGGTGAGCTGCCCCGTTGTATTCTGGGACATGTGTGTGTCCCAGAAAACAACAGGGCCATTCACAAAGCGCTGCACGACTCGCGCATGCGCAGTAGGAAATAGGCAGTGAAGCCGCAAGGCTCCACTGCCTGTTTCCCTTAGTTAAGATGGTGGCGCTGGCACCCGATCCAATGGACGGATCGGCCTCGGGGGACGGCATCGCGGGCTCGCTGGACAGGTAAGTGCCCTTATTAAAAGTCAGCAGCTACAGTGTTTGTAGTTGCTGACTTTTTTTTTTTTAAACGGCCGGACCTCCGCTTTAAGGCCCTGTTCATACAGGCTTACGTAAAGTAATACTAATACTTACCAGAGACAAATCTCGTTCCAGTGCTGTGCAGGGGAGCCTCAGCTCTCCCAGGTCTCCCTCTCCTCTTTGGCTGAGACAGAGCAGCGGGAGCCATTGGCTTCCGCCGCTGTGAATCACAGCCAGTGAGGAGGGAGAGGGGCGGGGCGAGCCATGCTCTGTGTGTCTTATAGGCACACAGAGGTGGCTCAGGAGCGAGCATGCACGAGTGCTGCTTGCTCTGGGGGCACTCAGCAGGGGAGGAGGGAGAAGAGAAGGATCAGGGCTGCGTTGTGCAAAACCATTACACAAAGTATGAAATGTTTATTATTTTTAAAACAAAAAATACGAAGCTTCAGTGTCACTTTAAGCATACACCTGTGTTGAGGGCAGTGTTTGCCTGTATAGGATGGACAGGTGTTCTGTGCATCCGCATGCAGGCAGTCCCATTCATGTCAATTAGGACGCAGCAGCTGCATGGACGCAGTTGCTGTTCCTAATTTGACATCTGTGTGGGTGCAGGTGTGTGTCCCCAAATGTAGACAGTGTGATTTTGGGGACACTTACCCACTCCTGCATCCACACAGATGTCAAATTTGACACAGCGTCTGTTTCCGTGCTCCGCTGTTTCCCAATTGACATGAATAGGACTGCCTGTATGTGGATGCACGGAACACCTGTCCATCCTATACAGGCAAATACCGCCCTCTACACAGGTGTACAGTGGGGATGGAAAATATTCAGACCCCCTTAAATTTTTCACTCTTTGTTATATTGCAGCCATTTGCTAAAATCATTTAAAGTGGAGGGCCACCCTGAAAAAAAAAAAATCACCAAAATCCTAAAAAAAATTAAAAAAAAAATTTGAAAAAAAAAAAAACTTACCTAAACCCTTGTTGCTAGGCAGTCTTCCTAATCTGCCTCTTCCTATTCCGCGGTGAGTTCTTCTCCTTGGTGAGCGGCCCCGTTGTCTTCTGGGAACTGTGTGTGTTCCCAGAACACCACGGGGCCATTCACAGAACGGAGCGCCGCGACGCTCGCGCATGCGCAGTAGGAAACTGGCAGTGAAGCCGCAAGGCTCCACTGCCTGTTTCCCTTTCTTAGGATGGCGGTGCCGGGACCCGAGAGCCGAGGGATGGGTCGGCCTCGGGCGGTTGACATCGCAGGCACCCAGGACAGGTAAGTACTTTACATTTTTTTTTTTTTTAGGACGGAATCCCGCTTTAAGTTCATTTTTTTTCCTCATTAATGTACACACAGCACCCCATATTGACAGAATAACAGAATTGTTGACATTTTTGCAGATTTATTAAAAAAGAAAAACTGAAATATCACATGGTCCTAAATATTCAGACCCTTTGCTCAGTATTTAGTAGAAGCACCCTTTTGATCTAATACAGCCATGAGTCTTTTTGGGAAAGATGCAATAAGTTTTTCACACCTGGATTTGGGGATCCTCTGCCATTCCTCCTTGCAGATCCTCTCCAGTTCTGTCAGGTTGGATGGTAAATGTTGGTGGACGGCCATTTTTAGGTCTCTCCAGAGATGCTCAATTGGGTTTAAGTCAGGGCTCTGGCTGGGCCATTCAAGAACAGTCACGGAGTTGTTGTGAAGCCACTCCTTCGTTATTTTAGCTGTGTGCTTAGGGTCATTGTCTTGTTGGAAGGTAAACCTTCGGCCCAGCCTGAGGTCCTCAGCACTCTGGAGAAGGTTTTCATCCAGGATATCCCTGTACTTGGCCGCATTCATCTTTCCCTCGATTGCAACCAGTTGTCCTGTCCCTGCAGCTGAAAAACACCCCCACAGCATGATGCTGCCACCACCATGCTTCACTGTTGGGACTGTATTGGACAGGTGATGAGCAGTGCCTGGTTTTCTCTACACATACCGCTTAGAATTAAGGCCAAAAAGTTCTATCTTGGTCTCATCAGACCAAAGAATCTTATTTCTCACCATCTTGGAGTCCTTCAGGTGTTTTTTTAGCGAACTCCATGCGGGCTTTCATGTGTCTTGTACTGAGGAGAGGCTTCCGTCGGACCACTCTGCCATAAAGCCCCGACTGGTGGAGGGCTGCAGTGATGGTTGACTTTCTACAACTTTCTCCTATCTCCCGACTGCATCTCTGGAGCTCAGCCACAGTGATCTTTGGGTTCTTCTTTACCTCTCTCACCAAGGCTCTTCTCCCCCGATAGCTCAGTTTGGCTGGACGGCCAGCTCTAGGAAGGGTTCTGGTCATCCCAAACGTCTTCCATTTAAGGATTATGGAGGCCACTGTGCTCTTAGGAACCTTAAGTGCAGCAGAAATTTTTTGTAGCCTTGGCCAGATCTGTGCCTTGCCACAATTCTGTCTCTGAGCTCTTCAGGCAGTTCCTTTGACCTCATGATTCTCATTTGCTCTGACATGCACTGTGAGCTGTAAGGTCTTATATAGACAGGTGTGTGGCTTTCCTAATCAAGTCCAATCAATATAATCAAACACAGCTGGACTCAAATGAAGTTGTAGAACCATCTCAATGATGATCAGAAGAAATGGACCGCACCTCAGTTAAATATATGAGTGTCACAGCAAAGGGTCTGAATACTTAGGACCATGTGATATTTCAGTTTTTCTTTTTTAATAAATCTGCAAAAATGTCAACAATTCTGTGTTTGTCTGTCAATATGGGGTGCTGTGTGTACATTAATGAGGAAAAAAAATGAACTTAAATGATTTTAGCAAATGGCTGCAATATAACAAAGAGTGAAAATTTTAAGGGGGTCTGAATACTTTCTGTCCCCACTGTATGTGCACCCTGTAGGAAAAACACTAATGCCTCGTACACACGATCGGACATTGATCGGACATTCTGACAACAAAATCCATGTTTTTTTTCCGACGGATGTAGGCTCAAACTTGTCTTGCATACACACGGTCACACAAATCTTGTCGGAAATTCCAAACGTCAAGAACGCGGTGACGTACAACACGTACAACGAGCCGAGAAAAATGAAGTTTAACAGCCAGTGCGGCTCTTCTGCTTGATTCTGAGCATGCGTGGAACTTTGTTTGTCGGAATGGTGTACACACGATCGGAATTTACGCGAACAGATTTTGTTGTCGGAAAATTTGAGAACCAGATCTCAAATTTTGTGCGACGGAAATTCCGATGGAAACTGTCCAATGGAGCCTACACACGATCAGAATTTCCGACAACAAGCTCCCATCGAACATTCTACGTCAGAAAGTCCGACCGTGTGTACGGGACATAACCTTTGCATGGGTGTAGGCTTAAAGAGGAGATCCAGGCTCCCCCAAAAGAATTTAAAGTCAACAGCTGCAAATACTGTAGCTGCTGACTTTTATTATTAGGGCACTTACCTGTCCAGGAATCCAGCGGTGTGCTCACCCGTGTTGATTTTTCAATTGACTGTCGGGGCTGGCACCACCATCTTGACTAAGGGAAACCGGCAGTGAAGCCTTCACAGCCGGTTTCCTACTTACTGCACATGCGTGAAGCGAGTGGGCGGGCCGAACTTCTGCGACGAACTGAGCCGAAAGTGGGAGTGGGTACCTGTCAAAACCAGATACCCGCTCCTCCCTCTCCCCCTAAAGGTTCCACTTTAAGTATGTCCATGTGAACGAGGTCCAATTCTGCAGCTGCAGATTTAAAAAGTTTGAAAATAACTTTTAAAATGACCTTAACATATAAAACTTTAAGCCCTCATGCACACAGGCTGTTAAAAAAACGTTATGAAAACGCCAGTATCTTTGCAGTGATTTTTTAAAACTTTTTTCAGCTTTTTTCAGCGTTTTTGCAATAGCGTTTTTGAGCGTTTTTCCGCGTTAGCGTTTTTGAGCGGTTTTTTTTTTTCAAATTTTTTTTTTTTTTCAATGGATCAAAAACGCTAAAAAACGTTGGTGAATGACGTTTTTCAGCGTTTTTCAGCGTTTTTCAGCGTTAGAGCGTTTTTACAGCTGAAAAACGTCTTTCAGAACCCACTGGTCCTGGGTTTTTTTTACAGCTTAAAAACGCCTATGCCACTTGCAGCTCAAAAACGCCTAGGTGGGCATGAAGCCATAGACTAACATAGACAGGCCTTTTTAAGCTGCAAAAAAAGCTCAAAAAAGCAGCTGTAAAAACGTCCGTGTGCATGAGGACTAAAGCCCGGTTCACACTGATGCGATCCAAAAGGCCTAGATTTGCATATCATCAGAAAATACCTTGTTTTCTATAAAGGCTGATCACATTGATGCAGTGCGTTTAAAAAAGGGTCCTGTGTGAGTTTAGTGCGTGGTGCGCGGTGCAAATTTAATCTTCAGCTATGCCCAGTCTCCTCAGAAATCGCATTAAATTCGCACCTGTCAAAATACAAATTGCACTGTGAAATCGCATCAATTCGCATCGCATCAATGTGAACTGAGGATTAATGAGAGAGGATTTTTAAAATAATTTCAAAAATGTTATTTTCTTACCTTTGCAGTTTCATTTGGGGAGAAGGTCGTCTGGTCACCTGTGGATGGGGGAGTCGCTCCTTTCATTCTATGAATAATCTGTAGAGCAGCACATGGTCACCGCCTATAGATCAGGTTTATCGATCACCATATAAATGTTTTCTGAAAAATAAAACAAACAGTAGTTGTAAGCAGCAAATAAACTGATCTGTGAACTCGCACCTATTGCTCGCTTTGGATTTGAAAAACAATGGGATGCGGCTGAAACGGATTCATCGCTAAAATTCCAACTTAACATTTTGGATCAAAGAATATTCTGCCCGAGGACTGTCACTTTACAGAAAAGTAATGGCTGAATCCATTAAGGGCCAGTTCACACCATAGAAACGCAGTCCGGATGCATTCCAGGTGCTTTTCTGCATGCGCGTTTTTGATGCGTTTTTGGTGCAGTCCAGTGCTTTTTTTTTCCCCCCTCTTTTTTCTTAACCATAGATAAGGACAAGTGTGTTGCAGTGCATTTTTCGTGCGTTTAGGCCCCTTTCACACTGGATCGTTTTGCAGGGGCTATTGCGCTAAAAATATGGCCTGCAAACCGACCTGAAACAGCCGCTGCTGTCTCTCCAGTGTGAAAGACCCGAGGGCTTTCACACTGGAGCGGTGCGCTGGCAGGACGCTGAAAAAAGTCCCGCTAGCAGCATCTTTGGAGTGGCAATGGAGCGGTGTATACGCCACTCCTTCACCGCTCCTGCCCATTGAAACCAATGGGGCAGCGGGGCTATACCGCTGGCATATCGCTACTGCAGCGGCGCTTTGCGGGCAGTTTTAACCCCCACTAGCGTCCGAATACCGCCGCTAAAACGATGCGTTTCAGTGCGTTTTTGATGCGTTTTACAGCGTTCCACAAAAAATATATGGAAAATAAAATGACATCCTCCTGACCACTTGACTATAAATCTTTATTGGCACCAGATATGACTGGGCAAATAAGAATGCATCAAAATTTAAAATAAAGTGAGAGTTGCTAAGAACCTCCAAATGATGTGATAAAAGGTAAGTATTTTAAAGTGGTTGTAAAGGGTGAAGGTTTATGCGAATCTCCCGTTCCACCACATCCCAAAGGTGCTCTATTGGATTGAGATCTGGTGACTGTGGAGGCCATTGGAGTACAGGGACCTCATTGTCATGTTGAAGAAACCAGCGGTGAGATGATTGGAGTTTTGTGACATGGAGCATTATCCTCCTGGAAGGAGCCATCAGAAGATGAGTACACTGTAGTCATAAAGGGAGTGACATGATCAGCAGCAATACTCAGGTAGGCCGTGGTGTTTAAATGATGCTCAATTGGTACCCAAAGTGCACCAAGAAAATATCCCCCACACTATTCCACCACCAGCCTGAACTGTTGATACAAGGCAGGATGGATCCATGATTTCATGTTGTTTACGACAAATTCTGACCCTACCATCTGAATGTCACAGATGAAATCGAGACTCATTAGACCAGGCCACGTTTTTCCAATCTTCTATTTTTCAATTTTAGTAAGCCTGTACAAGTTGTAGCCTCAGTTTCCTGTTCTTGACTGACAGGTGTGGCACCTGGTGTGGCCTTCTGCTGCTGTAGCCCATCTGCTTCAAGGTTGGATGTGTTGTGCATTCAGAGATGGTATTCTGTATACCTTGGTTGTAACGAGTGGGTATTTGAGTTACTGTTGCCTTTCTATCATCTTGAACCAGTCTGCCTATTCTCCTCTGACCTCCCAAGGCATTTTTCTCCACACAACCACCGCTCACTGGATATTTTCTCTTTTGCGGACCATTCTCTGTAAATCCTAGAGATGGTTGTGTGTGAAAATCCCAGTAGATCAGCAGTTTTTGAAATACTTAGGCCAGCCCGTCTGGCACCAACAACTATGCCACATTCAAAGTCACTTACAGTGAATCCCCTTTATTCCCCATTCTGATGCTCAGTTTGAACTTCAGCAAGTCGTCTTCACCACATCTAGATGCCTAAATGCATTCAGTTGCTGCCATGTGATTGGCAATTTGTGTTACCAAGCAATTGAACATGTGTACATAATAAAGTGTCTGGTGAGTGTATATATATATATTTTTTTTTTTGGGGGGGGGGATATTTTATTCTATCTTTTCATGTGACAACACTGAAGAAATGACACTTTGCTACAATGTAAAGTAGTGAGTGTACAGCTTGTATAACAGTGTCAATTTGCTGTCCCCTCAAAAATAACTCAACACACAGCCATTAATGTCTAAACTGCTGGCAACAAAAGTGAGTACACCCCTAAGTGAAAATGTCCAAATTGGGCCCAATTAGCCATTTTCTCTCCCCGGTGTCACGTGACTCATTAGTTTTACAAGGTCTCAGGTGTGAATGGGGAGCAGGTGTGTTAAATTTGGTGTTATCGCTCTCACTCTCTCATACTGGTCAATGAAAGTTCAACATGGCACCTCATGGCAAAGAACTCTCTGAGGATCTGAAAAAAAGAATTGTTGCTTTACATAAAGATGGCCTAGGCTATAAGAAGATCGCCAAGACCCTGAAACTGAGCTGCAGCCCGGTGGCCAAGACCATACAGCGGTTTAACAGGACAGGTTCCACTCAGAACAGGCCTCGCCATGGTCGACCAAAGAAGTTGAGTGCACATGCTCAGCATCATATCCAGAGGTTGTCTTTGGGAAATAGACGTATGAGTGCTGCCAGCATTGCTGCAGAGGTTGAAGGGGTGGGGGGTCAGCCTGTCAGTGCTCAGACCATACGCTGCACACTGCATCAAATTGGTCTGCATGGCTGTCGTCCCGGAAGGAAGCCTCTTCTAAAGATGATGCACAAGAAAGGCTGCAAACAGTTTGCTGAAGACAAGCAGACTAAGGACATGGATTACTGGAACCATGTCCTGTGGTCTGATGAGACCAAGATAAACGTATTTGGTTCAGATGGTGTCAAGTGTGTGTGGCGGCAAAGCACTGGCCAAGCATGTCTCCAGACCTAAACCCTATTGAACATCTGGGGGGCATCCTCAAACTGAAGGTGGAGGAGCGCAAGGTCTCTAACATCCACCAGCTTCATAATGTCAACCTGTGAAGTTCTGGTGAAATCCATGTCCAAGAGGGTTAAGGCAGTGCTGGAAACTAATGGTGGCCACACAAAATATGGACACTTTGTGCCCAATTTGGACATTTTCACTTAGGGGTGTACTCACTTTTGTTGCCAGCGGTTTAGACATTAATGGCTGTGTGTTGAGTTATTTTGAGGGGACAACAAATTCACACTGTTATACAAGCTGTACACTCACTACTTTACATTGTAGCAAAGTGTCATTTCTTCAGTGTTGTCACATGAAAAGATATTTACTAAAATGTGAGGGGTGTACTTACTTTTGTGAGATATTGTATATATACACTATATTACCAAAAGTATTGGGACGCCTACCTTTACACGCACTTGAACTTTAATGGCATCCCAGTCGAAAACCTCGTACACCCGATCAGATTTTCAGACGACCGTTCGTTCGTTTTTTGTTGCATGCTAGTCTCATGTCGAAAGCGGTTACTCACCATACGAAAATTCTCGTAAGACGGAATACAACTTCAGAAATGACGTCATGTGTTGAATAGTTTTGTATGTATTCTTTCATTTCTGAGCATGCGTAGTCTTGCTCTTACGATTTGTTTCGGACAAAAACCGTACTGATTAAACGCAAATTGGACGTTGAGTTCACGTACAACAAAAATTTTATAGTCTGCACATCCAGCTTTTGTCAGATGAAAAATCGGAATCGGCTGTCGAAAGCATAGTACTAACAATCCAAAAATCAGCAGATCGTTCGTTGGACGAAATTTTTTTTACAATTTTTGTATTGTGTGTACGGGCCTTTAGTCTGTAGGGTTCAATATTGAGTTGGCCCATTCTTTACAGCTATAACAGCTTCAACTCTTCTGGGAAGGCCGTCCACAAGGTTTAGGAGTGTGTCTATGGGAATGTTTGACCATTCTTCCAGAAGTGCATTTGTGAGGTCAGGCACTGATGTGGACGAGAAGGCCTGGCTCGCAGTCTCCGCTCTATATCATCCCAAAGGTGTTCTATCGGGTTGAGGTCAGGACTCTGTGCAGGCCAGTCAAGTTCCTCCACCCCAAACTCGCTCATCCATGTCTTTATGGACCTTGCTTTGTGGGCTGGTCTAAATCATTTGGTGGAGGGGGGATTATGGTGAGGGGTTGTTTTTCAGGGGTTGGGTTTGGCTCCTTGGTTCCAGTGAAGGGAACTCTTAAGGCGTCAGCATACCAAGACATTTTGGACAATTTCATGCTCCCAACTTTGTGGGAACAGTTTGGGGATGACCCCTTCCTGTTCCAACTTGACTGAGCACCAGTGCACAAAGCAAGGTCCATAAAGACATGGATGAGCGAGTTTGGGGTGGAGGAACTTGACTGGCCTGCACAGAGTCCTGACCTCAACCTGATAGAACACCTTTGGGATGAATTAGAGCGGAGACTACGAGCTAGACCTTCTTATCCACATCAGTGCCTGACCTCACAAATGCGTCTCTGGAAGAATGGTCAAACATTCCCATAGACTCAATATTGAACCCTACGGAACTAAGACTGGGATGCCAATGGTTACACAACCTATCACATTGCTATAATCTTTTTATATGGACTATAAACCTGAATAAATGGTTGTGGAACAAATAATTTGAGTTAAAATCAGCAAAGCTTCCCCTCATTTCAGGTCTACCCTTCAGATTTACAACGACTTCACTTCCAAGTGCACTTTACACTTGTAGTTTGCACTTGTAGTGCAAAGTGGATTTGCCTTTAGTAAATAACCCCCATAATGTTTTTGATACATTCGAGCTGAGATCATTTTATGATAATTCTATACGCATCCATATTTGCTCACATCTCAGTTTATAATTATTACCAAAATAGAATGATTAAATTTGCAAAATGTATACACACACACACAGACAGATTTGTCCAATCTGCAGAGAATCATGCAATTTATAAAATGTGATTGACTAGATTCCTGAAGTGTGTGACTTTCAGGGCATCAGATAAGTGAAAATAGGAATATTAATCATAAATCTGCAAATCCCCTGAATAGGTTATCACTCTTCCTTGTCTAGTATACAGAGGGGAAGCTTCCATTTCTCGCATCAATCTTTATATTGTAATGAAGAATGACCCTGCCAGGACGTGGTGATAACTGTACTCATTCTGACACCTAGTGGTATGAAATATGGGGCTAACTAAAAAGCTGCAAATAATTATAATTGTTTCACCCAAGATTCACATAACTTTAAGCTCATTTTCACACATTCTACCTTTTGTATTCAATTGAAAAAAATTTGTGAATTCTGGGTTAAAGTTGTGTGAAAATATTTATAAATACACCCCTTAAAGTAGTTATAAGTCGGGACGGGACGGGAGTCACATGAGTGGGATGTATTGTACTACTGTGAAATTCGGTATGAAGTGACATATTTTTTTAAAAAGCACATACAGCGGGGCACATCATTCATTGTAACACGGCATTTATTAAAAGAAAGTCATTTTAAAAATACGCTCCGAGCGCTTTCCCGGGAGGAGCGGGGCAAGTCGGGATGATGTCACCCGCAATCGATTTTCCGCTCCTTATGCATCGATGCCGCATCGAGGACACCCGAATCGTGATGCATCGATGCAACGATTAATTTCAGCACCCCTAGTCCAGAGTGCCCTAGGAGGACGGAGGTTCGCCTTATAGACCCCGCAGAGGGCTAAATCCGCTTGCGCAAATGACTGTGCTCTTTAGGGGGTCCACCAGTTCCGGTAAGGTTCCCCACACATCGAGTGGGACTGTGTCTGTGTCCTTTGACTTGAGGATCTTCCTCCCCTTCTTCTTGGCTTTTTTTCTTCGTTGGTGAAGGTTGAAGGACTTTGGATTTTATCACTATATATTTTTTTGGGATTATTGTTTTTTCCATTTTTCATTCACAAACTCAATTGCTATTTGTTTCTAGTATTTGTATTATTGATTGATGAAGAGTTTTTCATACAGATTTTCACACAGACATTTATATTCAGAACTTTATATACAGTTTGTTTATTCAGAGTTTGTTTTTTCAATAGTGCATTTTTCCGTGTGTTTTTCCCATTTGTTCACACAGGATTTCTCACGTTACAAGCGCAACTTATTTATACACATCAAAAACAGACTGTCCAACACAATTTGCTCAGACCCAAGATAGACCCTTTCACATGGCCGATGGACTGCACTGCACCTCTGAAAAGTGATCAGCGGTGGATTTAGACATGAAGTAGATAGATACAAAGTACCTTTGCATTCACTCTGTTTCATTTATCTGCAGATCACATGAAGTAAAAAAAAAAAAGTTTTATTTTTTTAAAGCGAAGTTACACCCAAAAGTGGAAGCTCCACTTATCTACTAAACCCCCCCCCCCCCCCCCGAGTCACATTTGGCACCTTTCGGGGGGGGGGGGGGGGGTGAGGATACCTGTAAGAATCAGGTACCCGATCCCACTTCCGTGTAAGGGCTCTGCGGTGACCTACGTCATTTACGGATCCTCTTTCTTGCATGTAACATCTAAAACTTGGCCCAAAATTCATCTGGCCCTATGAAATTTTGGAGATTGTTAATGCTGAGGCCTGTAAATTAAAACCTCCCCCATCCATGCGCATTCCAAATGTCTTTCATGTTTCATTGTTGAAACCTGTTCATTCCAGCCTCCAAGTAAATGAACCAGAACCTGTGGACGTGTTGGACAGTCAGGAATATGAAGTGGCATTTATTCTTGATTCCAGACGAGTGCGCAATTCCTTACAATATCTCGTTCATTGGAAAGGTTTCGGCCCAGAGGATCGATCTTGGGTCCCAGCTCATGAAGAGGTGCAGGAGCAACCCCTTGAGAAAAGGGGGGTACTATCAGTACTAGGATCACTTTAAGACCCAGCAGAACTCACCTGACGCAGCCTTTGCCTGGGAAACAACAGTGATTGGCCAGCTAACCTTTAAATCACCTGTATCAGCACACAATCAGTGCTTGTGATAGAGTTTTTACCTTTGTGTGCTACTGCTTGACGCAGCTGATATCTGCTCTGTATATTTCCTGTATGACCCGGCTAGTTTTGACCCTGCTTGTTCGCTTATGATTCGGTACCGTTTGGACTCTGATCTACCTGTGTATGACCCAGCTTGCCTAGACTACGCTTTGCCTGATTCTACTGTAGTACCTTCATCTGCAGCGGTGAACTACAAGGTCCAGCCAACACCTACCTTCATCTGCAGCAGTGAACTATAAGTCCCAGCTGACCTGTTCTGCTTAGACCTGCTCATGGTATGTGCTCTTGTTCTTTGAACTCTTTGCATAATCAGCACAGTAACCTGAACTGTTACCTGTTATCTGCTCCTAGCCTGACAGCTGTCCATCACAGAAGTGAATGAAAGGCCTCCAGGCTAAGCTGTCCCCCACATAAGTGAAGGAAAAACCTGCAGGCCAAGTTGTCAGCCATATAAATGAATGAAAGCATTCCGGGCCATGCTGTCTGTTATAGAAGTGAATAAAAAGCCTCAAGACCTAGCTGTCCACCATAGAAGAAAATTCCAGGCCAGGACATTTTTGGTGTACTTTTCATAAGAATGAACTAAATGTGGTATTGTTAAAGCTTTGTCAGCTTAACTGAGCATAAGAGAGGAAGAGAGCGAGGAAAGGGGAAAGGGAATTTTTTGTTCTGAGTTTTCATGGACTGGACAGCTAGGTCTGGAGGCTTTTCATTAATTTTTATAACAGACAGCATGGCCCAGATTTTTTTCATTTACTTATATGGCCAACAGCTTGGCCTGCAGGTGTTTCCTTCACTTTTGCAGGGGACAGCTTAGCCCAGAGGCCTCTCATTCACTTCTATAGCAGACACTTTGACCTGGAGGCCTTTCATTCACTTCTATGATGGACAACTTGGTCCAGAACCTTTCGTTCAATTCTATGATGAACAGCTTGGCCCAGAGCCTTTCATTTACTTCTGTGATGGACAGCTTGGCCCAGAACCTTTAATTTACTTCTGTGATGGACAGCTTGGCCCAGAACCTTTAATTTACTTCTATGATGGACAGCTTGGCCCAGAACCTTTAATTTACTTCTATGATGGACAGCTTTGCCCAGAACCTTTCATTCACTTCTATGATGGACAGCTTGGCACAGAACCTTTCATTCACTTATATAAGCAGAAAGCTTGGCCCGGAGATTTGCATTCACTTCTATGGTGGACAACTTGGCCCAGAGGCCTTTCACGCTCTTCTATGGTAGACAGCGCACATAGACCTTTTATTCTCTATGGCAAACAGTTGGCCCAGAGGCTTTTTGCTCTCTCCTGTGATGGACAGCTTGGTCTGGAGGCCTTTCATTCATGGCTACAACAGACAGCATGGCCCGGAATTCTTTCATTCACTTATATGGCAGACAGCTTGGCCTGCAGGCATTTTGTTCATTCCTAGACCAGACAACTTGGTCTGAGAGGCTTTCATGCACCTTGCATATGATTAACAACTCGGTCTGGAGGCCATTAATATCCGGAAAAGTATTCACAGTCCTTCACTTTTTCCACATTTATGTTACAGCCTTATTCAAAGTGGATTAAATTAATTATCTTCCTCAAAATTTTACAGACAATACCCCATAATGACAACATGAAAGAAGTTTGTTTGAAATTTGTGAAATCTGTGCAAATTTATTAAAAATTAAAAAAATTCCATGTACATAACGTCAGAAACCATGAAATCAGGCCGAGACAGAAGTACAGTTAAATCACACTTGTTTAATAATAAAAGTAACAAGAACAAACTTAGCCAAAACATAGCCAAAGTTCACTAACTGGAATGGATAGTCAGCCAACCTAGCAGTCAGGGATCAATGTAGTGGAACAGCAAGCAGGATCTGGAGCCAGAAGGGATGTCAACAAAGCAAGTCTTGAACAGGATCGCAGGAGATAGTTTCTGTGATGTGACCAAGGCGAAGAACCTCTGGACTGGACGGCTTAAGTAGACAGGACTGAAGAGCAGGATATCATCAACAGCTGAGTAACTGTGGAGAGATAGGAGCTGGCAATTAGCCAACATCTGAGCGGCCAGCTCAGAGAAGGAAGGGCTGAGCCCAGTCCTGACAGTACCCCCTCCTCAACGATCCCTCCCCCTCGGAGGACCACCAGGCTTGAGGGGAAAACGTCTATGGTAATCACGGAAGAGGACAGGGGCATGTACGTCCGAGGATGAGACCCAAGAGCGTTCCTCCGGACCGTACCAATGCACCAGGTATTGTGTGCATCCACGGAACCTACGGGAGTCAACAATGGACTGTACTTCATACTCCTCATGGTTCTCAACCTGTACAGGGTGAGGACATGGCACCGAAGTGGTAAAGCGGTTGAGAACCAAAGGTTTTAATGAGGTGACATTACATACAGTAGAAATCCGCATATTAGAAGGAAGGTCTAATGCGTAAGCCACTGGGTTTATCCTGCAAAGAATACGGAAAGGCCCAATAAACCAAGGTGCGAACTTCAGTGAGGAAACACGAAGTCGGAGGTTGCGAGATGACAGCCAGACCCTGTCCCCAACCTGGTAGGAAGGCGCAGGCAGGCGTCTGCGGTCAGCATGGAGTCTGTACCTATCATTAGCATGTCGCAAAGCCTCCTGGGCTTGTGCCCAAGTGGAACAAAGACCATGGAGATGCTCCTCTAATGCAGGAATACTCCGCGGTACAAACGAGTCAGGCAACATGGAAGGTTTAAACCTTAATTCGCCATAAACTGGGACAATCGGGAAGCAAAATTCAAGGCATTGTTGTGAGCAAACTCTGCCCACAGTAATAGGTCTGACCAGTTGGTATGATGGTCAGAAATATAGCAACGTAGGAATTGTTCCAAGGACTGATTGGCTTGTTCTGCGGCCCTATTAGACTGCGGGTGATACGCAGAGGAGAAAGCAAGCTGAATTCCCAACTGTGCACAAAAGGCTCGCCAGAACCGGGACACAAACTGACTACCCCTGTTCGAGACAATCACCTTGGGTAGCCCATGTAAGCGAAAGATCTCCCGAGCAAAAATAGAAGCCAGTTCCTTAGAAGTGGACAACTTCTTCAATGGAATACAATGACACATCTTTGAGAACCGGTCAACCAACATAAGGATAACTGTGTTGCCCTGGGAGTTGGGTAACTCCACAATGAAATCCATAGACAGGTGGGTCCCGGGCCTCTCTCCATTGGGTATGGGTTGTAGGAGGCCCACTAGAAGGTGTTGTGGAGTCTTACTCTGAGCACACATGGAACAAGCAGCTAAGAAGGCAGTTAGGTCAGCAGGTAGACTAGGCCACCAGAATTGTTGGGAAATGGCCCAAAAGAGTTGATTCTTCTCAGGGTGGCCAGCAGCCTTGGGAGAATGGTAAGTCTGGAGCACGGCAGTACGGAGACTCTCTGGGACAAAGCAGCGGTCACAAGGTTTCTCAGGAGGAGCATGGACCTGAGCAGCTAGAATTTTGTCACCCAAAGGATAAGTGAGACTGGTGCGAACCGTAGCCAGAATACGATCAGGAGGAATCACAGGAACTGAAACTGACTCCAACTTGGAAGTGGAGGAAAATTGTGACAAGGCATCAGCCCTTACATTCTTAGTACCGGGTAAGAATGAGACAATATTGGGACAAATCCCAGATCCTCCCCATAGATATTTTTCCTCCCCCTCCCTCGAACCCTGCACTACCTTTTAAACAGCGTTTCGAAGATCAAATACCTGGGTGTAGAAGTCACTAGAAACCTTGGAGATTATACATCTCTAACCGTTGTTTGAACTAATCAAAACACAGGCGTGGTCTAGGCTACCTTTGGGGGCGATGGGACGTGTAACTATAATAAAAATGATTATATTGACTTAAATTTTATACATGGTTTGGCATGCACCCTTGTATATCCCCTTAAAGATCTTCAAACAGATGAAGGCCATTCTAAACTAATTTGTGTGGGGGCAGAGTAGACATGAATTAGCCTGGCACATACTGAAGAATCCCACAGACATGGGAGGTGTTTCCCTCCCAGACCTACAAGACTATTATTTAGCATCTCAGCTCTCTCACATATATCACTTCAATTCCACTGAAATGCAGCGATATAGATCCCTGGTATGTGACAAACCCGGACACCCAGCATATACACCACTCCAAGCTATTCTTAGAGGGAAGCACACAAACAAAAAAAACGCAAGATACAATACAGGAATGCTATTGCACCACCAGAGAGTATGGGAAATAGCTCTTAAAAAACAAAGCATAGGAAGGGTATATTTTCACACCCCACTATGGCTTAACAGCCATATGCCTGAACTAGAACTAATACCAGACTCGACAATTTGGGCCCTACATGGCATAATATTCCTACACAAAATATTATCAATTTCCGTGTTAAAATCATTTCAAGCGCTGAAAGAGCAATATAAACTCCTGAATCAACTAACATTTAAATATCTTCAGCTCAGATATGCCATAAAGTCACAGTTACCAAATATGGAGATAGGACTAGAACCCCCTCCAGTACTGAATATAATCATAGGTGAAGAACCCTCTAAACTCATATCGAACCTATACTTCACTCTCAGAATAAAAAGGAAGATTGCAATCACCCAAAAGAGCATGGGAACAAGACGTAGGCCCCAGTGAAGGCCCAGAATGGGATGAAATACTCAAAGGAGTCAAGACGGTATCCCCAAAATTGTCAGATAGATTGACGCAACTGTATATTATACACAAAGCTTATATAACCCCGTAAGAATTACCAAAATTCAAAGCACGTTTAATCCACGTTGTCCCAGGTGCTTGGCTGCACCAGGCTCCTTTCATCATCTGATATGGAGCTGCCCAGACATACAGACTTATTGGACACAGGTTATTCGATTTCTTCATGATGCCATGGGCTCTCCAGTGGTTCTTGACCCGAAACTTTGTTTGTTGGGATTGCTGCCCGATGTGGAAATGGATAAATATCAAACAGTATTTGTATATGAAACTTTATTTTTAGCACGAAAAGTAGTGGCAAAACTTTGGATGCAGGCAGCACCCCCCACTACACTGTTATGGAAGAAAGATGTTAACAACACACTGCCATACAGAAAACTGGTATATACACACAGGGGATGCCCACACAAATACTCCAAGGTATGGGACAGATGGCTGGAGGATGGTGAGACCTGTACATAATAATACAGAAATCCTCCGGGTCTTCGGATACACATCCATAGACACTAGGTCAGTAGAAAACAGGAACAGGGATTTTCATTTTATACTAAACGTGAACAAAAGAGCGCCAATACCACTAATAATTGTATGTCAAAGAGCCTGATATGTATAGTACTTGTACGAAGTAAGCCACAAAATCAATTACTAGAGTTATATGTCCGTTGTAACACTCCAAAGAGACTTTGGGGGTTATTTACGAAAGGCAAATCCACTCTGCACTGCAAGTGCACTTGAAAGTGCACTTGGAGGTGCAGTCACTCTAAATCTAAGGGGTAGATCTGAAATGAGTGGAAGCTCCGTTGATTTTATCATCCAATCATGATGCAAGCTAAAATGCTGTTTTTTATTTTCCTTGCATGTCCCCCTTGGATCTACAGCAACTTTACTTCTAAGTGCACTTGCAGTGCAAAGTGGATTTTCCTTTAGTAAATAGACCTGTGGTGGCTCTCCAGGGACTTGGAAAATATGAGGATATCATCGAAATATATCACCACACATAACTGCAACAAATCTCAGAGGAGATTGTTAATAAATTCATGGAAAACTGCCGGGGCGTTACAAAGACCAAAAGGCATTACAAGGTATTCATAATGGCCTGTTCTGGTATTAAATGTAGTTTTTCACTCGTCGCCCTCCTTAATCCTCACGAGATTGTATGCCCCTCTCAAATCAAGCTTCGTGAAAACCGTTGCTCCCTTGAGGCGGTCAAATAACTCCATAATCAACGGAATCGAATAGGCATTCTTAATCGTGAAACGATTGAGACCCCTATAATCAATACAAGGTTTCAGTTCACCACTCTTCTTCTTCACAAAGAAGAAACCAGCACCAGCAGGAGATGAGGATTTGCGGATGAAACCTCGAGAAAGTGCGTCTGCAACATACTCCTCCATGGCCTTATCCTCCAAGACCAACAAAGGGTAAACCCGGCCACGAGGGGGTATGGCACCAGGTTGAAGGTCAATTGCGCAATCATATGGCTGGTGTGGAGGCAAACTACCGGCTTGACCTTTGTCAAAGACATTGCTAAAATCACAGTACTCCTCTGGCAGGGAGGAGAGTGAAGAGGTGCACAGGACCTTGGCTACCTTCTGGAAGCATGTCTAACTGCATTGTGGTGACCAGGACCTCAGCATGAAGCCAATCAAAAGAGGGGTTGTGCCTCTGTAACCAAGGATAACCAATAATAGCGTAAACTTAGGTGAGGAAATGACTTGGAATTGGATTATCTCATGGTGAAGAGCCCCTATGGCCATGGACAACGGAACCGTCTCATGAGTCACATGGGCAGGCTGTAGGGTCTCCCGTCAAGAGCCTCAATGGCAAGTGGAGTGTCACGTAGCTGCAGCGGAATCGAGTGCTTCAATACAAAGGCAGCATCAATGAACAGACCTGCAGCCCCAGAGTCGATTAGAGCCTGTATCTCGACGGACGACTCAGCCCAAGAAAGGGTGACCAAAACCAGGGGCTTATCCTCCTGGATATCTGGGGATGAAACAACGCCACCTAAGGTCTGTCCATAACAGGACCTCAAGGTTCGGGCGTTTCCTGGATGGGTAGGACAAGACTTCAAAGAGTGACCTGCCTGGGAGGTGAGGGAGGCACAGGTGGGACTGCAAAGCTCGGAGACAAACGTACAGGAGGCTTCCGCAAGCGCTCCTTAAAAAAGAGTCTTTCTCTGAGTCTGGAGTCAATGAGGATGGCAAACATGATCAACTTCTCCAACTCAGTGGGTATGTCTCAGGCTGCTATCTCATCCTTGATGGTATCTGAGAGACCATAAGAAAAAGCAGCCACGAGGGCCTCATTGTTCCTCGCAACCTCTGCTGCCAGAGTACGGAATTCAATAGCGTAGTAGGCAACAGTTCTCATACTCTGTTCGATGGACATGAGGCACTTGGCAGCAGAAGTGGAGCATGTGAGAACGTCAAATACCCTTTAAACAAAGCCACAAACTCAGGGTAGCTCAAGACAACAGGTTTTTGCGTCTCCCATAGAGGGTTTGCCCAGGCCACGGCTCTCTCAGAAAGCAAACATATCATGAAACCTACTTTGCTTCTGTCTGTGGGGCAGCATCTCAAAGTATATCTCAACCTGGTTGAGAAACCGTCTGCATTGGACTGGATTCACCCCCAAATTGCTGGGGAAGCGAAGCGGAACCAGACATACCTATTATAGAGGTAATACTCAAGGCGGGTGCCTGCACAGAGACTAGAGCAGCAGCAGGGTCGCCCTGCAACATAGGTTATACCAGGGCGGCCACAGTGGGAGATTCCAGGTGAGCCGTGCGACCCAGGAGTGTTTGTAACGCCATGACAAACTGATCCATGCGGTGATCCAGTTCACCCAATCTGGAAAAAATATTACTAACAAGTGGATTGACTGCATCTTCTGAATTTATGGCCTTCGCCTACTGTCAGAAACCATGAAATCAGACCGAGACAGAAGTACAGTTAAATCACACTTTATTTAATTGTAGTCAAAACATAGCCAAAGTTCAGTAACTGAAACAGATAGTCAGCCAAGCCAGAAGTCAGGGATCAATGTAGTGGAACAGCAAGCAGGATCGGGAGCCAGAAGGGATGTCAGCAAAGCAAGTCTTGAACAGGATCGCAGGAGATAGTTTCTGTGATGTGACCAAGGCGAAGGCAGAGAATCTCTGGACTGGACGGCTTAAGTAGCCAGGACTGACGAGCATAATATCACCAACAGCTGAGTAACTGCGGAGAGATAGGAGCTGGCAATTAGCCGACAGGTGAGCGGCCAGCATAGAGAAGGAAGGGCTGAGCCCAGCCCTGACACATAAGTATTCACATCCTTTGCTCAATACTTTGTTGAAGCACCTTTGGCACCAATTACAGCCTCAAGTCTTTTTGAGTATGATGCTACAAGCTTGGCACACCTACAGTATTTTTGGGCAGTTTTTCCCATTCTTCTTTGCAGGACCTCTCAAGCTCCATCAGGTTGGATGGGGAGCGTCTGTGCACAGCCCTTTTCTGATCTCTACAGAGATGTTAAATCGGATTCAAGTCGGGGCTCTGGCTGGGCCATTTAAGGACATTCACAGGGTTGTCCCATAGCCATTCCTTTGTTATCTTGGCTGTGTGCTTAGGGTCGTTGTCCTGTTGGAAGATGAACCTTCGCCCCAGTCTGAGGTCCAGAACGCTCTGAAGCAGGTTTCCATCAAGGATGTCCCTGTACATTGCTGTATTCGTCTTTTCCTCAATCCTGACTAGTCTCCCAGTTCCTGCCACTGAAAGACATCCCCAAAGCATGATGCTGCCACCACCACAGCTTCTCTGTAGGGATTGTATTGGCCAGGTGAGGAGCGGTGCCTGGTTTCCTCCAGACACAACGCTCGCCATTCAGGCCAAAGAGTTCAATCCATATTTCATCAGACCAGAGAATTTGGTTTCTCATGGTCTGAGAGTCCTTTAGGTGACTTTTGGCAAACTCCAGGTGGGCTGTCATGTGCCTTTTACTGAGGAGTGGCTTCCGTCTGGCCACTCCACCATACAGGCCTGATTTGTGGAGTGCTGCAGAGATGGTTGTTCTTCTGGAAGGTTCTATTCTCTCCACGGAGAAATGCTGGAGCTCTGTCAGAGTGACCATCGGGTTCTTGGTCACCTCCCTAAGGCCCTTCTCTCCCGATCATTCAGTTTGGCCCGGGCGGCCCACTCTAAGAGGAGTCCTGGTAGTTCCAAACTTTTTCCATTTACGGATGATGCTGTGCTCATTGGGACCTTCAATGCTGCAGAAATTTTTCTGTATCCTTCCCCAGATCTGTGCTTCCATACCATCCTGTCTTGGAGGTCCACAGACAATTCCTTGGACTTTATGGCTTGGTTTGGGCTCTGACATGCACTGTTAACTGTGGGACCTTATATGGAGAGGTGTGTGCCTTTCCAAATCATGTCCAATCAACTGAATTTACCAAAGATGGATCCCAATCAAGTTGTAGAAACATCTCAAGGATAATCAGTGGAAACAGGATGTACCTGAGCTCCATTCTGAGTGTCATGACAAAGGCTGTGAATACTTTATGTACATGGGATTCTTTCATTTTTAATAATTTGCAAAGATTTCAAACTTCTTTCACATTGTCATTATGGGGTATTGGTTGTAGACTTTTGAGAAAAATAATTAATTTAATCCATTTTGGAATAAGGCTGTAACATACCAAAATGTGGAAAAAGTGAAGCTCTGTGAATACTTTCCGGCTGCACTGTATATCTATGGCAGACTGCTTATCCCAGAAGCCTTTCTTTCAACACCCTGCTGATTATTGTACAGTTATGTGTGTATATATATATATATATATATATATATATATTATACAGATCACCCACAGATACTTCACTGAGCTATATGAAGGGACTAGGAGACCCAGACTGGAAATTGGCGGGCTTCCAATCATCCAGCTGCTAGACCCGCCCCCTCCTCAGCACGGGGCCCGCCTCACCCTAGCTAAAAATCCCGTCTCTTAGCAACGCTTCCGCTTTTAATCCCCGCCCCTCTCACCTTGAGAAGAGGCGGGCCCCGAGCCGACTGGAGACAAATGGGCGACCAATCACCGCTTTCCTCGCCGTCACATGGTCGGCCTGTCGATCGTCTGGCCATTGCCGGTGAGGGTGACGTCACATCAGTCCATCTGTTCCCGCCCCGTTCTCCGCTGTCACAACAGAGCGCAGGTTCCGCCTACTGTCACTCGCACCTGACAGAGCGGGACACCGGGAGGGGGACACCGACACCAGGTAATGAGGACGGGGGGCTGGAGGAGGGGAGAGTGTATAGACCTGTACTGTGTGTATATTCTACATGTCCGTCCTATACAAGGGTGTATATATCATGTATTCGCCCACATAGCTCAGTACAGGCCATCACCTGCACTCATTTAATGTGTACACTTCCTGTGACCCCAATGTGTGGATATTCCCTCACTTCCTGTCACTGTGACACCTGAGCAAGAAATGATGGGGGGGGGGGGGGCGTTAACCGCTTTCCACCCGTGCCAACATTTCTCCTAGACATGGAAAATCTGCTTTATTTTTTCGCTAGAAAATGACTTGGAACCCTACAAAGATGACCTGTATTCTGAAAGCAAAGGCCCTGGAGAATAAAATGGTGCTTGTTGCAATCTTTTCTGCCACACAATGTTATACATCCATGATCCATTCATCAAACACAGATTGTCAGGAAGAAATACACTATTATTATTATTATTATTATTATTATTCAGGGTTTATATAGCATCAAGAGTTTATGCAGCTCTTTACAACTTGAGTGTAGACAGTACAACTACAATACACTTTAATACAGTAGGATTCAGAGGGCCCTGATCCTTAGGCCTCTTTCACATGGACGATCCGTATGTCCGTTTTTCATCCTTCCGTTTTCGGATGAAAAACGGACATACATTCATCCCTATGGAGCGTCGGATGTCAGCGGTGACATGTCCGCTGACATCCGACCCCGCTCCGATCCGAAAAGTGTAACGGAGGAAAAACCTACTTTTCCATCCGTTTTCGGATCGGATCGGGTGACGACGGACACTACGGTCCGTCATCATCCGATCCCCCATAGGGGAGAGCGGCGCTCTGACAAGTCCGTCGCTGCACAGCGTGCAGCGATGCACCTGTCATCTTCCTGCTCAGCGGGGATCGGCGGAGCGATCCCCACTGAGCCAGCGGATGTTTACGGGGCGGATCATCACTGATCCGCCCCGTGAGAAAGAGGCCTTAGAGCTTACAATCTAAGAGGGAAAGTCAAGAGATATAAGAGGTAATAACTGTGGGGGATGTGCTGATGGAGAAAATAAATGTACATTTGTTAGGTGGGGGCCAGATTTGTTGTTTTGCTTCACAATAACAAAAAAAAAACATCTTCAAAGTTGTGGGCATGTTCTGTAAATTAAATGATGCAAATCCTCAAACAATCCATGTTAATTCCAGGTTGAGTCAACAAAACACGAAAAATGCCAAGGGGGGGTGAATACTTTTGCAAGGCACTGTATGCTCCTTGAACACACCTGATGGTGCTCCTCCCTGCATGTTGGGCCTCTCTATGTGGCCAGGCAGTGAAAAGGTCCCACACATGTGATATCGTAATACTCAGGAGGAGTAGCAGAATGTATTTCGGGGTGTCATTTGTGGTATGCACATTCCATGTGAGAGAAATAAGCTATTACAATGACAATTTTGTGATAAAAAAAATAAAATCAAATCTTAATATTGCTAAGAATTGTGGGAAAAAATGACAACTTTAAATAACTAACCATGCCTCTTACTAAATACCTTGGAATGTCTACTTTCCAAAAAGGGGCCATTTGGGGGGTATTTGTACTTTCCTGGCTTGTAAGGTTCTCAAAAATTGAGATCGGCCGTCAGTACATCAGATGTGATCAATTGTTTATGATTTGCACCACAGCTTGTAGACTCTCTACCTTTCACACAGACCACATAATATCCATTAATTTGGGTTATTTTTTTTTACCAAAGATATGTTGCAGTATAAATTTATGAAGAAAAATTACTAATTTGCTAAATTTTGTCACAGAAACAAAGAAAATATGTTTTTTGTTTTTTTTTTCAAACTTTTCAGTCTTTTTTTTCATTTATAGCGCAAAAAATAAAAAACCCAGAGGTGATCAAATACCACCAAATGAAAGCTCTATTTGTATGAAAAAAAGGACAAAAACATCATTTGGGTACAGTGTTGCATGACTGAGTAATTGTCATTCAAAGTGTGAGAGCGCTGAAAGCTGAATATTGGTCTGGGCAGGAAGGGGGTTTACGTGCCCAGTAAGCAAGTGGTTATAGTCCACCTGAAGCTTCAGGAAATCTTAGCTTTTGGAATTGAAGTGCTTCTGTGGGTGCCCAGGGTTACTGCCATAATGGAACAGCATGAGCATCATAAGTACACATTATGGTGGACTTACCTCCCTCCTCCAGCAATGAGAGGTCCACGCTTGTCAGTCTATTGAATCCTATTCTTGGACAATTAAAATCTGCCTTCCCACCTTCCCTGATTTGCTGAAGGTGGCAGAGTTATCTGTGTGGCTATTGCTCTGTGCCTTGTCACGGCATGAAGAGACGTTGGTGGCACAAAGGGTTCTCACCTATGCTAGTTGAGGGGCTCTCATATGGAGGAGAATGGATTGTCAGATGTCTCCAGGATTAGTAAGTCCTTGATTGGGTCCTTGAGCCTAGAGGCTTTGTAGAACATTGAGTGGGATGAAGCCTCCAACCTTGGACCCACATTTTGCCAACAATCAGCATCCTGATTGTGCAGGTGTGTAAAGCCTTCTTCGTATGGGTGCTGAATGGTTTAATGCTCCACTGGGGACAGAGGAGACCGCTGTGCACCAGTACAACTGAGCACTTTGGGACAGTGCGTGTATATGTTTGAGAATTGTCTGCAGGAGAGACAGACAAGGCCCTGAAGCCTGTGTATCTAGAACCCTGGTGCCCGACCTGTACCCCTTTGCCACTTTTCATGCACCCTCGGGACACCTGCAGACAATCATCTGTGTTTCCCTATTGCCCTGTTATAGAATTCATTTCTTGCAACCTTATGTAATATGTCCGCAGTCTCTGACCATTTCCTGTATCATGTCTGTGTCAGAAACCATGAAATCAGGCCGAGACAGAAGTACAGTTAAATCACACTTGTTTAATAATAAAAGTAAATAGAACAAACGTAGTCAAAACATAGCTAAAGTTCAGTAACCGGAACGGATAGTCAGCCAAGCCAGAAGTCGGGGATCAATGTAGTGGAACGGCAAGCAGGATCTGGAGCCAGAAGGGATGTCAGCAAAGCAAGTCTTTAAACAGGAATGCAAGAGAATGTCTCTGTGATGTTGACCAAGGCGAACACAGAGATCCTCTGGACTGGACGGCTTAAGTAGGCAGGACTGACAAGCAGGAAATAGTCAACAGCTCAGTAAATGTGGAGAGATAGGAGCTGGCAATTAGCTGACAGCTGAGTGGCCAGCTTTGAGAAGGAAGGGCTGAGCCCAGCCCTGACAGTCTGCAGTCTCTGACCATCTCCTGTATCATGTCTGCAGTCCCCTAGTCAGTCCCATCCCCCACAGTTAGAAACACACACAGGGAACACAGTTAACCCCTTGATCGCCCCCTAGTGTTAACCCCTTCCCAGCCTGTGACATTTATACAGTAATCGGTGCATTTTTATACCACTGATCGCTGTATAATTGTCAATGGTCCTAAAAATGTGCCAAAAGTGTCCACTTTGTCCATCGCAATATCGCAGCCCCGATAAAAAAAAAAATCACAGATCACCGCCATTACTAGTAAAAAAAAAAATAAATAATAATAAAAATGCCATAAATCTATCCCCTATTTTGCAGACGCTATAACTTTTATGCAAACCAATTAATATACGCTTATTGCGATTTTTTTTTTTTTTTTTTTTTTTTTTTTTTTTTTTTTTACAAAAAATATGTAGAAGAATACATATTGGCCTAAACTGAGGAAAAAAATTGTTTTTTTGAAAAAAAAATGTGATATTTATTATAGCAAAAAGTAAAAGATATTGTGGTTTTTTTTTTTTTTTTTTTTTCTTTCAAAATTGTCGCTCTTTTGTTCATAGCGCAAAAAATAAAAACCAAGTGGTCTGCGTCTTGGAAGCGCTAAATTTGAGCTAGTACCCAGACTATGTTGGGGAATGTTCCTGACAAGCAAGTCAAGTTATATGTTACTGGCTACTACTACTACCCATTGTGTAATTTTTGTCTTCCAGATACAACCATGGATCTTGTTCTAAATGTCGCAGATTATTACTGCCTAACCCCCTATGTCTACCCGGCATCCTGGCCAGAAGATGAACCCATCCGGCAGATCATCAGCCTCTTAATTGTCACCAATCTCGGCGGCTTCGTCATCTACCTTTTGTTTGGAGCCCTCAGCTATTATTTTGTGTTTGACCACACACTGATGAAACATCCGCAGTTCCTGAAGGTGAGGACTGAGTGGGGACAGAGATGACTTCTGGTAATCATGGGGGTCTATCACCAGTGAATTATGTGGATTATTGGCAGATTTCTGGGATCATTATGTCACAAAATCTGCAGTCTGGTAGGTTATTGTGGGAAACATTACTTCTTTTACACATAGACCTGTAGACCTTACTACTGTAGAGTTTAGGCACAAGTCAACCCATCCCAAGAGTTGTCAAGGCATCCTAGACGACTTTAGAACTGGCAGATCTCTTCTTCAGCACACTCCTAAAGGAGAAGTAAGTCCAAAGCCATTTTGGCCATACATTCAGGGCTGGTGCCACCATAAGGCAGATCAGGCAGCCCCCTGAGGGTGCCAGGGTGGTGGGTGGCAGTAAATTCATACCTTCTGGATTAGTCCATGAATCCTGGAGCAGAGCCAAGTGTTGGAACAAGTTCCGGCACTTGGCTCCAGTCATATGCCCAGCAGGTGCGCGCTAGTGTGGGCACCAGTGTCACCAGCCCCGCTGCTTATGCAGGGTGTTTAGTGTCCCACACACCGCGATCTCCACTCTGCATGGCACCCGGCATCTCTTCCCGCCCACCGCCTGCCTTTCACAGAGGGGGACAAGCTGGAAAAAAATACTGACAGTGATTTGGGGGGAGGAGGGGGCTAAGAGGATACTGTACGTCCTAGGGGCGCTTTGTGAGAGGACTTGTGCTGGGGGGGTGGATATTAAATTTGAACACCACCACCCCAGCACAAGTCCTTTCTCCTCTCAAAGCACCCCCTAAGTTGGGCCATGCCCACAGTCTCTGGCCACCTCTTGTGCCATGCCCGCAGTCTCTGGCCACCTCTTGTGCCATGCCCGCAGTCTCTGGCCACCTCTTGTGCCATGCCCGCAGTCTCTGCCCACCTCTTGTGCCATGCCCACAGTCTTTGCCCATCTCTTGTGCTATGCCGGGGGGGGGGGCACCAAAATGCACCTTCGCCTCAGTAGACAAAAATCCTTGCTTAAACTTTCCTATGGGTCACAGGAGTGTAGTTCGTTCTGCACTCCTGTGACATGTTTTCAGCCAACAGCGGGCTGAAGCCCACTGCCAGCTGATGTCACAGAGCTGGTCCAGGCTCTGAAAAGATCCTGACCACATGGTAGGGATCCACCCAAAAACCTGGACCGGCACCTGGCTCAGCCTCTCAGCGATTTGCCAATAGCCTGACCCTCCACAGGGGAGAGCAGAGACTGACAGTCATGGAGGGTGGAACTGAGCGATCAGTGTTGTATGATCGATCAGATCTTGGTCTGGAGCCAGCAGGGGACAGATGCAGCATCGAATCGATGGTGCATCCACCTAGGTGAGTATAAGGGGTTTTTTTTCCCATAGCCCATACTTCTCTTTACATTTTTAATATATCAGTAAACATTAGGGATGAGCTTCGTGTTCGAGTCGAACCCATGTTCGACTCGAACATCGGCTGTTCGATCGTTCGCCGAATTGCGAACGTTATGGGCCGTTCGCGCTAAATTCGTGTGGCGCGTCACGGCCCATAATTCACTGCGGCATCGCAGTGCATTGCTGGCTGATGATTGGCCAAGCATGCACTATGACCCGCATGCTTGGCCAATCACAGCGCTGTCAGTAGAGAGAGCTGTAATTGGCCAAAGCCAGGGTGGCTTTGGCCAATTATGGCTCAGGGGATTTAGTACACACCCCACACTATATAAGGCCGCCTGCACGGCGGCCCTGTGTAGTGTGTGTTCCGGTGTGCTGAGAGATAGAGAGAGAGAGAGACAGTGTCATTTGATTTGAGTTAGATAGATTAGGCAGAACAGTCAGTCAGTTAGCTGCACTTACAGTGTATTGTGTATATATATGCATCCCAGGTGTTGCATATATATATATATACACTGTATTCAGTTTAGCTAGATCCGTTCCTGTTATCTTCTATCTAGACTATTTACATTTAATGCAGTGCGTCCTGCTCACAGTGTTCAGCTAGATCCGTTCCTGCTATTTACATTTAGTGCAGTGCGTCCTGCTCACAGTGTTCAGCTAGATCCGTTCCTGTTATCTTCTAGACTATTTACATTTAGTGCAGTGCGTCCTGCTCACAGTGTTCAGCTAGATCCGTTCCTGCAATTTACATTTAGTGCAGTGCGTCCTGCTCACAGTGTTCAGCTAGATCCGTTCCTGCTATTTACATTTAGTGCAGTGCGTCCTGCTCACAGTGTTCAGCTAGATCCGTTCCTGCTATTTACATTTAGTGCAGTGCGTCCTGCTCACAGTGTTCAGCTAGATCCGTTCCTGTTATCTTCTAGACTATTTACATTTAGTGCAGTGCGTCCTGCTCACAGTGTTCAGCTAGATCCGTTCCTGCAATTTACATTTAGTGCAGTGCGTCCTGCTCACAGTGTTCAGCTAGATCCGTTCCTGCTATTTACATTTAGTGCAGTGCGTCCTGCTCACAGTGTTCAGCTAGATCCGTTCCTGCTATTTACATTTAGTGCAGTGCGTCCTGCTCACAGTGTTCAGCTAGATCCGTTCCTGCTATTTACATTTAGTGCAGTGCGTCCTGCTCACAGTGTTCAGCTAGATCCGTTCCTGCTATTTACATTTAGTGCAGTGCGTCCTGCGCACAGTGTTCAGCTAGAGCCGTTCCTGCTATTTACATTTAGTGCAGTGCGTCCTGCTCACAGTGTTCAGCTAGATCCGTTCCTGTTATCTTCTAGACTATTTACATTTAGTGCAGTGCGTCCTGCTCACAGTGTTCAGCTAGATCCGTTCCTGTTATCTTCTAGACTATTTACATTTAGTGCAGTGCGTCCTGCTCACAGCGTTCAGCTAGATCCGTTCCTGCTATTTACATTTAGTGCAGTGCGTCCTGCTCACAGTGTTCAGCTAGATCCGTTCCTGTTAAATTCCTACTGACCGGCAGGCTTGTCTGGTTACAGTATATAAAGCTACCTGAAGAAAATTACAGGTGTTCTATTTGATCCTATTAGTACCACGGTCAGGCAGCTAGACTATTTACATTTAGTACAGTGCGTCCTGCTCACAGTGTTCAGCTAGATCCGTTCCTGTTATCTTCCTACTGACAGGCAGGCTTGTCTGGTTACAGTATATAAAGCTACCTGAAGAAAATTACAGGTGTTCTATTTGATCCTATTAGTACCACGGTCAGGCAGCTAGACTATTTACATTTAGTACAGTGCGTCCTGCTCACAGTGTACAGCTAGATCCGTTCCTGTTATCTTCCTACTGACAGGCAGGCTTGTCTGGTTACAGTATATAAAGCTACCTGAAGAAAATTACAGGTGTTCTATTTGATCCTATTAGTACCACGGTCAGGCAGCTAGACTATTTACATTTAGTACAGTGCGTCCTGCTCACAGTGTACAGCTAGATCCGTTCCTGTTATCTTCCTACTGACAGGCAGGCTTGTCTGGTTACAGTATATAAAGCTACCTGAAGAAAATTACAGGTGTTCTATTTGATCCTATTAGTACCACGGTCAGGCAGCTAGACTATTTACATTTAGTACAGTGCGTCCTGCTCACAGTGTTCAGCTAGATCCGTTCCTGTTATCTTCCTACTGACAGGCAGGCTTGTCTGGTTACAGTATATAAAGCTACTTGAAGAAAATTACAGGTGTTCTATCCCAGCTTAGTGCAGCTACAGGCCAATAGTATGTCTGGAAGGCCAAGAAGGAGAGGCAGACAGTCACAAGCCAATAAGAGAGGGCAAGCAGGCTCTGTGTCTAGTGCTGGTCGTGGAGACGGAGCATCCTCATCAGCACGTGGCCATGGGACACGCTTGGCCTTTTTTTCGGCAGCTGGCCATGTTGAGCCGCAACATGCGGAAGACTTGGTCGAGTGGATGACCAAGCCGTCCTCATCCTCCTCATCCTCTCTCACCCATGCCCAGGGTGCTTTGTCTGGCAAAGCAGCGGCCTCTTCCCTCAGCTCAATGTCATCAGTGACTCCTTCCCTAGCTCCACCATGTCCTCATGAGGATTCCCTCGAACTGTTTGACCACAGTGTTGGGTACATGCTCCAGGAGGATGCCCAGCGTTTGGAAGGCTCTGATGACGATACTGAGCTCGATGAAGGCAGTAACATGAGCGCGGACAGAGGGGGTGCCCAAGAAGGACAGCAATCTGGCAGTCATGCTCCCCCTGCTGCAGCATACTGCCAGGTTTGCTCCAGTGATGAGGAGGGAGGGGATGATGAGGTCACTGACTCAACGTGGGTGCCTGATAGGAGAGAGGAGGAGGAGGAGGAGGAGGAGGAGGCGGCAGCACATCACCAACGAGGCAGGATGCCCTCCAGGGGCCAGCCTAAGGGCAGCACATTGACTGCATCACACCCCAAAGCTCCACATGTGCAGGGCGCTGCAGTCTCTGCGCGTTATTCAAAAAGTTCTTTGGTGTGGGCCTTTTTTGAGACGAGTGCATCAGATCGCACCGCTGCTATTTGCAACATATGTCTCAAGCGTATCTCGCGTGGCCAAAATATCTCCCGCTTGGGTACCACATGCTTGACCAGACATATGTTGACCTGCCATGCAGTTCGTTGGCAAGCGTATCTAAAAGACCCACACCAAAGAACAAAGAGGATCTCTCCTTGCTCCTCATCAGCTGAGATTTCCAACCCCACTAGACCTTCAGTCCTCTCTGAGACCTGCAGTGAGAGGAATGAAGGTGTAGAATTAGGTGTGTCACAGCCAAGTACTTGTGGGCAATCTGCTTTTGGTACACCGACGTCAGATTGTACCAGGCAAATTTCCCTGCCCCAGCTGCTGCACCGCCGAAAGAAGTTTGCTCCCAGCCATCCACATGCCCAGCGGTTGAATGCTAGCTTGGCAAAATTGCTAGCACTTCAACTGCTGCCTTTTCAGTTGGTAGACTCTGCCCCCTTCCGTGAGTTTGTGGAATGTGCGGTTCCTCAGTGGCAGGTACCCAAACGCCACTTTTTCTCACGGAAGGCGATTCCGGCTCTCTACCGGCATGTGGAAGGCAATGTCCATGCCTCGCTGGACAGGGCGGTCAGCGGTAAGGTGCATATTACCGCTGACTCATGGTCCAGCAGGCATGGACAGGGACGTTACCTAAGTTTCACGGCGCATTGGGTGACTCTGCTGGCAGCTGGGAAGGATGCAGGACAAGGTGCAGTAGTGTTGGAGGTTGTTCCGCCACCACGCCTCCAAAATGCTGATTGTGACACACCTCTCTCCTCCACCCCCTCCTCTTCTTCTTCCTCCATGGCCTCTTCCTCGGAACCAGCGGTGCTCCGTAGGCGTTCAAGGGGCTACGCAAGTACGCAGGCCAAAAGATGCCATGCGGTGCTTGAGCTGGTGTGCTTGGGGGACAGGAGCCACACTGGGGCAGAGGTTCTGTCAGCTCTGCAGGGGCAGGTTCAGAGGTGGTTGACGCCACGCCAACTTAAGGCAGGAATGGTGGTTTGCGACAATGGCACCAACCTCCTCTCTGCCCTCCGACAGGGACAAATGACCCATGTGCCCTGTTTGGCTCACGTCCTTAACTTGGTGGTGCAGCGGTTCTTGGGCAGGTACCCGGGCTTACAGGATGTCCTGAGGCAGGCCAGGAAAGTCTGTGTGCATTTCCGCCGGTCATATAATGCCAGTGCTCGGCTGACGGACCTCCAAAAGGAGTTTAACCTGCCCAAGAACCGCCTAATCTGTGACATGCCCACCAGGTGGAACTCAACGTTGGCCATGCTGCAGCGGCTGCACACGCAGCAAAGGGCCATAAATGAGTACCTGTGCGACTATGGCACCAGGACAGGGTCAGGGGAGCTTGGTTTTTTTTCCCCACGCCAGTGGGCCATGATTAGGGATGCATGCACTGTCCTGTCACCATTCGAGGAGGCCACGAGGATGGTGAGCAGTGACAGTGCATGCATCAGTGACACTGTCCCCCTTGTCCACCTGTTGGAGCACACGCTGCGTGGAATAATGGACAGGGCACTTGAGGCAGAACAGAGGCAGGAAGAGGAGGACTTCCTTAGCTCTCAAGGCCCCCTTTATCCAGACAGTGTTCCTGCGTGCCCGCCGATCACACAGGAAGAGGACGAGGAGGAAGAGGAGGAGGAGGAAGATTGTGTCAGTATGGAGGTGGAGCCTGGCACTCAGCATCAGCAGCAGTCTTTAAGGGATCAGTCCCAAGAAACACATGGACTTGTACGTGGCTGGGAGGAGGTGGCTGCGGACCATGTCGTTCTTAGTGACCCAGAGGACTCCGGACCGAATGCCTCAGCAAACCTACGCTGCATGGCCTCCCTGATCCTGCAAAGCCTGCGTAAGGATCCTCGTATTCGTGGTATCAAGGAGAAGGACCAATACTGGCTGGCAACCCTCCTTGATCCACGTTACAAGGGTAAGGTTGCGGACCTTATCTTGCCATCGCAGAGGGAGCAGAGGATGAAACATCTTCGGGAGGCCTTGCAGAAAGGTCTGTGCAACGCGTTCCCAGAGACTGGGAGGTTACAAACTCCTGTTTCTGGACAACGTGTTGCTGAGGCTTCGGTCAGTCAAAGAAGGAGCGGTGGAGAAGGTGGCCGTCTGACCGATGCGTTCAGACAATTTTTTGGTCCGCAGCCCCAAGGTATGATCGGTTCCAGCAACCATCGCCAGCGTCTGTTTTACATGGTGCAGGAATACCTAGGGGCAAGATCAGACTTGGACACCTTTCCCACCGAAAATCCTCTGGGTTACTGGGTCTTGAGGATGGATCACTGGCCAGAGCTTGCACAGTATGCAATTGAGCTACTGGCCTGTCCTGCATCCAGCGTTCTTTCGGAACGCACATTCAGTGCTGCTGGAGGCGTGGTAACCGATCACAGGGTGCGTCTGTCCACCGACTCGGTCGATCGGCTGACCTTCATAAAAATGAATGAGTCTTGGATCACCACCAGCTACCAAGCACCTGATGCTGATGTAACCGAATAATTTTTTTTGAAATCTCAGATCCCTTCAAAGACTGCCTATGCTGATGCTGAGTGACTATCCCTGAGTAATTATCCTCTTCCTCCTCAATCATCACGCTGATAGCTTGTAAGAACATTTTTGGTTCTGGGCGCCACCACCAGTGCCTAAGGCACAATTTTTCAGCCCCTGTTTAACAGGGGCGTGTAATTACAATTTTTGATGTAATACTTTGCAGCAGGGCTCGTTCCTGCATTCCAACTAGAGTGTCTGTGAGGGGTTGCAGTGTTGTGGCACCAGCACCAGTGCCTAGGGCCCAATTTTTCTGCCCCTGTCTAACAGGGGCGTGTAATTACAATTTTTGATGCAATACTTTGCAGCAGGGCTCGTTCCTGCGTTCCAACTAGAGTGTCTGTGAGGGGTTGCAGTGTTGTGGCACCAGTGCCTAAGGCCCAATTTTTCTGCCCCTGTCTAACAGGGGCGTGTAATTACAATTTTTGAAGCAATAATTTGCAGCAGGGCTCGTTCCTGCGTTCCAACTAGAGTGTCTGTGAGGGGTTGCAGTGTTGTGGCACCAGCACCAGTGCCTAAGGCCTAATTTTTCAGCTCCTGTTCAACAGGGGCATGTAATTACAATTCTTGATCTAATATTTCACAGCAGGGCCCTGTGAGGGCTTACAGTGTTGTGGCCACAGCAACACCTAAGGCCCAAATTTCTGCTGAGTATATAGGGCAGGACCCTACTTTCAAACATCTAACTTACAAACGACTCCTACTTGTAAACGGAAGGAGACAACAGGAAGTGAGATGAAATCTACCCCTAGGAAGGGAAATTCTCTCCTGTAAGAGTTAATATGGGAAAACAAGTTCTCCTTTCCACTGATGCTTTCCAATCCTTGTTCCACAAAAAAACCCAAATTTTCAAAAAACATTTTTCATTGGGACAAAAAAGTGAGGTGAAATCTTCTGAAGAGGAGGAAAGACAGCAAAACAAATGTCACAGGGGTGATAACCCTTCCCTATGTTTTCCAAAAAGCTTAGAAAAGATTTTTTGGCTGGAGCTAAACACGTTAAAAATGTTCAAAATTACAAACAGATTCTACTTAACAACAAACCTACAGTCCCTGTCTTGTTTGCACCGCCTGTATACTGCTGTTCAGAGTATATAGGGCCTGGTGGCCCCACACCTTTCCTTATTTTAATTTGGGTGCGGGGTTCCCCTTAATATCCATACAAGACCCAAAGGGACTGGTAATGGACTGGGGGGTACCCATGCCGTTTGTCTCACTGATTTTCATCCATATTGCCATGACCCGACATGACATTAAACCCGCAAGCAGTTTTAAATGAGATTTTTTCCTTTAAAAATGACATTTGGTGCAGGGACTGTTCTAAACATGGGAAACACGCGTCACTTTACAGGCATACTATAGACACCCCCCAGGTACGATATTTAAAGGAATATTTCACTTTTTTTTTTTTACTTTAAGCATCATTAAAATCACTGCTCCCGAAAAAACGGCCGTTTTTAAAAGTTTTTTTTTGCATTGATACATGTCCCCTGGGGTAGGACCCGGGTCCCCAAACCCTTTTTAGGACAATACCATGCAAATTAGCCTTTAAAATGAGCACTTTTGATTTCGAACGTTCGAGTCCCATAGACGTCAATGGGGTTCTAACGTTCGTGCGAACTTTCGGTCCGTTCGCGGGTTCTGGTGCGAACCGAACCGGGGGGTGTTCGGCTCATCCCTAGTAAACATGAATATCAATCTGCATTTAATGAACAAGGGAGATCAAAGTCCATAAATTGCGTCATTCACTGCAGTTCAACGTATATAGGATTTGACATATTCAAGCAAATAAAGATTTTCACAATTTTCTGAGAAAATGGATTTGCCCAATTTACAATCTGATTTGCTCTTTTCCTATGCGTTTTTTGGCATGCTGTCCACCCCACTTCAAAGATTTTCCTAGCACAGATGTATTTATCATTCATGTTAACATACTTCTGCTAAGCACAAAGGTGGTAAAATAAATATTTACTGAAGACAAATATGGGGGCTTCTATTGCTGACCTATTTTTTCATCCTTTGTTAAAGTGACCATCTCATCACAGGGTCACCTATAAACAAAGCCCATGCTTTATGCTTCTAAGTAGAGCGTGTACTGTATTTCAAAATCCACTGCTTTGCTGCTCCCCCCCCATCACTGCAAGTATTCGACAGTTCTAGGTGCATATCTACTCCTCCCACAACACGCTTTGTGGAACCGGGGGAACAGGTATTTGACACATGGAGAAACAGATATGCATAGTGATTCTCTTTTAAAGTGGACACATCTCAGTGGCAAAGTCTGCTTATTCAAGATGTCCCCCCTCCCACTTCCTAAAATGCGGCATAAAAGTACCCATGGGTGCCTTCCCTGGACATCCTCCTGCAGAGCCTAGACGAGAGTGATATCATCCTTCTTTTGTCAGATCCCCAAATCTCACTGCATTGCAGTGTTTTCTTACATGGGTTTGGACTACTCGGAATTCCCAGAGATTTTGTCCGCAGAAGGATGACGTCACCCCCTGCACTACAGGAGTCAGGGAAAGGCAAGTGTTTTATGTAACTATCCCACCCTACAGGTCTTTTGTGCAGCATTTTAAAGAAGGGGAAGGACCTTCAATAAGTGGACCTTGCCACCGAGGTGGAAAGTTCATTTTACAGGGTCAGGGATGCTCCAAGGGGTGTGGAGGGTGAACGGTGTGAGAAGATCCTGAGTCTGGAGCTGGGCTTGAATATGTCCTCCATTGTGGGGATAGTTCTCTGCATCAGCACTGCCTGACCAATGCCTTTTCCAGCAAATGAAGAAATATACATTAGCAAAACTGAGTGCAGGGCTGAAGCAGTGATGTTCCCTTATCAGTGTTATTCTTGTTTGTAGAACCAAGTCCGACGAGAGATCTTCTTCTCCCTGAAGTCTATGCCTTGGATGAGTATCCCCACAGTCGCCCTGTTTTTTGCTGAAGTTCGGGGCTACAGTAGGCTCTATGATGACATCAACACTTCCCCCTATGGTAAGTGCCACTTTATGACTAATGTCGCTGGGACTCAGTGAGTAGATGGGCCGCAATCTCCGTCATTTTCATTATCACACACTGGTTGTTGGTCCTCAGATGCATATTGACAGTTTATTAAAGGCATGGTCTGACCTAACTAAGCTACAATACATGTCTAAGTGGAGATCCTATGGAGTGACACACCTATGGCATATGTTTGGAAATGGTCACCTTATCCCTTTTGACAATTTACAGTTCAGGCTTAACCTGCCAAAAAATATGCTGTTCTAGTTCTACTGCCTACAATTAAAACACGCGGTCTCCACTCGGGGCCCGTCAGACCTATGGAATGCCTCCCCCCAGCCCCATTTTTAATTGTAAACAGCTATGACCACTAACCACTTAAAGGACCAGGCCTTTTCTGGAACTTTTTGTTTAAAAGTTAAAATTTTTATTTTTTTGCTAAAAAATTACTTAGAACCCAAAAACATTTATTTATATATATATATATAGAACCTTGGCACCCCAGATGTTTTGGAACTACATTTCCCATGATGCTCATGCACTCTGCAGTGTAGTTGGACATCATGGGAAATGTAGTTCCAAAACATCTGGGGTGCCAAGGTTTGCCATCACTGCCCTAGAGAATAAAATGGCAATCGTTGCAATTTTTTATGGCACACAGTATTTGCGCAGCGGTCTTTCAAACGCAATTTTTTTGGGGGAAAAAATACAGTTTAATAAATAAAAAATAAAATTTTTACTCCAATCTTTTTGTATAATGTGAAACATGTTACGCCAAGTTATAGACACCTAACATGTCACGCTTTAAAATTGCACACGCTCGTGGAATGGCGACAAACTACCGTACTCAAAAATCTCCATAGGCGACATTTTAAAAGTTTTCACAGGCTACCTGTTTAGAGCTACAGAGGAGGTCTTGCGCTAGAATTATTTCTCTCACTCTAATGTTCGTGTTGGCACCTCACATGTGTGGTTTGAATTTTTTTTGTATTTTACTTCCTATTTTTACGCTGTCCCTTTTTTTTTTTTTTTTTTTTCACATTTATTCCTATTACAAGGTTGTTGTTTAATGTTTCTGATCATGCGCAGTCTTTCGTATCTGATTTCTCTAGTACGAAAATCATACGAAAACGGTACACATTAAACAAAAATCCTTTGCTCTGTTCACATACACAAAAAATTTGGAGTTTGTCCCTTCGCAAATTTTCATTTGCAAAGACGGATGTGCAAAGTTGTGTACACACTATATGAAAATTGAACGATTGTGCCTTGTACGGAAGTTGTCTTCCAATTTTCTCATAGTGTGTACCCAGCTTTACAGTTTGGAGACGATTTGTTTCATTACATTAGCACTACCATGAGGCATACACCCGATGCTGTGTGACCCGGAACAGGAAATTGTCTTGTCCCTTTGGCACATAGGGACAGGCTAAGTGAAGCAATGTACAGACATAGGGGGATCAATCAGCCATGACACTTCAAACTGCAGCCACAACATGTGAGACCCTCATCAGGTAGGGCAAACAAACAGGAAAGGGGATTTGAAAGTGTACATTGCCTTTAAAGTAGATGTAAATTTAAATGAATGAAATCAAAAACATTTGCCTTTTAATAACAAATATGATGATTTTTACTGTAAAGTGCTAAATAATTACTCAATACTAAGTGACTGGTTCTCTTTATTATCACGGTTTGTGGTGACTGTTAGATGGCGGTGGATAAGTTGTCTTGTTATTTCATTTCAGGCTGGTTTGGAGTGATCCTGAGCATGTTTTCCTTCCTGTTCTTCACTGATATGGCCATCTATTGGATCCACCGATTCCTGCACCACAAGCTCATCTATAAGGTATGGTACTCAGGGGTGGGGGATGGAAATGGGGATTAGATGGGTGTGCTGGGCCTGAAGACTCGCTTGGCTCGCTAGGACAGACAGCAACTCTTGGAGCCTTGCTGCTTAGGGCTGGTTAATGAAAAATTGCAATCAATATTTGCTGTTGTACTCCCAGATGAAACCGATTGTGGTAGTTTCTTCTATGTGTAGATGTGCTCTGGCATCTCTTCACTTTTACTCTACTTTAGGCCATGTGTAGCAAGTAATCATTACTATTAAAGTAGATAGAAACCCTAACTAACATTTAAGGCTGGATTCATACCTATGCGAATTGGATGTGGATTTCCCCGCATCCAATTCGCATGACAGGAGAGTGTGACCAGCTCTCAGTGGAGCTGGGTTAACACACCTCTGGGGAGGCCACAGTGCGCATTTAGAAAGGGTCCTGTGAATTCAGGCAAAAATTCGGACCTGATTTGCACCTGAATCGGCGACCAGGGACGCATCGGACCCCCGCTGTGAGCCAAGGCCGTAGCAAGTGTGAACCCGGCCTAAAGCCTGTCTCCAGGCAGATATTAACCCCACTCCTACCACCTCTAACCCATCCTGCACAGTTTTTTAAATTTATACTTTGGGATGAAAGATAGGTTTGCCATCTAGGGGTCGCGTCAGTGCCATTTCCAGCTGCAGGGAATCATTAATTCGTCCCAGTGCTAGACCCTCGTCCTGACATCACTCCTCTTCTGGATCTTGAGAGAGCCCTGCCGCTGGAAGTGTTATGTAGACAGCGACTTGGCCATCCTCAAAGAAGGACACCACCTTCTGTAAACAGAAGAGAAGATTTTGAGCTGGATTGTAGCTTGACTGCAGCTTTGGGTGAGTAAAAAGTGGGGTGGGGTGGAGATAGCTTTAATTTGCTAAAGCACAGCATGGCATAAACATTTCCAAATTAAAACAAAAACACTTGTTTTCAGCTTTTCTTCTATTTGTGTTACATGTCCGTGCTGCTCATCTCTCACAGGCTCTTTGCAGCCACATCCTGTCTGCAGGCACTCCAGCGATTGTTGCATGGCATTTCTCAGGGCAGGTTTCCTGATAGTATCAACAGTGGGTCGTACCTGTGTAATGTGTGCTGAAACAGCTACTTGTTTCCATTAGAAGTAACACTGTGTGACAAGGTAACAATGTAGGAGCACAACTGGGACACCAGGACAGGGTGTTGTCACCCTATAACAGGAAGTGCCTGAACAAGGGCATTTATGGCAGGATCACCACCTTTCTACTGAAAGCTGCAAATTTAAAATTATTATAAACTCCTGGAGTTCTTTTTTTTTTTTATTCTTGGATGTTGCTGCCTGTTTCTGTTTTAATGTCATCCTTGAGTCTACTCCCTTTAGTGATCCCCCTCCCTGTATAATAAAAATCCTGCCCAACCAAAGGCACAGGATTCCTGACTCTTTATGTCAATTTGTTCTCCTGAATCTTCCAGTTCCTGTTTTATTGTTTGTAATGTTTAAAGTCAACCAGTCAATTCATATTGTGTATACTGGTAACACTCCTGGAGCTCCCTGTCCCGGTGGAGCACATGTATCCCAAGCCTGATCTACATGCACATAGGGCCTCATCTTCTGTTGAAGTTGTCTTTTTAAGCTTCTATATCTTCTTGTGAAAGCCCTGCCTCCTACCATTCAAAAAGCCAATGCCAGGGCTGTCGCCGGTCTGTGAGGTTTTGGCATTGAACTGCTGAGTGGCAGGGGGTGAGGCTTAGGGGTTAAAGTTCATATTTTGACCTTGTTTCTTTTTACAGCTAAACATAAAGCATGATCACATACAGCATCCTCAGCAGGGGTCGGCCAAATTTCTATCCATGTATGGACAGGCTGATTGTACCCAAGTTGATCCATCAATCAACTTGAGTATAACCAGCCCATTGGATTTTTCTGCTTGCGATTACTGCCAGCAGCTATAGCTGCTAGCAGTAATCTTTGAATTCTGCTGGCCAGGAAGGCTCCCCACCAACCCCATCCCCCACCTCGCCCCCGATGGCAGAATACAATAGCTCTGTGGGAGCCATTCCCCAATCAACACTCACTGTGTTGATGGGGAATCTATCGATTTTTTTTTTTTTTTTTTTTTTTTTTTTTTTTTTCTTTTCTATCCTTTCACCCGTGGTTGGAGGAAAGAAAATCGATTAATCTATGGGGACCTTTATTTGAATTCAGGTCATGCACAGCCATGTCACCCATTCAATAGGATTGCTCATTGGAAATACTACAAGCCCCAGAGGGACTGTGTACACCAGGGGTGTCCAAACTTTTTTCAAAGAGGGCCAGATTTGATGAAGAGAACATGCTTGAGGGCCGACCATTTTGCCTGACATTCTTTAAACCATTAAAATTTGGTCTAAGTGTGTCCGTCCGAGCGCTAATACACGGCCCAACAAGAATTCTCTTGCCTTTGTGCTGTGTGTGTGTGGGGAATAGATGAGCTCGGGCGTGTTATTTGGATATACCGTATTTAATCGGCTTATAACACGCACCTTCACTTTAAAAAGGAAGTTTCAGGAAAGAAATTTTAAAATAAAGAACTGTGAAGCAGAATAAGGGTCAGTGCCCATCAATGCAGCCTAATCAGTGCCCATCTGCAGCCCCTACTAGATTGCCATGAATGCAGCCCCCACTCCATTGCCATGAATGCAGCCCCCACCGTATTGACATGAATGCAGACTCACCATTGCCGTCAGTGCATCCTGATTCATGTCCATCTGCAGCCTTGGAGGAGACAGGGAGGGGGCTGGACGAGCGCCAACAGACATACAGGAGAAACTCCTTTTTTTTATCGGCAGCCTCTTTAATTAAAAATCCCGCCTCCTAAAACAATTGTCCAATGGCAGCGCAGGAGACGGGACTTCCTTTTACACAGGACGCCATGTAAACAGGAAATTCTCCTGTATCCTGTACGGCGCTCGTCCCGCCCCTCCAAAGCAGCCAGCATATCTATCTTTTGTGGCCCCCGGCGCTCGGGGATTCGTTGGGGGCCACAAAAGATATATATGTCAAAATTACCAGGCGGGCCGTCCGAAACCGTGATAGGCCCGCGGGCCGGACTTTGGACATGCCTGGTGTACACTAACCACTCTTCTCTCACCCCCTTATAATCCAGTCACACTTTCTCCAGCCCAGGTCCATATCTCTGCACAAAGCTGAGGCTGGGGGTAAAGCTTGTGTATTGCACCCATGACGCACGCATTGCAGGTGCAATGCTCTACAGGCTTCAGTGCAAAAAAGTAGTAAATGCACATTGATAATGAGTTTACTTGCATTATAGCATTTACTACTTCTTTACTACTTTTTTTTTTTTGCAAAAGATGGACCTAACCTTTAACCCACAGTAACACTTTGCCCATTCAGTCATATAGCCCCCCCCCCCCAGACATGTATTGTATGCTTAAGCCTGGTACACAGCGGGCTGAATGACAAGAAAAATGAAAAAGCTCAGGAGGAGCTGCTGTACTAACTATGCGATGTTAGTACAGCGATCTTCCTGCTGAGCTATTGTGTTCTGACAGGGGGCAGCCTCCCCTGCCAGAACACACCGGTCAACGCTCTCAGCTATTGGCTGAGAGCGCTGATCAGATGCTGATCGGCAGACCTTTTTCAGTCATGTACCATTTGACAGAAGCCAGATGTTCAGCTGGCTTCTGTCGGACCGGCTGCTGTACACACGGGCCGAATGTCAGTCGGTTTCTATTGAACCGTCTGATACCGCCCGATATTCGGTCCGTATGTACAGCCCTTTACCAAACCATGCTTATTCATTGGATTTCCATTGATGCATCCTAAATTGGAAGTTTATACTGACGTCTGAGCTTAGACACAAGTGGGTGGGCTGGATGGTAGAGGCGTTGATGTCATGTGTACCTGTTATAGGTCAGTGAGAGAGGGTAGCCTTATACTTCTCTCAGCATAGATTCCCATTTATAAAACTAGCGTAAAAGCAAATGTTATACTTATATTTTTCAGACTATCCATAAACCCCACCACAAGTGGAAAGTTACATCACCCTTCGCCAGCCATGCCTTCCACCCCATTGATGGATTCCTGCAGAGTCTTCCGTACCACATTTACCCCTTCATCTTCCCTCTACACAAGGTCACCTACCTGGGTCTCTACATCTTTGTCAACATCTGGACCGTTTCCATACACGACGGTGACTACCGCGTCCCCAAAATCCTGGAGAGCATCATCAATGGCTCTGCCCATCACACCGACCATCACCTGTACTTCGACTACAACTTCGGCCAGTATTTCACCCTGTGGGATAAAATTGGAGGATCCTACAAGAACCCCTCAGCTCTGGAAGGAAACGGTCCACATGATCTTTGCCGGAAACTGGAGGCCAAAGAGCGCCAAGAAAATGGCATGGACAAGAAGAGTAACTAAGACCCATAATGGAAAACCTTTATATACCGATCAGTACGGACCACATCACGATATCATACCAGCTCAACTAAAATCTATATACAGGATGGCAGTAATTAAAGTGGAACTCAGGGCAGACCTGTTAGGGGTACAAAAATATTTATTTTCTGTAATAAAGGTCTTCACTTGGCCCCAGAGCTTGGTCAAGGTTCTTTAGTACCCAAGTTAAAAAGGCTAAAGTGTCCACCCCCCCCCCCCCCCCCCATGAGCTGTGAGCTACCGTCATAATACATTGCAAGTTTTGCCCCATTTGCACCTCCTTCTTGCTAAAGCGCCCAAGGCGGCCACCTCTGCTGGCCCTTCATCTGAGCCCAGAACGGTGACACTGGGAAATAGTCAACAAACTGTTTCACTTCTGCTGGACACACTAGGGATTTAAACCTTGGGCAGGCCAATGCGCCATTGCTCTCTCCCAGTTAGGAAAGAGCATGACACAAAGTATCCGTCTTCATCCTGGAAGGAGGGCAATACTAAATTTATATTTAAAGGTAATTTTTTTTTTTTTTTTAATATCTGTGGTAGAAGAGGAGCTGTGTGTGTGTGTGTGTGTGTGTGTGTGTGTGTGTGTGTGTGTGTGTGGGGGGGGGGGGGGGGTTGGTATTCCTTTGTTCAGAGTTCCACTTTAAACAACAGCATACAGGGCTAAATAGGTTATGTCCTGATAGAAGCATCACAGCTCAGCAGCTAACTGCAGAGTAGATATAAATATGGGAGGAGTTTCGCTTGCCAATAGGATCCATGCAAATCTTCATAATGCATATTAACCCCTCTGTTCTGGAGTCACTGACTCTCCAGCTGAGGAACTGCAGGTCCTTGGAAAATATATTTTCTTAAATCAATAACTGAACAGTCCTAACACAGACATGTATATGCATGTTCAGCTAGAGCTCTCCAATAAAAAACCTCCCTGCTGATTGGAGAGCTCTAGCTTTGTCAGCATGGGGTGCTTCAGGCCTCTGCAGAGAGACCACTGCTTTCACAGAGAGCAAGAGTCCCACTATACAGCATGCTGGCATGGGGCAGGATTTTCTACTCAGATTATAGATGCTTTCTAAAGAAAGCAAACAGTAATTCCTTGTACACACGACCGGTTTTGCCATCGGAATAAACTCTGAAGGTTTTTACGACGGAGTTCCGATGGAATTCCACTCAAGCTGTCTTGCATACACACGGTCACACCGAATCCCGACCATCCAGAACGCGGTGACGTACAACGGGACTAGAAAACGGACGTTCAATAGCCAGTAGCCAATAGCTTTTGTCTCGTACTTGCTTCAGAGCATGCGTTGTTTTTGGTGCGTCGGAACAGCATACAGACGAGCGGTTTTTCTGATGGTAATTTGTTCCATCGGAAAAATATAGAGCATGTTCTCTATCTAAGTGCATCTGAATTTTCGACAGAAAAAGTCCGATGGGGCATACACATGGTCTGAATATACGATGCAAAGCTCCCATCGGACTTTTTCTGACGGACATTCCGCTCGTGTGTACGCGGCATAAGACTTTGCACTCATTTAGTTTCGATGGACCTGAAAGTGATTTAAACTGAATGTTCATTTGGGCTTTAAAAATCACCTGTACTGTTCCAATAAAGCTAATGCTGTGAAGGAGGATGGAAGGGACGGTAGACGGTTCGCTCTGCCAGTGATGAAGGTTTAAGCATCTTTGCCATATAATGTGGAACCTGGCTTTTTTTCAGGACAAATTGGGTCTTCTTTTGGTGGTAAATGTTAATGGATATGTTCTGATTTTGATTCAATATTAAAGAAAAAGTGGCAACTTTTTTTTTTTTTTTAAATTTGAACTGTATATTTGACTTGCCACCAAAAAAATCAGTATAAAATTATTGAATTAAAATATTTATCGGCGTATAACACGCGCCGGCGTATAACACACACCCCAATTTAGGAGGGAATTTTAAGGAAAAAAAACTTTTAGGAGGGAAGTTGAAGGGGAAAATACTTACATTTAAATGCCCATCAGTGCAGCCATGTCAGTGCAGCCATGTCAGTGCAGCCATGTCAGTGCAGCCTTGTCAGTGCAGCCTTGTCAGTGCAGCCTTGTCAGTGCAGCCTTGTCAGTGCAGCCTTGTCAGTGCAGCCTTGTCAGTGCAGCCTTGCCTTGCCCCAGTGCAGCCTTGCCTTGCCCCAGTCCCAGCCTTGCCCCAGTTCAGCCTTGCAGCTCGCTGAGCTTCAAAATCGCCGACCGCGATTTGAAAATGGCGACGCCGGCGCCGAAATACACAGAGCCGGTCCTCGGCTCTTCTCGGCGGCTCTCGTTCACTTTCGGCTCCACTCGGGATGGGCGTGACGGTGAGCGGAGCTATCCGAGCCTAGCTGAGTACACTCGGCTAGGTTCGGGCGGCGCTCGAGTGAAGCCGAAAGTGGCCGAGAAGAGCCGAGGACCGGCACTGTGTATTTCGGCGCTGGCAGCGCCATTTTTAAATCGCGGTCGGCGATTTTTTTACATCTGACAGCTCAGAATCGCAGGGGATCGGCGTATAACTGATTTTAAGGGGAAAAAAGTGCGTGTTATACGCCGATAAATACGGTAACTTCTCCTAGTCCTGATGTGCCTGGGGATACCAGTTATGTGTGCGTTTTGCTTGCATGGGCTTCTCAATTATTAACAACCTCTCATAGTGATCACGTGATTGGAAGCCCATTATTCAGGCTCCCAATCAACACATTGGGGTTGATTTACTAAAACTGTAGAGTGTAAAATCTGGTGCAGCTCTGAATAGAAACCAATCAGCTTCCAGGTTTGTTTGTCAACGCTTAATTAAACAAGCTGAAGTTAGAAGCTGATTGGCTACCATGCACAGCTACACGAGATTTTCCACTCTCCAGTTTTAGTAAATCAACCCCATTGTGACTGGGAGCTATCGGTGGTGCTGGGGATTGGTGATTGAATGTGATCCAAATACAAAACAGAGATGCATATTTGTGACAGCAGGAAAAGGTGAAAACTTACTTTAAGTAGAATTCTAGGTTTCATGTCAATTTAAACAGTACGTTTGGGACAAGCTGGCCCAAATGAACTATTTCCATTACATAATGATGCGTTGTAATGTGCTCTAGTAGCATAAGCTACATACAGTAAGGTGCCTTTCCAACTGGGGCAGGAGGTGCGTCGGCGGTAAAGCACCGCTATTATTAGCGGCGCTTTACCGTCATTTTAGCGGCGGTATTCGGCCGATAGCGGGGCGGTTTTACCCCCACTAGCGGCCGAGAAAGGGTTAAAAACCACCGCAATCGCCTCTACAGAGGCGTTTTGCCGGCAGTATTGCCCCACTGCCCCATTGATTTCAGTGGGCAGGAGCGGTGTATACACCGCTCCGAAGATGCTGCTAGCAGGACTATTTTTCTTGTCCTGCTAGCGCACAGCTCCGGTGTGAAAGCCCTCGGGGGGGCCCCAGCGTGAAAGGGGTCTTAGTGGTGCTGTGTTCCGGCAGCTGTAGGGATGAATTTCCTTTTTTACTGCTGGAATTTAAAAAGTTTTGAGGTTTTTTTTTTTTTTTTTTTTTTTTTTTTTTTATCAATGTATGCAGGGCTTCCTGTGATTTGTTAAGGTGGAGAGGTGGGCAGATGACGTCACGATTTCCACCCCAACCAATCACAGGAAGTGTTGTATTCATTGATAAAAACACAAGGCTTACCCTAAATATCCGAAGCCCGACTCTTTTTAATTCTGGCAGCAGAAGGGAAGTCGCCCGTACTGCTGCCAGAACACGGCGCCGCATACTGTATTTAGCTAATTCTACTAGAGTATAATACACAGAGGGTGCATCATTGTGTAGTGGAAATAAATTGTTTGTCCCAGCCTGACACAGTGATAGGAAAACTGAATTCTACTTTAAGAGCTTTGGGGTTGACTTACTAAAACTGGAGAGTACAAAATCTGGTGCAATTGTGCATGGTAGCCAATCGGCTTTTCCATTAAGCTTTGACACAAAAACCTGGAAGCTGATTGGTTTCTATGCAGCTCTGCACCCGATTTTGCACTCCAGTTTTAGTAAATCAACCCCAATGTGCCTCTGTACTGTTGCCTGTTACTATAGCATTGTTAATAAAGTAGCCTGTAGCTGAGCTATGTGTGACAGACACACTGCCATGCAGAAAACTCTCTGCAAACTTGGCTATACATTATGAGATCTTCATTTGTCAGTCCAACCAATATTTACCACAAGTGAGGGTCTTCCCGCCTGGATTTTTCTAAGGACGTTCACACTGGTTTGTTTGGTAAATTTAGCAGAATTGAATAATCAAGATCTTATTGTGTATGGCTGACCTGTTTTCACTTCCTTGCCTCATTACAGCAGCCCTGTAGAGATGGGTGGCACCAGTGTTAATTTTGTCGACTAAAATGACTAAAACCTTTTAGTTGACTAAATGAATACTATTTTAGTCGACTAAAATACAACTAAAACTAAAACAATTGGGATTACTAAAAGACGACTAAAACTAAAATGGCATTTTAATCAAAAGACTAAGGCCGCGTACACACGACCGGACTTTTTGACCGGACTCGTCCGACGGACAATTCGACCGTGTGTGGGCTTCATCGGACCTGCAGCGGACTTTTTCGGTCGAAAATCTGACGGACTTTAAATTTGGAACATGTTTCAAATCTTTCCGACGGACTCGAGTCCGGTCAAAGTCCGCTCGTCTGTATGCTAGTCCGACGGACAAAAACCCACGCTAGGGCAGCTATTGGCTACTGGCTATCAACTTCCTTATTTTAGTCTGGTCGTACGTCATCACGTACGAATCCGTCTGACTTTGGTGTGATTGTGTGTAGGCAAGTCCATTCGTTGGGAAAGTCCGTCGGAAGCCCGCGGAATGTCTGTCGGACCAGTCCGGTCGAAAAGTCCGCCCGTGTGTACGCAGCATAAGACTAAAACTAAATTTGACTTAAAAAATAACACTGGTCTGTAGTGCATGTTCATACCGCAATACCATAAATGATAACATATGAGATTTTTCACTCCAGCAGTATATATTGAGTTTGGAAATTGTAGAGAAATGTTAACTAATGCATTACAATTTAATTACACCCATTAGATTTTAGACGACTAAAATGAGTTTTATTCGACTAAAATGTACTGGAGATTTTAGTCGACTAAAACAATTGCAGAAGGCTAAAATGGGACTAAAACTAAAATGCCATTTTAGTCCTAAGACTAAAACTAAATCGAAATTTGCTGACAAAATTAACACTGGGTGGCACTTAACAACAGTGGGGCTTATTACCACCTTTCCAAAAATACCCTAAAACCTTCATAATTAAAGAAGAAAGTAGTATCCAGCTTCCCCACGGCCCTCTTTGCAGCATTTGTCCAAGTTACAGGTGATTTTTACTGACATCCTGCTTTATGCATCACCTGGAGTGATAATCAGATCTGTCTTTGGAGAATATCTGAAGGTGCATATTCATATTAAGTAATTGTGATATAATTATACAATGCCAGCATACAATGTGCAGCAGTTTTCCTTTCCTCTTTCCTGTATAACCTGTGTAGTACGGACACAGAGCAGGCCTGTGTACACAATAACGAGGACAGATTTTGCCCTTGATACGATAAGATGCCACTGAGTGACATTCAGGTATAAAGTCCTCGGTGTGGCTTTCATCTCATTTGGGTTTAATGATTATACTGGTTTTCACTTTGCAGAAATCCTTCTTTTCTCGGGCAGATCTGATTGACGTTAGCCTTGAAGGTGATATTGGTGGCTCTTACTGTGAAATGTATGATTGCATTCATTAGTGTTGGGTCATTAGCACAGTGCGGGGTACAGTTGGAGCCGCTTATCCTTTGTGGTCACAGATAGATGATCAGGTTACTTCAGATACAATGTATCCTAAAGATCCTGTTAGGCAATGATGAGAATGTGGCTCCTTGCCTTACTAGATAAGTCCACAATATGTTTCCATTTAAATGTTGTGTTTTGGTTATGTTTGTAATTTCACAGGACCCATAAACATTAGGGAACCCTTCGTTGGGAAACTGACTCCCAAAGGACCTTCTCTTCCCCTGAGCCCTATATAGGAGGTCTTTCCGGAAAGTATCCAGCCTTTGTTAATATACCAAAAACAGTTTGTGTGACATCGATGTAACCTGGCAGGCAAGGAGAGTGGACTGGAATGTGCATGCATGAACAATGGCAACTTTACTGTACTAGTCAGCAGGGGCGCTATACACTGTTGGGTTAGCGCGTGTACTGTGTGGCCGTCGCATTCAAAATGATAGTGTGAGTAGAGCAACAAATCTGCAGCAAATTTTGCATTATGCTTGAAAAATCACCTGGTAACTACCGTATTTATCGGCGTATAACACGCACCCCAAGTTTAGGAGGGAATTTTAACCACTTGCCGCGCGCCATATAGCAGAATGATGGCGGCAAAGTGGTTTCAATATCCTGACTGGGCGTCGTATGACGTCCGCAGGATATTGAGCCGCTGCGTGCCCCCCGGGGGCGCGCATCGCGGGGATCGTTGCGGGGTGTCTGACACCCCGCAACACCGATCTAGGTAAAGAGTCTCTGACAGAGACTCTTTACCACATGATCAGCCGTGTCCAATCACGGCTGATCACGATGTAAATAGGAGGAGCTGGTGATCGGCTTTTCCTCACTCGCGTCTGACAGACGCGAGTAGAGGAGAGCCGATCGGCTGCTCTCCTGACAGGGGGGGTCTGTGCTGATTGTTTATCAGCACAGCCCCGCCTCTGATCCTACCCAGGACCACCAGGGAAGCCGCCCAGGACCACCAGGGAAACCAGTCACACTGGACCACCAGGTATGACCCCCAGGGAAATACTAATCAGTGCAAAGGCAGCTACCAATCAATGCCCAGGCAGCTGCCAATCAGTGCCCACTCCAATGCCTGCCAGTGCCACCAGGGATGCCTATCAGGGCCGCCTATCAGTGCCCATCAGTGCCACCCATAAGAACCCATCTTTGCAGCCTTTCAGTGCCCATCAGTGTCGCCCATCAGTGCCCACCTGTGCCACCCAGTGCCACCCATCAGTGCCGCATATCAGTGCCCGCTCATTGGTGCCACCTCATCGCTGCCGCCTTATCCGTGCCCATCAGTGAAAGAGAAAAGTTACTTATTTATAACATTTTTAAACAGAAACAAAAGCAAAACTTTTATTTTTTTCAAAATTTTCGGTCTTTTTTTATTTGTTTCGCAAAAAATAAAAACCGCAGAGCTGATCAAATACCCCAAAAGAAAGCTCTATTTGTGGGAACAAAATGATAAAAATTTCATTTGGGTACAGTGTTGTATGACCGTGCAATTGTCATTCAAACTGCGACAGCACTGAAAGCTGAAAATTGGTCTGGGCAGGAAGGTGTCTAAGTGCCCTGTATTGAAGTGGTTAAGGAAAAAAACTTTTTAAGGGAAAAAAAACTTAAATTTAAATGCCCATCAATGCAGACTTATCAGTGTCCATATGCAGCCTTGTAGTGTCATTTGCAGCCTTGTAGTGTCATTTGCAGCCTTGCCCAGTGACACTGCAGACTTGTCAGTGACACTGCAGTTTTTAAATATGGTGCCGCCGAGATACACAGAGCCGGTCCTGTGTATCTCGGCGGCTCTCAGCCGCTTTCGGCTCCTCTCGTAGTCCTGTGGGCGGAGCCGAACACCGCTGACATACATGCATAGCCGAGTGTACTCGGCTAGGTTCGGCTAGCTCCGCTCACAGTCACGCCCAGTCCATGTGTTATGTCCATCATAGGGCGGGACTGGGCATCCTCCTCCGCTCACAGTCAGCGGGGAATTGGCGGTGATCGGCGTATAACACGCACCCACGATTTTCCCCTGATTTTAAGGGGAAAAAAGTGCGTGTTATACGCCGATAAAATACGGTATTCAGAAGGCTTTCAGGGACGATGCAATGAGTGCAGCGCAAATAAAAGTGTGTAACGGACACTTCAAATATGGTCGAAAATCTGTTGAAAGTGATTCACATTCTGGAAGGCCTGCAACAAGCAGAACACCTGAGAATGCTGAACATGTACAGGCTGCAATCAACAAGATCAGCGACTGGCAGAGCGAGAACTAAACGCTGCTCTGCGTATTCCAGAAACCACTGTGTCTGAGATTTTTGCATGTGATCTTGGCATGAAATGTGTCCTGGCAAAATTCCTATGTCCTATGTACAGTGTTTCTTGTATCACCTTCAATAAATGTCTCTATTTTTCATATTTCATGGCTGGACACTTTCTGGACAGACCTCATAAACGTTTGCATCTGTGTCCTACAGCAGGACCATTGGCTGTGAACCCTTGGAGGTGGATGCTGCACAGGGGTGCTCTGAGGTTTCTCTGCAGTTCATTCCCTTAATGATTTTTACCCATACCTCTTGAATAACTATCAACAGCATCTGGCAGTGTCTGGAGGTAGATTTAGACGGTTCTCCAGTTGAAAATGTAATGAGGCAGGGAGAACCTGACTATATATGATAGATTTCCCCCATAAGAAAATCCCAAATGTTAGATCTGGGAAGTGGGCAGCTTCACCTGCTGATGGCAATGGGGCAGGGCTGGGTCTGCTCTGAAACTTGTTTGCTGATAAGGTGGTAGCACCAAGAGATGGTCCATAGGAGGATGATGGCACACAAAAAGCCAGCCAGCTACCTTGTAGGTATAGGTGTACTCTGCTTCAACAAGGATCAGATTTCCCTGCCTCATTATAAGAAATAAAACAAAACTGGAGATTTTGTAGTTTTAGTTCTTTCAGTGCCTATGCATCATATAATAGGGATCATCAGTGTCTTTTTATTTGGGTTTTGGATATTGCAACAAGCTGCAATGAATGATAAGGCATGGTGGGTCTGAGTTGGCATTCGGGAGGGCCAATCCTGTGGAAGTTTCATTCATTTTCATTCTCAAATCAAACAAACTTTTCTTCCAGGATAATTTCAGCTGCTTGAGTCTGCTCCTATTTGCTGACGATTTGTGTTTCATTTAAACCTGTACATACTGTATGTTTATCCACTGGATACGTGTGCCAATAAGATGACTGTATATTTTACATAAAATAAAAATTCAAATTGCTAAGCTTTTCCTACTCTTTCCCTTTTTTGTCTTTTTAAGAAAATGACTTGTGTCTGGTTATTTTACACAGGGAAAACTTAGGAAGATCGTTTGTTCAGCGAAAAAGTCCTATTATTGTAGTCAAGGAAGTGATGCAATGACATAATGATGCTATGGGTCCGTTGAACGCATGGGAATCACAGACTTTTATTTTATGATATAGACCTAATGAATGGTGCTGCATTGTTACAAATAAACTGCACAATATACATAAAATGATAAAAATTAGGATTCAAACATACGATATGATAAATATCCAACCCTTATGCCCCGTACACACGGTCGGATTTTCCGATGGAAAATGTCCGATCGGAGCGTGTTGTCGGAAATTCCGACCGTGTGTGGGCTCCATCGGACATTTTCCATCGGATTTTCCGACACACAAAGTTGGAGAGCAGGATATAAAATTTTCCGACAACAAAATCCGTTGTCGGAAATTCCGATCGTGTGTACACAAATCTGACGGACAAAGTGCCATGCATGCTCAGAATAAATAAAGAGATGAAATCTATTGGCCACTGCCCCGTTTATAGTCCCGACGTACGTGTTTTACGTCACCGCATTCAGAATGATCGGATTTTCCGACAACTTTGTGTGACCGTGTGTATGCAAGACAAGTTTGAGCCAACATCCGTCGGAAAAAATTCTAGGATTTTGTTGTCGGAATGTACGAACAAAGTCCGACCGTGTGTACGGGGCATTAGTGTAAACTGAATGTGACTTTTAAAGTGCAATACTGGAAATGAACACAAGATGGCAGTCAAAACTCCAAAGTCCACGGTATATAACACTGCAATAGTGAAATTATTATTATTATTATTATTATTCAGTATTTATATAGCGCCAACAGTTTACGCAGCGCTTTACAATATAAAAGGGAGACAATACAGTTATAATACAATACAATACAATAGGATTAAGAGGGCCCTGCTCAGAAGAGCTTACAATCTAATAGGGTGGGGCAGGTGGTACAAAAGGTTGTAACTGTGGGGAATGAGCTGGTGGAAGTGGTAGGAGATTAGTTGGAGACTTGATAGGCTTTCCTGAAGAGATGAGTTTTCAGGGATTGCCTGAAGGTAGCAAGAGTAGGGGCTAGCCGGATAGATGGAGGTAGCGAGTTCCAGAGGATGGGAGAGGCTCTGGAGAAATCCTGGAGACAAGCATGGGAGGAGATGAGAGAGCTTGAAAGCAGGAGGTCTTGAGAAAAGCGGAGAGGTCGATTTGGGTGATATTTGGAAACAAGATTAGTGATGTAGCTCGGGGTAGAGTTGTGAATGGCTTTGTATGTTGTGGTTAGTATTTTGAATTTAATTTGCTGGGTGATTGGGAGCCAGTGTAGGGATTGGAGTAGAAGGTTGGCAGACACTGAGCGGTTGGTAAGGTGGATAAGTCTGGCAGCAGCATTCATGATAGACTGAAGAGGGGAGGAGCCTGTGGAGAGGTAAGCCAATGAGAAGCGAGTTGCAATAGTCAAGGCGAGAGATAACAAGGGAGTAAATGAGGAGCTTGGTGGTTTCATTTGTTAAAAAAGGGCGAATTTTAGAGATGTTACGGAGGTGAATTCTACAAACTTTTGACAGCGATTGGATTTGAGGCTGAAATGACAAGTCAGAGTCTAGGATTACACCTAGTACCCTGGCGTGAGGGGAGGGACTGATGGTTGCATTGTTGATTTTGATGGAAAAGTCATGGAGGGGGGCACGGGCGGGGGGGAATATTAATAACTCAGTTTTAGAGAGATTTAGTTTAAGGAAGTGGTGCGACATCCATGCTGATATGTCAGTTAGTAAGTTAGTAATGCGAGAGGAGACTGAAGGAGTGAGGTGAGGAGTAGACAGATAGATTTGGGTGTCATCAGCGTATAAGTGGTATTGGAAGCCGTGGGCAGTTATTAAGTGACCAAGGGAGGAGGTGTAGATAGAGAAGAGAAGGGGTCCAAGAACCGAGCCTTGGGGGACCCCCACAGAAAGGGGCAATGGAGAGGAGGAGACAGAGTTGTAGGTGACACTGAAGGAGCGCTGTGATAAATAGCCAGAGAACCAGGATAGAGCAGAATCTCGGAGGCCAAGGGAATGTAGTTTATTGAGAAGGAGCGGGTGGTCAACAGTATCAAAGGCCGCAGAGAGGTCAAGTAGTAGGACTATGGAGTACTGGCTGTAGGTTTTAGCAGTTAGTAAATCGTTAGTGAGTTTTAGTAAGGTAGTTTCCGTGGAGTGCTGCGAGCGAAAGCCAGACTGTAAGGGGTCAAGAAGGTTATTTTCATTGAGGTAGGAGCTAAGACGGTTGTAGACTAAGCGTTCTAGAAGTTTAGAGGTGAATGGGAGTAATGAGATGGGTCTTAAGTTGTTCAGGTCGGTAGGGTCCAGTGAGGGCTTTTTAAGAATGGGAGTGATCTGTGCATGTTTTAGAGGGGAGGGGGAAATGCCACTAGAGCGGGAGAGATTGAAGATGTGGGTGAGGGAGCATAGGATAGAAGAAGAGGGTGACCGTAGTAGTTGTGAGGGAACAGGATCCAAGGGACAATTGGTTAGGTGGGCATCCGAGAAAATTTTTGTAACCTCTTCCGTAGTAGCCAATTCAAAAGAGGAGAGTGTTGAATGTGCTGCTAGGCAAGGTATGATGGGTGGGGAAGAAGTACGCACAGTGGAGATGTCCTCACGAATTGCATCGATCTTGTCTTTGAAGTGATTGGCAATCTCTTGGGCAGTGAGTGAGTTAGTGGGTAGAGGGGATGGTGGACGAAGCAGAGAGTTAAAGGTTGAGAAGAGCCGGTGGGGACTGGATGACAAGGAATTAATAAGAGAGACAAAGTAGGCTTGTTTGGCAGCATGGAGGCATGAATTGTATTTTAGAAGGGCAGATTTATATAGGGTGAAGTCTTGCAGGCATTTGGTTTTACGCCACAGTCGTTCAAGAGCACGGCAATGTCTCTTGAGATTTCTAGTGTTGTCAGTTTGCCAGGGTTGTAACGGTTGGGGCCTGATTCTGCGTGTGGTTAGAGGAGCAACTGCATCTAGTGATGATGAGAGTGAACTGTTGTAGACAGAAGTGGCCAGGTCAGGACAGGACAGGGGAGAGATCATGTCATATAGGTGGCCAGTAGCAGAATAGAGAAGAGAAGGGTTAAAGTGGCGAAGGTTTCTACAAGTAATTGTTTGCTGCTTGGAGGGATGGGTGGTTGGAGGCAAGGATACAGTGAAAGTAATGAGGTTGTGATCAGATAGAGGAAAGGGGGTGTTGGTGAGGTTGCCAGGGTTGCAATGATGGGAGAATACAAGGTCAAGGGTATTACCATTGGAGTGAGTGGAAGTATGTGTCCATTGGGTTATGTCAAAAGATGAGGTTAAGTCGAGAATTTTAGCTGTAGTCGGGCTGTTAACATTGACAGGAATGTTAAAGTCACCAAGAATAATGGTGGGTGTTTCAGAGGAGAGAAAGTAGGGTAGCCAGGCAGCAAAGTCATCAAGAATGTGCGATACCGGTCCTGGAGGCCTATAAATTGCTGCAATCCTCAGAGAAATGGGAGAATACATACAGTGCATCTCGAAAGAAGAGAGGGATAGAGAAGGAGGGACAGGAAGGACTTGGAAGGTGCTTTGTGGGGACAGAAGGAAGCCAACTCCACCTCCTTTCTGTCTGTTGGGTCTGGAGGAGTGAGTCCAATGGAGACTACCATGGGAGAGGGCAGCAGGAGAAGCTGAGTCAAAATTTTGAAGCCAGGTTTCTGTTATGGCGAGTATGTTCAAGCCATGAGAGATGAAGAGGTCATGTACAGATGTTAGCTTGTTACAGATGGAGCGGGTGTTCCAAAGGGCACATGAGATTGGTGGGCTGCTTTGAGGAAGCAGGGGGATAGAAATTAAACTGAGTGGATTGTGGTGGTTGCCAGAGGGGGAGGGGTATTGGATATGTGGCTTGCATTTGGAAAATGGCGGACCAGGATTAGGAGAAATGTCACCTGAGACTAGGAGAAGGAGGAGGGCAAGAAAGGCAAGATGGGAGTGTGATGTGCATGAGCGCACGTGTCTAGTGGCCCTGGTGTTTATGTCAGCATGTGGGTGCAGCAACTGCAGGAGATGATGGGTGCCATAGTAGGGAGAGGGTAGGAGTGAGGGTGATATGTGCATGCTGCAGTAAAGAGAGGAGGGGTAGAGTAAAGATAATTTGAGGATAGAAGACACCAATGTGAGAAGGAAGAGAATAAGGAGCATGTTAGTGGATAGAGAGTGGGAAACTAACCTAATCTAAAATAAATGTCAAAGCTGGTTTGCTTGTCGTTTTGCAGATTGGAGCAGAGTTCTTGTTGTTGTTCACGCAGCTTTAGTTATCCTGCTTTCGTTAAACTGCTTCGGTGAAACTGCGCATCACTCGTGACAGAGCCACTCAGGACAGAGCCATGATGTCTGCGCCTTGCCCCTGTCTGCGCCACCCCATAAGCTGCCATAAATTTATAGAGAGACTAAGCTGGGATGCATTTCTCAGTTGGTCATTATTGGGTCTGAAATAAACGTCCAGTGCAAAAAAGTAAATAAGCAAGACTATAAAATCACAAAGTGATTGATGAATACAAAAAGTGCAATAATGATCTCTAAATTCAATAGTAGTGAAAACGTGATTGTCCCAATCTTTATCGTGCAAACAACACAGGTGTGGTGGGTATCTCTTCTTTCCATGCAGTGACACCTCTAGACTGGGTGGCCTCTTACCCCACAGCTGTAAGGTAACAGCATGGAAATATAGTGATGGTCTGGTTTCCTCTGCGGGTCCTTTCCTGAGTGTCTGGTCAATCAAGTAGCCTGGGTGTAGATCCAATAATCAATAATAGTAGCCAATGGCTCCGCTATACTCCACTTCCACATACACCCCAACCGAGTCAGCAGGGGGGAAGGCCAAATAGTGTAGTATGTTTTTAAAATGTTATTCTATAAAAACTGTAAAAGGTAACACTCACATTAAGCAATTGTAGAGCAAGTAAATCTCCACGAGCGCTGAGCTCGTCACCAGCGCCACTTCCTGGTTGTTCCTGTCAGCCAATCCCCTTTGGCTGTATGCTCTATTATTGTATTCAAGGAAGTGACGCAATGACGCTATGGCGCATGGGAATCACAGACTTTTATTTTATGATAGACGTATGGATATGCACTTGTGGTTGGTAAAATTTGGTTTAGCAGTAAGAAACGGGAAGTCCGTGATTCCCATGCGTTCAACGGACCATAGCAATGACGCTATGGCGGAGTCATTGCGTCACTTCCTGACGTAGTGCAAACGGTATTGCACTACGGATTGTTATTTCTCTTTGCATATACTGTGCACCATCAAGGTGAAGGGGCCGACAAAGAACATTACCAGTGGAGGCCTGTGTTCCAATATACAGCAGTGTGGCTGTGAAGGCGCAAGAGGGGAGAGCCCTATATATTTTATTCTTTTTTTATGTTTGATATATGATTTATATATTTTAAGGATTGCTGAGTAGCATTTGCATCTGTCACGTTATTTGGATGCAATTATTTGACACACGTCCATAGAGGTCACAGATGATTTTCAATTGCACACCATGTGAATATAAGCAACGACACTTAAATAAGCACGCATTTAAAACAGAACAGCACCAGGGGCGTGGCTTGCGAGCAATCTGAATGGCAGCATAATTCCGGAGCTCCGGTACTGAGCTAAGAAATAGCGGCACAAAACATCCCATCGGGTCCCGTTTTCTACACCCGCAGAGGCAGAATACCTCAGGGAAGGATCTGAAATCATGTCCAGAAAACGAAAAGAACAGAGGAAGCCTCAGCGTCTGACGGACTTCTATGAAAAGAAGCAGCATGACGGTAGGCAAGATGGCGCTGGGTCATCATCCACCCCAGCAAACAAATCCACTAACATCCTCCCTATGGCAAGCAGACACAACCACCATACAGGCATCCATAAAAGCCCACAGCAATACTCTCCCTCCCCACCCTCAGGCAGCCCAGTCAAGGCAAAACCCAGGATGGATGGCGGGGGATTCACTGACACAGCTAGCCACGCGAGTGATTCAGGGGATGATACACGGGAATTACCTGACTCCATAGAAACTTTTCCTACCTCACACCAGCCTGTGATCGATACTGTCTTAAAAGACATGTTATTATCCCTAAGGAGCTCGCTGCAATCTGACTTAATGAAATGCATGCATAAATTTAACAACAATCTGCAGGCTGTTGAGACCAGGGTTGAGCACATAGAGCAAAAAATGGGGGAATATGCTACCACTATCAATGATCTGGTAGATTCACATGAGGAAAGAGAGGGAGATACTGAATGGATTAAGGAGAAAATCGCAGACATCGAAGACAGAAACAGGAGAAACAATTTAAAGATAAGGGGGATCCCTGAAACTGTACAACAAGCGGACCTGCATACCTATGTCTCCTCTTTATTTAAATCTCTCCTTCCTGATCTCTCTGACCTGGAGATTATGATTGACAGGATTCACCGCCTTCCAAAACCCTCTTACTTATCAGAACATATCCCCAGAGATGTAATCCTGAGATTACATTTTTATCAAGCTAAGGAACAACTAATGATGATCATGCGAAAGAAGGAACACATTCCTGCTCAATACCAGCACCTGCAGTTTTATGCAGATCTCTCTCAATACACACTACAAAAAAGAAAAAATTTGAACACCAACACCAAAGTATTGAGAAACCACAATATCACTTATAGATGGGGATATCCCACCAAACTGTCCGTCACAAGAGAGGGACGCACCCACGTGGTGAACTCCCTAGAGAAAGGCCTTTCTCTTTTGGAAGAGTGGAATATCTTACCTGCTCAAGATCCAGCAAGTGATAAATCCCCAAAACCTGTGGATCCAATGTGGAAAACAGTCACCACAAAAAATGCTAAATCGCATAATTAAACCCAGATGGTACATCTTCTTTTTTTTTTACTTTTCTTACTTTTTCTAGTCTCAGTGCACTGATCAGGAGCTCATAAGCCCAAACTTTCTTCCCCACCTAACCTCAAACAGCAGACTGCTGTATACCAGTTCACTGTTTGTTAAAATAAGATTCTGCAATGTTAACAGTTAATTTTGTTTTTTATGTTTTCTCTTCAACGTTTTTGAAGTTGCAGCAGTTGGACACACAAAGATGCAGCCGGAACAGCACAACCTTCCTGTCACTCCAAAATGAAAACTACCTCAGCAGCATACGTGAGTACTTCTGTCTTATTTCATGAAGGAAGCTTTTCTCTGCTATACCAGAAAGCACCACATGAGGGCAGCAAGACCTCAAAAATATCCCCTCGTCTCCAAATGCTCTAACATACTTTCCCTACAACCATGGGTATAAAAATTATTTCAATTAATGCCAAAGGCTTGAATCATCCTGCCAAAAGGAAATCTATGTGGTCAGAGGCAATCACCCACAGGTCGGATGTGGTCTGTGTGCAGGAAACACACTTTTCTGTCACAGCAGCACCCTCTTGTACCCATAGGAGCTTTCCTTTCATTTTTTCTGCTAACTCCCATAACAAAACCAAAGGGGTACTAACAGCAATAAGAGACTCTGTGGCTTTCACGCTTCACAAAGAAATCAAAGACCCAAAAGGAAGGTACCTTCTATTAATATGTGACATTAATTCTATCACTTATACCATCGCTAACATTTATGCCCCCAACAAACACCAAATAAGATTCCTTAACAAAACGCTCCAAAAAGTGAAGACCCACCAGAGGGGGAGATTGATCATATGTGGAGACTTTAACGCAACCCCAATCCCACATCTGGACTCATCTTCCGGAACAAGACGTTCAAACCCATCCCTCATGCATATTCTTCATAAACAGGAACTTTTTGACGTATGGAGGTGCATGCATGCAGGAGAGAGGGACTATACCTTCTTCTCTTCCCCTCACAACTCCTACTCCCGTATTGACCTTTTTCTGGTTGATCAAAGTACACTAGCCCATGTAATATCCACAGATATCAATACCATTACTTGGTCAGACCATGCGTCCATCACTATATCTATAAAAGAAGATGTCGCATGTACTGCATCCTACTTGTGGAGATCAAACTCCTACCTAATACAACAACCGGACTTCAGGAAAAATATAGAAGATCAGATGAAAGAGTACTTTAGCATCAATACACCTTCCGTGCAAAACCATTTTACCTTGTGGAATGCTCATAAGGCATATATAAGAGGTGTCCTTATTCAACTGGGAGCGAGGGTTAAAAGGCGGAGGCAGCGGCACATAAAAGAGTTGACAGACAAAATTTCCCTGCTAGAATCCAGCAACAAACAAAATACCTCCTACTCAACCTCACAGCAACTTACACAACTAAGATATGAATTGAGATTGTTATTACTAGAAAATTTTGAAAAGACCTCAAAAAAGCTTAAAATGACATACTACGCCACAGGTAACAAAGCAGGTAAAATCTTAGCTTATAGGATTAAGGGCATTAGATACAAAACAAAAATTCCATACATTCTACACCCTCTCTCCAAACACAAACTATACCATCCACAGGATATAGCAGACACCTTCAGTCAATATTACAGTAACCTATACAATCTGAAAGATGACATTGACACCCCCCAACCCACTACTGATGAAATTAATGCATTTCTACAACAACTAGACATTCCTTCATTGTCACAAGAACAACTTCAAACTCTAAACCAAACATTTAGCATAGAAGAAATACATACTGCTATCGACTCCCTACCAAGTAACAAATCTCCAGGTCCTGATGGATTTTCAGGAGACTATTATAAAACCTTCAAAAATATACTAAGCCCATATCTACAACGCACTTTTGATGCTGCTGCTACCTCCGCCTCTTTTCCTCCAGAAATGTTAAATGCAATAATAGTAACACTGCCTAAGCCAGGGAAGGAACCCAACATACCCCCTAACTTCAGACCGATCTCACTCCTCAACATAGATCTGAAAATTTACGCAAAAATGATAGCATCCCGATTATTGAATATCCTCCCACTTCTCATTCACCCTGATCAAACAGGATTTACCAAGGGACGTCAGACATCCGACGCTACCCGTAGACTGACAAATATTATACACTTGGCGAGAGAACATAAAAGGCCTTCTCTGCTTCTGGCTCTGGACGCGCAGAAGGCCTTTGACCGCATCCACTGGCAATACCTCGCCCAAGTGTTGAGAAGGTTTGGTTTTTCTGGTACTATACTCTCTGCAATACTTGCATTATATTCTAAACCTTCTGCTCAAGTGCTCACATCTGGAACATTGTCTAAACCATTCAGCATCACGAACGGAACTAGACAGGGGTGTCCTTTATCCCCTCTAATCTTCAACCTACTAATGGAGCCCTTAGCTATATATATTCGATCGAACCCTAATATTACCGGTTTCCGTATAAATAACTCAGTACACAAGATCAGCCTATTTGCTGACGACATAATCATGATTTTAACCAATGTGGAATCTTCCCTGGCTTCGGTACATAAGGCATTAGACATGTTTCATAAGCTATCCTACTATAAAGTGAATGAGAGCAAATCCTATATCATGGGAATAGGCATTGACGTATCCCTTCAAAAGAAATTGAGTGAAAGATTTCCATACACATGGAAAAATGAAGGGATAAAATATCTAGGGATAACACTCACAGCATTGACAAGTGACTTAGTAGCAGCCAACTACACTACATTCCTGGGATCATTGAAAAAAAAACTTTTAGATATAGACAAAATGGAACTTTCGTGGACAGGTAGACTGGCAGCGTTTAAGATGATCATCCTGCCACAGCTTCTCTATCTATTCAGGACGTTGCCAGTCCCTGTTCCCAACACTTTTTTCTCTAAAGCCCAAAATATGATAAATAGGTATCTGTGGCAAGGGAAAAGGGCCAGATGTGCCTTTAGGAAACTAACTAGTGCCAGAGACGCGGGAGGAATTGGTCATGTCATATTAAAAGATTACCATACGGCAACAATTTTATCACAAGCAAAATTTTGGTTAAACCCAGACCAGTCCCACAGATGGGTAGAATTGGAAGAAGCACAGATTCCAAGAGGCAACCTAGCTGACACCCTACTGACCTATAGTGCCCGACCATACGTACACTCACATCTGTCTCCCACAATGATAGCTACACTAACAATATGGAGGTCCTTCTCAACTTCAGACTTTTCTAGTCAGACGACTAAGTCCATACCGATCGCCACATCTAGCCTCCAACTAAACATTCCACACTTAAATATATCACACTGGATAACCAAAGGTATTTTAACACTAGAAGACCTCAGAGTTGGTTTCTCATTCAAGTCATTTGAGACTTTACAAGTGCAATATGGTTTGGATGACACTGACCACTATAGATACCTTCAAATAAAGCATTATCTTCATAGAATTCCAGTAACATCAATAAAGGTTCCGTGGAGGGTATATCTATATCTCACCAACCCTCATACCAACATAAAAGGTATCTCACTTTTTTACAACATACTTAACAACAAACAAGAGTTCAAAAAGACTAATAACATAGTGGCGTGGGAAAGAGATCTGGGCATATCATTTACAGATGAGCAATGGCAAAAAGCACTCCGTAATACTTTTATTGCAACTAAATGCGTCAAACTATGGGAGACAACACATAAAATAACACTCCGATGGTACCTAACCCCACATCGGATATCCAAATTTGCGAAGCAGGCTTCTCCTCTGTGCTGGAGAAACTGTGGAAGTAGAGGTACATTACATCACATACTATGGGAATGCCAGGTTCTACATGCAATTTGGAAAAAAGTATTTAACCTAATATCAGATCTCACATGCTCAGTAGTAACTCCAGATGCAGCTTTAGCAGTCTTATCAATAGGGATAGAAAATATTCCAATCAATACTAGATCCATAGTCACCCACATATTAATGAGTACGAGATTGACAATATTAAAGAAATGGAAAGACGCATCACCTCCCTCATTTAAAGAAATAGTTGAAATGACCAACACACATGCTACCTATGAGCTGATGTTTGCTGCAGCTCAAGGTAATTATCACAAAGTAAACGTAAGGTGGCACAAGTGGATTGCATGGTACTCATATGAATATAAAAGCAGGAAACCGATTCCCTGATTATACACATGCTGGATAATACAAGATGTAAAACTGCTGCACACTATGTTACACTTTTTATTTTTAATATCCTTACCTCTTTATTTGATTATTGATTATTTATTTTAGAGCTTAGTTTCTTTAGCTCACAGTTTCTATATTATTTTCTTGTTATTTAAATAAAGTAAAAATACTCAACAGCGGGACAGCCTGTCCTAGAAATAGTTACATTAAGTTGCGCACCAAATGCACAAACTCAGCTGATTGTAACACGTGCATACTGTACCTATGACATATTAATATATGTATTCATTGTCTACATGATAAAGGTGTATGTAACTTCCTTATTGTTCTCATACCAATAAAAATTATTGAAATTAAAACAGAACAGCACCACCCACACAGGGTAACTTGTAAGCTGCCATGACTGACCTCCGTGTGAAAATTCTAGTTGCCTGGTTGTTGTTTTTTTATTACTGGTCATCCACTTTACAGCTAAACTCTGGGCTCCCTGTCATCTCTATAAGATCACCCCTACCCTCCCAGCAGTATTTTACAAGAACAGGTCTTCTGCCTGTTCTTGTGACACCCCGAATCCTCTTCTTCTGCTACTGGGCAGTGTTAGCAGTATGTCCACCACCAAGAAAAATGGATCCCGTGTGTCACAAGTGTATTGGTGCAGAGAGTGCTGCTCCTGTAACCAACGCAATGTGAGTGCAAGGTGCAGTGCTCAGGAGGAGGGGCCATGACACCCTGCATTCACAGACATATGGGCCCCATGCAAACCAGAAGACTGGGGACATCTTGTGGTGAAGAAAATGTACTGTGGGAGACAGCTTCACACTTTTTATTATTTTTATTATTTTTTTTTTTAGGGGGCCCAGTAAGGCTGGGTTCACATATGTGCGTCTGCGGTTCACAGCATGGGGTCTGGTGCGTCCCTGTTCACCAATTCAGGTAGGAATAGGGTCAGAATTTTTGCCTGAATTCGCACCTTATTCGGAGCCAAAGACACACAGGACCCTTTTTAAGTAAGGACTGCGGCTGCTCCGGAGCTGTGTGAACCGGCTCCATAGAGAGCTGGTCACACTCTCCTGTCATGCGAATTGGATGCGGCGAAATCCGCATCCAATTTGCATATGTGTGAACCCGGTCTAAGACAATAAAAAGAAAATTTAGCTTGGAGTTGGGTTTAACCCCTTTCCACCCAGCCCCATCTTCCCTTTAACTGGGTCTTAATGCCTGGGGGGCAGGACTGACTGCCAGAACACACTGATTGGGAGCCCATCCTGCCAGCTACCAAGTCAGTCACTGTGCTGGGAGTATACATTTAATGCTCTCTAAACACAGAGACCTCAGTTTTCCATGGATGCACATGTGCGGTTCGTTATCAATAAAGTTTATCCTCTTTGCTGCAGTTCATATGCATTATGTGTGAAGCAAGAGGTTAAAGTTCAGGGCCAAGCCCAAGCAACTGATGTCACCCATTCAATATGAGTATCTTAGCTGTCTGTATGGGCATTCTGATTGGATAAGTGAATGACAGTTGGTAGGGCTTCGTCATCCTAACAGGACAGTAACAAATTGAAACTCGTTTTAGACAGACATGTGCAGGAATTTTAGGGATAAAATGTATTAGCAGGCTTCTGCAGGACTTTTACACTGAAATGTTTAAAATGGCGGACACTTTCTCTTTAAAATGGGATTCCAAGTATTTTACCAGATATAAAAGAGCTGTACTTTTCTCCAGCTAGTCTTGTGATCCAGGCAATCCCACCACGGTGCACATCCAGGAGGATCACTTCAGGTTCAGCTTTACAGCTCCCTGTGTCACCTCCCTCCTTATTTTGCAGAGATGATCATACTTATACAGTTCCTTGAAAAAGTATTTATACCCCTTGAAATTTTCCACATTGTGTCATGCTACAACCAAACATGTAAATGTATTTTATTGGGATTTTATGTAAAAGACCAACACAAAGGGCAACGTAATTGTGAAGTGGAAGGAAAATGATAAATGGTTTTCCAAATTTTTTACAAAGAAATATGTGAAAAGTGTGGCGTGCATTTGTATTCAGCCCTCCTGAGTCAATACTTTGTAGAACCGCCTTTCACTGCAATTACAGCTGAAAGTCTTTTTGGGGATGTCTCTACCAGCTTTGTACATCTAGAGAGTGACATTTTTGCACATTCTTCTTTGCAAATCAGCTCAAACTCTGTCAGATTGGATGGAGAGCGTCTGTGAACAGCAATTTTTAAGTCTTGCCACAGATTCTCAATTAGATTGGGCCATTCTAACACATGAATATGCTTTGATATAAACCATTCCATTGTAGCTCTGGCTGTATGTTTATGGTTGTTGTGCTGCTGGAAGGTGAACCTCCGCCCCAATCTAAAGCCTTTTGCAGACTCTAACAGGTTTTCCTCTAAACCCTGTATTTGGCTCCATCCATCTTCCCATCAACTCTGACCAGCTTCCCTGTCCCTGCTGAAGAAAAGCATCCCCACAACATGATGCTACCACCACCATGTTTCACGGTGGGGATGGTGTGTTCAGGGTGATGTGCAGTGTTAGTTTTCCACCACACATAGCGTTTTGCTTTTCGGCCAAAATATTTCAATTTGGTCTCATCTGACCAGAGCACCTTCTTCTACACGTTTGCTGTGTCTCCCACATGGCTTCCTGCAAACTGCAAATGGGACTTCTTATGGTTTTCTTTCAACAATGACTTTCTTCTTGCCACTCTTCCATAAAGACCAGATTTGTGGTGTACACAACTAATAGTTGTCCTGTGGACAGATTCTCCCACCTGAGCTGTGGATCTCTACAGCTCCTCCAGAATTACCATGGGCCTCTTGGTTGCTTCTCTGATTAATGCTCTCCTTGCCCAGCCTGTCAGTTTAGGTGGACGGCCATGTCTTGGTAGGTTTGCAGTTGTGCCATACTCTTTCCATTTTCGGATGATGGATTGAACAGTGCTCCTTGACATGTTCAAAGCTTGGGATATTTTTTTATAACCTAACCCTGCTTTAAACTTCTCTACAACTTTATCCCTGACCTGTCTGGTGTGTTCCCTGGCCTACATGATGCTGTTTGTTCAGTAAGGTTCTCTAACAAACCTGTAAGGGGTTCCCAGAACAGCCGTATTTATACTGAGATTAAGTTACACAGGTGGACTCTATTTACTAATTAGGTGACTATTAAAGGCAATTGGTTCCACTAGATTTTAGTTAGGGGTATCAGAGTAAAGGGGGCTGAATACAAATGCAGCTACACTTTTCAGATATTTATTTGCAAAAAATTTTGAAAACCATTTATAATGGATTCCCTTAATTTGCATAGATTTCCTCTCACTTCCTGTTTGGCTATGGGGCAGGAAGTGAAGGGAAATCGCTGCAATGGGACAGGGGTGGTAAAAAATAAACTGACAGGGGTTATAACCCTCCCTTATTCTATCCAAAATGAAAAAAAAGTATTGCCTATAGTTCTACTTTAAGCACAAATTTCTGATAATTTTATAGAGAGGACTAAGAAGATATAACCATGCCAATGGTGCATCAGAAAACATATAGCACAGTGAGGAAGGTTTTTGGTTCAGGATGAGAGTGGATGAGAGAGGATGAGAGAGAATTAGAAGCCCCCCCCCCCACAGTTGCGGAATGCCAGCCGCCCGCATACCGGAAGCAGTGAGGCCGCGTTATGGGGGCGCTAGACTAATTTGCCTCTCAGCCCAGTCCGCCCCATAAGACTGGATCTACGCTAACAGTGTAGCACAAGCCTGTGGGGACTCTTTCCGTGCTGCCCCCCTGCAAAGTGCTGCCCTAGGCCTGGGCCTTGTCGGCCTAGGCCAGGATACAGCGTTGCTCATAGCATCCCAAAGCAGCTTACGCATTTTGAGGTTCAAAGCTCTGAGGAACAGGGTTTGATACTTGAAACACATAAGCCGCTTTGGGCGCTATAAGGTCTTCCTATGCCATCAATTAAGCACTACGGACCTGAAGTCGGTCTTGTCTGCATCTTTCTGATACGTTTGTGCACGTCATGCGTTTGTGAGTACATCACTTGTAACCTTCATACATACTTATATTGGTCCAGGATGAACCAATGTAACTATGCAAAATAGTCCATACCTAAACTTGAGCTTTAAAGTTAGTGGCCATGTATCTTTTTTAAACTGATTATATAGGATATATAAGGTTTTTTAGTTTTGTTCATCAAGTTCCGAGATTTACACAGCACTGCCACACCGCACAGCCCTGTCTGGCAAGACAGGAGACCTGATTTACCTTTGCTGCAGTTCAATAACACCTCCAGGCAGGGGCAGCCAGACGCATGGACGCTGGACGCATGAATTCCAACAGGGTTGGGGGGTGTTTTTTTGAAGCACCTAATTAGAGCCAGAGGCTCTAATAGGCTTCAAAATAGGGTGGGCTCGGGGCACAGAGAATGCAAACGAGCCCACCCAGGAGTGTTACAATAGAGAATGAACATTCGCTATTTGTAACACTGAACCTCCTCCCGGCCAATCAAGAAGTGGGTCTTGAGACCCGTCACCGGATTGGCTGAAAGGACAGGCGATCCTATGGACGCCTAAGAGGAGGGAAGGAGACGCATGGCAGAAGCCACCGTGATGGAGAAGAGGACACAGGAGCCACTGCCAGCTGCCCGCCACCTAGATCGGCCAGGTGCCGGACCGACCGGCAGACAGCGGCAGGGAAAGGTGCTGCCGGCTCGCCTGCCTCTGCCTCCAGCAGGTCTTGTCCTCCCCCCAGCTGGTGACTGGATAGTGAAAGGAGAAGCAGCAGACTGATGAGATGCTCTTTCTGTCACTCTCCTCTCTTTTCCTGTCAGCATGCTTCTTGCACTGAAACACAACTGATTAGCTTCTGGTGCTGATTCTCCCTTCTCAAGGCTGAGCTATTCTGTAGAAACTGCAAGAGGCTGATACCAAGTCAAATTCAAGTACTTGCATGGAAAAAAAAACACATTAAATGAAGTAATAATGAATACATTAGTGTCTTTTATATCTGATTGGTGATGAGCTTTAAAATTCTGCAGAAATTGGGGTTTGGGCAATTTATTATTTTACAAATGCAGTATCATTGACTTCCACTAGGTGGCACAGAATGGCTGAAAACATCACAATGCTATAACATTACGTAAAAGACTTCTTTGTTTTAACTGATCACAAACTCAAAACATATTTATTTGTCCTTGTATTTAACTAGTGAACTGTGATTTTGGCTTACTTCTGAATAGAGAGTTGGCTAATTGTCCTGAGTTTTCCATTTTTTCCCCAACTACAGTGCGTTGAAAAAGTATTCATACCCCTTTAAATTTTCCACATTTTGTCATGTTACAACCAAAAACATGAATGTATTTTATTGGGACTTTATGTGATCGACCAACACAAAGTGGCACATAATTGTGAAGTGGAAGGAAAATGATAAATGGTTTTCAAAATGGTTTACAATTAAATATGTTGAAAAGTGTAGAACCTCCTTTTGCTGCAATTACAGTCTTTTTGGGGATGTCTCTACCAGCTTTGCACATCTACAGAGTGAAATTTTTGCCCATTTTTCTTTGCAAAATAGCTCAAGCTCTGTCAGATTGGATGGAGAGCGTCTGTGAACAGCAATTTTCAAGCCTTGCCACAGATTCTCAGTTGGATTTAGGTCTGGACTTTGATTGGGCCATTCCAATACATGAATATGCTTTGATCTAAACCAGTGGTTCTCAACCTTACTAGTGCCGTGACCGCTTGCTAAAATTTCCCAAGTTGTGGGGACCCCTAACAGTAAAATTATTTTCGTAGCATGGGTTGTCAGCACCCAAGGCAAGACAAGTAATTTGCGCCCCTAACCCACGGATATTTAGCGCTCTTTGAGTCAGTTCCACTCGTACAGTATTAAAACTCCTTATGGTACATTTTAGGATGTACCACTCTTTCTCTTTGTTCTCCTTTCTTTCCCTTTTATCTCTCTCAATCCCAATTTCTTGTTTTTTTTCCCCCCATCCCTCTCTCTAGCCTTTTTTCTTGTTCTTTCTCTTTCTCTCCCTTTTTCTTTGTTCCTCCCCCTCTTTTCCTCTCCCCTCCATGTATTCTCTAATTTTATTCCTTCTCTTACTCCTTGGTGGAGGGAATGGGATGAGTGGCACTGTTGATGGGGTGTTGGGATGAGTGGCAGTGCTGGGGGAGTTCTGATCAGCCAATTTAGGTGCTCTTGATCAAGGTCATCTGCTAATCTGAGAACTGTAGTGGGGACTTTTAATGGCAACTATAATCACAGGTAGTGTTACTCACTGTGTCTCCGGGTTTACTGTGTCTCTGACTTTGTGGTGTCTTGCAGCAGTGACACCTATGCCGAAATCAGGAGATAGGGTCTCCTTCAGCCCCTCCCAGTTCACATTCCTCACTAGTCAGCTGACCTCTAGTCTCTGCCCCCCAGCCATGCCGTGAACTGAATGGGCGGCTGCGAAGCGGCTGAGTGGGCGGCTACGGGCTCCAGGAACAGCCCTGCTGGGCGGCCGCGAAAAGGCTGGAAGAGCGGTGCAGGATTCAGGAACAGCCCAGGATTCGGTGACCCCTGGCAAATTGTCATTTGACCCCCGAGGGGGTCCCGGTCCCAGGTTGAGAACCACTGATCTAAACCATTCTATTGTAGCTCTGGCTGTATGTTTAGGGTCATTGTACTGCTGGAAGGTGAACCTCCACCCCAGTCTCAAGTCTTTTGCAGACTCTAACAGCTTTCTTCTAAGATTGCTCTGTATTTGGCTTCATCCATCTTCCCATCAACTTTTCTTAAGCCTGTACCTACTGCAGAAAAGCATCCCCACCATCATGTTTCACAGTGGGGATGGTGTGTTCAGGGTGATGTGCAGTGTTTTCCGCCACACATAGCATTTTGCTTTTAGGCCAAAAAGTTAAACTTTGGTCTCATCTGACCAGAGCACCTTCTTCCACATGTTTGCTGTGTCCCTTACATGGCTTCTTGCAAATTGCAAACAGGTCTTCTTATGGCTTTCTTTCAACAATCGCTTTCTTCTTGCCGCTCTTCCATAAAAGCCAAATTTGTGGAGTGCACGACTAATAGTTGTCCTGTGGACAGATTCTCCCACCTGAGCTGTGGATCTCTGCAGCTCCTCCAGAGTTATCACGGGCCTCTTGGCTGGTTCTCTGATTAATGCTCTCCTTGCCCGGCCTGTCAGTTCAGGTGGACAGCCATATCTTGGCAGGCTGAAAAAAACAGGCTTATGTCAGTATATGGCCCGCTTAACTCTCCTCTCCTGAATTACTCTGCACTGCTGGGGGACTCTGCTCTTTCCTCTATCTAACTCTACTCTCCTGAAATTCTCTGCACTGCTGGATGACTCTGATACAGCACTTCCTCTGTTTAAATCTCCTCTCTTGAAATACTCTGCACTGCTGGAGGAGTCTGCTTATTCCTCTATCTAACTCTTCTCTCCTGAAATACTCTGGTCTGCAGGAGGACTCTGCTCCTTCCTCTGTCTAACTCTCCTCTCCTGAAATACTCTGCTCTACTGGAGGACACTGCTCTTTCCCCTGTCTAAATCTCCTCTCCTAAAATAATCTGCACTGCTGGAGGACTCTGATACAGCACTTCCTCTGTTTAAATCTCCTCTCTTGAAATACTCTGCACTGCTGGAGGACTCTGCTTATTCCTTTATCTAACTCTTCTCTCCTGAAATACTCTGGTCTGCTGGAGGACTCTGCTCCTTCCTCTGTCTAACTCTCCTCTCCTGAAATACTCTGCTCTGCTGGAGGACTCTGCTCCTTCCTCTGTCTAACTCTCCTCTCCTGAAATACTCTGCTCTGTTGGAGGACTCTGCTCCTTCCTCTATCTAAATCTCCTCTCCTGAATTACTCTGTGTGACAGACTCACCCGGGACAGAGGCTATTGGAGGGGACTGAACGCAAGCCTCTTGCCCACCGATTATGGGCCCTAGCATTTGGGGGAATGGTGCTCTCTGTGAGCTGTATGCCTGGGGACCCTGGAGTTGGTGTTACTTTGGATTCAGCTCCATGTCCCCCCAAAACACACAGACTCTGGGAACCCTTTATATGCCATATTAGAATGATAAGACTGAATTATACTGTTGGGACACATCCTGTGAGGAGATGCTGGTGTCATCAACTCCAACTACCTGTGTTTATGTTAATTGAATGAGCTGATCACATTGTCCTCTATACAATGTAGGAGACGGGACGACTCCTATTGGAGCTGCTGCTATTGTGAGAAGATGTCCTGTGATAATTAACTCAGTCTGGGCAATAGGTCATGTCTCAGTCACCTAGGCTGTATAAAGGATTAATTAATTAGCTCATGTTAATTATGTTAATTAGGTTACAGTTGTATTGTTAGAGGAGGTTCCAACGGCATATAAAGTCTTGTAATTTTGATTCTAAATAAAACAGTTCATGTTAGCAACAAGCAAGTGTCCCCTTGTTTTGTGCTCAGAGAGGTTGGGATATCTGTATACAGACTGGGAGGAAGTGGTATATAACGGAAGCACTCAAGCGGAGTGTGGGACGTTCCGTGACATTGGTGGCAAGCAGCGGGAAAGTTTCCTGCAGTCTGGGACATCCAAACCTCCAACTGGATCCAAGATCAGCATAGCAGACTTCAGTCACCCCAGCGGAAATATGGACCTGGCATCAGAGTTCCTGGGGCTGCTGCGGATCATCCTTTCAACATACACCAGGACTGTGTCTAAGGATGAATACCTGGAGCTCAGGCAGCAGATTCGGGTGGGGCTCTGGATCGGAGCCCTCCAGCTCGCTGGTATAAAACAGGGCAAGTGCTTTCCAACCCAAGAGCAATGGGCCAGTGACCAACGGGCATTGCAGATGGCATTCCTGGGAGAGCGGCCCCAGGAACAATGGGTGACTGAGTTGGACAGGCTGGTCCAGCAGGAGATAGAGCTGGACAATCGTTATCGGGCTCTGCAATGGCACGCAGAGGAGGGATATTTAGGGGAGAAAACAGAATGCTCTCCGGAGGGATATGACTTTGGCGGCCCTGGATTGCTGTGGGAGAGCCTTACAGATCACTTTATGTTTGGCGATGAAGGGGAACCTGACCTTGAGGACCTGAGAGAATATAGAGAGTCTATGCTCGGTCTTGCAGGGGTCTCAGAGCTCAAAACTGATGTGGACCATTTGCTAAAGAAGGAACAGCATCTGGAAAGGGCATACAGGAAACTGCTAGAACAAGTTCAGCAGCATGCCAGAGAATCGGCAGTGGAAAATCCGGAGATTGCCGTCCCCAAACCTGAAGTGCTGACAACAGGGCAGAGCTCTGCTAACCTCTGCCCAGAAATGATAGCATCTTCTAGGTTCCATGGACAGGAGATGGTGAACCTCTATCCCCAGACATCAGTTGCAGAGACATAGGATTTGATAGACTTTTCTGCTGAGGAAGAACAACCTGATGAGCCTCCAGCAGAAGAGCTGCTATCAGGGCCAAAGTTCACTGTGTTCTGCCCAGCACCAACAGTGGCTTCGGCCTTCTTGAGAGAAGAGGTAGTCGGCCTTTCTCCTACAACACTGACAGGGACATGTGATTTTCTGCCAGCAGCATCTATGGAGTTAAAACAAACTTCTCCAGCTGAAGATCTGGTAACTGAACAGAGGGTCCAAGACCTCTGTCCCACACTTTTACCACTTCCAGAGACTGGGGATTTAATAGACGTTTCTGTAGAGGAGGAACCACCTAGCAAACCCCCAGCAGAAGTGCTGGCAACCGGACAGAGGGTCCAAGACCTCTGCCCCACACCTGTGGCAGTTTCGGAGGCTCAGGGTGAGAAGGTAGCAATCACTTTCCAGCAGCAGATACAGGGGAAGAAGGGAGAGGAGGTGTGTGTTGTCCCTCCCCAACAGTTGGCCAGAGTGGAGGAAGCGGACTTTCCTCCCCAGCAAAGATCCGTGCACCTGGGAGACAGTACCATCGACATGTCGTCCCAGCAGCCAGATGAGGGAATGGAAAAGGAAGCAGCCGGCTCCCTTTTCCAATGGCAACTACACAGTTTGGGAGTGGAGGAAGCCAGCCTCCTGCTCCAATGGTTAGCTGGAGCGGAGTCCCCAGCAGAAGTGCTGGCAACAGAGCATAGTGCTACCAACCTCTGCCCAGCACCGGCAACAACTGTGGAGTTCCAGGGAGCCGGGGCAGTTGGCCCCTCTCTCCGACGACAAGCTGATGTAGTGGAGCTGCTACTCCCAGCTGAATCGCTGGCAACAGGGCAGAGCACCTCTGGCCTCTGCCTAGCACCTAGTGTCTCTCTACAGCTTCAGGAAGCTGGGGTGATCGGCCCCTCTGCCCAGCAGCAGACTGAGCCAAGGAATGTTAAAAACAATCCAGCTGAAGCCCTGGCAGCCAGACAGAGAGTAAATGACCTCTGCCCCACACCTACTGAGGTCAACTATTCCTTGCAGCCAAGAATGGAGATCATGCGGGAAGACTATGTGAGTTCACTCTGCCCGACTAACACATGTCCAGACCAGGTGGAGGTCTGGGACCTTGTTAGTCAACCTTTGATGGGGGAGAAATGTGACAGACTCACCCGGGACAGAGGCTATTGGAGGGGACTGAACGTAAGCCTCTTGCCCACCGATTATGGGCCCTAGCATTTGGGGGAATGGTACTCTCTGTGAGCTGTATGCCTGGGGACCCTGGGGTTGGTGTTACTTTGGATTCAGCTCCATGTCCCCGCAAAACACACAGACTCTGGGAACCCTTTATATGCCATATTAGAATGATAAGACTGAATTATACTGTTGGGACACATCCTGTGAGGAGATGCTGGTGTCATCAACTCCAACTACTTGTGTTTATGTTAATTGAATGAGCTGACCACATTGTCCTCTATACAATGTAGGAGACGGGACGACTCCTATTGGAGCTGCTGCTATTGTGAGAAGATGTCCTGTGATAATTAACTCAATCTGGGCAATAGGTCATGTCTCAGTCACCTAGGCTGTATAAAGGATTAATTAATTAGCTCATGTTAATTATGTTAATTAGGTTACAGTTGTATTGTTAGAGGAGGTTCCAACGGCATATAAAGTCTTGTAATTTTGATTCTAAATAAAACAGTTCATGTTAGCAACAAGCAAGTGTCGCCTTGTTTTGTGCTCAGAGAGGTTGGGATATCTGTATACAGAGGAAGTGGTATATGACGGAAGCACTCAAGCGGAGTGTGGGACGTTCCGTGACACTCTGCACTGCTGGAGGACTCTGCTTTTTCCGCTATCTAAACCTCCTCTCCTGAAATAATCTGCACTGCAGGAGGACTCTAATACTGCACTTCCTCTGTTTAAATGTCCTCTCTTGAAATACTCTGCACTGCTGGAGGACTCTGCTTATTCCTTTATCTAACTCTTCTCTCCCGAAATACTCTGGTCTGCTGGAGGACTCTGCTCCTTCCTCTATCTAACTCTCCTCTCCTGAAATATTCAGCTCCATGCTATAATTTGCATTTTGTGTACTCTAATGTTAGCCCTCTGTGTCTTCAGAATGTTATATTATACACAATAGAGGTCTCACAATTGTGGAACCGAATGTTATGCTTGGTAACTGTGGTCGGGAGGCACATTTGCAAAATTGCACTGAGAAAGCCCTAAGCAATCCCCAACCTTTGCTTACAAAATCTCCATGGTGTGCCTCAATTTACAAGCTTTTAAAAGCATCATCTCACCCCCTGTGCTAAATACTAATGACTGGTAAAGCTGGACACTGGGTACAAAAACTTGAATATATTCCTGAAAAGCCACAAATGATATAAATCTACTTTGTGTACACCAAATGCCTTTGCAAACCCAGAGATTACCATATAAAAGTAGAAGTGACATCATCATTGTGCTGTATATAACTTATTTAGAGAGCAGAGCTGTGGGAGGGATCCAGCAGGCTCCACCCACTACAGGCTGCCTGCAGAAAACTACAGCAGGGGGCAGAGACAAGACCACTCACCCTGCACATGGAGAGAGAGCAGCAGTGAGCGGCAGTGGCAGTGCAACCATTAGGGGGCACGGGCGCTGCCCCCTCTATCCAGTCACCCCCCTTCTATATGTATCATGGATAGATTCATGAACCTAAACTTTTCTAGAAACTAGAAAAACTGAGTTTGCTTAAACCTATGGTCTATAAACTGGAAAAATTGAGTTGGCTTTACTTAAAACTATAGTTCCAGACAAGTTAAGGTATGTGTTCCTAACTTAAAACACTATGGTCTATAAACTGAAAAAAATTGAGCTGGCTTTGCTTAAAACAACAAAGTTAAAAACGTGAAAAGTCTAATGAGTCAGACAAAAATAGGTTTAGTTGACAGTACTTAAAGTGATTGTAAGGGTTTGGTTTTTTTTGTGTTTTTAAATAACAAACATATCATACTTACCTCCACTGTGCAGCTCGTTTTGCACAGAGTGGCCCCGAACCTCGTCTTCTGGGGTCCCCCAGTGGCTCTCGCAGCTCCTCCCCACATCGGATAACCCCCCCTAGGAGAAGCGGTCTCCCGAGGGGGTTACCTTGCGGGCACGCTCCCGAGTCCAGCATTCGTAGCCGTCGAATGTATGACTCGGCCCCACCCCCCCGACGTCCGCATCATTGGATTTAATTTACAGCAGCGTGAGCCAATGGCTGCACTGCTATCAATCTATCCAATCAAGAACTGAGAACCCCCTGGGCAAACAGACAGCGCATCCTGGCTGGGTCAAGTTTCAGGGCTCAGGTAAGTAAAACGGGGGGCTGGGGGGCCAGTCACTGACAGGTGTTTTTTCACCTTAATGCATAGGATGCATTAAGGTGAAAAAACACGAAGGTTTACAACCCCTTTAAAAAGCTGATGCAAATAGTTGCCTCAATTTTTTTGAGTAGACCCCGCACAATATTTTTTACAGTGTATGATGAGCACAGTGGCTGCATATGATGGGCACAGTGGCTGCATATGATGGGCACAGTGGCTGCATATGATGGGCACAGTGGCTGCATATGATGGCACAGTGGCTGCATTTGATGGGCACAGTGGCTGCATATGATGGGCACAATGGCTGCATTTGATGGGCACAGTGGCTGCATATGATGGCACAGTGGCTGCATTTGATGGGCACAGTGGCTGCATATGATGGGCACAGTGGCTGCATATGATGGCACAGTGGCTGCATTTGATGGGCACAGTGGCTGCATTTGATGGGCACAGTGGCTGCATATGATGGCACAGTGGCTGCATTTGATGGGCACAGTGGCTGCATTTGATGGGCACAGTGGCTGCATATGATGGGCACAGTGGCTGCATATGATGGGCACAGTGGCTGCATATGACGGGCACAGCGGTCTTTATTACGGAAAGCTCCTGCACAGTAATCTCACACTGGATTACTGCACAGATCTGGAAGAAATACACAAATTACACCAAGATTCATGGAAGATTACACATGACTTATATTTAGATAATATTTGTTTAATACAGAGATCATCCTTAAAGTTTCACCATAAACATACTGTACAGTGTCATCTGCAGTGTCATGTGACTTCTCTGTAAAACAAAAGAGGAACACTTACATATAGTCTTTCCTAATATTTACCAGCGTGTTTCATTGTGGCTATTGTAAGGAATTTGCTCTCACTATTGCTTAAAGAGGTAAAAAACCCAAAGCAAACATTCATTATATTGCAGCTTACAAATTCTTAGATGTGATGGCTTTGTTATGTTACAGCCTTATGTTACAGCCTTATTCCAAAATGGATTAAATTCATTATTTTCCTCAAAATTCTACAAACAATACCCCATAATGACAACGTGAAAGAAGTTTGTTTCTTGTTAATTCGCTATTGTCACACAACTGGCACTGCGCCCTAAGGCTATGAAGCCTATTAGACCCTCTGGCTCTTATTACGTGCTTCAAAAAAACAAAAACATTGGAATCCATGCGTCCGGCGCCCCGCATGTGGATTAGGGGGCCGGATGCATGGATGGGGAGGGGGGGGGCGGTGCCCCACGCCCCTAATGGACGGGCCGCCACTGATCCTAGTTACCACCCATATGTGATTCTATGACTCCATGACTGAAGGACCTGAAATCCAATGACTAAAAGGGCTGGGCCAGTCAAGCTAAGGCGGAAAGGACTAGATGATGCTGGATGTCAGGACACCTAGGCAGTGTAGGCATCGGATGGGTTTGTCGGAATTTGATGGCATGTATTCCCTCTGACTGCTGTCAGCCCTCATTGATTCTAGAGTGACCACTACACATATCTACATTGATAGGATACCTGCTTTCCTATAGTTTAACCTTGGGGCTTCTCAGTCCCGATGGATCTCACAAGATACCGTACTTTAACTACTGCCAGCTATATTAAGCATATTCCCAGAACCATTTTGGGAACAATCCCAGGTGTTTAGGTGTCCATACTTTTTGCCTCTGCCTATACTCCGGTGCCTGCCCAGGGGTCATCTTTATGCCGATTTAGCACTAGTGCTGAGACAACCACTGTTTTGCTTTCATGCGTCCTAATGAAGCTACTTCTAGCGAAATATGTTGACTCACGAAGATTCACATTGATATTTGATATATCTATATTGCATGTAATGCTACTTACCTACTACCACGTATAGTTGCCTCGGCTTATGAGCAAACCAAAACACTTTTTTTTTTTAAGTGTAAACATACATATTTCTGTATGATGTTTGTAATGAATTGTAATGTAATGAATTCTATAATAAAAATATTTAGCTTTTATATGGTTGTGTACTCCTTATCCGGCCAATATAGTCAGATTTTTCCATTTTTTTGTTGTTCCTCTATTGATGCTGGATGTCCTTCAGCTAGCAAATGAGGCAGGGTTTATCTGACTCGCTGCAGCTTCTAATGCACATTGTGTGAAGCTCACAGGGTGCAGTGAAATCACATGAGTGCCTCCATGGGACAGAATCTGCTTGCTCAGCGCGGGATCGCTCTGCTGATCCCTGCTGAGCAGGCAGATGACAGGTCAGTCTCTGCTCACTGTGCAGAGTAGTGGAGACAGACATGGTCCCGCTCTCCTCTATGGGGAAATCGGGGTGAAAACGCCAGCCTTTCTCAACCTCTTTACCCCAGAGAAACCCCTAAAACAATTTATAGGGCTTGGGGGAAAGCTTACCATAACCAATTCATTGGGGGGGGGGGGGGTCCAGTAGAAAAAAATTCCCCCCACTGGTGGTGAAGGGGAATAATGCGTAGTGGTCAGAATGCTACCCTTAAGCTGGCCAAACACTAGAATTTGTTTTCTAGTTTTACGAACATTCATTTGATTTTCTAATCGTTTAGTGGGGTAAAATTTACTTTCGTTTTAGACCACAGTGACAAGTACATTTAAAGAAACAGGATGAAATTTAGTTCATTTTCATGGCAAATAGGGACCTTGCAATTATTTGCAATTCATCTGATCACTCTTTATAACATTCTGGAGCATATGCAAATTGCCATAATAAAAACTGAAGCAGCAGACTTTGTGAAAATTAATATTTGTGTCATTCTCAAAACTTTTGGCCACGGCTGTACTAGTGTATAGCCAGCTAGGCTGCATTCATGCTTCAGCGTTCTGAATCGCAGGCAAATTTTCCGCGATTCTGCCCGCAATTTGAAAGCGCCGATGTGTGAATGACAAATCGCGGTGCTCACATTTGAAATGCCATTCTTTTGAATGACATCTAAAATCGCGGTGCGGGTCTGCCACGATTGTCGCACAATAAAATGCACTGCAGTCGCGGCAACCTGCATTGCGTGAAGCATGCCGCTCAAAAAAAGTCCAGGAGCTACTTTTGGGCGACATGCTTCACATGATACGGCTTGCCATGATTGCCATTCAATTTATCTTATTATGATTTTAGGTATCATTCAAAAGTGTGGCATCACATGTAAGTCCTGCGATTTGTCAATCACACATCTGCGCTTTCAAATCTGCCCATGTTTCAAAACGCTGAAGTGTGAATGCAGCCTGATAGACAATAAAAAGATCTCTGGATCTACTGGCTCTGCTGAGTGGTGCTGATCTCCAAACCAGGCAGGCACCATTGGATGGGAGGTCAGTCAGCCACAGCTCAAAGAATTATTGTATATATAAGTATATACTCGAGTATAAGCTTTTCAACCCTTTTTTTAAAGCTGAATATGTCCCCCTTGGCTTATACTCGAGTCAGTGTCCCCAGTTGCTGTTCTCCGATGTCTCCAGGGCCGCTCCGATGTGTGCGAGTGTTCTCGGGGCCACTTCGGTGTGTTTGGGTGTTCTCGGGGCTGCTCAGGTGTGTGCAGGTGTTCTCAGGGCCACTCCAGTATGTGTGCGGGTGTTTTTCAGTCTCTCTGGGGCCGCTGTGTGCTGTTACTGCGACCGCCTCATATTCTGTATAGCGTGACGATCCGCCTCTAGAGGTCTAACAGCGGCCTGCATTGTTTACGAGTTGCCGCCATTTTGTTGTAGCCGCGGCTCACACCTGGTAGTTTCTGTGACTGTGGAGTCCCTTGGCGCAGGCGCGGAATGGCCAGATCATCAGAGCAGCTCTCAGGTATGACAACAATGTTGTCAGTAAGTACTGTGCAAAATAAAACAATGTGCAAAACAGCGTATAAATGTGCAATTCAGCATATAACATGAATATGTGCAAATCTAGCAATCCAAAAAGTGCATAGACAGTGTAGCACCAACTATCTGTCCTCTGAGATCTTCAGTCATCCCCAGGGAGAGCTGTGCTGTGTGCTGGACAGGAGGAAAGTGATCAAGCATTCTTGCACATTGTTTTATTTTACACAGTACATGCAATATTATCGACTTTATTGATTATTGATTATTTTATCATTTGGTAGTAAGGCCTCTTTCACACGAGGGATCCGTATGTCCGTTTTTCATCCTTCCGTTTTTAGATGAAAAACGGACATACATTCATCCCTATGGAGCGTCGGATGTCAGCGGTGACATGTCCGCTGACATCCGACCCGCTCCGATCTGAAAAGTGTAACGGAGGAAAAACCTACTTTTCCCTCCGTTTTCGGATCGGATCGGATGACGACGGACACTACGGACCGTCATCATCCGATCCCCCCATAGGGGAGAGCGGCGCTCTGACAGGTCCGTCGCTGCACAGCGTGCAGCGATGCACCTGTCATCTTCCTGCTCAGCGGGGATCGGCGGAGCGATCCCCGCTGAGCAAGCGGATGTTCACGGGGCGGATCATGACTGATCTGCCCCGTGTGAAAGAGGCCTAAGCACCACGTTTTTATCTCTCTCAATCAGTTATTAGTGTGTGAACACCATTTTATGTTGGCAGCTACTGATTAGTTTATTCTTTTTATATGGTTTGTGCATCAGTATACTTACTTTTATCTAATCAATGTGATTTTATTGGTATCTATTTTTATTTTGAAATTTATCGTACCAGTAGCTGCTGCATTTCCTACCCTAGGCTTATACTCGAGTCAATATGTTTTCCCAGTTTTTTGTGGTAAAATTAGGTGCCTTGGCTTATACTCGGGTCGGCTTATACTCGAGTACATACGGTACTAGCAGCCCCTGGAGTAACCCAAGGGATCAACAGAATCCTGGTTGAGAATGGACGCAGGGGTGGCTGGTAAAAGCAGGCAGTTGAATCATGGTTTTATTGCCCTTGACTGCTTACCTAAGCACAGAAATGCAGCTGCTCGGGGCTGTATACAGCTATGGCAAAAATCAAGCAACATATTGCATTTGGCACACAGTACCAACACCAAATGCAACCAATTCAAATTAATGGAGCCGTGCAGCCACCATCCTGCAACAACATGTAATGCATGTGGTTGCGGCACACTGGTCAGCATCTTGAGGGTTAAAACAAGCGGTGAGGAGGTGAAATATTGCCTTCTAACTAGCTGTCAAACCCCATTTGAAGCAGATCATTTTTGGTTTGGTATATTTGGCAATAAAAATAATTTTAAAAAAATGTAAAGAAAGAAATGTGAGCTTGAATTACCACAATTCAAAAAGTAAAAGAAAAAAGAATTATAAATAAATAAAGACTGTTAAATAAGTTATTGTCCCAATAATATCCTTCTTCACCCCAGATTGAACAATCCATCCACAGATACTCGTAACCACTGGCACAACATGAGCCAAATCTGATCTGTACTATTCTTTTCTTTTTAACATTATGTAATACTATAATAATATATGCAGTGTCATGTGTGTGTTTCCGCTTGTCTAAGTGAGAATCTGCTGAACATCTGTACACAAGTCATATCTTGCCCCCCTTACAATGTGCAAAAAATCCACGGAATAAATAAAACCCCTACATGATACTGAATAAATTAAAAGCAATGGCAGACAGCCACATACAATAAACCTATCATCATGGTGGTCAGGGAGAGATACAGCTTGATGAGAGACCTGTGAATTGTAGAATAGACTGGTATACTTCACCCGAGAAAAGTCTGCTCTTCTTCCCTCCCCTGTCCACAAAACCACAACTCAGGGTGGATATTGTTCCGCTAAGCCCAGATATTTCACCATACTGAAGCCGCAGTCTTGGTGATCAGCTACCACTGCAATGTTGGCTTGTCAGCTATAAATTTCTTACTACAAAAAGTGGGACTAAAAGTCCCAGTTACACCTTGTACAGAATAACAACAAAAATGTTCTACTGCTGTACAAAACAACAACAAAAATGTTCTACTGATGTACAAAATAACAATAGAAATGTTCTACCACTGTACAAAATAACAATATAAATGTTTTACTGCTGTACAAAATAACAAACAAATGGTCTACTATTGTACAAAATAACAATAGAAATGTTCTACCACTGTACAAAATAACAATATAAATGTTTTACTGCTGTACAAAATAACAAACAAATGGTCTACTATTGTACAAAATAACAATAAAAATGTTCTACCACTGTACAAAACAACTATAAAAAAGTTCTACCACTGTACAAAATAACAATAGAAATGTTCTACCACTGTCAAATATAACAAAAAAATGGTCCTCTGTTGTACATGTAGCACCCTTCAGGTGCTAGAGTGAGGATTTTTGGTTAGGATTAAGTACATTTAGGTAGGCCTGGCTTGTCACCAGGCCTGTTTGTTTTGATTTGATCTTGGCTGGGAGTGGCTCAGAGTAGCAGCTGGTGACTCACAGGCAGTGTCACTGAGACCTCCCTCTTCTTTCCAGAAGATTCTGGAAAGAGAGGAGAGGAGGAGAGGAGAGGTGGAGCTGCCTGGGGTATTCTGAGGAGCCCTGACCAATCCCCAGCCTGTGGCAGGGGGCAGGCCTCCTTAAATACCCAGGGTCAGCCCAGCTGGGGAGGAGTTGTCGGGTGGAAGAGCTGGAGTGAGAGAGTGTGGAGGCTGTCTGGGCCTGTCAGGGAGCTCCCCAGTCTGGGGGGTGACCTTGGGTCTGGACTCGGATGCAATTGGGACCACCTTTAGGAACGCATGTAGATGTCTTGGACCGGAGGCACAAGAGGGAGCAAAGATAGGACAGCAGGAGAGAGCACTACTAAGAAAATGCAGGGAGGACAACTGGTCACAGCAAAGAGGGCTGGTGAGTGAGACACAGTCGGAAGGCCTGGGGAAGCACGCCAGAGAGGACTGGGAGCTTGCAGTCTGAGATGGGTGCAAAATCAGAAGAGTGGACTGTGGTGAAGGGGGCAGTGGAGAGAGGCAGGTTAGAATTAAGTACATTTAGGCAGGCCTGGCTCGTCACCAGGCCTGTTTGTTTTGATTTGATCTTGGCTGGGAGTGGCTCAGAGTAGCAGCTGGTGACTCACAGGCAGTGTCACTGAGACCTCCCTCTTCTTTCCAGAAGATTCTGGAAAGAGAGGAGAGGAGGAGAGGTGGAGCTGCCTGGGGTATTCTGAGGAGCCCTGACCAATCCCCAGCCTGTGGCAGGGGGCAGGCCTCCTTAAATACCCAGGGTCAGCCCAGCTGGGGAGGAGTTGTCGGGTGGAAGAGCTGGAGTGAGAGAGTGTGGAGGCTGTCTGGGCCTGTCAGGGAGCTCCCCAGTCTGGGGGGTGACCTTGGGTCTGGACTCGGGTGCAATTGGGACCACCTTTAGGAACGCATGGAGATGTCTTGGACCGGAGGCACAAGAGGGAGCAAAGAGAGGACAGTGGGAGAGAGCACTACTAAGAGAATCCAGGGAGGACAACTGGTCGCAGCAAAGAGGGCTGGTGAGTGAGACAGAGTCGGGAGGCCTGGGGAAGCACGCCAGAGAGGACTGGGAGCTTTCAGTCTGAGATGGGTGCAAAATCAGAAGAGTGGACTGTGGTGAAGGGGGCAGTGGAGAGAGGCAGCTGCAGCCAGGAGGGCTGGCAGGGCCTGAAGATGGCTTATTGGGCTCACTAGCCGCGTGTAGGACAGCTAGCACCAGAGACTTTCTATTTTCCTACACTATAGGGGCCCGCGGTCCCTTCCTGCAAAGGACAATTGCTAAAGGCCTGGCTGAGTCAGTGTCAGGCCTAACCACTTTGTGCTAGCTGTGCCTGAAGATTAGCGAGATGAAGTGATGTGCTGGAGGAGAAAGGCCTGGAGATTAGAGAGGAAGCAATGTGCTGGAGGAGAAAGGCCTGGAGATTAGAGAGGAAGCGATGTGCTGGAGGAGAAAGGCCTGGAGATTAGAGAGGAAGCGATGTGCTGGAGGAGAAAGACCTGGAGATTAGAGAGGAAGCGATGTGCTGGAGGAGAAAGACATGGAGATTAGAGAGGAAGCAATGTGCTGGAGGAGAAAGACCTGAAATTAGAGAGGAAGCAATGTGCTGGAGGAGAAAGACATGGAGATTAAAGAGGAAGCGATGTGCTGGAGGAGAAAGACCTAAAATTAGAGAGGAAGCAATGTGCTGGAGGAGAAAGACATGGAGATTAGAGAGAAAGCGATGTGCTGGAGGAGAAAGACCTGAAATTAGAGAGGAAGCAATGTGCTGGAGGAGAAAGACATGGAGATTAGAGAGGAAGCGATGTGCTGGAGGAGAAAGACCTGAAATTAGAGAGGAAGCAATGTGCTGGAGGAGAAAGACATGGAGATTAGAGAGGAAGCGATGTGCTGGAGGAGAAAGACCTGAAATTAGAGAGGAAGCAATGTGCTGGAGGAGAAAGACATGGAGATTAGAGAGGAAGCGATGTGCTGGAGGAGAAAGACCTGAAATTAGAGAGGAAGCAATGTGCTGGAGGAGAAAGACATGGAGATTAGAGAGGAAGTGATGTGCTGGAGGAGAAAGACCTGGAGATTAGAGAGGACGTGAAGTGCAGGAGGAGAAATGGAGTGTATATACTGGACTGTATATAGTTGTCCAAGCAAGTGTTACCAATTCTACTGGGCATCCCATATTTCCTTTACCCCATCCAAGTTAAATCCCCTCAATAAAACAAAAAAACAAAGCATATGGATTGGTCTATGTCTCTGAGTGTCTGAGAGGTGAATCCTGGGCTGGGCAGGGTGACAGACAATCCAACATTTCAGCAGCCCCTACGGGGGTACGGCTACATACAAAATAACAATAAAATGTTCTATCACTGTACAAAACAACAATAAAAAATGTTCTACTACTGTTTAAAATAACAAAAATGGTCTACTGTTGTATAAAACAACAATGAAAATGGTCTGCTCTTGTACAAAATGTTTACGGGCACGGTTAAACAAAAGCCTGACCTCCTTGCACCTTTAAGTGCCGGTTCACACTGGTGCGATGCCAAACATCGCACAGACATCGCATGTAATTCGCAGTGCACTGCTGTTCACATTACATGCGATGTCTGTGTGGTGTGATATCAGCCATAGAGATAGTATGGCTGATATCGCACCGCATTCGGTGCAAACACGCACAGGACCCTTTTTTCTGTTCGGACCAGAATCGGATCGCATGTGTGTTCACACATATGCGATCCGATTCATGTCCGAACTGTCAGTTCGCAGTGCGATATGCGAGCTGAACTGGGGGTGTCGTTAACAATGTATTGGCACTCCCCAGCGATTCGCATATGGCAGTGTGAACTGACATGCGATGCGGGAACACGCAGTGGATTCGCAGTGTTCTCGCATCGCACCAGTGTGAACCGGCACTAAAATATGCTTTCATTGCTGTGCCACAATCAAGAGTCCCCCTTACATCAGGATCCTCATTAGAGTCCTACCTTACATCAGGACCCCTAATAAAGTCCACCCTTAAAGAATACCAGTAAACGTGTTCTATTACAGTACAGAAGACCAGTACATGGGTTCTATTACGTTACAGAAAAACAGAAAATGGGTTTTATTATGGTACAGAATACCAGTAAACAAGTTCTATTACAGTACAGAATACCAGTACATGGGTTCTATTAGGGTACAGAATACCAGTACTCGGGTTCTTTTAGGGTACTGAATACCAGTACACAGGTTCTATTACAGTACAGAATACCAGTACATGGGTTCTATTACAGTACAGAATACCAGTACATGGGTTCTATTAGGGTACTGAATACCAGTACACAGGTTCTATTACAGTACAGAATACCACTAAATGGGTTCTATTACAGTACAGAATACCAGTACACAGGTTTTATTACGGTACATAATACCAGTTAATGGGTTCTATTATGGTACAGAATACGATTACATAGGTTCTATTACAATACAGAATACCAGTAGATGGGTTCTATTACGGTACAGAATACCAGTACACAGGCTCTATTACTGTACATAATACCAATAAATGGGTTCTATTACAGTACAGAATACTAGTACACAGGCTCTATTTCTATACAGAATGCCATTACACAGGTTCTATTACTGTACAGAATAACAGTACGTTCTTTTACTGTACATTATTGTCAGACTTCCCAAACTTCCACATTTTGCACCCATGCTCCTTTACTGATATTTCTTTCACCAGTGTCCCCCTTTAGAGTCGAATTCTGTATCTAGAGCTGAGTATTCTAATGTATTGAGCTGCTGGCCAGAGATTGCCTTTTTACACACTGCACTTGCCTTAAAGCAGAACTACACTGTATCTGAGCACCTTAAACTGAAAACACTATTTCTTTCATTCTTATTATTTAAAGCAAACTCCCCTATCTATCCATGTCGGCATGCTTTATGTTGTTAATAAATCACTTTAAAAAAGACACCCCATGCATTTCTGACTGTGGCCACCTTGAGTAAGGGCAGATGATTAATGTAGCATTTACTTCCTAGAATCCGTCTGCCCTTAGCTCAGGCATGCTGGCAGAAGGATGTGCTTAGCTGAGAAAACCCCCTCTCCCCTCATGAAGACTTCTGGGATGCATGATATTATTTACCTAGGCAAACAAAACAAAAAAAAACAGGAAGTAACTGAAGAAATGTAAGAAAATAAATAAACTAAAACAAGTAAATATGATATACTTTCTTATCTATTTACTAATGATAGCAGCATGAGGATTAAAAATAGTCACTGTTGATTGAGAGTGTGAAGTTCCACTTTAAGCTGGCCATACATGGCTAAGAATTTTTCGTTCAGCCAGTGGACTGAATGAAAAATCTGAACTGATTCCCCCCAGCCACACATTTGAGGCGAATGTGAAAGTTCCCCCCACTCTGGCATTGTAATCTGACAGTGAGGGAGTCAGCTGGACTCCTCAACTGTCAGAATACATTAATTAGCGCTGCAGCCTATTGGCTGCAGCACTGTTGGAGCTAAAGGTTTCCAGCAAGCCTGTTCATGAGCAGTCGATCCCTAGATCAACTGCTCTTGAACAGGACCAGCCATAAAAAGATAGAAATTTCGCCAGTCCCTGCTGAACCTACCAAATTTTGAGCTAGCTTTACTAATGTTTCACCTGCTTCCATGTTTCTCTCATGACCATCGTACATTAAGTACTGTAAGTAGATATGCTCCAGTGGGCATCATTCGGTGGTAAATTGTGCAATGGGCCAGTGCATGAGCACAGATTAGAATTTAGGTTGTTGTTTAGGTATTACTGGCATACTGGTACCATACCTCTTGATGGCTCTCCCTCAAATAGGCCAAGCTGTAGGGGCCACAAAGCCAGAAGATGGTTTAATGATGGAGAACACAAGGAACTACAGATGCAAATAGAAGTGAACTCTTTCCTCTGCTACGAGTAAGCTTGCCAACATCAGCTAAAGACAACAAGAAACAGGGCGCTGGATTCAGATTTTCTAAAACTGTCACTGGGTGCACCAGCTCTAGTTCTGCAGTACTCTACAAGACAGGGACTCCCCTTAGGAGCAGTGAAAGGATCCAGAGTTGAGAATCCACGTGCAAACGATCCAACGAGAGAGCCAAACAAACATCCACTAGTCCGTTTGCAATGATAAAAATAGATTCATAGCTGAAAACATCCAATATGTTTTGGGGGCCAAACACACTCATCCTTGTTTTGCAGCCCTAATAAGGGGGAATGTCTTTGGCCCCTAAAACACGTTGGCCTTTTCTGCTATGAATCAGTTTTATCATAAAAAACTTTGAACTCTTGGACAGTTGACGTTCTCATTAGATTGCATGAATGTCAACTAAAGGGCAGCACAATGGCTTAGTAGTTAGGACTCCTGCCTTTCAGTACTAAATCCTAGTATGTGTATGTATGAGACAGTAATCTTAGATTGTAAGCTCCTGAGGTCAGGAACTGACATCAATATACACCATGTAAAGCACTGTGTAAATACCTGCAACAAATCAACCCTATTTGCGCTTGTGATTGGAAGGATTAGGATGATCTTGGGCATGTTTGGATCCCAGTCCAAACCCACCTTGGTGGGCCCACCAGGATGTTGTCACCGTACTGGGCCAATTCTGGAGCTGGGGCATTCTGCACATGCATAAAAAGGGAGTGTATAAGTGCTGCTATGAGGAATGCCTTGGCCACTTATGTCTGACACAGTGCAGAGAAAGTTTCTAGGTAGGCACTCTCAGGTAAGTTTGGACCAGAATCTCAGCAAGTCCAAGCTCACCCTTACTTTATGATGATATTGAATTGCAACATTACCAAATATGCAAATCATATGAACAGGACTGCATAGTCTATAAATAAAAAATTGTACCATGAAATCATATTTCCCCCTGGACCCTCTTTACAAGATCCCTTTTAAAATTAATTGGACTCCAAATTCTGGGCTGTAGGAAATATGGTCTCTGCTCTGTAGAACCCCATTAATTCTCCAGACAGATATTGGGAAAGCTTGTGTTCTGCAATATTTCACCGACAAACCACAATACAGGCATTCACAAATGTATCCAAGGAATACTTGGAAGCATATTGACGAGAAAAGAGCCAAACTCATCTCCAGCTAAGAGAACATCAACTGGGACATATTAGAGCCCTTTGTCTTTTTTTTTATTATTAATCCTGAGTAATTATCACAACCATCTGAATGTGCGGATTGTATGTCTGGCACCATCCTGCGACATGCTGTTCCAATCACCACATTGTGGTTGTCTCTTTCTAGGAATCCAGGAAAATTTCTGTGTTTCCACACTTGGATTATCTACACTTCATGTTCTGAATTTACTCCTTTCTTATATCTCTCGGGATCTTCTCTAAAAACCGATGTCTACATCACTCCAACGTATAGTGCCTATATCTTCTCCCCATATCCCCTGAGGAAGCAGATCTCTGTGAAATGTATTGGAAAAAATGACTTGTCCCTCTGTGTGATACAACTGACTGTCAGAATTTTGTGAGGAACCTGTGGGAGGGGTCTAACTGTGCTTGTGCATGTGGGGTAGCACCTCACTCGAAGGCATGCAACAACGCAAGTGAGGATAGACAGTGAGGGACGGTACATATTCTTATACTGTGTGCTGGTGGAGACGCTATGTATACTTATGACTGTGTATATCCCGCCCCCCCCCCCCCCCCCCCTTTAAACTAGAAGTTATTAAACACTTGCTGGAATTTATGGCTGATAAACCAACGGTACCAGTTCTGATATTTGGGAGATTTCAATATAGTGATGAATACTCAGATGGATAAGTTCCCGAGACTTGAGCAGAACCTGTATACGTCATTGCACAGAATGTTTAGAGAGATAGGGCTGAGGGATATTTGGCGTGAACGCTACCCAACAACCCAAATGTTTTCATGCCACTCCGGTACACACTCCTCACTCTCTAGAATAGATATGGCAATAGGGAATGATACCCTGGCTACAATGGTAATGGATATTAAATATGAGTCTAGAAGATTGTCGGATCACTCCAAAAACAGTGGGTGGGGGGAATGGAGAATAAATCCATTTTGGTTACAGTTGATTACCCCTAAAGAACATATGATAGATACGCTTCGGGAATTTCTAGAGCATAATAGAACAAACAGCAACAGGCTATCCCCCCTTCAGTCTATTATGAATGCTGCTGCTAGACTAATACACCTCACTAATTGATCTGTGACTGCCACCCCTCTCTGCCAATCTCTTCACTGGCTTCCCCTACCCCTCCGTGTAAAATTCAAAATGCTAACCATAACATACAAGGCCATTCACAACATTGCCCCCATCTACATCACCAACCTCATCTGCAGATATCGCCCAAATCGCCCCCTCCGCTCCTCCCAGGACCTCCTGCTCTCTAGCTCCCTTGTTACCTCCTCCCATGCTCGCCTTCAGGACTTCTCCAGAGCCTCTCCCATCCTCTGGAACTCCCTGCCCCAGTATGTCCGATCAGCCCCTACCCTGTCCACCTTTAGGAGATCCCTGAAAACTCATTTATTCAGGGAAGCCTATCCCACACCCACATAACAACTGTCCCCGAGCCACCCCCATCAAATCATTCTCTGCAGCTATTACCTTTTGTACCACCACTCCCTCCCTTTAGAATGTAAGCTCTACGAGCAGGGCCCTACTGTACCTTTTGTATTGAACTGAACTGTAATTGTGTTGTCCCCCCTATACATTGTAAAGCGCTGCGTAAACTGTTGGCGCTATATAAATCGCGTATAATAATAATAAAAAATAAATTATATATATATATATATATATATATATATATATATATATATATATATACAAAACACACTACAGATACTAAGCTAAGCAGGGCAATAACTTCTCCGCAGGATGTGGAAACCTTGCAAAAAGTTCTGAACAAATGAATGGGGGTGGGCAACTATATGGCAAATTAGGTTTAACATAGAAAAATGTAAAATAATGCATTTGGGTGGCAAAAATATGAATACAATCTATACACTGGGGGGGGGGGGGGGGACCTCTGAGGGAATCTAGGATGAAAAAGAACATGGGGGTCCTAGTAGATGATAGGCTCAGCCATGGCATACAATGCCAACAAAGCAAACAGAATATTGGCATGCATTAAAAAGGGGATCAACTCCAGAGATAAAATGATAATTCTCCTGCTCTACAAGACTCTGGTCCGGGCGCACCTGGAGTATGCTGTCCAGTTCTGGGCACAAGTCCTCAGGAAGGATGTACTGGAAATGGAGCGAGTACAAAGAAGGGCAACAGAGCTAATAAAGGGTCTGGAGGATATTAGTTATGAGGAAAGGTTGCGAGTACTGAACTTATTCTCTTTGGAGAAGAGACGCTTGAGAGGGGATATGATTTAATTTTACAAATACTGTACTGGTGACCCCACAATAGGGATAAAACATTTTAAAACCCCACAAAAGGGAGTTTAACAAGACATGTGGCCAATCATTAAAATTAGAAGAAAAAAGGTTTAATCTTAAACTACATAGAGGATTCTTTACTGTAAGAGCGGCAAGGATGTGGAATTCCCTTCCACAGGCCGTGGTCTCAGCAGGGAGCATTGATAGTTTAAAAAAACTTAGATAAGCACCTGAAGGACCGCAACATACAGGGATATACAATGTAATACTGACATATAATCACACACATAGGTTGGACTTGATGTGTCTTTTTCAACCTCACCTACTATGTAACTATGTAATAGTAGACTGCCTTTGGGAGGGGCTGCTGGAGAAACACCCCCCCCCCCCAGCTAATCCATATAGACATATACATCCCATAATACTTTGCTTCCAGGGAAGACACAAACAATAGAACAATGGGATACAGGCACTTAACAAACACATAACGACCCCCACCCCACCTCAAACTATCTAGCAATGGTCTGTGAAACACTCCTACAAGAGTCTTGCATTCTTAAAGGTGAAATTATTCATCTTCATACATTTCTTGAGGGATATTGCTCACAAACATTATTGTCCCAAGTGAAAAGAGCCCCTTCCTTCTTTCAGCACGAACCACACACACAGAATCCAGGACAACAGTGTCAAAAGGAAATGCTGAGTCCGGTGTGGTTGTACAGTGAGTTGGGTTAGGCAGACCCAACTGGGGTTCTCGGTCACCCTGTGCCCCTAATAGACACAGGTTAATTTACATATAGGAGGGTCCGGGAAAGCTGGAAAAGAAGTTTCCCAACCTCTCTAAGGTAAGCTGGGTTCCACCAGCCCCCCCCCCCGCCCGCCCAAAGTGACTCCCATCACACATCTCTCCATTCGGCAGGGGGCTGCCGAATCTCCCCATTCGGCAGCCCTCCCACAGGGCATCATCAAAGGACCTGATGACGCCCTGTGGGAGGGCGAAATGCATTGACGCGACTCACTTCCGGCACTGACATTACTTCCGGTCTCGTGGGAAAGCCCCCAATGGTGTTTGCTGCATCTTCTTACAATTTCAATGCCTGTTTTTAACTTACTTTTGTAAGTATACCTTTTTAGCGCAATAAAATTGCTTTCTTAGTATCCTTCACTATTGGTCCCCCTTTTTTCTTCTTTTTTGGGTACCTGTTTTCTATGGCTGAGCATCTACGTTGAAGGATCGTTTATCATCTCATCAGTGAACCTGCCATCCTGTGTCGTTTTCTGAATATCGTTCTTATTGACTCCCAGACTGAAAAGCTGGGTGTCATTGTGATTTGGTGAGTGGAGACACATGTGTGGGTGCCTTGTACGCCTGAAAATATTTTTCTGCAACATTTTTCTCTGCACTTTTTGCACACCAGATGTGTAGCATTCCCTGTGATTTCGCACATTAGTTGTGAAGCACCTTTTTAGTTTTATATGGACTGTATTTAGTTGTGAAACACTTTTTTGATATGGACTATATGCTTTTGTCACCTACTATGGGTCTCTGTTTGTGAGCGCATTCCGTGCAATTCCCTGCGATTTCGCACATTAGTTGTGAAGCACCTTTTTTCTTTTCTTTTTTCTTTTTTTACGGACTGTATTTAGCTGTGAAACACTTTTTTTATATGGACTATATGTTTTTGCCACCTATTATGGGTCTCTGTTTGTGAGCGCTGGTGTCTACCAGAGTCCTGGAGGGCTCCAATCCAGATCTGTACCCAAATCTGCTGCCTGATCTCCAGGTACTGATCTGCAGACACAGTCCTGGGGATTGCTGAAAGAGCACTCCGCAGCAGTTTTTGCAACTCTGATGCCAGATCCATATCTCCGCTGGGACGACCGAAGTCTGCTATCATGACCTTGGATCCTGGTGGTGGTTTGGACGTGTTTACAGCCAGAAAGCACAGTCCCACCGCTGCCAACAAACTTACACAAATATATACACCAAGAGGGCACCCCCCCTGATCATATTACCCTAGCAATATAAACTGTAACCAGAAACAGAATTAACATAGCTAATTAACTAGTCACTTAAAGCAGCCGACGTGACTCCAAGGTTTGACCTTTCAGGTCAGCCTTGCTGTCTTCTAGCTCAGAATCCACATTATCATAAGTATAAACACAGGACACCTTACTAAACGGACAATAGCAGGAGTCCCCAGTAGCAGACTGTCCGGCTCCAAGGGCCAAGGTGACCAGCTCTTTCAATTAACATGTATAGTTCAGAATCAAACAAACCAGGAATAGTCTTTGTATATTTCCTGGGAGATATTGTGGATAAATATTACTTGTCTATTTTAAGTAATCCATGCCACATTCTTAATGTCCATTATTTTCTCGGTCACCCTGTGCCCCTAATAAACACAAGGTAACTTAGACATAGGAGGTGCATGGGGAGCTGAAGCAAGGGTTTACCAACCTCTCCAAGGGATTCTGGGTTCCACCAGCCCCCCGCCCAAAGTGACTCCCATCACAGCGCCCATCTGGGATAATAAAAATCTATCTGAGTTAAAGGGGCTGGAGAACTTTAATAATTGGAAACAGAGGAGAGTGGTAAGACTATCACAACTATATGTAATGGAGCAGCTGAAAACGTTTCAGGAGCTAAAAGAGGAATTTGGGCTTTCAAATAAGAATTTTTATCAGTATTTGCAGTTAAGGCACACATTAACAATACAATTTAAAGAAAAGAGATTAGAATGGAGTAGTGCCCCCTTGTTGAGAATGTTGGTAGACACCATTTCCCTAAACGGGTTCATTTCAAAATTGTACAAGAACATATATCCTAAAGTATTGGAAAAGGACCTTCAGCTTCCTAGTAGGATAACATGGTAAGAAGATGTGGGTGAACTAACAGACACCCAATGGAATGGTATAGTTACCTCAATAGACTTGCTGTCCCTCTCAGCAGCCTAGAAACTCACACAACTCTACATTATTTATAGAACATATTATAAGCCAAGAAAGATTATTTCAGTTTGGGAGACGTCCAGACGCATCTTACCCCAGGTGTAGTGCTACAACAGGGGACTTGATTCATATGCTCTGGAGGTGTCCCAAACTATACCAATATTGGGAAGGAGTGTTAGGCAAAATAAAGTCAATATTTGAATTGGGTCTACGGATGGACCTAATATTGTGTATACTGGGGTATATGGAACAAAAAGTGGGATCACGTATTGCAGTTCTTAGATGTTTATATCAGGGTAGGAGGGAGATTACCTGGAAGTGGATAAAGCCTGTGCCGCCCTCTGTAATAGAGTGGCATAGAAGGGTCAATAAAACAATAAAAAGGGAAAAATAGTTTATATAAGAAGGGGTTATAGAATTACATTTTAGAAGATATGGAAAGTATGGATCGACACTGTCGGTCTGGTACCCGAAAATATATAGACAGCCTGTGACTGTATTACATTAATTTTAAGAGAGAAATGGGGAGGGGGAGGGAGAGAAGGTAGGAAAGGAGTGAGGAGGAAAGTGAATTCTATGTGTATGTATTCATGAAAACGGATTTTGATGTTTTTGTATTAAAAAATTTGTATATTGTAAAATTAAAAATGAATGGAATAAATATGTTTTTTTTATCACAACCATCTGAACGTGTGGATTGTATGTCTGGCACCATCCTGCAACATGCTGTTCCAATCACTACATTGTGGGATGGTTGTCTTCCTCTTTCTAGGAATCCAGGAAAATTTCTGTGTTTCCAAAATCAGATTATCTATACTTCATGGTCTGGATTTCCTCCCTTCTTATATCTCTTGGGATCTCCTCTAAAAACTGATAGCTACATCACTCCAACATAAAGTGCCTATATCTTCTCCTTGTATCCCCTGAGGAAGCAGATCTCTGTGAAATGTATTGGAATAAATGACTTGTCCCTCTGTGTGATACAACTGACTGTCAGAATTTTTTGAGGAACCTGTGGGAGGGGTCTAACTGTGCTTGTGCATGTGGGGTAGCACCTCACTCGAAGGCATGCAACAACGCCCAGAACCAGGCAGAGGCTGCAGTCATGTGAAAAATCAGAGATGAACCACTTGTGTGCATCACTAATGTACAGAGCTCCTTTTTAAGAAACTTTGTGCCATGACACTACACACTTGTAACTGAATTATGTTTTTGCATTCGTAGGGACATGAAGAGCCCTTGCCCAGCCCACAAGTCCCTCACTCTCAGTAATGGAATGAAACCCCGACACATCGGCAGGTTCCATGCCTGTCCTAAGTTAACTCTTCCTCTTCCGTACCTAGTGATCAGGCCTTAGATCTCCTTAACATTAATCTGCTCCTGGTGACCAGAGCACTGACCCCCTTACTACCAGAGGTATTGGCACCTAACCAGGTACCACACCAAACGTCTGGTTGCTGTAGCTTACTTTTGATTACCCATGGCAACTACCTCCTCTCCTTTGCCTTGCGAGTTACCCTCTTGTAGTGCTGTTACACATACAACATAGTAAATTAACTCACCCAGGTTCTTTAGGAATATGCCAAGACCCAACCCCTTAAATAACTTCAAACCAGGCTGAAAACAGTTGAAACAACTTTTACTAAAAATTCAGCAGAACATGTAGAGCATAATTAAACGCCCTTTCCCTAACTATCTCTAGCTGCAGCTGCCCAAGCGTACCTGCATCTGTAAAGTCCTTTTGGGTGAAGTCCACAATTGGAAGAACTTGAGTAGCGGTGTCCTTGGTTATGGTGCTCCAAAGGTGGACCACAGGTCCCAGCAACCTTTAGCAAGGTTCCTGTTTTCTTGTTCGCTTTCAAGCTCCCCCGGGACCTGAACCTCTCCCCTTTTATATCACACAGGAGGGAGCCTGGACACCAAAAAAGCCTTCAAACATAGTAGGCAACATGCCTACACATCCCCCTCCTCTATCATAAGTCATCACAGCTGCAAACAACCAGACGTACAACAACAACAGTATAGTGCATCATTTCAAGAACAAAACATATAATAAATTACAGTGCAAATTTTTAACAGGGAAGCAAACAAAACAAACAAAAACAGTGGTTCGGGCATTAAAGTTGGGATCTGGGAGGTATACAGACTTCTCGGGGGTCGGGTGGTTTCCTTTAACCCAGTGAATGGTAGGGTAGAGGCAGGCTTCATGATCTCCACCTTATCCATATAGATGTGCCGGCCGACATTGTATTCCTTAGAGGTAGAACTCTATGCCTCTATGTATATGTTCATTTTTGTGCTGGAAACTCAGATGATGTTTGGGGATGCAAAGTCTCTCCCAGATGGCGTGGCTATAGATTTTGGGCCGCTCTTCTTAGCTGATGGAACAAGGCTTCAAATATGTAGGGGAAGATGCAGCCGTGCTTCTCCCACATATAAGTGTCAAAATAACGCTATAAGAGGGCAAACCTAGTAACCATGGCCCTAAAGTGGAGGTTGCCTTGCAGCAGGTATGGATCCACCGGGTGGTCAGGGGTGTTGCTAGGTGGGAAAAAGACCAGGGGCTTCAGCCCGAAGGTAAATTTGATAACCCCTACCACATTTTAAAGTAAGTCCAGCCTAAGCCCAGCATCATGGGTGTGTGTGTGTGTGTGGGGGGGGGATTGTAGGCTCACTAGCTGGTGGCTGCCTGGCTGGGCTGCAGTCTGTTTCAGTGCTGTCCGGCAGGCCTCAGTGACAGCACACTGAGTCTGGGCTGAGGGCTCAATTGAGGTGGCTGTGGAGAGTGTGCTGTCCCGCAGGCGGCAGACTGCAGCACAGCAGATGCAGAGGGTAGGGCTTTAAGACAGACCCGGAAGCTGGAACTGGATGGAGGCCACACTATGCCTATCAATGCAGCCTGGACAGTGCCCATCAATGCCCCCCTCCCCCCCAATAAATTATTAATTCGGTTTCTGCCATTCTCGTTCTGGGAACTGCCTGTTGAGTGAGCAGCGGTGTGTGCAAACTGCATACTATAGCCCCAGGGACGGACTGGGAATAAAAACCAGCCCTGGAAATAATAGCATTATTATACCAGTCCAACAGCATAACATCATTTTCTTGTTCATAAAAGGGAAAATCATGCATTTTAAAGCGCATTTTAAGAGCGTATTATACTCACCAGTGCCCAACAGCTCAGCCTCATCAGTGCCCATCAGCGCAGCTTCACTAGTGTCTCTCAATGCAGTGCCCATCAGTGCAGCCTTATCAGTGCCCATCAATGCAGCCTGGACAGTGCCCATCAATGTAGCCTGGACAGTGCCTATCCGCTCAGCCTCACCAATGCCCATCAATGCAGCCTCACCAGTGCCCATCAATGCAGCCTAACCATTGCCCATCATTGCAGCCTCACCAGTGCCATCAATGCAGCCTCTCCATTGCCCATCAATGCAGCCTGATCAGTGCCCATCAGCTCAGCCTCACCAATGCCCATCAATGCAGCCTCACCAGTGTCCATCATTGCAGCCTGATCAGTGCCCATCAATTCAGCCTCACCAGTGCAGCCTAATCAATGGCCATCAATGCAGCCTGATCAGTGCCCATCAATGCAGCGTCAGCAGGGCCCATCAATGCAGCATCACCAGTGCCCACTGCCCATCATTGCAGCCTCACCAGTGCCCAGCAATGCAGCCTGATCAGTGCCCATTAATGCAGCCTCACCAGTGCCCATCAGCTCAGCCTCACCAATGCCTATCAATGCAGCCTCACCATTGCCCATCAATGCAACCTCATCAGTGCCCATCAATGCAGCCTGATCACTGCCCATCAGAGGGGCCTTACCTGTGCCCATCAGCCCAGTCTCACCAGTGCCCATCAATGCAGCCTCATCAGTGCCCATCAGCTCAACCTCATCAATGCCCATTAATGCAGCCTCACCAGTGCCCATCAATACAGCCTCATTAGTGCCCATCAATGCAGCCTGATCAGTGCACATCAATGCAGCTTGATCAGTGCATATCAGCTCAGCCTTGCCAGTGCCCATCAGTGCAGCCTTGCTGCCATGTGCATGGGGAGAGGAGAGCCGCCGGTTTACACGGACCTCCCGCTTATCCGGCACGGCAGCAGTGTCACACTAAGTCTCACCTCCTGGACCAGCTCCTATGATGGACGTTACACATCCCGGCATTGGACCAGTGTGACGTCCATCATAGGAGCCGGTCCAGGAGGCGGGACTTCGTATGACTATCCTGGTAGGCCAGTACGGCCCTGTATAGCCCCGAGCTCCCGGCCAGCCCCAATCAACAATACAGCAATACAAGTCCCAGGGCTTTTTGGGGGTCTACGCTGGGCCTTTAGCCCAGGTCAGCCCCCCCCCCAGACGCCACTGTGGGTGGTGGTACTTAAACCCAGTTTGTTCGGGTGGGGGTTTCCATTAACTAGAGGTTCCTGAGGGATGGCTAGGTAGGGCACACTGGGCTCTGGCTCTGGTCCATCTAAAAAACCAGCACGTCCCATGAGATTCCCTTGGAAGGCTCCTTAGGGGTGACTTGCAGGATGAATGGAGCTTCCTTGGTGGTAGTAGGAGTGACCATTCGTGCAGAACCCAGGAGGGGTCACTTAGGGGCGACTTGCAGGATGAATGGAGCTTCCTTGGTGGTAGTAGGAGTGACCATTGGTGCAGAACCCAGGAGGGGTCACTATGAGAGGGCTAGTACCACTGAATCCAGGATAGGCAGACTGGTGCAATTTGGGGCATGCACGGAGGACAAGTCCAGTACTGGTGGTGACAGAACCTTGTCCAGGATGATCTCCAGCAGGAGAGCAGGTGGAGATGCAGCCTTGGACCGAGCGTCGTTCCGGGATCAGTTGCTATACACACCCCTTATCAACATCTTCACCAATCCGGTGAGGATACCTGGTGCAGGAACCAATCTGGAAGTAGACATGCTGTCCATGTTAACTATTGCTGAGCAAGCCTGGATAAGTTCTAGAAAACAAACTAAAACAGCCATGGTCTCTTTAGTGGTGGTCTTCAGGTGCATGTGGTGGACATATCCTGCTGACTACACCAAGTTGTGGGCGCGGTCTAACTGCACCCATGCCCTTGGGGGTGACACTTAGCCGAAGGCGTGCTTACCAATGCCTGGGACCAGGCGGAGCCTGCATTAATGTGAAAAATCAAACATTAGACCAGTCCCTGACTCAGAGATGAGCCACTTGTGTGCACAAATGTACAGAGTTCCTCCATAAGGTACATTGTCCCATGACACTACACACTTGTAATTGATGTATGTTTTTGCATTCAGGGGGTCATGCAGAGCTCTTGCCCATTCCACCAGTCCAGAGTACCTCAGTTACCTCACTCCCAGTAACAAAATTAAATCCCGCCGGACACATAGCAGCGGGTTCAATGCCTGTCCTAAGTTAATTTTTCCTCTTCCCTACCTAGTGATCAGGCCTTAGATCTCCGTAATGCTAGCCTGTACACGGTGACCGGAGGAGACAGACAGCTAGGGAGGGAACTGACCCCCTTACTACCAGAGGACCTGTCACCTACTCAGGTACCACTCCAAATGACTGGTTGCTGTAGCTGTTCTTCCTTTCAGTTACCTATGGCAACTCCCTCCTCTCATTTGCCTTGCAAGTTACCCTCTTGTAGTGGTGTTACACATACCCCATGGTGCTTTAACTGACCCACATTCTTTAGGAATACGCCCCTTGAATAACTTCAGACCAAGCTGAAAGCAGTTGAAACAACTTTTACTGAAAATTCAGCAGAACATGTATAACATAAATATACATCCTTTCCCTACCTATCTCTAGCTGCAGCTGCACCAGCGTACCTGCATCAGTAAAGTCCTTTTGGGTGAAGTCCACAACTGGAAGAACTAGTAGAGGTGTCTATGGTTACAGGGAGGAGCTGGTGCTCCCATGGTGGACCACATGTCCCAGCAAGTATCAGCAAGGTTCTCATGCCTCATTTCTAGCCCCCCTGGGATCCATACCGTTACCCTTTTATATCACACAGGAGGGAGGCCGGACCCCAAGAAAAGCCCACGAACATGATCAGGGAAGACGACAAATATTAACCCTTTCCCCTTGACCTGGGCAGCCAAGTATTAACTAAACATACAGTACAGTAGGCAACCTGCCTACAAACCCATGTTTAGGAACTTAGAAATGTCTAAATTGGATTATATGTATGTGTTTAATTCTTGTTGCCAATGTTTCTAAGTTGTTTAAATTATTTTAAACTTTATGAATAAAATACTATTTTAAAAAAAATATACAGGTTTGTGTGGTCTAAAGGCACTTTAAGATTTTTTTAAAATCAGCACAAGGGATAACGCTTACATTAAATGAGAAGTATGCTGGTGGCTGCCGTCTTAATCTTTCGTCCTCTACACACACATTCCTTGTGGTGGTGACCTATTTGATCTTGTATTCTGGGGTGATAAGATGCAAATGGCGCCATTTTGAAATTGGAAGTAAGAATGTCATCAGAACATTAAAATATTGTTTCAATATTTGCTTTTATTTAGTGACAATAAGATGCTGTATGTGATGTTTCGGAAGAAGGGGAACGGGAGGCACAGGGTCACCTTCATCACAGATGCAAATTAAGTGGATCCTGCACAGCCTTGAAGCATCACATACTGTACAGCATCATGACAGTAGATATTGTAACAATGGCGGCCTGTCCATATGGAGCACAGGGATGCTGCCCCCCAATCCATGTGCCTGGTCCTAATCTACCATGTAGGGTGCAGGACGCATGGATTTCAATGTTTTGGTTTTTTTTTGCGTGTGATTGGCTCTAATTGGCTTCCAAAAAAGGGTGGGTGGGCTTGGTCTTCCACGGGGCCACCTTCCTGTCCATCTCCTGTGGGGGTTGGTGGGGTGGTTGTGGTGTTGGTTTGCTGCCAACCCCCCCCCCCCCCAAATATTGAGCTATTGAGCACCAGCCGCCACTGTATTGTGATGATAGCCTTAAATCCATTGGGGTGATTTCCTCTCATTTCCTGTCCTGTAGATACACAGGAAATAAAAAAAAAAGTCTCTCCAAAGCGAGGAAAATGCTATCTCAGACAGTTGTCCCAGGAAATAGTGTCACTGGTGGAAGATTTCCCCTCTCTTCCTGTTCTATACGTTCAATATTATTTTGCCTCACTTTCAGTTCCTGTGATAAGGGTCACCAGGACAAATAAAGAGAGTAAATCACCCTAGCATGGACACAGACAGCAATAAAAACCCAAGTACATATAAAGAAAGGCACTGGATCTCCTATTATTAATATCCAGTGTAATAAAGGAGTGTCCCATTACTTGTGCTGACTTTCTTAGAAGAGGCTGCTCTTATATTCCAGAATCCCCCCAAAAAGGATGGGGGGGGGGGGGCATGGTGACAAAAAGTCCAACTATAAAAAAAAATAAGAGTGCTATACTAATGGTGAAAGAATCCAAAGTAATATTTTAATAAATAATTAATAGAAAGAAATCCAACGCTTTTCATCAGGCCATGAATATTGTATAATCTCTTATATGGCTAGACTCAACTGAATTGTATTAATAGTTATATGAATGTAGAATGAGATTCTACCAGTAGCAGTTTGTGCAGTGTGGAGCTGTATTGACTGTGTTAGTACCCACATTAGAGATTATACAATACACAAACCTTGATGAAAGAGGCATGTCTGAACCCCTAAAACACATTGTCGTTCTATTAGTTATTCAATAAAACACCACTATGGACCTTTGACCTAAGTGTGGCATCCTTACTGCTGTGTGTGCAATTGAGCAATAAAAACCTGACAATGTTACTATTGTAGACTATTTAAAAAAAAAAATTTGAGCTTTAGACAAACTTTAATAAAATTATAGAGAGCAGTGACGGACTAAAAAGGGTCAGATACAATAAGATCTATCGAAGAACCACTCAAGGAGAGTCTGTCTATGGAGAATGGGGCCATTTATAAAATAATTCATATTTAAAGTGAAACCTAACTGGAAAAAGAGTTAGTTCTGTTATAACAATACCGACCCCCCCCCCCCACCCCAACCCCCAGGAATGCAGGAGCAAAAAAACCTGTCTATGGAGAATGGGGCAATTAGAGTTCACATTTAAAGTGGAACCTAACTCCAAAAAGAGTTAGTTCTGTTATAACAATACCACCCTCCTTCACCCCAACCCCCCTTCCTCCCTATTGACCTAATCTAGTCCTGTTACCGGTGCTGCAGCCCCCGGGTTATTTACCTCACATCCCCCAGGAGGTTGCAGGATCGGCACACAGAACTGCTAGGGGGCGGACCCGGTGCACCATTGGAGCAGACTGTCTGCACCCAGAAGAGGCAGTCAGCAGAGGAAGCCCAAGATGGTGGCGTGGGACACGAACAGCAGGTTGCAGTGGAACCATGTTGGATGAACTGTGCAAGTCAGTATGTGTTTTGAACAGAACCCAGGAATATGAGGGGAGAAAAACATGGAGGGGGTGGGGGAGCTGAGCACTGCTTTAATAAACATCAGGAAGCTAGGAAATATTTAGGGTAGGATATAGGGTGGAGGGAGTAAAAATAAAGGGGGTATTTAATCAACTTTAATAAGCCCTTCTTTAGTCGAAAACAGCTGATAACACTACTATAGGCTCCATATCAATGCCAAATATCTCATTGTCCATGTGGAACATATACAATTCAATTATTATCATCCATCAAAGACAATAATGGTACACATGGCCAAGAAATGTGTGCCTTCCAGTCTAGCATAATCAAGCATCCATGTTACGCCTCTGATACCTTCAGACAGTCATGGAAAAGTGTTTTACAGGGGATGTTCTTGAAGTTGTGTGAGGAGCGCCCGGTACAAAAGTTCTTCTTACTTCTATGGGGGATAGGAATGGTCAAGCAGGTTGGAAAACCTGTTAAGATTGTCTTTGTTCTCCTGTATACGTTATATACGTTGCGGTGAACAACAAACAATATCTATAAAGCTGTTCCTTCTACTTCTGCTCTGCTGGATTCCATTTGATGCTGTTGGGAGGAAGAGAACCCAGAAATGGTTACACCAGTCCTCAGCAGGCTGTTTGGAACACATCATGTGGGAAGTACTCACTACAGAATCAACATAATACTTACCTCCAAGGAAAACTGGAACAAGCAAGAGTATTTATTGCTACCTTATAGTGTGTGATCAACAGGACAAAAATGAAGAGAAGTCCCTTAACAAGGAATTGAAAACCTTTTTTGGATAACTTTAGGCTTTAAAACCCCATTTGAATACTACTAGCATGGCTCCAAGCGCATGACATTACAGTATCTATATAAATGACTTTATCTAAAATAACTCAGATGCTGTTAATTATCACATATTCTCTGTTTTCTTCATGTATGCTTTGATACAAGCCCTGAAGCTAAACCTCTTCTAGCATTGGCAGTATTCATCACCATGGCCTTGCACTCCATGGAACTTGGCCAGACTCTATGGAGGATTATGTAATACTCTGGGGGTGGTAAACACTTCAAGAAACTTCCAGAGTCTCTATATCTCTGAATATTTGTTTAACATGTTTATTTATAGTTTTAATTTAATTCCTAGTCACTGAATATTGCAATCGCAAGAAGACATACTCATCCCATGTTCTGCTGGCTGTAAATTACATATACTTATACAGTATAAAATACCTTTTCTGCTGACAATATTTCTATGCTTTCAAGGGATTGCTAGTCTCACAGAGGGACAGAGGTAATACAGGACTGAGAAAATACCACAGCTTCTGGATTTGCACCTAGATGTGAGAACAGACGCTACTAAACAATAAACAGGTTTGGATGGGGCTGATGAACCACAAATAGTAAGTCTATTTGGGTCAGTTAATGAGCCACCATTGGTAAGTCTATGGGGTCAGATGATGAATCACCAATGGTAAGGCTTTGGTTTAAGCTAATGAACCACCAATGATACGTCTATAGGGTCAGCTGATAATCCTCTCTGAACATCCTCTTCTCTCGGCAGTCAGCCTCCAGGCTATCAGGCAGAAGAGCTGAGAATTCAGATGAAACACTGGTCCCTGTGATAATAAATCCAGACAATTCTGAGAAACCCAGGAGAACCGACTGCTAGAGACTTCAGAGCTGAGACGCTCCTTCTTGGACCCCTTGGCCTATTAAAATTACTTCTGCTTGACCCGGCGTTGTTTCAAAAATTGTTGGAGGACGTGCGGTCTGATGCCACCTTATCATGGATGGGCATTCGTGAAGATGATGGTATTGCCCAAAATACTATATTACTTTAGAACTCTTCCTATTTCGGTACCAATAGAGGTATTACGGCAGTTCCAGACAAAGATCTTCAATTTCACATGGGGTGCTAAGGGCAGTAGACTGGCCCGGACCACAATGTATGCGGCAAAAAACCTGGGAGTGGCTTGGGGGTGCCAGATTTCCGGAAATATTACATCAGCTCAACTTACACAATTGTATCAGTTACACTACAATTATTATATACCAGATTGGGTGTCTATAGAGGCCCAAGCCTGCTCCCCTTTGCCAATAGACCTAGTGCTCTGGATCCCTTCAAAATATAGAAAGGCTATCCTCTGCCCTATGCTTTCCCATTCTGTTAGCCTATGGGATGGGACATGCAGACGATGGCCCCTATGTTCTCCTCACTCCCCAGTGGCGCCCCTTTTTAATAACCCCCAATTCCCACCAGATATGACGCCTGTCCTCTTTTGCTGGTGGATGAACAAGACACTCTACCGCATAGGAGACTTTCTTGACCATAAGGGGGGTATGGCCCTATTCATATTTTGTGCAAGATTTGGAGATGCCCCCCTCTGAGAAATTTCCACCTACAAGAAATACAGCATTTTTTAGGATCTCTACAGAAAAGAAAACACAGTTCGAGAACAGATGACTACAGAAGGCTTTTCAGCGGGGTTGCCTCTCCATGTTGTAAAAAATCCTTTGTTTCCCCCTTGTTGAAACCTCCTTACCAAATAGCTTGGGAGAGGGACTTGGGCATTGCCCCTGAGGTAGAGGACTGACGATCCTGGACTGCACGCATTTGCAAAGGTATAATGAACGTTGCCCTGATAAGGTGATCGCACGATGGTACATAGTACCCGAACGCCTCTCTAAAATGTATCCAAACTTGTCTTCCTCCTGCTTCAGGGGCAGTGGCCAGGTGTACTCTGTTACTCATATATGGTGGACTTGCCCTAAGGTTTGTTGTTTCTGGGTAAGGGTTCATTCCTTAATTCACTTGGTCACTATGGTTAACATTATCGAGGACCCTAGAATAGCTTTGCTTAACAAACCTGTAGATAATATCCCAAGATCCATACAGACTCTAATTTACTTTATGTTTTTGGCAGGTAGGAAAGCTATTGCTACTGCTTGGAAAAGCCCAGTGATTGACCTAGCTTTAACAAAACAAAAACTTACCTGGATTATGCTCCACGAAAAAATGGTTAGCGTCCTACGAGATAAACAACTCCTATAGCGCGGATCTACTTTGCCGGGAGGCTGTCGATAGACGTCCTCCCCTTTGCACGCTCCCCGCGCATCCCCTGCAGGGCGCGCGCTGTGGATCACCGAGTCAATGAGACTCGGGGGATCACAGATCGGAGTAAGGGGTCGATTCCGGCCCCTTACCACGTGATCAGCTGTCAGCCAATGACAGCTGATCACATGATGCAAACAGAAGATCGGTAATCCTTTTTTTTTTCTTCTCATGCTGACAGTGTGAGGAGAAAAAAAAAGCCGAAATCCGGCTTCTGTTGAAGGGACATCGGTTCCGAAAAGGAAAAGGTGAAGCCGCCTCATCTGTGCCCACCAGTACCGCCTGCCAGTGCCCACAGTGCCATGAATCAGTGCCCACCAGTACATAAAAGTGCCAGCAATCAGTGCCACCTATCAATGCCCATGAGCGCCACCTATCAATGCCCACCAGTGGTGCCAATCAGTGCCTCATCAGTGTCACCTACCAGTGCTGATCAGTGCCCATCACTGCCACCCATCAGTGCCCATCACTGCCACCCATCAGTGCAACATATTAGTGCCCTTCAGTGCCACCTCTCAGTGCCCACAAATGCCACCTATCTGTGCCCACCAGTGCCACCTATCAGTGCCCACCAGTGCCGCCTATTAGTGCCCATCAGTGGCGCCTTATCAGTGCCCATCAGTGCCGCCTTATCAGTGCCCATAAATGCTGCCTATCGGTGCCCATCAGTGCAGCCTATCAGTGCCCATCAGTGTAGCCTCATCAGTGTACATCAACGAAGGAGAAAAATTACCTGTTTGCAAAATGTATTAACAAAATATAAAACAGTTTTGTATTTTTTTTTTTTTAATTTTGGTCTTTTTTTAACAAAAAATAAAAAACCCAGAGGTGATCAAATACCACCAAAAGAAAGCTCTATTTATATAGTTTTGCATTGATTTCAGCATGCATGGAGCACTTTGCAGTACATGAACTTTCACTGAATGTGGACTGTTTAATGAGTTTGTAGCAAACATGGAGCACTTAATTGCAATATGTTATTTATTTATTATCCATGTTGAGCACTTTGTATTCTGCTTGGCACACACACAAAAGTAATAGTAATTGTTGTACCTGCTGTCCTGGCGTTTCCGTCGTCTATATCTCTCTCTTTCTCTCTCTCCTAGAGAGACCAGTACTGGGCAGAAGATGTAATGTAAGGATACCGCGTGGAGGAGGGTAGGCGGAGCATTAGGCTCTGCCTCCACCAGTTCAATAATGTGCACCCGGTCTGGCCAGTCGCCGGCCGTTTTATGGGGGTGTCAGTCGCTCCCAACCACTGACCCCATACTTAGGGACAGGCATAGACCAAGGCTGTGGCGGACATTTTCAAATATACAGACCTTAGTGAAGAAGGGAGGGATTGGTCTGTAACTGGCGGTCAGAGAGCCAAGGAGGAAACAAGGAAAGAAGGTGCTGCTGGGCTGGGTACCTACCTTGGTGTATTAGCATGTGCAATGATAATAATGATTGCATCTGCAATCATATCTGCATTCTGCAATCATCAGTACAGGCCAGGGCCCTGCTAGCTGCTGCATCACTAATGCAGAAGCTGCAGGTCTGTTTGATGCAATGTCAAGCAAATGCTTCCCTGCAAAGTTTTCAAAGAAGCGTTTGCTTTGCTTGGCACTGCATCAAACAGACCTGCAGCTTCTGCACTAGTGATGCAGCAGCTAGCAGGGCCCAATCATTATTATCATCGCACATGCTAAGACACCTAGGTAGGTACCCAGCCCAGCAGCACCTTCTTTCCTCATTTCCTCTTCCTCCTTGGCTCTGTGCTTTTTCTCCAGCGCTGGGGCAGCCACTGCACTGACCCCCAGTCCCAGATAGAAGTAGGTTGTATAGGAAGACCATGCGTGTCCCACTGCCTAAACTGACCAGGGGTGGTCTGAAGAAGGCCGAGTGAAAAAAGAGGAGGAAGGCACGTGATCTAACGCATGGATCAGAATGATATAGTTTATTCTTATACAAAGTAGATAAATACAAAGAAGTTACTACATATTCATGGAAACTAGGTTACAAAATGTTCATTTAAAAAAATCATGCCCATGCTAGGGCAAATGCTCATTGGTAGGCTAAAACGTTTCGAGGGGTTCCCTCTTCATCAGAGACTTGGAAAACAAAAGAAAGTTTGTATAATGTGGTAGATTTACATAGAGAGGAGTGGCTGATTGGGAGATGTATCCCATAGTGGGTGATGTATTCTCCTTCACCCTAATGCCCCGTACACACGATCCATGGATTTTTTCTGACGGATGTTGGCTCAAACTTGTCTTGCATACACACGGTCACACAAATCTTGTCGGAAATTCCGAACGTCAAGAACGCGGTGATGTACAACACCTGTGTCGAGCTGAGAAAAGTTAAGTTCAATAGTCAGTGCGGCTCTTCTGCTTGATTCCGAGCATGCGTGGAACTTTGTGCGTCGGAATTGTGTACAAGCGATCGGAATTTACAACAACGGATTTTGTTGTTGGAAAATTTAAGATCCAGATCTCAAATTTTGGGTGACGGAAATTCTAATGGAAAATATCCGATGGAGCCTACACACGGTCGGAATTTCTGACAACATGCTCCCATCGAACATTTTCCGTCGGAAAATCCGGCCATGTGTACGGGGCATAAAAGTATCCATATCCCAGCGGCGCTCTAGATAAGATAAATACCAAATATATATATGTGTATAGTTAGGGTTTAGTTAAAAGGACACATATATGAAAGTGTCGGAATTATACATTATTACAGACAAGTGTCGTATAATTAATTATAGTATTATAGTATTTAAAGTATTAAAATGTTGAAACATTAAAACATTGAAGTATTAAAATATTAAAAACCATTGAAAATGTTAAAAGTATTAAAACAGTGAACAATTTATTTTGTTATTTTATTATCATTAATATTGCCCCCCACAGCTGTCAGCTACTTTGGCCCCCTGCAGGCTACCTCCCCGGCAGGGGAATCCCAGAGCAGTGTACCATAGACTAGTCTGGTCTCTGAGTACATGTACTGCCCTCATTACACATGGCCACGCCCACACCAAAGATGGTGCGCTAGTAACTTCTTTGTACTTATCTACTTTGTTTAAGAATAAACTATATCATTCTGATCCATGCGTTAGATCACGCACCTTCCTCCTCTTTTTTCGGTCCCCCAGTCCCAGACCAATCCCTCCCTGAGTCCTGTGACTGTCCCTGCTCCAGTGCTCCCCTCAGTCAGAAGAACAAGACAAGAGTCCACAACGCACCCTGCGCATAACTTACTCTCTGGCTGCTTCACTCCACTTAGAGTCAGTCAGATCAGTCTCAGGCTCAGTCGGCTCCTTGGGCAGCTTAACCACTTCAATACTGGGCACTTACACACCTTCCTGCCCAGACCAATTTTCAGCTTTCATCGCTGTCGCACTTTGAATGACAATTGCGCGGTCATGCTACACTGTACACAAACTAAATTTTTATCATTTTGTTCCCACAAAGAGAGCTTTCTTTTGGTGGTATTTGATCACCTCTGGGATTTTTATTTTCTCCTAAACAAATAAAAAAAAGACTGAAAATTTTGAAAAAAAATGTTTTTTTTTTGTTTCCGTTACAAAACTTTGTAAATAAGTATGTTTTCTCCTTCACTGATGGGCACTGATGGGGCTGCACTGACGGGCACTGATAAGCACCGATGAGGTGGCACCAATGAGGTGGCACTGATGGGGTGGCATTGATGGGCACTAATATGCGGCACTGATAGGCGGCACTGATGGGTACACATAGGTGGCACTGATAGGCGGCACGGATGGGCACTGATAGACGGCACGGATGGGCACGGATAGGTGTCACTGATGTACTGTAATGTATGGTACTGATAGGCGGCATGGATGTTCACTGATAGGTGGCACGGATGGGCACTGATAGGTGTCACTGATGTACTGTAATGTATGGTACTGATAGGCGGCATGGATGGGCACTGATAGGTGGCATGGATGGGCACTGATAGGTGGCATGGATGGGCACTGATAGGTGTCACTGATGTACTGTAATGTATGGTACTGATGGATGCCAATCAGTGCCAAACAATAATGCCTGCCAATAAGTGATGCCCTTTGTGGGCACTGACTGGTATCCATTGTGGGCACTGATTGGCATCCCTGGTGGTTTGGGGTGGCATACCTGGTGGTGACATGTCTGGTGGTCCTGGTGGCGTCCCTGGTGGTCCAGTGTGGGCATCTGACAGACACCAGTGAGGAAAAGCCGATCAACGGCTCTTCCTGTTTACATCGTGATCAGCCGTGATTGGACACAGCTGATCACGTGGTAAAGAGTCTCCGTCAGAGACCCTAGATCGGAGTTGCGGTGTGTCTGGGGCGCGCAGCGGCTTAGGTCAAGATATTGAAACCACTTTGCCGCCGTCATTTTGCTATATGGCGGGCGGAAAGTGGTTAAGCTGCCTTTCAGTTCCTTCCTCCCCCGCCACAAGACCTGCGCTGCTGGCACTGACTCCGAGATCACTCCGCAGCAGGAGTCAGGAGGGGGCGCCGCTGCGTCCCGGCCAGACGGATCTACACAGACCCGTACAGCCTAGGAGGAGAGACTCAGTCATCATCATCACCAAATACAAAAAAAGTTAGCGGCGGCTGCGGACACAACAAGCTCCGCTCGTGGACACCTTGCCAATCCCTGCCCATAATATTAGCAAGTGCCGCACAGCAAGCTGGCCGCTTCCGGGGGCTGTATTTGTGTGGAAAGTGGCTGCGGGACTCAGGGGGAGCTTTTTTTTGTGCAGGGGTGTTTTTTTTGCCCCCCCCCCCCCGCAATGTGCCGCCTAGGCCTAGGGCGGCACCTTGTCGGCCTAGACCAAGACACAGCACTGCTGCTTGCCCCCCCCCCCCATAGAGAACACATACCATCTATCCCCTCCCCATAGAGAACACATACCATCTATCCCCCCCCCAATAGAGAATACACACCATCTATCCCCCCCCCCATAGAGAACACACACCATCTATCCCCCACCATAAAGAACACAATCTATCCCCCCCCCCCCCATAGAGAACACATACCATCTATCCCCTCCCTATAGAGAAAACATACCATCTATCCCCCCCTCCCAATAGGGAACACACACCATCTATCCACCCCCCACAGAGAACACACACCATCTATTCCCCCTCCCCCCATAGAGAACACACACCATCTATCCCCCCCCCATAGAGAACACACACCATCTATCCCCCCATAGAGAACACACACCATCTACCCCCCCCCCATAGAGAACACATACCATCTATCTCCCCCATAGAGAACACACATCATCTACCCCCCCCCCCCCCATATAGAACATACACCCCCTCCCCCAGAGAACACATACTATCTATCCCCCCATAGAGAACACATACCATCTATCCCCCTATAGAGAACACACACCATCTACCCCCCCCCCCCCATAGAGAACACATACCATCTATCTCCCCCAAAGAGAACACACATCATCTACCCCCCCCCCCATATAGAACACCCACCCCCTCCCCCCTCCCCCAGAGAACACATACTATCTATCCCCCCCATAGAGAACACACACCATCTATCCCCCCATAGAGAACACATACCATCTGTCCCCCCCCATAGAGAACACACACAATCTACCCCCCCCATAGAGAACATACACCATCTATCCCCCCCCCCCCATAGAGAACACATACTATCTATCCCCTCCCCATAGAGAACACATACCATCTATCCCCCCCATAGAGAATACACACAATATATCTCCTCCCCCATAGAGAACACACACCCTCTATCCTCCCCCCATAGAGAACACACACCATCTATCCCCCCATAGAGAACACACATGCCATCTATCCCCTCCCCATAGAGAACACATACCATCTATCACCCCCCATAGAGAACACACACACACTATCTATCCCCCCCATAGAGAACACACACCATCTACCCCCCCCCCCATAGAGAACACACACCATCTATCCCCCCATAGAGAACACACACCATCTACCCCCCCCCCCCATAGAGAACACATACCATCTCTACCCCCCCTAGAAAACACACACCATCTACCCCCCCCCCCCATAGAGAACACATACCATCTATCCTCTCCCCATAGAGAACACATACCATCTACCCCCCCCCCCCATAGAGAACAAACACCATCTATCCCCCCCTATAGAGAACACACACCATCTATCCCCCCCTATAGAGAACACACACCATCTATCCCTCCCCATAGAGAACACACACCATCTATCCCCCCCCCCCCCCCATAGAGAACACACACCATCTATTCCCCCATAGAGAACATACATCATCTACCCCTCCCCCCATAGAGAACACACACCATCCCCCCCCCCCCATAGAGAACACACACCATCTATCCCCCCCCATACAGAACACACACCATAGAGGACACACACCATAGAGGACACACACCATCTATACCCCCCCCCATAGAGAACACATACCATCAATCCCCCCCCCCATAGAGAACACACACCATCTATCCCCCCATAGAGAACACAAACCATCTATCCCCCCCCCCCCCCCATAGAGAACACACACCATCTATCACCCTATAGAGAAAACACACCATCTACACCCCCCCCCCATAGAGAACACAGACCATCTATCCCCCATAGAGAACACACACCATCTATCCCCCCCCCCATAGAGAACACACACCATCTATCCCCTCCCCATAGAGAGCACATACCATCTATACCCCCCCAATAGAGAATACACACCATCTATAACCCCCCCCATAGAGAACACACACCATCTACCCCCCATAGAGAACACACACTATATATCCCCCCATAGAGAACACACACTATATATCCCCCCATAGAGAACACACACAATCTATCCCCCCTCATACAGAACACACACCATCTATCCCCCCGTAGATAACACACACCAAACCCCCCCACCCCATAGAGAATACATACCATCTATTATCCCCCCATAGGGAACACATACCATCTATCCCCCAATAGAGAACACACACCATCTACCCCCCCCCCCCCCCTCATAGAGAACACACACCATCTATCCTCCACCCTATAGAGAACACACACCATCTATCCCCCCCATATAGAACACTCACCATAGAGGACACACACCATCTATTCCCCCCCCCATAGAGAACACATACCATCTATCCCCCCCCATAGAGAACACACACCATCTATCCCCCCCATAGAGAAAACACACCATCTATCCCCCCCCCCATAGAGAACACACACCATCTATCCCCCCATAGAGAACACACACCATCTACCCCCCCCCCCCACAGAGAACACATACCATCTATCCCCCCATAGAGAACACATACCATCTATCCCCCATAGAGAACACACACCATCTATCCCCCCCCATAGAGAACACATACCATCTATCCCCTCCCCATAGAGAACACATACCATCTATCCCCCCCCCCCATAGAGAGTACATACCATCTATTCCCCCCCCCCCCCATACAGAACACACATCATCTATCCCCACCATAGAGAACACACACCATCTACCCCCCCCATAGAGAACACATACCATCTATCCCCCCCCCCCCCATAGAGAACACACACCATCTATCCCCCCACCATAGAGAACACACACCATCTACCCCCCCATAGAGAACACACACCATCTATTCCCCCCCCCCCCATAGAGAACACACACCATCTATCCCCCCATAGAGAACACACACCATCTATCCCCCCCCCCCCATAGAGAACACATACCATCTACCCCCCCCCCCCCCCCCCCCCGTAGAGAACACACACCATCTATCCCCCCCCATGGAGAACACACACCATCTATCCCCCCGTAAATAACACACACCAACCCCCCCCCCATAGAGAACACATACCATCCATTATCCCCCCCATAGGGAACACATACCATCTATCCCCCAATAGAGAACACACACCATCTACCCTCCCCCCTATAGAGAACACACACCATCTATCCCCCCCATAGAGAACACTCACCATAAGGGACACACACCATCTATTCCCCCCCCCATAGAGAACACATACCATCTATCCCGCCCCCATAGAGAACACATACCATCTACCCCCCCCCCTCCATAGAGAACATATACCATCTACCCCCCCCATAGAGAACACACACCATCTATCCCCCCATAGAGAACACACACCATCTACCCCCCCCCCCCCACACACACAGAGAACACATACCATCTATCCCCCCATAGAGAACACATACCATCTATCCCCCATAGAGAACACACACCATCTATCCCCCCCCCATAGAGAACACATACCATCTATCCCCCCCCCCCATAGAGAGTACACACCATCTATTCCCCCCCCCATAGAGAACACACACCATCTATCCCCCCCATAGAGAACACACACCATCTACCCCCCCCCATACAGAACACATACCATCTACCCCCCCCCCCCCATAGAGAACACACACCATCTATCCCCCCATAGAGAACATACACCATCTATCCCCCATACAGAACACACACGATCTATCCCCCCCATAGAAAACACACACCATCTATCTTCCCCATAGAGAAAACACACCATCTATCCCCCCCCATAGAGAACACACACCATCTATCCCCCATAGAGAACACACACCATCTATCCCCCCCCCCCATAGAGAACACACACCATCTATTCCCCGATAGAGAACACACACCATATGTCCCCCCCCCCCACACAGAGAACACATACCATCTATCCCCCCATAGAGAACACATACCATCTATCCCACATAGAGAACAAACATCATCTAGCCCTCCCCCCATAGAGAACACACACCATCTATCCCCCCCCCCTAGAGAACACACACCATCTATCCCCCCCCATAGAGAACACACACCATCTATCCCCCCCTATAGAGAACACACACCATAGAGGACACACGCCATCTGCCCCCCCCCCATAGAGAACACACACCATCTATTCCCCGATAGAGAACACAAACCATATGTCCCCCCCCCCCCCCCCCCAGAGAACACATACCATCTATCCCCCCATAGAGAACACATACCATCTATCCCCCCCCCCCCCCAGAGAACACACACCATCTACCCCCCCCCATAGAGAACACACACCATCTATCCCCCCCCTATAGAGAACACACACCAAAGAGGACACACGCCATCTGTCCCCCCCATAGAGAACACACACCATAGAGGACACACGCCATCTGTCCCCCCCCATAGAGAACACAAACCATCTATCCCCCCATAGAGAACACACATCATCTACCCCTTCCCCATAGAGAACATACACCATCTATGCCCCCGCCCATAGAGAACACACACCATCTACCCCCCCCCCCATAGAGAACACTCACCATAGAGGACACACACCATCTATCCCACCCCATAGAGAATACACACCATCTATCTCCCCCCCCCCATAGAGAACACATACCATCTATCTCCCCCATAGAGAACACACATCATCTACCCCCCCCCCCATATAGAACACACACCCCCTCCCCCCTCGAACACATACTATCTATCCCCCCCATAGAGAACACACACCATCTACCCCCCCCCCCCCCATTAGAGAACACTCACCATAGAGGACACACACCATCTATCCCCCCATAGAGAACACACACCATCTACCCCCCCCATATAGAACACACACCCCCTCCCCCAGAGAACACATACTATCTATCCCCCCCCATAGAGAACACAAACCATCTATCCCCCCCATAGAGAACACATACCATCTATCCCCCCCATAGAGAAAACACACCATCTATCCCCACCTATAGAGAACACACACCATCTATCCCCCCATAGAGAACACACACCATTTACCCCCCCCCCCCCCATAGAGAACACACCATCTATTCCCCGATAGAGAACACACACCATATATCCCCCCCTCCCCACACAGAGAACACATACCATCTATCCCCCCATAGAGAACACATACCATCTATCCCACATAGAGAACACACGCCATCTGTCCCCCCCCATCCCATAGAGAACACACACCATCTATCCCCCCATAGAGAACACAAACCATCTATCCCCCCCATAGAGAAAACACACCATCTAACCCCCCCCCCCAATAGAGAACACACACCATCTATCCCCTCCCATAGAGAACACACACCATAGAGGACACACGCCATCTGTCTCCCCCCCCCCCATAGAGAACACACACCATCTGTCCCCCCCATAGAAAACACACACCATCTATCCCCCCATAGAGAACACAAACCATCTATCCCCCCCTCCCCCCCCCATAGAGAAAGCACACCATCTATCCCCCCCATAGAGAACACACACCATCTACCCCCCCCCCCCATAGAGAACACACACCATCTATTCCCCGATAGAGAACACACACCATATGTCCCCACCCCCCCACACAGAGAACACATACCATCTATCCCCCCATAGAGAACACATACCATCTATCCCACATAGAGAACAAACATCATCTACCCCTCCCCCCATAGAGAACACACACCATCTATTCCCCGATAGAGAACACACACCATATGTCCCCCCCCCACACAGAGAACACATACCATCTATCCCCCCATAGAGAACAAACGTCATCTACCCCTCCCCCCATAGAGAACACACACCATCTATCCCCCCTCCCTAGAGAACACACACCATCTATCCCCCCCTATAGAGAACACACACCATAGAGGACACACGCCATCTGTCCCCCCCCATAGAGAACACAAACCATCTATCTCCCCCCCATAGAGAACACACATCATCTACCCCTCCCCCATAGAGAACACACACCATCTACCCCCCCCATAGAGAACACTCACCATAGAGGACACACACCATCTATCCCTCCCCCATAGAGAACACACACCATCTATCCCCCCATAGAGAACACATACCATCTATCCCCCCCCCCATAGAGAACACACACCATCTATCCCCCCCATAGAGAAAACACACCATCTATCCCCCCATAGAGAACACACACCATTTATCCCCCCCCCCCCATAGAGATCATACACCATCTATTCCCCGATAGAGAACACACACCATATATCCCCCCCTCCCCACACAGAGAACACATACCATCTATCCCCCCATAGAGAACACATACCATCTATCCCACATAGAGAACACACACCATCTATCCCCCCATAGAGAACACACACCATAGAGGACACACGCCATCTGCCCCCCCCCTCCCCATCCCATAGAGAACACACACCATCTACCCCCCCCCCATAGAAAAACATACCATCCATACCCCCCATAGAGAAAACACACCATCTAACCCCCCCCCCCCCCCCCCAATAGAGAACACACACCATCTATCCCCTCACATAGAGAACACACACCATAGAGGACACACGCCATCTGTCCCCCCCCCGCTCCCGAACACACACCATAGAGGACACACGCCATCTGTCCCCCCCATAGAGAACACACACCATCTATCCCCCCCCCATAGAGAACACACACCATCTATCCCCCCCATAGAAAACACACACCATCTATCCCCCCATAGAGAACACAAACCATCTATCCCCCCTCCCCCCATAGAGAACACACACCATCTATCCCCCCCCATAGAGAACACACACCATCTATTCCCGATAGAGAACACACACCATATGTCCCCACACAGAGAACACATACCATCTATCCCCCCATAGAGAACACATACCATCTATCCCACATAGAGAACAAACATCATCTACCCCCCCCCCCATAGAGAACACACACCATCTATCCCCCCCCCCCATAGAGAACACACACCATCTATCCCCCCTCCCTAGAGAACACACACCATCTATCCCCCCCTATAGAGAACACACACCATAGAGGACACACGCCATCTGTCCCCCCCCCCATAGAGAACACAAACCATCTATCTCCCCCCCATAGAGAACACACATCATCTACCCCTCCCCCATAGAGAACACACACCATCTACCCCCCCATTAGAGAACACTCACCATAGAGGACACACACCATCTATCCCCCCATAGAGAACACACACCATCTACCCCCCCCATATAGAACACACACCCCCTCCCCCAGAGAACACATACTATCTATCCCCCATAGAGAACACAAACCATCTATCCCCCCCATAGAGAACACATACCATCTATCCCCCCCATAGAGAAAACACACCATCTATCCCCACCTATAGAGAACACACACCATCTATCCCCCCATAGAGAACACACACCATTTACCCCCCCCCCCCATAGAGAACACACCATCTATTCCCCGATAGAGAACACACACCATATATCCCCCCCTCCCACACAGAGAACACATACCATCTATCCCCCCCATAGAGAACACATACATCTATCCCACATAGAGAACACACGCCATCTGTCCCCCCCCATCCCATAGAGAACACACACCATCTATCCCCCCATAGAGAACACAAACCATCTATCCCCCCATAGAGAAAACACACCATCTAACCCCCCCCCCCCAATAGAGAACACACACCATCTATCCCCTCCCATAGAGAACACACACCATAGAGGACACACGCCATCTGTCTCCCCCCCCCCCATAGAGAACACACACCATCTGTCCCCCCCATAGAAAACACACACCATCTATCCCCCCATAGAGAACACAAACCATCTATCCCCCCCTCCCCCCCCCATAGAGAAAGCACACCATCTATCCCCCCATAGAGAACACACACCATCTACCCCCCCCCCCCATAGAGAACACACACCATCTATTCCCCGATAGAGAACACACACCCATATGTCCCCACCCCCCCACACAGAGAACACATACCATCTATCCCCCCATAGAGAACACATACCATCTATCCCACATAGAGAACAAACATCATCTACCCCTCCCCCCATAGAGAACACACACCATCTATTCCCCGATAGAGAACACACACCATATGTCCCCCCCCCACACAGAGAACACATACCATCTATCCCCCCATAGAGAACAAACGTCATCTACCCCTCCCCCATAGAGAACACACACCATCTATCCCCCCTCCCTAGAGAACACACACCATCTATCCCCCCCTATAGAGAACACACACCATAGAGACACACGCCATCTGTCCCCCCCCATAGAGAACACAAACCATCTATCTCCCCCCCATAGAGAACACACATCATCTACCCCTCCCCCATAGAGAACACACACCATCTACCCCCCCCATAGAGAACACTCACCATAGAGGACACACACCATCTATCCCTCCCCCATAGAGAACACACACCATCTATCCCCCCATAGAGAACACATACCATCTATCCCCCCCCCCCATAGAGAACACACACCATCTATCCCCCCCATAGAGAAAACACACCATCTATCCCCCCATAGAGAACACACACCATTTATCCCCCCCCCCCATAGAGATCATACACCATCTATTCCCGATAGAGAACACACACCATATATCCCCCCTCCCCACACAGAGAACACATACCATCTATCCCCCCATAGAGAACACATACCATCTATCCCACATAGAGAACACACACCATCTATCCCCCCATAGAGACACACACCATAGAGGACACACGCCATCTGCCCCCCCCTCCCCATCCCATAGAGAACACACACCATCTACCCCCCCCCATAGAAAAACATACCATCCATACCCCCCATAGAGAAAACACACCATCTAACCCCCCCCCCCCCAATAGAGAACACACACCATCTATCCCCTCACATAGAGAACACACACCATAGAGGACACACGCCATCTGTCCCCCCCCGCTCCCGAACACACACCATAGAGGACACACGCCATCTGTCCCCCCCATAGAGAACACACACCATCTATCCCCCCCCATAGAGAACACACACCATCTATCCCCCCCATAGAAAACACACACCATCTATCCCCCCATAGAGAACACAAACCATCTATCCCCCTCCCCCCATTAGAGAACACACACCATCTATCCCCCCCCATAGAGAACACACACCATCTATTCCCGATAGAGAACACACACCATATGTCCCCACACAGAGAAACACATACCATCTATCCCCCCATAGAGAACACATACCATCTATCCACATAGAGAACAAACATCATCTACCCCCCCCCCCATAGAGAACACACACCATCTATCCCCCCCCCCCCATAGAGAACACACACCATCTATCCCCCCTCCCTAGAGAACACACACCATCTATCCCCCCCTATAGAGAACACACACCATAGAGGACACACGCCATCTGTCCCCCCCCCCATAGAGAACACAAACCATCTATCTCCCCCCATAGAGAACACACATCATCTACCCCTCCCCCATAGAGAACACACACCATCTACCCCCCCATAGAGAACACTCACCATAGAGGACACACACCATCTATCCCTCCCCCATAGAGAACACACACCATCTATCCCCCCATAGAGAACATATACCATCTATCCCCCCCCCCATAGAGAACACATACCATCTATCCCCCCCATAGAGAAAACACACCATCTATCCCCGCCATAGAGAACACACACCATCTATCCCCCCATAGAGAACACACACCATTTATCCCCCCCCCCATAGAGATCACACACCATCTATTCCCCGATAGAGAACACACACCATATATCCCCCCTTCCCACACAGAGAACACATACCATCTATCCCCCCATAGAGAACACATACCATCTATCCCACATAGAGAACACACCACCATCTATCCCCCCATAGAGAACACACACCATAGAGGACACACGCCATCTGCCCCCCCCCCCTCCCATCCCATAGAGAACACACACCATCTATCCCCCCATAGAGAACACAAACCATCTATCCCCCCCATAGAAAAACATACCATCCATACCCCCCATAGAGAAAACACACCATCTAACCCCCCCCCCCCAATAGAGAACACACACCATCTATCCCCTCCCATAGAGAACACACACCATAGAGGACACACGCCATCTGTCCTCCCCCCCGAACACACACCATAGAGGACACACGCCATCTGTCCCCCCCCCCATAGAGAACACACACCATCTATCCCCCCCATAGAGAACACACACCATCTATCCCCCCCCATAGAGAACACACACCATCTATCCCCCCATAGAGAACACAAACCATCTATCCCCCCTCCCCCCATAGAGAACACACACCATCTATCCCCCCCCCCATAGAGAACACACACCATCTATTCCCCGATAGAGAACACACACCATATGTCCCCCCCCCCCCACACAGAGAACACATACCATCTATCCCCCCATAGAGAACACATACCATATATCCCACATAGAGAACAAACATCATCTACCCCCCCCCCATAGAGAACACACACCATCTATCCCCCCCCCATAGAGAACACACACCATCTACCCCCCCCCATAGAGAACACACACCATCTATTCCCCGATAGAGAACACACACCATATGTCCCCCCCCCCCCACACAGAGAACACAAACCATCTATCCCCCCATAGAGAACAAACACCATCTATCCCCCCCCCCCCCCATAGAGAACACAAACCATCTATCCCCCCCCCATAGAGAACACACACCATCTATTCCCCGATAGAGAACACACACCATATGTCCCCCTCCCCCCACACACACACAGAGAACACAAACCATCTATCCCCCCATAGAGAACAAACATCATCTACCCCTCCCCCATAGAGAACACATACCATCTACCCCCCCCATAGAGAACACTCACCATAGAGGACACACACCATCTATCCCTCCCCCATAGAGAACACACACCATCTATCCCCCATAGAGAACACATACCATCTATCCCCCCCCCATAGAGAACACATACCATCTATCCCCCCATGGAGAAAACACACCATCTATCCCCGCCCATAGAGAACACACACCATCTATCCCCCCATAGAGAACACACACCATTTATCCCCCCCCCATAGAGATCACACACCATCTATTCCCCGATAGAGAACACATACCATCTATCCCCCCATAGAGAACACACACCATAGAGGACACACGCCATCTGCCCCCCCTCCCATCCATAGAGAACACACACCATCTAACCCCCCCCCATAGAAAAACATACCATCCATACCCCCCATAGAGAAAACACACCATATAACCCCCCCCCCCAATAGAGAACACACACCATCTATCCCCTCCCATAGAGAACACACACCATAGAGGACACACGCCATCTGTCCCCCCCCCCCCCCGAACACACACTATAGAGGACACACGCCATCTGTCCCCCCCCATAGAGAACACACACCATCTATCCCCCCCCATAGAGAACACACACCATCTATCCCCCCCCCATAGAAAACACACACCATCTATCCCCCCATAGAGAACACAAACCATCTATCCCCCCTCCCCCCATAGAGAACACACACCATCTATTCCCGATAGAGAACACACACCATATGTCCCCCCCCCCCCCCCACACAGAGAACACATACCATCTATCCCCCCATAGAGAACACATACCATCTATCCCACATAGAGAACAAACATCATCTACCCCCCCCCCCCATAGAGAACACACACCATCTATCCCCCCCCCATAGAGAACACACACCATCTACCCCCCCCCCCCCCCATAGAGAACACACACCATCTAATCCCCGATAGAGAACACACACCATATGTCCCCCCCCCATAGAGAACACAAACCATCTATCCCCCCCCCCATAGAGAACACACACCATCTATCCCCCCCATAGAGAACACACACCATCTATTCCCCGATAGAGAACACACACCCATATGTCCCCCCCCCCCATAGAGAACACAAACCATCTATCCCCCCCCATAGAGAACACACACCATCTATCCCCCCCCCATAGAGAACACACACCATCTACCCCCCCCACCCCCCCCATAGAGAACACACACCATCTAATCCCCGATAGAGAACACACACCATATGTCCCCCCCCCATAGAGAACACAAACCATCTATCCCCCCCCCCATAGAGAACACACACCATCTATCCCCCCCATAGAGAACACACACCATCTATTCCCCGATAGAGAACACACACCATATGTCCCCCCCCCCATAGAGAACACAAACCATCTATCCCCCCCCCCCATAGAGAGTACACCACCATCTATCCCCCCCCATAGAGAACACACACCATCTATCCCCCCCATAGAGAACAAACACCATCTATCCCCCCCATAGAGAACACACACCATCTATATTCCCCTATATAGAGGGCACAACCCAGAAGTCATACCCTCCTCTCCCTATACAGTCTCTCCCCTCCGATCTGCCATAATAAACTACTAATAACACGCCGCACAGGCCGGCTCCTCCTCTATGGGCGTGGCGTACAACGAAGAGACAGAAGAAGGCGTGTCTCTCCATTGAGTGAAAATAGAGAGGCGGTCTCTGCTTGTAAAAGGGGCGGAGTGAAGGCGGGGAGAGCTTATAATTGATGATAATGAGGGCGGAGCGCTATGTAAGGGGGCAAGGCGATGTCTCCGGTGGGGGCGGGGTGCCGGTGATAGTCATGTGCCCTAGGAAGATGGCGGCGGTTGGGCTACTGTTGCTTCTGCTGTCGGTGTTCGGTGAGGAGGGGAGAGCGGAGCCTGGAGCGGGGCCCCCAGTGCGGGTGTACGGACAGGTAGGTGCCTCCCTGTCTGTGTGCACGGTGCTGTATATCAGTGGTGTCCCCCTCCCCCCTCCATACACAGTGTTCTATATCAGTGTCTCCCCCCCTCATACAGTGTTATATATCAGTGTCTCCCCCCCTCATACAGTGTTATAGATCAGTGTCTCCCCCCCTCATACAGTGTTATAGATCAGTGTCTCCCCCCTTCATACAGTGTTATAGATCAGTGTCTCCCCCCCTCATACAGTGTTATAGATCAGTGTCTCCCCCCCTCATACAGTGTTATAGATCAGTGTCTCCCCCCCTCATACAGTGTTATATATCAGTGTCTCCCCCCCTCATACAGTGTTATAGATCAGTGTCTCCCCCCTTCATACAGTGTTATAGATCAGTGTCTCCCCCCTCATACAGTGTTATATATCAGTGTCTCCCCCCCCTCATACAGTGTTATAGATCAGTGTCTCCCCCCCTCATACAGTGTTATAGATCAGTGTCTCCCCCTCATACAGTGTTATAGATCAGTGTCTCCCCCCCTCAATACAGTGTTATAGATCAGTGTCTCCCCCCCTCATACAGTGTTATAGATCAGTGTCTCCCCCCCTCATACAGTGTTATAGATCAGTGTCTCCCCCCCTCATACAGTGTTATAGATCAGTGTCTCCCCCCTCATACAGTGTTATAGATCAGTGTCTCCCCCCTCATACAGTGTTATAGATCAGTGTCTCCCCCTCATACAGTGTATAGATCAGTGTCTCCCCCCTCATACAGTGTTCTATATCAGTGTCTCCCCCCCATACAGTGTTCTATATCAGTGTCCCCCCCCATACAGTGTTCTATATCAGTGTCTCCCCCCCATACAGTGTCTATATCAGTGTCTCCCCCCATACAGTGTTCTATATCAGTGTCTCCCCCCCATACAGTGTTCTATATCAGTGTCTCCCCCCCATACAGTGTCTATATCAGTGTCTCCCCCCCATACAGTGTTCTATATCAGTGTCTCCCCCCCATACAGTGTTCTATATCAGTGTCTCCCCCCCATACAGTGTTCTATATCAGTGTCCCCCCCCATACAGTGTTCTATATCAGTGTCTCCCCCCCATACAGTGTTCTATATCAGTGTCTCCCCCCCATACAGTGTTCTATATCAGTGTCTCCCCCCCCATACAGTGTTCTATATCAGTGTCTCCGCCCCCCCATACAGTGTTCTATATCAGTGTCTCCCCCCCATACAGTGTTCTATATCAGTGTCTCCCCCCCCATACAGTGTTCTATATCAGTGTCTCCCCCCCATACAGTGTTCTATATCAGTGTCTCCCCCCCATACAGTGTTCTATATCAGTGTCTCCCCCCCCATACAGTGTTCTATATCAGTGTCTCCCCCCCCATACAGTGTTCTATATCAGTGTCTCCCCCCCCATACAGTGTTCTATATCAGTGTCTCTCCCCCCCTCATACAGTGTTATAGATTAGTGTCTCCCCCTCATACAGTGTTATAGATCAGTGTCTTCCCCCTCCCTCATACAGTGTTCTAGATCAGTGTCTCCCCCCCACCCCTCATACAGTGTTCTAGATCAGAGTGTCTCCCCCCCCCCCACCCTCATACAGTGTTATAGATCAGAGTGTCTTCCCCCCCCCACCCCTCATACAGTGTTATAGATCAGAGTGTCTCCCCCCCCCCCCACCCCTCATACAGTGTTATAGATCAGAGTGTCCCCCCCCCCCACCCCTCATACAGTGTTATAGATCAGAGTGTCTCCCCCCCCCCACCCCTCATACAGTGTTATAGATCAGAGTGTCCCCCCCCCACCCCTCATACAGTGTTATAGATCAGAGTGTCTCCCCCCCCCCCACCCCTCATACAGTGTTATAGATCAGAGTGTCTCCCCCCCCCCCCACCCCTCATACAGTGTTATAGATCAGAGTGTCTCCCCCCCCCCCCACCCCTCATACAGTGTTATAGATCAGAGTGTCTCCCCCCCCCCACCCCTCATACAGTGTTATAGATCAGAGTGTCCCCCCCACCCCTCATACAGTGTTATAGATCAGAGTGTCCCCCCCACCCCCACCCCTCATACAGTGTTATAGATCAGAGTGTCTCCCCCCCCACCCCTCATTACAGTGTTATAGATCAGAGTGTCCCCCCCCCCCACCCCTCATACAGTGTTATAGATCAGAGTGTCCCCCACCCCCACCCCTCATACAGTGTTATAGATCAGAGTGTCTCCCCCCCCCCACACCCCTCATACAGTGTTATAGATCAGAGTGTCCCCCCCCCCCCCACCCCTCATACAGTGTTATAGATCAGAGTGTCTCCCCCCCCCCCCACCCCTCATACAGTGTTATAGATCAGAGTGTCTCCCCCCCCCCCCCACCCCTCATACAGTGTTATAGATCAGAGTGTCTCCCCCCCCCCCACCCCTCATACAGTGTTATAGATCAGAGTGTCTCCCCCCCCACCCCTCATACAGTGTTATAGATCAGAGTGTCCCCCCACCCCTCATACAGTGTTATAGATCAGAGTGTCCCCCCACCCCCACCCCTCATACAGTGTTATAGATCAGAGTGTCTCCCCCCCCACCCCTCATACAGTGTTATAGATCAGAGTGTCCCCCCACCCCCACCCCTCATACAGTGTTATAGATCAGAGTGTCCCCCCCACCCCCACCCCTCATACAGTGTTATAGATCAGAGTGTCCCCCCACCCTCATACAGTGTTATAGATCAGAGTGTCCCCCCCACCCCCACCCCTCATACAGTGTTATAGATCAGAGTGTTCCCCCCCACCCCTCATACAGTGTTATAGATCAGAGTGTCTCCCCCCCCCACCCCTCATACAGTGTTATAGATCAGAGTGTCTCCCCCCCCCCACCCCTCATACAGTGTTATAGATCAGAGTGTCCCCCCCACCCCCACCCTCATACAGTGTTATAGATCAGAGTGTCCCCCCACCCCACCCCTCATACAGTGTTATAGATCAGAGTGTCCCCCCCCCCCCCCACCCCTCATACAGTGTTATAGATCAGAGTGTCCCCCCCACCCACCACCCCTCATACAGTGTTATAGATCAGAGTGTCCCCCCCCCCACCCCTCATACAGTGTTATAGATCAGAGTGTCCCCCCACCCCCACCCCTCATACAGTGTTATAGATCAGAGTGTCCCCCCCACCCCACCCCTCATACAGTGTTATAGATCAGAGTGTCTCCCCCCCCCACCCCTCATACAGTGTTATAGATCAGAGTGTCCCCCACCCCCACCCCTCATACAGTGTTATAGATCAGAGTGTCCCCCCCCCACCCCTCATACAGTGTTATAGATCAGAGTGTCCCCCCACCCCCACCCCTCATACAGTGTTATAGATCAGAGTGTCCCCCCACCCCCACCCCTCATACAGTGTTATAGATCAGAGTGTCCCCCACCCCCACCCCTCATACAGTGTTATAGATCAGAGTGTCCCCCCCACCCCCACCCCTCATACAGTGTTATAGATCAGAGTGGTCTCCCCCCCCCCACCCCTCATACAGTGTTATAGATCAGAGTGTCCCCCCACCCCCACCCCTCATACAGTGTTATAGATCAGAGTGTCCCCCACCCCCACCCCTCATACAGTGTTATAGATCAGAGTGTCCCCCCACCCCCACCCCTCATACAGTGTTATAGATCAGAGTGTCCCCCCACCCCCACCCCTCATACAGCGTTATAGATCAGAGGTCCACCCCACCCCCACCCCCTCATACAGTGTTATAGATCAGAGTGTCCCCCCCCCCACCCCCTCATACATCAGTGTTATAGATCAGAGTGTCCCCCCCCCACCCCTCATACAGTGTTATAGATCAGAGTGTTCCCCCCACCCCTCATACAGTGTTATAGATCAGAGTGTCCCCCCCCTCATACAGTGTTATAGATCAGAGTGTCCCCCCCCCCCCACCCCTCATACAGTGTTATAGATCAGAGTGTCCCCCCCCCCCCACCCCTCATACAGTGTTATAGATCAGAGTGTCCCCCCCCCACCCCTCATACAGTGTTATAGATCAGAGTGTCCCCCCCCCCCACCCCTCATACAGTGTTATAGATCAGAGTGTCCCCCCCCCCCACCCCTCATACAGTGTTCTAGATCAGAGTGTCTCCCCCCCCCCCCCATACAGTGTTCTAGATCAGTGTCTCTCCCCCCCCATACACTGTTCTAGATCAGTGCCCCCCCCCTCCATACGCAGTGTTATAGATCATGTGTTCTTTTCATAGTGCTGTGTATCGGTCTCTCCTCCCTCAGTGCCATGTATTAGTGCCACCCTCCCATACACCATGCTGTGTGTTGGTGCTCCCCTGTGCACAGTTCCACGTTTGTCTCTCCGCCTGAAATCTAGTGCTAAATATTAGTGTCCCTCCTCCATACACAATACCATATATCGGTGTCCCTCCTCCATATACACAGTATCAGATTTCAGTGCCCATATCTGTTTTTAGCACCTCCCGTATGCAGTTCTATATATGTGTTGCCCCATCCATACACTGTGCCATATATAGTTGTGCTCCAAAGTTTGCATACCCTGGCAGAAATTTTGCCATCAATATTGAAAATGAGTGATCATGCCAAAAAACTGTCTTTTATTGAAGGATACCAATCACATGAAGCCATTTATTATCACGTCGTTTTTTGGATCCTTTTAAATTATAATAACAGAAATCGCCCAAATGGCCCTGATAAAAAGTTTACATACCCTGGAATGTTTGGCCTTGGTACAGACACAGAAGGTGGCACACACAAGTTAAAATGGTAATTAAAGGTTAATTTCTCACATTTGTGGCTTTTTTAAATCACAATTAGTGTCTGTGTATAAATAGACAATGAGTTCGTTAGCCTCACTTGGATGCACTAAGCAGGCTAGACACTGAGCCATGAGGAGGTAGAAAAGAACAGTCAAAAGATCTGCATAACAAGGTAATGAAACGTTACAAAGATGAAATGGATATAAAAAGATATCCAAAGCCTTGAATCTGTCAGTCAGTACTGTTCAATCACTTAATAAGAAGTAGAAAATTTGGATGTCTCATGATGCAAGGTCAGGTAGATCAAGAAAGATTTCAGCCACAACTGCCACAGGAACTGTTCGGGATACAAAGAGAACCCCACAGGTAACCTCAGGAGA